>NC_139562.1:54405075-55005075 GCF_965112155.1 Podarcis liolepis | reverse complement strand
ACATGCGTACATTAGATACCAATCGTTTAAGTGCTCATTCTCAGGTGCTCTATAGGCACTTTGATCTGCTGTAGAGAATACTAAGTGTTGCCAGCTAACAGGTTTTGAAGTTTTGCTGTTGTTCATAGCCTTTTAAAATATACACAAGGGAATGACCCCTTCCATTCCCTCCCTCCTTCCCCCCCCCCCCGAAGAAAGATTGTTTCTCATTTAAGAGTTGTAACCCAGCCTTCAAATGCCTGGTTAGAAGCCACCTCCTTTTCTTTCACTAAACTCTTGAGAAAAGAGCCCAGAGAATACCTAAAGCTAAACTCGAATCTGAATGAAAAAACGGACTGAACCTTATTACCAAACCCTGCTCAATCTAACGCCCATAATTCCAGAAAGGAGGCAGCACATGTGTACAGAGAACAAAAATATTTGTTCTGAGTCAACACAAAACAAAAATGGAATGAAATAGAAATGTGGTTCAAAGCCTGATAAATAATAGAATTGCAGTCCCAGCCACAGTGCCTCGCCCAGCTTAATACTATGTAAGGTGTGACAGCGCAAACTCAGACGGAAAACAATCTGGGTTGAAAATAGCCACATTTATTGATTACAGGTGTAGGTGAAACTTTGGCATAGGCATTGGGTGTATATCCACTCCAGCCTCCTGGTGGAGGGCTACAACCACTTGAGAGTCAAGCCAAAGATTTGGCCTCCCCGAGATGCCAGTCTACTAGGTGGCTGTCCTAAGACTGCCACTGGAAGCCCTATGACCTGTCTGCACCCACGTTTGGCTTATGGATAGGGACACCCTCTAAGACCTCTCTAATGGAGTACCCAGAATACACCGCTGCTTCAGTACTGGTTGATGCACCAGGGACGTGGGTGGCGCTGTGGTCTAAACCACTGAGCCCCTTGGGCTTGCCAATTGGAAGGTCGGTGGTTCGAATCCCTGTGATGGAGTGAGCTCCCGTTGCTCTGTCCCAGCTCCTGCCAATCTAGCAGTTCAAAAGCATGCCAGTGCAAGTAAATAAATAGAGACTGCTGTGCCAGGAAGGTAAAACAGCATTTCCATGTGTTGCTGTTTCCATTACAGTGTTCCATTGTGCCAGAAACGGTTTAGTCATGCTGGCCATATGATCCAGAAAGCTTTCTGTGGACAAACGCCAGCTCCCTCAGCCTGAAAGCGAGATGAGCACCGCAACCCTACAGTCTCCTTTGACTGGACTTAAGTGTCCAGGGGTCCTTTAGCTTTACCTTTTTACTGGTTGATGCACCACTTCACCCAACGCTTGAAGACTAGGATTCCACCCAGTGCCTTAACCACCAAAAGTTGTGGCATTTTGCTATGGGAAAAGCAAAACCTCTAGACCAGCCAATTTGTCTGTAGGGAAATTCCTTCCTGGCTCTGAATACGGCAACCATAGCAAGGTCAAGAACCACTGAGTGTTTTTACTAAATAAAACCTAGAGAGGAAAGGAAGGTTAAATAATAACCTGAAAAGAAAAGAAAAATCTAACTTCAGGAGGGAAAGAGGCCAGCAAGCTACCTTCCTTTTTCCTATGACATCCTTTCCCATTCCACTTTACTATGAAGTGGCTTCTGCAATGGGCATACAGAGTGATATTTCCCATAAGGCACCATAAGAATTCCCACAGCCCTACTAGTACATCTGCCATTCAACAGTAAGCATCTTGGGAGTCCACTTTTAAACCTAGAGAACCTTGTCAGAAGAAGAGACAAAAACAGAGCGGCTTTTTCCTCCACAGAACTTCAGCTAGATATGTAGGTATAGGTGAGAAAAATGAGGTATCATAACTGTCAATACAATACATTTGTATAGGGAAGGTTTTTGATGTGTAAAGATTTATTATGCTTTTATATATGTTGGAAGCCACCCATAGTGGCTGGGGCAACCCAGTCAGGTGAGCAGGGTACAAATGACAAAATGATTATTATTAAATTATTATTTGAAGTAATATAACTCATGGTATTAGGGTAAGCCCACCCCACTAGAATGAGGTGGCTGCCTCAGGTAGCTAATTCCATACCCCACAAGAATCCTGGGAAAATCAGAGCATGGAGGCCATTTTGGGTGCTGTGATCTCATGCTGAGACCTCAGACACACCCCAAGTGCTTTTTGGAGATGCAATCTCATTGTTGTTGTCGTTTAGTCGTTTAGGTCCGACTCTTCGTGACCCCATGGACCACAGCACGCCAGGCACTCCTCTCTTCCACTGCCTCCCACAGTTTGGTCAAGCTCATGTTGGCAGCTTTGAGAACACTGTCCAACCATCTCGTCCTCTGTCGTCCCCTTCTCCTTGTGCCCTCAATCTTTCCCAACATCAGGGTCTTTTCCAGGGAGTCTTCTCTTCTCATGAGGTGGCCAAAGTATTGGAGCCTCAGCTTCAGGATTTGTCCTTCCCACAGCGGCGTAGCGTGAGTTGTCAGCACCCGGGGCAAGGCAAGTAATTTGCGCCCCCCCCAACCCCTAACCTGCGAGTTGCCGCTGGCGCTGCTGCTCAAACGACGCCGCTTGCCCGGAGGAGGAGGGGGGCAGAGAGGCGAGGAAAATTCAACGGCCCAGCAGCTGCAGCAGCAGCGGCGGAGGCGGGGCTGTGAGGAGGGGCTGCCTGGCGCGTCCTCCGCGGCGAGCGCTGAGAGCCGCTGCCTGCCGGGCGCCTTCAGCCGGGCGCCGCGAGACATGCGGCTCTGCTACAGCCTGCGCCCGAGGCTCTTTGGCGACTCCGGAGGCAGCGAGCGCGCCCCCTCAGATGTTGCGCCCGGTGCGGCTGGCACCCCTGGCACCCCCCACGCTACGCCACTGCCTTCCCATGAGCTGATTTCCTTAAGAATAGATAGGTTTGATCTTCTTGCAGTCCATGGGACTCTCCAGAGTCTCCTCCAGCACCATAATTCAAAAGCATCAATTATTTGGCGATCAGCCTTCTTTATGGTCCAACTCTCACTTCCATACATCACTACTGGGAAAACCATAGCTTTAACTATACAGACCTTTGTCGGCAAGGTGATGTCTCTGCTTTTTAAGATCACTGCCTTGTCGTGGCGAAGGGACTTGAATAACTCAAAGAAGCTATGAGTTATGCTGTGCAGGGACAGGTCATAGTGGATAGTTTTGACTAAATGTGATCCACCTGGAGCAGGAACCGGCAAGCCACTCCAGTATCCCTGCCAAGAAAACTCCATGGACAAAGACAACAGGCATACAATCTCATACGGTGCCCCAAAACACATATTTTATCAGTGCTGTGAGAGCACATTCCCAATAAAACTGTCTTTCATGCTCCTTAAGCTCACATGGGTCATGTAACTTCTGCAGAAGCACGGATGGGAAGGCACACATCCTAGTTTTGGGACCCAACATGTTGATGGGTATGTAATTTGGGGTGTCACGAAAGGACAACAAATTTTAGAAGTACAAAATTCTTTTTTCAGCTGCTTCAAAACAGTTGAATGATGACCGAGTTTGCTCAGAAGCCACAGAATGTAGAGTGACAATTGGAAAAGGAAAGTGGGAATTCAGCGAAGGGGGAAGTGGGATGCCCTGTTCAAAAGGGATGGGTGGCTGGCTGGAACCTTGAAAGGGAACATTCCTTTTACAAGGGAGGATGTACTGCAACAATTTGTTCCCCAGTCCTTTGTTACAGGACTATTTGAAGCTCAGGAGTTTCTTTTATTACACTAATGCTAGACCTACAAGGGGGGAAAACGACAAGTATGAAGTGCCCAGCTATGTTTCCCAAACTTGGGTTGCCACCTGTTTTCTTTTTTTTTTAATATTTATTGGATTTTCACAAATTATAAAAACACACACAATACACAATACAAACATACACACACAAAAACAAACAAACAAACACATATAATTTCGAATCCTTTTTTTCTTGAAACTTACTTCACCGACTTCCCCATACCTCCCCTTTCTGCATTCCAATTCCCAAATTTATTTCAGCAAATCCTCCCCCTTAATTTTATCTAATTTTTCCTTTTCTTTTCTTTTCTTTTACTTAATCTTTCACCGCTGTAATCCCTTACTTTCTATAACCACAACATTTTAACACTCATTAATTTTACAATATTTCTTAAGATAAATTTTAAATTTCTTCCAATCTTCTTCCGCCGTCTCTTTCCCCTGGTCTTGGATTCTGCCAGTCATTTCAGCCAGTCCCATATAGTCTATCACCTTCATCTGCCATTCTTCCAGAGTGGGTAGATCTTGTGTCTTCCAATACTTTGCGATGAGTATTCTTGCTGCTGTTGTAGCATACATAAAAAATGTTCTATCTTTCTTTAACACCAATTGGCCGACAATGCCCAAGAGAAAGGCCTCTGGTTTCTTAGGGAAAGTACATTTAAGTACCTTTTTCATTTCATTATATATCATTTCCCAGAACGCCTTAATCTTCGGGCACGTCCACCAAAGGTGAAAAAAAGTACCTTCAGTTTCTTTACATTTCCAACACTTATTGTCAGGCAAATGGTAGATTTTTGCAAGCTTGACTGGGGTCATGTACCACCTGTAGATCATTTTCATAATATTCTCTCTTAAGGCATTGCATGCCGTAAATTTTATAGGTTGCCACCTGTTTTCTGGACTCCCATCATCCCTAGCTAGCAAGACCAGTGGTCATGGATGATGGGAACTGAAGTCCAAAAACAGCTGGCGACCCAAGTTTGGGAAACAATGGCCCAACTCTATGGGACTCCCTCTCAATTTGCCCCTGGCAAAGTTAGGGAACAGGTCAAAACCAGTGCTTTTTTCTAGAAAAATAGGTACTGGTACCCACCATGAAGTTGTTACAGTAAGTGCCACACTCTTTAACAACAAAACGGTGCCGGTACTGAGTACCCATGAGTACCCCCTTAAAACCTGCACTGGTCAAAACCATTTTATTTCAGGAGGCCTTTGCACCGTGAATGCTGCTCTTATTGTTCTTATTTTCTGATGTTTTAATCGATGTTTTAAATTTTTTTCTTTGTAAGAATCTTTGAGACACAAACTAAAATATCTACCGGTAGTTTCCCATGCATCTTTCACAGAATGATTATTTTTTTAAAAATAAAAAAAGCTTTCCAACGTCTTCCATTTGTCATGTACTCCAACAAAATAATGAAGGCCAGTCAATAGCAATCATCGGCAACATGTGCTGCGAAGTGAATCATTCCAAGCTGATTCTGCCCCTTCTTGTGGCTAATGGTAGCTGATCCAGAAACAGCAAATTCACTGTGTACACAGTCCAGGTCTGGCTATGGCTGATACATTTGATAAACAGCTTCAGCTGCAGGACTGCCAGTTACAGCCAGGAAGGCAGATGTTGTCACTGAAATTGCCAGTTAATAAGGTGCAAGCCAGGCTGAGAAGCCAGATAGCCTTTACTCTCAGAGCACCGGCCAGCGGCAGGCGAGAAACGATAGCATGAATCACCAGCCACAGAAACAAACATTATCTGTAGAAAGCGAGGCACTAAGCTTCAACTCTGATTAGAAACTACGTTTTCCGACCTGGAAGCTCTTCTGCCAAATCCTAGGTGATTGAGGACCAAACGAGCCACAATATTAAACACATCACCTGAAGTGCTGCGTTGGCTTATTATTAGCTGCCATGGAGACAGGAGAGGGCAAGGCTCTTTGGGACAAATGCATGGAAGGAGGAACACGGAAGCGTTGCCTCCTGGCGCAGCCCCAACAAAAACCACCCATCCCCTGTTATGTACTAAGCTTGGATCCTAGAACAATAGGCAGGTAGGATCCTAGAATGCAACAACTGATTGGCTTGCAGGAGAAGACCAATCAGGCTCCAGGAGGAAGTTAATCAGCCTATTAGGCTGGTAGGTTCGTAGAATGCAACAACTGATTGGCCTGCAGGAGAAGACCAATCAGGCTCTAGGATGGAAGCAGAATCAGCCAATCAGACAGGACTCATTGTGTAAATAATGTATATAAAAGCCTGAGGTTTGGGGGGAAATATGATCACTGTTTTACAAGCCGCAATAAAGAGCATGAAATCACTGCAGGACTCTGAGTATATTTCACTCCCCATCCCCTGTGGCAACTAATAGCATTATAAGCTCAGGGATATTTCAGATGGTAGAGCATGAGACTCCTAATCTCAGTAGTGTGGGTTCAAGCCCCACGTTGGGCAAAAGATTCCTGCATTGCAGGCAGTTGGGCTAGATCAGGGGTCACCAACCTAAGGCCTGGGGACTGGATCTGGCCCAATCACCTTCTCAGTCCGGCCCACAGACGGTCCAGGAATCAGCGTGTTTTTTATGAGTAGAATGTGTCCTTTTATTTAAAATGCCTCTCTGGGTTAGTTGTGAGGCCCGCCTGGTGTTTTTACATGAGTAGAATGTGTGCTTTTATTTAAAATGCATCTCTGGGTTAGTTGTGGGGCCTGCCTGGTGTTTTTACACGAATAGAATGTGTGCTTTTATTTAAAATGCATCTCTGGGTTAGTTGTGGGGCATAGGAATTTGTTCATTTCCCCCCGCAAAATATAGTCTGGCCCCACCACATGATCTGAGGCGGGGGACTGGCCCATGGCTGAAAAAGGCTGCTGACCCCTGGACTAGATGATCCTTGTGGTCCCTTCCAACTCTATGATTATACAATAAGGTAAACTTTCATAGGTGCCTATGGAAGCTTCTAGGATTTATTATAGCCACCATAGTGGCAGACTGACATTCATCAATGGCATGTGATGGACAGCTGGTGGGGTGGGTCAGCACAGCATACTTGGTCTCCCATCAGCCACGTCATTGTGCTTGCTGCATAACCTTTCAAGTGTCCCTATTTTCTGAATCTCCTGTGACTTTGGTTTTGCTCTCAGTTCTTCTCTCCTTCCTTTATCTTTCCCAGGATTTTATCCTTTTTTTCATTCTGAGTTCTCTTCTTAATTGCATTCTGTTGTATTAGGAATCCTCTCAGAACCGCTTTGCTTGCGTCCCAAATTACTCTTTTTTCCACTGTAGTATTCATATTTATCTCAAAATAGTCTCTTAGAGTTTTTTGGGCCTTCTTGGTCACCTCTTCATTCCTGAACAAAGTGTCGTTCATCCTCCATCTGAAGGAACCAATTGGCGTCAATTTCATTTCCATCTTCACCGCGTTATGGTCAGAACAAGTTTTGGGGCAAATCTCCACTTTGCTGATCTTCGGAGCCAATCCCCTGGTTATCCAGATTTGGTCAATTCTTATCCATGTCATTTTAGCCTCAGAGAAGAAAGTTCCCTCTCTTCCCAGAGGGTTCTTCATTCTCCAAATGTCAACTAAGTCCATATTTTCAGTCATGTCAAAGAAAGTTTTTGGTAGTCTACCATCTTTGGTGACTACCTGTCTCTGTGCCTTGTCCATATTTGTAGACACCACTCCATTCATATCTCCCATCAAGATCATATTATAATCCATGTAATCCATCAGAGTCTCATGTAACTTCTTAAAAAAATCCGATTTTCCTTCATTTGGTGCATAAATACCTACAATCAGAAATTTCTCTCCTTGTGATTGAATTTCAATTGCTACAAATCTTCCTTGGTCATCTTTAAATAATAATTTTGGGGATAGGCTCTCCTTTGCATAAAGGACCACTCCTCTTTTTTTAACTTTATCTGATGAGATGAATTCTTGGCCCAGTCTTTTATTACTCAATATCTTCCTGTGTAGCCTTTCTTGTAGACAAATCAAGTCCAAATGTTCTTTTTTCAATAAATGAAAGACTCTCCGCCTTTTTTCTGGGGAATTTAGTCCATTCACATTCCAGCTCAAAACCTGCAACACCATCATGTAATTACGCAAATGTTCCTCCAACTGCTCCCAATGCTTGCTCTTCTTCTGTTGGTGGTGATGGTAACACGTTCTCTGAGGGATCCAATCCAAAGGATAATGCTGATATATCCAATATTCCCCTATTTGGTGATCTTCTATCCGATGGTCTCTGGTCTAGTCCTCTATCTGGTGATCTTCTATCCGATGCTCTTGGCTCTTTTCCAAGTCCCTTCTGCAGATCTTCTTCGTATTTGAACAAAAACTTCACTTTATCTTCTACTGATCTTATTTTTATTTTCCTTCCTTTGAAACTGAAAGATAGACCTTGGGGAAACTCTCACCTAAAGATGATTTTATTCCTTCTCAACAGGGCAACAATATCTCCATAGTTGGGCCTAAGATCCAAAAGATATTTCAGGACGTCTTCAAACATCACGCCATCTATCTAACCTTTGCTCACTTAGTGGTCTGCTGTGCCCTGTCTGTGACCTTTGTCTCTTTCATCATACATTGTTCAAGGGGGAAATGATACGGTAGAAACAGGTGCCAAAATAACTATGTACCACCCCATGATCGCGGGATTGGAAGATGTGTAAAGATCACAGTCCAAAATATATCTGACTGGTTTTGCATATTGTGCTAATAAAAAGAGCCTCTACAGAGCTAGCAGGCAGCTTGTCTTGGAGCATGCTTGCCAGCGTGCTTCTGCACAGCTCACCTGCATCCAACCCCCTGTCATCCTTCGTTATTCCTACACCATGGAGTACTCAAAGTACAAAAGCCCTCTAAGAATTTACATTCTTAGGCAACCACTGAGAAATGGTGAAATGGTGAATAACTAGGAAGTAATATGGAAGGGGTGGGAGGAGAGACTGTAGAGTTTGAAATTTTACGTAAATAATGTGAGGAAAGAAGGGCGCACTATGTGTGAGGAGCATCACAAGTGAAGAAAGAGAAGGGAGAGCACCTGGGAAATGGAAAAGTTTTAGACAAAGTGTGCAAGTTTGCTAATAAGCCACAAATAAAAGCAAAAGGCTAGGCAATCCTTGGAAAGTGCGTGCCCCACTGCTGAGGCTACAGCAGCCGCACGGCACCAAAGTTCATTCGAGATGCTCGCCTTTAAATTAAATGTGCCACAAAATTCCCTCGCTCACCCAACTTCACTCGAGTCATTATTCTTGGATGTCAGCTACACATCAAATTGAATGCTGAATACATCTGTAGAGATTCAGGCAAGATGCGGGAGGTTTGCTCTTTCTGTTGCCCTTTTGTCGTTCTTTTTTTATAGATCAGCAAAGGAAGCTTCAGTTTAATTCCTCTTCTTTCCCTCATGGAGCTCTGGAGAATGAGACAAGCTAGATCCCTGGCTTCTCACTTGATGCAATTTGAAGTTTCTCTGTAGACCAACGAACCATTGAGGAAAGTTGTGGGGCAGAATCTTTTTTCTAAAAAGGGGTTAGTTCTAATTAATATTGAGGATTTCTGCTGACCACACTCAGGGGAGCTAACACTTCCAATACCTTTGTGGTTCTGCTAAGATTCTCTGAAGAATTTCAACAGATGCGAGTTGAGAGGGGAAAGGATACACAAAAACATACCGAAACTGAAAGTGAGCTGGAATGTGGGGAGAGGGAGGAAAGTAAACAGGAAGCAGCTGTAGGAGAGAGATTTGATTCAGTGGGTCTTTAAAGGCTCTAAATCTCTTTAGGTTGCCTTGGGCAAGATAATGCAACTAACAAATTTACTAATAATAATGGTGAACCAACATCATTCACACTTTCCTAAATGATATGCAAACCAAAACAGCTATCCTTCTTTGTGTTGCAGTTTGTCAGAAAAAGTAATAAAGGAGGCTGCCTGGGAGGGGGGAGGTAAAAGCACATGGATCCTCAGGAGTTTTGCATTGGGTCACCCCAAATTCACCATCAGATCACATAGCATGTCCATGGCTATAGTCTGCATCAAAAAATCCCGCATCCACTGTTTCGTGGGGCCGCAATGGCACAAAAATGTAGTTACAAAGCACAGATCCACATGGATCCTCAGGATTTTTGCATTGGGCTACCCCAAACTCACCGTCAAATCACATATCATGTCTGTAGCCACAACCATGAACCACAAAAATCATACATCCACTGTTTCATTCAGAATATTTTTTTTTCTTGCTTTCCTCCTCTAAAAACTAGGTGCGTCTTGTGGTCAGGTGCATCTTATGGGGAGAAAAATATGGGTATGTACAAAAATGCATATAGTACTGACAATAACATCCAAAATATATGTTTTATTAGGGGATTTGCATTGCAAAAATATGTATCTTCGGTGTGTATCTTCTATCAACCAACCTGCTACAGGTTTATAATTATTTGGCAGGGTTAACCATGGTTAAGAATCACACATCAAATCAGAGTGACCCCTCCAAGATCCCCATTTTGGGTGTGCTATGGCTCATCAGCCCTGTCTGGGCATCCGGACGGAAGTACCTCCCACTGGATTTCTTTAACAGAATATCCTGGTTCCTTGGACTGGGTGGTAGGGGCTTCTGCCTCCTGCCTCCCCCCCGCAATTCCATGTTGACTAAGAATCCAACCCAATGCCTTATCTGCTATCAAGTTGCAAAAGTTGCTACGAAGTAGGCAAAATCCCCTTGACAGGCCCAATCTTGTCTGAAGGATAATTATCCCTGGCCCCGAATACCGCACCCAAATAGAAGATATTTGGCAAGACCTGCCCAGTTACTTCTGGGCAGGTCTTCAGCATAATGCTTGGGGTAGGTGGGTGGAGAATCCAGTGCCAACTGAGGCCAAGTGCAGGGTGCAGCTGGCATAAATAGCCATGGAGTGGACCAGAAGAAGTTTTCCCTCTGGTCTGGTACCAGAGCCATACCCCCGCCCCCAACTTGCCCATGATTTGCTGCAATCACATGTGAGCCCCAGCAGGCAGCGTGGCCTGTAAGGAGGAAGTAACATCTTCCCCCAGCCTGCGCCAAAACCGGAAATCTGCCTGGCAACACCATGGCCATGCCAGACCACAACCACCAGTCACCTCTAGCAGCCACTGAGTGGCCCTTTCCTATTATATTCCAAGTGTACCGTTAAAGGATTGTTTCGACTGTCTTTCAGGCCACCCATATCTACGGAATTGTACAGTAATTCCTCTGCCTATTTTTTTATCATTTCATTTTTTAAAAATGATTTATTATTCTTTCTGTATCCTCCCAAGACCCTTCAACTTCCAGATTTAACAGGACCTACTTTCTGAAGCGGGAATGTTTTCCGCTAATTACAAAGCCTTCACTCTTGTAACAGTACAGGTTATATATATATATATAAAAATAATATCAACTTGTGTATCACATTACAACAGATTTTCCTCAGTACTTCACTATGAATGTGGCAGCATTCTTGTCAGCTAACGGCTCCTGTAAAGAACAATGGCAGGCTATTGATGACAAAGAAGAACTGTCTAATTAGTCTACATTTTTCAAAGAATAATTGCCTGTCAAGTGGTTAAACCATCTTTCTGGAAACACATTTCCCAAAGCTGCAATTGAAATTACAGGTATGCTCATGTGGATCCTTGGTAATATAAATCTTTCTAAAGAAGCTGTCCCACTTCTATTGTTTCATACAAAAATATATTTCCACTGTTATTTTATGTTGGAGCTACAGACCATAAAATTAAGTGGGGGGCGAGGGGGGGATATATTTAAAGGGCATTCAGATCTCCAGAAGCTGTTCCGTGCAAACGGTGTGCAGTAGCTCATTCCAAATAACAAGGCCAACAACTTATTTTACATTTCATGGCAAGTGTTCCCCATTTAGAATGGTCTAAAACACAGCTATTAGAGCCCACCTCCCTTTCCCCCAGCCCCACTAGATGCCATTGGCATGAATACAATACAGTCGGGTTGAAGACTAAGGCTCTGAATATTAATGCTGACACACAAGGTAAAATGGGAGCTATTTTTAGTGTCTCCTGTTCAGTTGTGCTCAGAACAGTAATTTATTCATTATCAGCCTCCGTAGGGAATTTTGCTCAGTAAAACTTACTCAATCTGCAGTGTAACAGGGGTAAAAAAAAAAGACTACCCCGGAAATCATAAAGCACATTTCAATAAATATTAGTATCTTTAGCAACACTCAAAGGAGATATTTTCCAATACCTCATTATGTCTGGTGCCTGCTGGTTCTAATGGTAATTACACACTAGGGGAGGGCCAGATCTGAAATCGGGATAAACAACTAAATTAGAGTTGCTATTTGCCTATTGTGTTCCACCTGTATCGCTGCCCCAGAAACTGAAGCTGATAGAGACAAAACAAATAAAACACTTACTGTGGAACACTCTGTAGACATTCCTGGCGACTTTCTTTCTGCTGCTTCTTCTTTTTCAAACTGCAATACGAAGAATTTGTCAAATCAGCTAATATCCTGTATTCAAAAGCAAGAGGTTTCACAATGCAGAACACCTTAATGCAAGTATATATTTATTAGATCAAAAATATAATTTATGTATTGCCGCAACATTCATCCACTATATAGTGCAATATTATGTATATTATTTCATGCTGAGAGTATATATTTACATGCTCAGTACAAGAAACAAACAGCATCTAGAATAACTAAAAACCTAGGAACTGATAAAATGCATAATCAGTACTCTTGTTTATTCTTTTTTCCCCCTCCCAGGACAGATATGTCTGTGGCATAATTTAGCCAAGCATCGATACCAGTTCCTCTTGTTATTCACATTATATTGCTCATCTTGTGTTTGGGAGCTTCAATATTTATTTGATCGGGGTGATGAATAATGATTTATTCATAAACCTTTGCAAAGAATTAGGGATTTTTTTTTTGCAGAAAGAAGTTCTGTTCTCAAGAAAGGGTTGCAGCCAGGTATTCATTCATTGTGCCTGAATAAGACTCCAGCAGGGAGCAGCCATCAAGGCACCCAATCAAGCACCCAGCGCCCTGAAGATGTTGTGGTCAGGAGGGAGGAGGAAGACAAGACAGCCAAGCATTGGACCCAGCTCCACCTGAGATCCCCTCCCACCCCACCCCAAAATTCACCAGCCGCATCTAGCATTCAATCTAATGAAGGCAACTACCCATTCATTACGCCCAGGTAGATGTTGTCCTTTCAGATGCCATTTGGGACCATTGGCCATGTTGCCTGTGGCTGAAAGGAGGTGGCATCAAAGAAGATATGAAAGGCCACAGGTTTCTTGAAATATACCCGGAGTCGAGTCGATTTCATGCACTTTATTCAGCTCATAGTAGGGAGGAATGAAAGTTCCCCCAGAATGTCTGCTTTATATACATTATTTACACAATGGGCCGCATCTGATTGGCTAATTCTGGGATTCTCCTGTAGGCCAATCAGGTTGCGGATTCACTTCCACCTGGAGCTGGATTGGGTGGCTCCTGTGGACCAATCAGACTGCTGCATTCTGAATCCTGTTGTTCTAGGACCAATCAGACTGCTGCATTTTGGATCCTATTCAACTCAGTACATAACATTTCTCATCCTTCCTTCACAGCAACAAATGATTACTCTGGATGAGGCCCGTACATGACCTCCCAAACAGAATGCGGTACGCCAGCCATACATGGGAGCCTAGCTTTTCCACTCCCTACTTTTGACTGCACAAACCAGTGACCTACCGGGTATTTGTTAGGCCACAATACATGAGTGGTGTTCAGCTCTGTGGATAATAAGCATGCAAGGCCGTGACACACGGCGCAATAAAATGATGCACCCTGAGCACAGCGTGGAAGGGCTCACAGCATTAATACTCTGACAGATCTGAGCTCCTGGGGGCCTCAACCTGCCCAACCACCGCTGCTGGGCCTGATTTTCATCATCCCTGACCACTGGCCATACTGACTGAGGCTGATGCAAGTTGGAACCCAACAACCACTCGAGAGCCACAGGTTTCTCCCAAAAAAGGAGTTCTAGAAATGATAGCTTACGCCTCACAGAACTGTGGTTCTCTGCACACTGACTCATTGTGTCTTCTCTCCCCTGTGGAACAGTCAAGGCTACCTAAAAATTATTCTTCCTGTGCAGTGGTACCTTAGGTTAAGTACTTAATTTGTTCCGGAGGTCCATTCTTAACCTGAAACTGTTCTTAACCTGAAGCACCACTTTAGCTAATGGGGCCTCCTGCTGCCGCCGTGCCGCCGGAGCACAATTTCTGTTCTCATCCTGAAGCAAAGTTCTCAACCCGAGGTACTATTTCTGGGTTAGCAGAGTCTGTAACCTGAAGCATATGTAACACGAGGTACCACTGTATTAACTCCCCAAAGAAAGAAGCCCCTGAGCCTCTAAAAGTAGGTTGTTTCCTGGTGAGTCTACATCTGATCATTGACTTTTGCCTTATTACATAGCTTAATTCAGGGAAAGCTACACCATGGACCCCAATTTAGACCTGATTGTGTGAGTTACGACTACCCTGGTCATGTTGTTGTATCATGATTTACATTACACAGACGGAAACAGTGGTACACTACGTGGCATTCCCAGCCTCTCACGGCATGATGCTGATATATTATTCAGTTTCTGTATGTTTTGACATATTTACAATATTCAGCTGCCAATAAAAGCAAATGCAATTCAACAGAAGCAAGGCCCCCTTCCAGTTCCTTACATTTTAATGTGTCCTTGAAGAATAAAATTCTCTCCCACAATCGAGCAGCAGGAGCCCAGTCAAAAATCCATGCCTTTTTGCGTGCCACATTACAGACTTCACAAACAATAAAACTGCAGCATATATATCTCACAGTAACCATGCTAATGTTAATTAAGAGTAAAGGCAGAAGTGCACACATTATGCAGTATGTAGTTTCTGCAATTCTCTCCTCTGCTCCAATCTGTATTTTATTAGCTGCAGGTGACTTCATGTGGAGAAAAAGAGATGGGAGGAGTTAAATTTTAACCCTTTCGTTTCCAGCTTTTAAAAAAAAAAAATATTCAGACAAGGATTTATCCATATTAGGAAAATAAAAAGGATAAAGAAGTTTGAAATTTATAAGGAAATATCAGCAGCAAAGGAAGCCACCTGAGAAAAATAACATTACAGTGGTACCTTGGGTGACATACGCTTCAGGTTATATATGCTTCAGGTTACAGACTCCACTAAGCCAGAAATAGTGCTTCAGGTTAAGAACTTTGCTTCAGGATAAGAACAGAAATCGGGCTCTGGCAGTGCGGCAGCAGCAGGAGGCCCCAGTAGCTAACGTGGTGCTTCAGGTTAAGAACAGTTTCAGGTTAAGAACGGACCTCCGGAATTAAGTACTTAACCCGAGGTACCACTGTAGAGGAAGGGACAAGGCACAGGACATGGGTAGGCAACCTAAGGCCTGGGGGCCGAATCCGGCCCAATCGCCTTCTCAATCCGGCCCGCGGACGGTCCAGGAATCAGCGTGTTTTTACAGGAGTAGAATGTGTCCTTTTATTTAAAATGCATCTCTGGGTTATTTGTGGGGCATAGGAATTTGTTTATTTTTTTCCCTTCAAAATATGGTCCAGACCCCCACATGGTCTGAGGGACAGTGGACCGGCCCCCTGCTGGAAAAGGTTGCTGACCCCAGGCACAGGAGCTTCCTCTGGCAATACACCAAGACTCAAATGCTTCACAGGGGAACACAAGAAAACGTTGCTGTTTTTTGAAAGTGCTTTGTGTCATTTTAACATACAAACAAATAAGCAAAGTGCATATACATAGTACTTCCATCCATTCCCAGTAGTGCAGGGCCATGCATCAGTTACAAGCCATGTGGTGAGTACTGTTTCAACCCTTGCCACATAGTTTTTGGGAAGAAGGTCTTCGCAGAAGACTATAATGGTAGGCCAGCCCTACTGTTAGGCAGAGAGAGGCGACTGTCTCAGGTGGCAGAGGCTGGAGGGCAGCAGCTGCCTAGCTGCTTCTCCAGAGCCTAATGGCTATACGTATATTGGAGGATAGAGTTGTGTGCCGTGTGACCTGCCCCACACACCCACAGCTAGCTGGCTTCCCACTGCCATTACTGAAATAAGATTCAGTTTTCAGTTCAGTTGGCTTCTGCCCATGGAATGGTGAGAGCACCTTGTTCTTCACCTCAGGCATTTATGGTATCTGGGAGAGCTATGAAGGGAAACTAAACACCTACAAAACAACCTGGCTGTGCCAGTGCTCAGTATACCGTATTTTGTTCCCCATAGGACACACTGGCCCATAGGATGCACCTAGTTTTTTGGGGGGGAAATAAAGAAAAAAAAATTATTTCCCTCCCAGGTGCGGGGCTGGAAGAACCAGGTAGGGGAACAGCGGGAAGGCGCGCTCCGCCTCCCCGCTGTCCCCCGAGCTTGTGGGGCTCCTGATGGCTGCGCAGAGCTGCGCTCAGTCTGGGACTGCAGGCAGCTCTGCATGGCCTTCGGGAGACCGGCGCGAAGTGCACACCGACCCCTCTCGCTCTCCAGGCTTCAGCGAAAGCTGCATTCACCCCATAGGACGCACAGACGCACACACAGGTTCTGTGTGAGTGTCTGGAGGCGGTTGGTGGCTGGATGGCGGCTAACAGATTGAGGATGAATCCTGACAGGACAGAAGTACTGTTTTGGAGGGACAGGAGGCGGGCAGGTATGGAGGACTCCCTGGTCCTGAATGGGGTAACTGTGCCCCTGAAGGACCAGGTATGCAGCCTGGGAGTCATTCTGGACTCACAGCTGTCCATGGAGGCACAGGTCAATTCTGTGTTCAGGGCAGCTGTTTACCAGCTCCATCTGGTACGTAGGCGGAGACCCTATCTGCCTGCGGACTGTCTCGCCAGAGTGGTGCATGCTCTAGTTATCTCTAGCTTGGACTACAGCAATGCACTCTATGTGGGGCTACCTTTGAAGGTGACCCGTAAACTACAACTAATCCAGAATGCGGCAGCTAGACTGGTGACTGGGAGCGGCCGCCGAGACCACATAACACCAGTCTTGAAAGACCTACATTGGCTCCCAGTACGTTTCCGAGCACAATTCAAAGTGTTGGTGCTGACCTTTAAAGCCCTAAATGGCCTCGGCCCAGTATACCTGAAGGAGCATCTCCACCCCCATCGTTCTGCCCGGACACTGAGGTCCAGTGCCAAGGGCCTTCTGGTGGTTCCCTTGCCGCAAGAAGCCAAGTTACAGGGAACCAGGCAGAGGGCCTTCTCAGTAGTGGCACCCGCCCTGTGGAAGGCCCTCCCACCAGATGTCAAAGAGAAAAACAACTACCAGACTTTTAGAAGACATCTGAAGGCAGTCCTATTTAGGGAAGCTTTTAATGTTTAACAAACTATTGCATTTTTATATTTTGTTGGAAGCTGCCCACAGTGGCTGGGGAACACCAGCCAGATGGGTGGGGTATAAATTTATTATTATTATTATTATTATTATTATTATTGGCACAACCAGTGCTATTTTTCTAGAAAAAGTGGTGCCGTAACTCACCATGAACTCTTCCTTCATTCTCTTATAATGGCAATGGTATTCATGGTGCCGGCTGAAAAAAAGCCCTGGGCAGATGAAAGTTCCCATTTATTTCAAGGGGAGAGCTAACACACACTTCACTGGTCTGTCCAGTGAAATCAATGGATCTCAGAAGTGGTTCACTTTCTCAAGATTATATCCAGGTTTCTTGGGCTATGGATGTTAAGCAGTTTTTAGACTGAAACCTATTTGGAAGTAAGGTTCATAGAGATCAACTGAGCTTTCGTCTGATCCTAAGCTCATTAGCCCTGAGAGCCACGCTTTCATGTGTCACGCAGCCTTTCCCATCTTTCTGTTCTTGACAACTGTTTCCAAGGGCATCATGTCATGGCTGAGGAGAGGTTGTCATTCTGACAGGGTGGGCTTATCTCAGGCATTCTTTCTGACCCAGCTAATTCATAATAAAATGAGCTTTCAAGTTTTTAGGTTGTTCGTCTGCATTCCCGATTAGAAAATATAGTTAATTGGCTCTTATGGTATTGACACGGATGTCATAATTTCAGGAAATTTCTTCATGCCCGATAGCATGACTTTTAATGCAATCAAAATACTTCCAACCTTTCTTGCCCGTTTGTGTTAAGGATAAGTTTATACAATCAATTCTGAAGAAAAAGCGTCAACCTGAGGTGACATTTTCCTTTCCTTTTCCATAAGTCATTAGTTCTTTTTAAAAATGGTCTTATCAACCTCATACATCCTTGGGACTTGAGGGTGAATTGAGACGCAATAAAAATGCAAGGGTTGTGTTTTTGTTGCATTTATGTGGTTGTAAATGTGCCGTTTGTACATCTGCAATCATTAGTAACTAACCAAGATAAATAGTTACAGATCTGTGTATCTGAAGAAGTGTGCATGCACACAAAAGTTCATACCAAGAACTAACTTAGTTGGTCTTTAAGGTGCTACTGGAAGGAATTTTTTTATCAAGATAAATAGAAATGCCTTTCACATTGTAAAGGTCTTTGTCCATAAAATCTAACTTTTCCAAATCCTGCCTCTTTCTTCTCATGCCTTATATTTGTGCTTGCCTGATTGGAAGTGTTCCCTAATCCAAATTCTTAATGTAGAACACATATGTCACTGTAGTTTTAACATGCTTTGACATTATTGTCGAGGACAGACCTTAGGTATCATTAGACCCTTTGTACTAATGTAGATTCTCTGGCTCTTATATCCAATACTAAAGAGCCCATGTAATGCAACTCCAGCTGAATTCAATATATGTGGAATCTACTTTGTCAAAGTGAAGTGCTCATTACTATAGTGAAGTTAGCAATCCATATTCTCAACAAAGACATTATAAATCCTCTGATAATGCCAAATCTTAAAGGTCACCCAGGGTTTCTTTGAGGAAACAATTCAGACCCTCACAGAGTCACCATCAGAGTTTAATTTCTAATAATAATCCTTCAGGCAACTGGAGACTACAGTGAAAAACAAGAAGCCACTAAACAGATTGCAAGTGACAGAAGAAGAAAAGCACTCAGAAAAGTATATGAAACATTGCAGCCATCCACTTTTCCATGGCAGAACCCCATAGAGCTATTTTATGTAGTAGCTGAGTGGTGGTGGGTGGTGTTTTTTAAAAAATGCAGCCAAGTTTCCCCAAAGGGAGCGAATATCCATTACATAGTCACCAAATAGAAATGTTTTTGTGCGCTGAAGTGGTTATATCTACAGGATTTTTTTATTCCTTGCTGGTATTGTTGCACACCACCTGTAATGATCTCCAGCAGGCAAGCAAGCTCCGATAACAATTAATGAGTCTCTGGCAGTTTTATGTACGTTTCTTTACAATTTACACCCAGAGAGCGGCTCCGGCTCTGCTGCTATTAGCTATGAGTTGGTCACTCTGAGTCTCCACCCTTCTCACAGCATGATGGGCATCAAAGTCCTGTCCTTCCTCTCTTAGCCAGTGTGGTGTAGTGGTTAAGAGCGGTAGTCTCGTAATCTAGGGAACTGGGTTCGCGTCTCTGCTCCTCCACATGCAGCTGCTGGGTGACCTTGGGCCAGTCACACTTCTTTCAGCCCCACTCACCTCACAGAGTGTTTGTTGTGGGGGAGGAAGGGAGGAAGGGAAAGGAGAATGTTAGCCGCTTTGAGACTCCTGAAGGGGAGTGAAAGGTGGGATATCAAATCCAAACTCCTCCTCTTCTTCTTCTTCTTCTTCTTCTTCTTCTTCTTCTTCCACTTCCGTTGCATTTTAAGCTCTTCTGGTTCAAGGAGAAGGTGGGTGAACTCCACCCCCCACCCCACCCCGGCTATCAAACGAAAATTCCTCTAAACGCTGCCTGCCTCCTGGTTGCATAGCAACCCCCTCAATGTCATCTATCTCCTCCCCTCCCTCTGCCTGTGGGCTTTCCGAGTCTGGGAACCCTTGGTGAAGGGGGGCCGGACTTGCACACTCCTGCTCTAGCTGTAGCTGCGATTCCTTGTCTCCCGGGTCAGCCTCTGTCTCCCTTTGTACCGGCATTCCTTCATCTCCAGAGTCTGGCCCTTCCCAGGCTTTTGATTCAGCCACGTCCCAGACACCACCCCAATCTCCAAGTGGTGCAATATTGGGGAGTTCCAGACACTTACTCAGGGTCCATGTTTCCTTTTGGAAATGGGGCATGGCAGAGACTGTAATGTCTTCATGGCATATGGCTTACTGACAAATATATATGTGGTATGCTGGCTTGACAGCCCCGGACAGAAAGTCTCTACAGAGGGTGGTGAATACAGCACATGATATCATGAGCTGTCCCTTGAGTCCGCTAGATGACATTGCAAGGGATCATTGCCTTAGGACAGCATGAAAAATTCTCAGGGATGCCTCACACCCCATCACCTCTTTAATCTTCTACCCTTGGGCAGGGGATATGGAAGTATAATCAGCCGTACCAACAGGCTAAAAAATAGCTTCTATCCACGGGCTGTTAGGCTGTTGAATGGAAAATAACACAGCGCAACTGACTTGTGAGGTGGTGTGTTGTGCGATAATCACACAGTGTGGTGGGGGAGGGAGGCTCATTTGATTTCATTGTACACAGGTTGTACATTGACAAGGTATTATTATTATTTACAACCCGAGCTTCCGATGGGGGGGGCGGGTTCACAGCATCAACACTCCGAGTGGGTCTTGTTTCTCCTTTAGTGGCAGTCTTGGATTTAAACAGAAATCCAAAACCGAGCCCTGCCTCTCTGCCATTCCAGCCTGCCACTGTTCTAGGTGGCATTACACAAACTCTGCCCTGTCTGAACTAAGGCCTTGTCTTAACTAAGAGATGGAGGACAGGCTGCATCCATAGGGCAACTGGCTCAGAGCCCCCCTCTCCTTTGTTGTCTTAATGACCCATCACATTTCTTTTGTTCTCTTAATGGCACATTACCCCAAGCAATCACCTTAACACAGGAAGTTAGCCTGGCTTTTATTTTAACACTTGCTAGAATTATAGGTGCCTGGCACCCACAAACTCATAATATTTTTATGTCCTGGCATCGAGATCAGTGTTGTGCAAGGTGCAAATGGAACCACAGGGTTCATCACATTTGTTTCAAGGTAGTTGGTGGTGAGGGAAACGACTCCATTTGTTCATTGAAAAATAAAAATCCTAAGCAAAATAAGAAAACAGAAAAACTCTCCTGGAAATAGGAACATCTGTGTAGTACTGAGCACTGAATCTATTATCCCTCCACTGAGGCCACATGTTAAACACTTATAGCTCCCAGAACTAATTGAAAATGTTTATCTTCCCAGAAAGAACTTAGGCAGTCTTCACTGAATGACTCTGTAGAGCACTCCCAGCCATTTTCTCCTCTACTCATTCTTGGCAGCTGTCCAACAGATCATATATAACTGAAGTACTGTAGCATTCACTGGAACTGGAGAGCTTACCACTTTAGCACGAAACAGATGATGTAATGGAAAGGCTAAGGCAAACCCAACCACTTCCTTCTTTCCCCTTCAGTCATACCCTTAAAAGCATGCATGCTATGAGGGGAAAGGTCTGTGATGTTGACAGATCTCCCTCTAGAGAGCTCTTCAGACAAGAACTGAGGCTCCAGTATGGGGTACCAGAGAGCTGGATGAATTATCTGAGGTCTCCATGCTTTCAGAGAGCACATTTAAAACTTTAAGAGTGTGCAATGGACACCATTCCTTTGGTTGGTCCTCCTCCTTTGCCCAAGTTACTTTTCCACTGCCCTCAGGCAGACAGAAAAACATAATCCTTGATTTTCTACGTTAAAGGATTTCAGGGATGGGGCAGAGAAAAAGGCAACAAACTGAAGGGTAAGAAAAGAGTGTCATGAAGCCCTAGCCTACCCGGTGGCAAGTCAGTATGTCAAGTCCAAAGGTCAGGAAACACAGTCCAGAGTCAAACCCAAAGCACAGTCCACAGAGATCCTGGACCTGGAGCATCCAAGACAAGGTCCATCAACATGGGCAGTTGAGCAACTTCTGCTCTGCATCCCTTTTATGCATCTGCGCTTGATGAGGCAGGTGACCCTCGCCTGCTCTGAGCCTACTCAAGCTGAGGAATCACAACCCTCCTCCCAGAGCTAGCGAGCCCCACTTGGCCAGCTAGGGAGCTGGGCTGTGGGCCCTTGCCTGTTTCAGCCTCCTGGAGCACCCTGTCAGCTGCTTCCTACGCCTCAGAGCCCATTGTGTTTGTGGAGACAAGGACTCCTCTGTCTCTGGTGATGGGTCCTGCTGCTCTGGTTCCCATGAACTGACCCTCATTACTCCTCGCCATCCTCTGTCGCCCTGTGAGTACTTCCTTCCTCGTCCCCAGCTTGCCCTGGTGTGTCCCAGTCCCAGCTACACCCCTCAATGGGATCCTCTTCCTCCTTGCTGTCATCCTGCCCATTCATGACAGAGAAGAGAACTGCTGACTACGGAAGGGAATATTAAATATATATATATATGAAAGTAAGGTAAGGTAAAGGTAAAGGACCCCTGGACAGTCAAAGGTGACTATGGGGTTGCAGCACTCATTTTGCTTTTAGGCCAAGAGAACCGGCGTTTGTCCACACACAGCTTTCTGGGTCATGTGGCTAGCATGACTAAACTGCTTCTGGAACAACGGGACACCATGATAGAAACCAGAGCACATGGAAATGTCGTTTACCGTCCTGCCACAGTGGTACCTATTTATCTACTTGCACTGACATGCTTTTGAACTGCTAGGTTGGCAGGAGCTGGGACAGAGCAACGGGAGCTCACTCCGTCGCGGGGATTCAAACCGCCGACCTTCTAATTGGCAAACCCAAGAGGCTCAGTGGTTTAGAGCAAAGCGCCTCCCTTATCTGAAAGTAACCATCTTGTGACTGAATGGAATCCAATGAAACTCCCAGGCCTCGCTTGAATCAGAGTTTATCTAAGTACTTCTTCATTTGTTCTTCTAGAAGTACAAGTGGGAAAGATACATAGGAGGGGGAAGAGAATAACACCCTCTCAGACCAAAAAGTGCAGCCAGGCCAAATAATGGGAAATTGCATGATTCCCTCTTCCTCCACCACTCCACATGTCCTTGTCAAGATCTGTGTGTGAAGCTATCACTACCTTTCATTACCTTAACGAACACTGACAGGTTCAGTTATGATGCTGTGCACTGTAATATGAAACAGAGTGTACTTGCAGCACAGACTATGATAGTCAATAACCTTCCCTGTGGTAATCTGAGAAAATCAAAAACATCATAGAAGGTGGATCAGCAAAATCCATAAATCTAACCAAGATATCTGCATTAGTCTTTTCTCATGTAGGAGAGACAAGGCAGCCTGCAGCCAGCAGTTGTCATATATTTAATTTCTGGCAGTTTTCCTGTTAGAGTACATCAAGTAGTAGATAGTAGCCACTAAACCCTCAGCTTTGTAAGGTAATAAAAGTGAGTAAGAATGAATGTTCAGGATAAAAATAGAAGCATCAGAGCTGGACATAATACAAGAAGCAAAATCTCTCAAAATCACTTAGAAGTGTATGGCCATCTAATATAATCAAAGATGTTTTTATGGTGCTTCACTTATCAAATAAATTGACTGCCTGCAGTATAGCATAGTGCAATATGACTCAAAGAAGCACACACACAAAAATCTGGCTGCCCTTCTAGTGAACCTTTCCTCTTGGAATCAACATGTGTTTCTTGAGCTTTAGCAACAACTTGCAGTATTTAACCTTGTTTACCGGGGACAGAACATGTTCCGCTTTGTTCTTCCTCTTGGTTTTGAACCGTTTAGGAAGGATGTGCAGTGCTTCTAAAACTCAGTTCCTTGTCAAACCTAATTTATTACTGATTTGTTTCATTCCATCACTTCTCATGAAAATTATTTTTCAGTAATTTCACCAGCAATAAAAACAAGTTAATATGTAAAAAAAACCCAAACTAAAATCATTCCATATACAGTGGTACCTCAGGTTACATACACATCAGGTTACAGACTCTGCTAACCCAGAAATATTACCTCGGGTTAAGAACTTTGCTTCAGGATGAGAACAGAAATTGTGCTCCGGCAGCACGGTGGCAGCAGGAGGCCCCATTAGCTAAAGTGGTGCTTCAGGTTAAGAACAATTTCAGGTTAAGAACGGACCTCCGGAATGAATTAAGTACTTAACCCGAGGTACCACTGTATAAACAATTTAGAAGAATCTCATATGAGAACAATACTGAATCCAATACACATAGGTGTAAGTACCTTCTGCCATCCCAGCAAATGGAGAAAGATGATAAACCAAAGGTCCCAGAGTTTACCAAGGTGACACCAATCAAAATTCAGTCTGTTGGATCCGATGGAAAACTAACATCTCACCCTGATTTTGGTGAGTCTATACTGTGTAACTGACACAGTCTCATTCCAGTCTGCTAAACCGGATTAACTTGCTTTTGCCAGCTTTATACTATATTAACTATCCTGGTTTTATCAAAGAATCCTGTAGGAAACTGGTGTCAGGGAGCTGTTTAGAATTATTTCCCACAAAACTACAATTCCCAGAGTTCCCAAGAAAAAGAGAATTAGAGTTAGAGGGGTTGAGCTCTGCAGCATGGACATTCCACAGTTATTTAACTATGGAAACAAAGACTTTGCCTGCTCCCAAACCTACCAGGTTAAGCCACAGAGCCTAGGGCTTGCCGATCAGAAGTCAGCGGTTCAAATCCCCACAACGGGGTGAGCTCCCGTTGCTCGGTCCCTGCTCCTGCCAACCTAGCAGTTCAAAAGCACATCAAAGTCCAAGTAGATAAATAGGTACCGCTCCGGCGGGAAGGTAAACGGTGTTTCTATGCGCTGCTCTGGTTCGCCAGAAGCGGCTTGTCATGCTGGCCACATGACCCGGAAGCTGTACGCCGCCTCCCTCAGCCAATAAAGCGAGATGAG
This sequence comes from Podarcis liolepis, assembly GCF_965112155.1. Taxonomy (NCBI): domain Eukaryota; kingdom Metazoa; phylum Chordata; class Lepidosauria; order Squamata; family Lacertidae; genus Podarcis; species Podarcis liolepis. Next base: position 54,980,450 of record NC_139562.1, on the reverse strand, counting down.
CACCACAACCCCAGAGTCGGCCATGACTGGACCTAATGGTCAGGGGTCCCTTTACCTTTAAACCTACCAGGACACAACTTCTGGGGAACGGAAGTTTTACTAGGAATACCATGTGTCCTCCTTTACAGAGGACTTTAACAAATAAAAATGCCCCACCATTTGTGGCAAGCACAAAATGCAAAGTCCTGCCCCCCCCCCCGGCAAAAAATTTTTTTAAACTGCATCACTGATGGCTCAGACCAGCAAATCCTTGTTAATTAACAGCCTCCAGAGAGTTTGGACACTGACGTATGTGGAGTGAGAATTCAGACTGGTGATGAAAGCCGTAGTTTGAAGACACAAGACTACAGTGCAGCAGTGTTTCAAAAAGTAGATCTTGTTTGGAGCAACTCAGTGACAAAGTACTCCCCTCCAAGCCGGCAGGCAGCCATCCAATAAGAAGTGCTGAGGACTACTTAAACACTCCCTCCCCCCCCCCCGCATATTGATTCATTCAACACATCATACAAGTCAGCACAAATATTTGCATCAGCTATGATAATGTGATATTATTGGTACAAATGGAGCAAGCGCAGACAGATGAGAAGTTACATTTACATTTCTGCTGCTTCGGCAGATTCAACCAATATTTACTTCACTTGCCTTAGCATTAATATGAACTGCAAAGAGATTTCAATTCCTCAAAATGCTTTGTCTCTTTAGGAAACCAGAATGATGGATGTAAAATGACAACACTGCAATTAATCCAGAATGCGGCAACTAGACTGGTGACTGGGAGTGGCCGCCGAGACCATATAACACCGGTCCTGAAAGATCTTCATTGGCTTCCAGTATGTTTCCGAGCACAATTCAAAGTTTTGGTGCTGACCTTGAAAGCCCTAAACGGCCTCGGTCCTGTATACCTGAAGGAGCGTCTCCACCCCCATCATCCAGCCCGGACACTGAGGTCCAGTGCCGAGGGCCTTCTGGCGGTTCCCTCACTACGAGAAGTGAGGTTACAGGGAACCAGGCAGGGGACCTTCTCGGTAGTGGCACCCGCCCTGTGGAACGCCCTCCCAGCAGATGTCAAGGCAATAAACGACTATTTTACTTTTAAAAGACAATTGAAGACAGCCTTGTTTAGGGAAGTTTTTAATGTCTGACGCTGTATTGTTTTTAATATTCGGTAGGAAGCCGCCCAGAGTGGCTGAGGAAACCCAGCCAGATGGGCAGGGTATAAATAAATAAATAAATAAATAAATTATTATTATTATTATTATTATTATTATTATTATTATTACTACTACTACTACTACTACTACTACTACTACTACTACTACTATGCACCAGTGTCTACGAAGAGCCAGAGGCAGAGCAGTGAAAGCATGGGGAAGTAGCAATGTGAGCCCATTCTCTAAACCATGAAGAAAGCCTGTTGTGTGAACCAGGCCCTTCACACGACTGCCCATTTAAAATTATCTACATCTGCTTTTTTTTAGGAGAAAGGATGGCATGAGCCAGCCCTCCATGCAGTTGGGCATTCGTGTGGCCCTTTTACTCCACAGGCTGGCTGCATTGTAGAGGCTCACAACATCCCTCTTGCAATAAACTGCAGCCTTTCCTCACTAAATATATAAACCAGAGCCGAGAGGAAGGGCCATGTAATGCAATTACAAGTAATTTTGCCTTTTTCATGCCTCTTAGTAGTGCACCTGCTGGACTTTCTTTAGAAGCAGCATTTATTCTCCAGCAATAATGTGTTTAGATCTTGCCCAATCACATTTTTCAAAAGCAAACTAACAGGAGGAGAGGTCCAACTTCAACAATTCCATCCCCTCGATGGAAGAAAAAGTTAAGAACTTAACCATTATTTCTGAAGCAAGCAGTATACCATATTTTTCTGTGTATAAGACTAGCTTTTTTCCTTTAAAATAATGTAAAAAATCTGGAGGCGTCTTATACACAGATATATCTCCCCCCCCCCATGGGGGCGTCTTATAGACAGAAAAATACGGTAATTTCTTTTTCCTTCTTTCTTTCTTTCTTTCTTTCTTTCTTTCTGCAATACAGATACATGTCATAGCAGGGCATCATCTTAGAAAAGACATTCCTCCATGAGAGAAAAGTGGGGGAATATGTCTTTTTAAGACGCTGCTTGGCACATGCAGTTTTTATAAACACCTATATTAAACCAGGGGCTATGGCCATTGCTTGCTCTGCTCTCCAGTGCTGCCAATCCCCTTTGCCCCCTTTTCTCCCCACCTGTTCGCCTCCTTCCTTTAACACGTGACCAGCCCTGTCACCCCTCACTCACCCCACCCTACACAGCTTGCTCCAACTGCTCCTCTGCTCAGCATACCCCAACCCCACTGTTCTCTGCCAGCTCACCCAAACCCCCACCCCATTCCCACACATCTTGCCCCAAGTACACAACCCCATCCCTCACAGCTTGCCCCCCCCAACCCATTTCTCACAGCTCATTAAATGCCTAACAGGGCTTGGGTGCTTCAGAGAACAGTTTGCTAAACCATTCTCCGAAGCACTTTCCACCCTTCTTTAAATGCCACTTCTATGACCTTGAACGGGGAGGTGCTTCAGAGAAAACCACTCTCTGAAGCACCTCTTAGCTTCCTTTAAATGTTTCGCCTTCCTCAACAGCTTGCCAGGGCTGCCTGCCGCCTGCACCTCTTGCTCACTTCTTGTTCTGTTGTCACACTGCAGTCGGCATGGCCACCTAATGGTGTGAACTGCAGAACAATGACAGTTATGCCTACAAAAATATACCATATAGAGAAATATAGCATAGAGCAATTTCCATATAATAAAGATACATGACTGTTGCCATGATGTAGTTTTCATGCTGGCAGACAGATGGTGCTGCAAACTACTATATCAGGCTTCCTCAAACTTGGCCCTCCAGATGTTTTGAGACTACAATTCCCATCATCCCTGACCGCTGGTCCTGCTAGCTAGGGAGTTGTAGGCCAAAAACATCTGGAAGGCTTAGTTTGAGGAAGCCTGTACTATGTGATGACAGACACTGGATGGGTGACCCTGGTGGGCTGCAGAGGGACAGTCAGGACAGGCTGCAGCAGCCACCCAGTAACTGTTCTGCTGGCTCCTCCCCATGCCAACCCTAGGCCTTAATCCTCTGGCGATGGAGGAGGGAATGAGAAGCTCCCACTGGGAGCTGAGCTGAGTTGTAGGGACAAAGGTGATGGGATGGGGTTGGTGAGCAGAAGCAGGAAGGGCTCTGCCCTTACATACAAACATATGTATTATGTATACACATGCATATATATATTTAAATGCTACCCAAATAATTGGTGACACCAATTTGAATCTGTTCATCTTATTGTTTGATCTATCAAACACTACCGCAGCAGCATCCCACAACTTGAAGTTTCTGTTCAAAGGTAGTATGGCTGGAAGAGAGTAACATGAGCCTCTACACCATGCCATAACATAGGTATAAATAATCAGAATTGGTGTCCTGGGCAAGAAACATCTGATGCCTTCTTCTCTGCTTTCAACAGTTTTTTTCTTGTAGAACAAGAATCTGTTCCATCTTACTTTTCTTTCCAACATAGGGAAAGGGTAAAGTCCAGTCGTGGCCGACTCTGGGGTTGCGGCGCTCATCTCGCTTTATTTGCTGAGGGAGCCAGCGTACAGCTTCTGGGTCATGTGGCCACCATGACTAAGCTGCTTCTGGCAAACCAGAGCAGCGCACGGAAATGCCGTTTACCTTCCCGCTGGAGCGGTACCTATTTATCTACTTGCACTTTGACGTGCTTTCGAAATGCTAGGTTGGCAGGAGCAGGGACCGAGCAACAGGAGCTCACCCCATCACGGGTATTCGAACCACCGACTTTCTGATCGGCAAATCCTAGGCTCTGTGGTTTAACCCACAGCGCCACCCGCATCCCTTCTTTCCAACATATACAGATGCAAATTTCTTGCTCTGCTTTTGCAAAGTTTCCAGTAACCCAGTTCCATAAGTTTAATCCTGAGCTACCATGGGATTTTGACCTAGACAATTCATGTCTTCCAAATTACGAACGTGCGTGGTCCAGACACATATGTTGAAAGTGCATGATTTTGCATATTATTGAGAATGCATGACTATTAAATTTATATATGGGTTGAAATTGGCTATATCAGCTCTCCATTCATCAAAAGCAGGTATATTTTGCATGTGCATAGATAAAATCTATAGAGGCAGCTAAGTGCCCCTGAAAAAACTCAATTCAATCCCAGCTAACATACCAAATGATAGACTGCTATTGAGCTTGAGCTATTGAGAAGGTGCGCTATGTCATAATTATTGAAGTATGTTTGTTTGGAGTTGAGCAGCTCAGACTTATTAGCCATTTCCAAGATTGTGTATTGCTTGTTGTGGGTTTCTCTCCGAGGTTGTGCCAAAATTATGCCAAGCTAAGCAACATAATTAATCTTGCTTTATGATTGGTTAGTTTGGTTTACTGTAATTATTTACATATGCTTGGCAGTATGACTGGTATATATATAAACTTAAAACATGAAAAAATAGTCATTAGTCTGCCCCTTGATTAATACGTAGTCCTAGCTATAATGGCACAATGTCTTCAGTTCCCAGCAATCCTTTAGCTTGTCGGTCAGGTGCAAATAATTCCTGCATATTTTTGAGTTAAGATTCCTGCAGAGGTTCAAATGAAGTATGGGGGAGAACTGTTCAGAACAAACAGCATGGCTGCTGAGCATGCATAATGTAATAGCACCTAATAAGGCAAAACAAGCAGGCTAATGGGAACTTCTGTAGCGGAATATTATATATCTAATAGGTGTGTTCAGCCTGAATAATGAGGCAAACAGGGGTGATTTGAGTGAGTTTTTCGGATGACCAAATTGGATTGTGTCATTAACAAGCCATATCAACTTGGAACAGTGACTCCCTAAAGTCCCAAGTCACTCTCTTTATAAAAAAAATGGCATTTGGGCATTAAAAATAAAGTGACCAGTGTGGTGTATGGGTTAGTGTCGGACTAAGGAGACCTGGGTTCAAATCGCCATTTGGCCATGAACCTCACTGACTGACCTAGGGCCATTCACTCTTAGCCCAAACTATCTAAAATGTGATTTTATGTTGCAAACCACCCTGAGACCTGCAGGTATAGGGCGGTATACAAATTTTAATACTATTACTACTACTAATAATAAAAATAATAATAAGGTAAAGGTAAGGTAAAGGACCCCTGGAGGGTTAAGTCCAGTCAAAGGCGACTATGGGGTTGCGACGCTCATCTTGCTTTCAGGCCGAGGGAGCCGGCGCTTGTCCACAGACAGCATGTGGTCAGCATGACTAACCCTCTTCTGGCACAACAGGATGCCGTGACGAAAACCAGAGCAGACAGAAGCACCAGTTGCCTTCCCGCTGCAGCAGTACCTATTTATCTACCTGCACTGGTGTGCTTTCGAACTGCTAGGTTGGCAGAAACTGGGACAGAGCAATGGGAGCTCACCCTGTCACAGGGATTCAAACTGCCGACCTTCTGATCGGCAAGCCCAAGAGGCTCAGTGGGTTAGACCACAGAGCCACCCGCATCCCCTGAAGAAGAAGAAGAATAACAATAATAACAACAATAATAATAATAGGAGGAGGAGAACCATGTTTGCTACCTTGAACTCCTTAGAGGAACAGTGGTATATAAGTGGAGGGGGGACCAATTGCCTTTCCAATGAAAACAAGGGTTTTCCTGGAGAAATCACCAAGACAAAAAAAGAAAGAACTGCTTGGACACAGATCTGGAAAGCCCAGAACTGTGCCTAGAAACACAGGGCAAGCATGGTGAGCCCTCTCTCAGTAGAATTTTCAGTGTCATCCAGTGGGGCAGAACTTGGGTGGGTTCTTTGCAGATTTGCAGATTCAGATCTCCCACTCTACCATGATTATTATCAGCATCAGGAATTCATTCACCCTATAAGAACTTATTTATTCAATGCTACTCATATGACTTGGGACTTACTCATCAAGCCGTCGGGGCACATAGTGGATATAGGTAAAGAATTTGCTTGAAACTGCCTGTTAGTGAACTGGCTGGGAGTTGTGCATCTCAAGCACTGCTTGGCAGGGTTTGACTTTTGTCACACCTTTACTGCAAAAGCACAAAAGGAACATTTTTAACATTCCATCTCTGCATGACTGTTAACTGATCTCATTCACGGCCACCTCCTAATGTTTTAAAGACCGTTGTCTACTGAAGGCATAACACAGTAATCAACATTAAAAAGAATTTAGAAGAACTCACGTTTTAAAGGAACCCTCCTTTAATCCATTTCCTGTATCCATAACTTGATTAATGATGCCAGTGTCTTAACAGAGCATTTGGTTAAATGGCAAAAATACTGCTGAGTCCAGGAATTATCCCTAATTTTGATCAGCTGTTCTGTTACCATCATCAGCACATTTAAATATCTTACTGTTCATTCCCTCATTTTCTGTCACTTATGATAGATAAGGCACTCTAATAGTCTTAAAGATGTTCCCAATGGTTTCTTCACTAATGGCCGTCTACCAGCATGAGTATCTGCCATAAATAACGCTCTTTTATACTCTCTTGCTAATTTTAATATACTGTTTCTTTTCATGCAGTCCCAGCAACTGCATTTTACAAGAAAATAGTTTATGTAACTTTTTTAATGAAATAGCCATCCTTTATATTTTATTGGCTCAAACAGAAAATGTGTTTTCACAAATCTTTTCATCCAATCAAGGATATCAATGTAGCTTCTGATCTCACGGTCGGCTGTGTAGATGATGCTCAGTTATTGACTTGACATCATGCTGAGACTGGGGGCAGATAGCCCAATTTCATGAATCATAGAATTGTTGAGTTGGAAGAAACCCCAAGGATCATCGAGTCCAACCCCCCGTTATGCAGAAATATGCAGCTGTCCCATACAGAGATCGAACCTGCAACCTTGGCATCATTAGCACCACGCTCTAGCCAACTGAGCTATCCAGGCTGAAGTTATGGATCAACTGTGTCATGGTCCAGTTCACTGGTGATCGAAGTCCTGGCTGGGGACGTCGGGACCGGGGGCAAGATGGCGGGGTGGGGGCAGGAACGGGAGTCCAGAAGCCAGGAGTCAGGAAGCCAAGAGTCCGAGGGTCAGGAAACCAGGAGTCAAGGACCCGAGGATCAGGAAGCAAGGAGTCAAGAAGCCAAGGATCAAGAAGTAAGGAGTTACGAAGTCAAGGATCCAGGGATCAGGAAGCAAAGCGTCAAGGAGCCCAAGGCAGGAAACGTATTGCTGTGGCAAAGAGCCGAAGGGAAATGCTGACCTTATATCCCTTCCTGGCTCTTGCCACCAGGTGCTGTGAGTTACCAATCGGCCTCACCTGTGTGGCATTGACTTGCCTCTTCAGAACAAACTTAGGAAGGCCCCAGTCCTGCAGCCCTTCAAACAGAGCAGACATTCCAAGTGTCCCTGTTTTCCAGGTACAGTCCTGGATTTACAGAAGCCCTCCCATGAGTCCCTCTAATGAGTCCCATTAGTTATCATGGATAAATATGTTACCTCAAAATTCCTCAAAGGTTTCAAATCCAGACAACACCCACTTAATGGAAACTACGATTGCTCCTATCCTTTTTCATTTCTTATTCTGCATTTCCAACCCCACCACTACCACCACCACCTACCCACACTGCTTTCTTTCTCAAGCAGTAATTTAAAATAATAATAATAATAACTGCTGCATTTTGCTTACAGAATGTGACTAGAGCTATTTAAATAAGAGTTGATGTGTAATTTTTCATGAAACGGTGGCATGATGAAAGGAGCATTTTATGCATACACTCAAGAGACTATAAACACAATAAGAAAAATTGCATGCCACGTTGAAAGTGTAAGCACCAGCAATATTTGAATTTTATTAACAAAGAGCCATTTTAATAAAGACAATACCAAATTGTTAATTAATTAAACTGAAAAAAATTGTTATTGCATTCAGCCCATTTGAAGGAGATAATATTAATGTAGCCAAATCCAAATGGGTTTAGGTTAAATGCCAACAGAAACGTCAGCAGTACCTAACAATATGTACGTGGTGTTTCAAAAGACTCCATAATACACCAGAGATACAGTCTTTTTACTTTCAAAGTTCCCAGTGGGGAACTTAATCCTGCCTTCTTACACAATGACTGTTTTCTCTCAGGAAAATAGTAAAAAATAACTTCAGCTATATGGGAATGCTATCACTGAACCAGTTGTTTGCAACCAAATCCTGCTCAGGGGTCATTGACATAGTTTGCGATGTTTATTCACTTCAGGGAGTATACTCAGAGTAGGACTAAACTGAATACCACCCACTGGGACAAAACAAAAAGCTTTTTCATATGACACCTTTCTCTTCAGGGAACACATGGAGAGGGGCAGCAGGATCATGCCCAGTACATTCTCCCCAATCTCCACACAGGCAGCTGAATGCCTTCATAGATCACACACACACATATACACATACAGAACTTTCTGCACAGTCACAAACCCTGGAAAAGCCAAGATCCCAGTTGCACAAACACCCCATGCGGGCATTAAATGTGGGCATTCGAAAGAAGTTAAGAGCAGGATGTTGAAAAGGTCTATATTTCCACATTTTACATTTCTGCATGTTTTGTGATTTTTAAACTCTCCTGGGGCTTTCTCACCAAAGAGTATTTGCCCCCAAACCTGGATCTAAGCACTGAGGGAATCCTCCATTCCTTTTACCATATTTAGTATTTTCCCCTCTAAACCAACCAACCAAACAAACAAACAAAAAAAAACCCAAACACTTACAATGAGCATGCTAGAGACCATATGAAGCTTCTGGGTTTAACCTGAAAACCTTAATTTCACACAGTCTCATATCTTGCTTCTTTGCCTTTGCTAGTACCTCAGTGTTGTGAATTGAAGTTAATAGATAGCTGTTTTTACTTTAAGACAGAAGAATATACTTGCCTTCTGCAGATAACTATAGAGCTATTTTTCCTCATACATTTGTTTGCCATGCATAATAATGCAAAAACTTTTGACACGCTTTCTTTGACAGCTTCTTTCCATAAATAATAGCAATCCGATCCCTGTGAAGCAGCTCGTGGTGATCAGTGTTTTTTGTTCTGTTTAATCTTTCTAGCTCTCCTTCTTACATTCTCTCTTCTCACATTGTAGGATACCTCTGAGCTCTCCCTTTCCTCTCACCAGCTGCTCTGAGTGTAGTTTCTTACATTCCTGCATTGTTTTCCGCCTCCCTAACTATGATGGTCTTTCAGCCTTTTTTCCTAGTAGACCGTGCCTGTCAAGCGCTGGCAAAAACAAAATCAACATTCTCCTCAAACTGACATGTTCATAGTGCCAACAAGATAAATTGAATCATTTATACCCTGTATTTTTCCTACATTCTCATTTATGGTCTAGGACATTTGCATAATTTCTGTTCACATCATAGTAATATTAGTTTATCTCTTTTGTTCTACCCGTAATGCCAATCACGGAGTTTTGAATTCTGAATTGCCTTCTGTCCTCATCAAAACATTAACAGAGAAGGGATTAATTGTTTATCTTGTGTCTCCACCCAGTAAAACCCTCGCTGGGAAATGAACTCATTTCTTGACACTTTAAATAAAACACACACACCCTGAAAAAACCCACACACACCTCCTTTTCTGCCATCACGACAGATTTCAGAGACCATCGGTGATTTTCTTCCTAGTCTACAATGTGAAATATACTCTGTGGACATTTTGTATTGGGCAATCTCAGTCAACATGCTCTACGCTATAATAACGAGAACTGATCTAAGCAGTTTGTCTGTGATGTTAAGATTAGCCAGTCATTTTGGCAGGACATAGTACCCACGTAATACGTTTTGCGCTCAAAATGAAAGCTTAAAATGTACATCCCTTGTTCTTAACTGACTCAGGTTTTTTAAGAAACACACACACACAATGATGGACTGTGTAGATAGGGAAAGCTGCACCACTTCTGATTTGAGAAGCTAGGGTTTAACAAACACGTTAAAATCTGGTCCATCCCAGACACTGATATTTACAACACGGTTCAAGGGATACATCGCTGCCACCATTTCTCTAAAATCTTTTCCTATAATTTAAAAACCGGCAATCCAGCTGCCCATAGCCTCAAGCTAAAAGAGCGGGTTTTCCCTAGTAAAGGAAAGGGGAAACCCCTCAGAACCTGCTTGGTTGAGCCCTCCATGTTTAACTATTCCAAAGTTCTCAGGTGATCTTTAACGCAGTTATCTCTTTCACAACAGCTGTCTGGTGCCAAGCATCTTTTAGAATTGCCTACTAATCCAGATGGTGAGCTGATCCTGCTTTAGACTGCAAGCAAAACAGATACTCTGTGCATGATATCCAAAATTAATAATACTTGGATTGAGAGTTTACTCTATGTATCACTAACATTGACTGTCACTCATTGTTCTGTATACTTTGGAAGAAATATGGTTACTGTGCTATGGGGGGGGGGGCGGATGGGGACGACCAGGATAAAATTGTGTGGAGTTTGAAAGTTATGTTGTAGCTTTTGCAGCTGAGCGTTTTGTACGTACTTGGATGGTATCTTACTGCAAATATGGTTTATGCTGCAATATCCTCTGCATTTTCCCATTTTTATGATCTGTAGTTATAGATAACTATATACTCAGCTAAAAATAACACGTCAGGTGGTTCCAGCATCAATCCCTAAATTCTTTCTCTGATGTCTAGAGTTTACTGCTGATCATTTCAGACAGAACAAAGGCAGAAAAACTCTGAAGTCCGTAAAATGAACAGAACAGCAGGGTACAAAGCCCACTCTGCCCTCAGAGGCAGGGAATGCAATAATTAAAGTAGACTCTTGAAAAGGTATTAAAGTTAATGGACTGTCCTGCAGTTTCTTGGAAAAGAAGATACAGTACGGTAGACTTCTTTTCAACAAAGTAACTAACTTTCCTCAAAGCCAATTCAGTTAACAACATATTTTACCAACTCTTCCTCCGTTCTCTATTCACCCCTATCGATTGCCATTAAGAAAAGAAATTGTTTACTTGGTTTGCCAGAGGTATGGCAACTTTTAACCCATGTTCTTGATATTGCTAATGGGAGATGTAATACAGTGGTACCTCAGGTTAAGTACTTAATTCGTTCCGGAGGTCCGTTCTTAATCTGAAACTGTTCTTAACCTGAAGCACCACTTTAGCTAATTGGGCCTCCCACTGCTGCCGTGTCGCCAGAGCCCCATTTCTGTTCTTATCCTGAAACAAAGTTCTTAACCTGAAGCACTATTTCTGGGTTAGCGGAGTCTGTAACCTGAAGCATATGTAACCTGAAGCGTATGTAACCCGAGGTACCACTGTATGTATCTGCAAAATGGGGGGCGGGGGGTGGTAAGTGGTCAGTAAACGTAACCATAAATTGAGCTATAGTGTATTCATAGCAAAACTAAATAAATACAGAAGACTGTTCATTGGTATGCCAGGGAATCATGCTATCGAAAATAATGACTGAAATCCGGGGAAACCATTGACAAGATTAAGATGCAGGACTTGAAATGGGAAAAGGCTTTGCTGTCCTATATTCATAAACAGTGGCCCTTGACACCAGGGCAGGTTCCTGATACTAATCACGATGTACAGCTCAGCTCCCTTGCTGGCTCAATAAGATGACCGTACTACATTAATGTTCTCATCCTCCCAAGGACATGGGTGGTGCTGTGGTCTAAACAACTGAGCTTCTTCAGGTTGCCGATCGGAAGGTCGGCTGTTCAAATCCCCACAATGGGGTGAGCTCTCATTGCTCTGTCCCACCTGCTGCCAACCTAGCAGTTTGAAAGCACACCAGTACAAGTAGATAAATAGGTAATGCTGTGGCGGGAAGGTAAACAGCATTTCCATGCGCTCTGGTTTCTGTCACGGTGTCCCATTGCACCAGAAGCGGTTTAGTCATGGTGGCCACATAACCCAGAAAACTGTCTGTGGACAAATGTCGGCTCCCTAAGCCTGAAAGCGAGATGAGCGCCACAACTCCATAGTCGCCTTTGACTGGATTTAACCGTCCAGGGGTCCTTTACCTTTTTACCTTACATCCTCCCAGGACTGGGCCCCTTAATGGTGACAGGATAACATGGGAATCATAATAATGTGTTGAAATCTAGCCACCTCCTCCACTCTAAAATATACCCCATCACTTTGCCTACGTATGATGGCCATTGAAAGTATATTGCAGATCATTTTAAAATAGGTATACATTATGTACCTATTTTTTTCCCCTTGCCACCAAAAAGGAATTGAACTTGGAACCTTTTGCATGCAAAGTAGATGGTCTACCACTGATCTAGTGCCATTTCTACCTGTCTGGGTGCCTACTGAGACCTTCTCAGAAAACTGCCATTATTTCAACAAGTGGGACCCCAGTTGTTGAACTCTCTTCCCAAGAAAGTCAGCTGGCATCCAATTTGTGACTGTTCAGGTGCCAAGGGAAAACAGTTTCATTCTTGCAGACATTTAGTATTTCACTCTGCTGTTAGGATTATTATTTTAAAATTGATTATATTGTTTTAAATTGCATGTGCAAGACGTATTGTTGATTATATAATGTGTTTGCATGATTATCGTTTTGTGGATGCCTCTGTGATACATTTTGTGAGGAACTGTGTATAAATATGTAATAAATAAATTATCAAACAGTTTTCGGTGGAAGAATGACAGGAGCACCTGTAGAAATGGAGAGATGCCAGTATTTACATACCAGGTATACGACTACTAGGTACTGAATAGGGTTCTTTGTAAAATAATTGTCACCATTTATGCTCTACTCATCGGTGTGGAAAATGATTTATGCCCTCACTAAATCTTCATATTCCATTTTGTATTCCCACCAAAGGCGAAAAAAATTGTGATTAGCAGCTGAAGGCAGAAATCATGTCCAGTTCTAATTTCCTTGTTAGTAGTGAGAAATGGATTCAAATGTAATAGCATTCACTGAAGTTCACAACATGAACCAGCGGCAACAGCAAATGTGCAGGAATAGAGTGGTACCTGCAGACAAAATCAAGTAGTGCACCTGGTCTTTTTCATGCCAAATGAAGAAAAGGTTTTTAAACAGCATTTTGGGGTTATCCATAAAAAATTCTCTTGATTTCTGCTATTACAGTGGTACCTTGGGTTACAAACGCTTCGGGTTACAAATGCTTCAGGTTACAGACTTCACTAACCCGGAAGCAGTATCTCGGGTTAAGAACTTTACCTCAGGATGAGAACAGAAATTGTCCGCCGGCAGCGCAGTGGCAGCAGGAGGCCCCATTAGCTAAAGTGGTACCTCAGATTAAGAACAGTTTCAGGTTAAGAATGGACCTCCGGAACGAATTAAGTCCTTAACCCAAGGTACCACTGTATTGTTATTATTTTACAGTATATTTATGTTTATACCCACTTTTTCCTCCCCTGACAGAGACTCAAGGCAGCTTTAATGGCAGTATGCTATAATGAAGAAATCATAAGGATGGACTAGGAAATATTCAGGCATGAAAGGAGAAAGATGTGTCTGTGATAAACAACCACAGAACAACAGGTGTGAAGTCATATACATAACTGATGAACTACTAGGACAACTTTTGGCATATTTCCAGATCCATCATGCCATGTGCTGCTTCAGGCATTTTCAATATAAAAGTGGGATGTAAATAATGATAGTGCATTATTATTAAAGTGGTACCTTGGTTTACGAACTTAATCCGTTCCAGAAGTCCGTTCTTAAACCAAAGCGTTCTTAAACCAAGACACACTTTCCCACAGCAGCGGGGGACACAATTTACAAATGGAACACACTCAACAGGAAGAGAAACATGTTCTTATTCCAAGGCAAAGATCACAAACCAAAACACCTACTTCCGGGTTTGCAGCGTTCTTAATCCAAGTTGTTCATAAACTGAGCTGTTCTTAAACCAAGCTACCACTGTATTCCTGTTATTCTTATATTGAAATACATGGCCCACTGAGGGACAGGATAAGCTTCGAAACACTAATGCCTAGCATCAATTGCCTGGACTCCATGGAGCGAAGACTTGAGAGACAAGAACTGGTATAAAAGATCTAAAGTATTTTAACTATTACTTACAATATTCAGCAGTTAAATACAATCAAGTTTTCTGCTGTGGGTATTTAACTCTTTAGAGTCCAGAGTGGGTAGATAAGCAAATGGCCCCTGTATCCTAACATGGGCAACTCCACCCTAGCTTGAAGCTCCAGGAATAGGCTAGTGCGCAGCTTTATTGCCGGCTCACTGTGAAGATGTACTGAGGAGGCACTTGCTAACTGTTCAGCATTAGGCAGTGTAACCGCAGCAGGTCCTAAGAATATCAAGTCAAGTCGTCCTTTTCCCTGCACACACACACACACACCTCGTGCTGGAAGCAATGGGTGGTGGGTGGTGCGACGCTCTTCACGCCAGAATGCCTCAGAAGCAGCCAAGGTATTTTACCTGACTGCCAGCACTAAAGCTGTGACAGAAATAGCAAGGAGCACTTAGTGGCCTAAGTAGGCACTTTAGTGGGCATGGTGAGCACTTAAGTGGGCTAAATAGACACTTAAGTGGGCATGGTGGGCACTTAAGTGGGCTAAGTGGGGAATTAACTGGGGACTTAAGTTAGCTAAGTGAGAACTTAGCCAACTTAAAGCAGCGCCTGGAAGTAATGTCAGAAACCTTGCAAAGGCCTCAGAGGTCATGCTTCACGAGGACCCGGAACACTACATCTTGTAACAGCAATTGGCAATGCTCAAAGGCAGAGAACGGAGAGAAAACACTGCATTCATGCTCTACAGTGAAATGGCTTTTTAGTGTGTAAAGGTAAAGGGACCCCTGACCATTAGGTCCAGTCGTGGCCGACTCTGGGGTTGCGGTGTTCATCTCGCTTTATTGGCTGAGGGAGCTGGCATACAGCTTCTGGGTCATGTGGCCAGCATGACTAAGCCGCTTCTAGCGAACCAGAGCAGCGCACGGAAACGCCGTTTACCTTCCCGCCGGAGCGGTACCTATTTATCTACTTGCACTTTGACGTGCTTTCAAACTGCTAGGTTGGCAGGAGCAGAGACCGAGCAACAGGAGCTCACCCCGTCGCGGGGATTCGAACCGCCGACCTTCTGATCGGCAAGTCCTAGGCTCTGTGGTTTAACCCACAGCGCCACCTGCATCTCTTTTAGTGTATAGGTGTCACGGTATCCCTAGCCTTGAGCTGTGGCCTAGATGCCGACTCTGAGAACAAGTCACCAGAAGGCTGTGCTCTGCAGTCTACAAAGGAACAGGGTATACTATATCAGATACAAGCACAACTTCCAAATTAGCAATGAAACTGCAGGTAATACCATCATCCGTGCTTTTATGAGTTATTATATTTTTTTAATGTCACCGTAACTAAGCATAATATTTGATCATATTAATGCTTTGCTGCTAATTTGGAGATTCAGCTGGGAAGACTACTAGCCCTGCCTTTTTATAATATAAATGTGCTCCAGTAAATGGCTCGTTGCATCTGAATTAGCCATTATCAGTACAGGGGAAGGGAATACATACATTTAAGTGGTACTGGAAATGATACCTCTAGACATCAGCCCAATGCAATCTACAGAGGGAAACACAAGTATTTCAGAAATATTTGTCAGTGCCACAGAAAAAAAAATCACAACACATAATATTTCAAGGGTGTAAAACACTATGTTTCTGCCAGTAAAAAGGTAAAGGTACCCCTGCCCATACGGGCCAGTCGTGTCCGACTCTAGGGTTGTGCGCCCATCTCACTTAAGAGGCCGGGAGCCAGCGCTGTCCGGAGACACTTCCGGGTCACGTGGCCAGCGTGACAAGCTGCATCTGGCGAGCCAGCGCAGCACACGAAACGCCGTTTACCTTCCCGGTATAAAGCGGTACCTATTTATCTACTTGCACTTGGGGGTGCTTTCGAACTGCTAGGTGGGCAGGAGCTGGGATCGAAAGACGGGAGCTCACCCCACCGCAGGAATTCGAACCGCCGACCATGCGATCGGCAAGTCCTAGGCACTGAGGTTTTACCCACAGCGCCACCCGCGTCCCACATTTCTGCCAGTAGGTGGCAATAAATATCTACATCACATATAATAGCAATTCAGATTCTGAACTAAAACTTTTAAAGGCATTGTCAGGAGGTAAATAAAATTAACATTTCACTCCTTGAAATAAATAATCAGATTTATGCTCATTCCTTACTTCCCACTCAAGCTCTTTGAAGAAGAATCTGTTTTCTTGGGTTAATTTTCCAAAATGACATGTTCATATATATATTTAAATTCAACCCCCACCCCATCCCCAAAAAACCTAAAGAGATTCACTCGGTTGTCTCATTTATACAGCAAAACTGAGGCATTGGTTAGACTATAATTTACCCTTTTTTAATATACCACAGAATAGTTAAAAGCGTCATTCAGATCAGGCAAGTTTTGAAAGCATTTTGACTTTTTTATGGCTCTTTACTTGTGGCTCTGTAGGTTTTGGGCTACATGACAGCTCCTTAACCATAGCTGAGGAGGAGGTCCAGGTTCAGACATAATGCTAAGCCATGGTTAATATTAAGTACAAACCACCTACAAATTTTGATTAACCATCAACCTTAAGCTACTGGACTGGGTTCACACACAATGCAAAGCCGTGGTTTAGTTTCATAAACCATGGTTTAGGATTACATGTGAACCAGGCCAATTTGAGTTTATAGCAGATTACACCTCCTTAGAAGGATGTACCAAAACAGCACCCAGGTTGATATGGTTGACTTAATCAGTATTTATTTTATTTAGCTAGATTTTTACCCTGCTTTTTTAATACAAGGTATTAAAAAATAGCTACAAAGCAGTAAAACATAACCAATAAAAAATAGATGGCATAGCAAAACATGCAGAAGAGACACAGAGACTTCAGAATCATCAACAGGTCGCATTCAAGTCAGCAACAAAATATCATTTGGAATAAAGAAGGTTCTATAGCTGCCTTTTGAAAAGCTAACAGCACAGCAGTAAAATCACTAGGGTTTCCATAATCTAGACGCCACTACGAAGTGGGCAGCTTTGAAAGTATGGGTTAGCTGGTCAAGTGCCAACCTATTTCTGCCATCTGTCCACAACCTCCTGGCAGACAAGGAAAACTTTCTGGAAATCAATCTGATCCACACTTTCAAATGCAGTCATACCTTGGAAGTCAAATGGAATCTGTTCCGGAAGTCCGTTCGATTTCTAAAACATTTGGAAACCAAGGCGTAGCTTCCGATTGGCTGCAGGAGCTGAGTCGGATGTTTGGGTTCCAAAGAACGTTTGCAAACCAGAACACTCAATTCCGGGTTTGTGGCATTCAGGAGTCAAAATGTTTGACTCGCAAAACGTTCGACTTCTGAGGTACGACTGTACATCTCATCCTTTTCAGGCTCAGAGCTGGACAGCTTCCCACCTAAGAAAAGCAGAGGAGAGGTTGGGAGAAAAGCGAAGGGTGGACCTGGCATGGCAGCAACTTAGCGGCCTCAATGTGCTCGTTTCACCTCACCCTCCAGTCCCATGCTCTGCACATAAGTACATACAAAGGCAGTCTGAATTCCCTTTTCTGGGGCTCTATCTACCTTTCCCATTTTTTAAAAAAAGAATTTCTGCTTTTCTGCAAATGTCAGCATTCACATGTGGATGTGCCACTTTGACTCCATAAACAACAGCACTCACCACATGAAAAGTGAAAACAGAGGTTGGTGGTAATATTATGATTATTTCAATTCATAATTCCAGGTCAGGTTAACAACACTACGGTGAGTACAGCTAATATGTTAAATATGGAGAGTTTTTTAAAAAGCTGTGCATTAACAAGTGGAAACATCACCTTGTACAGAATAACAAAACTATTATAAAAGCTACAAATTCTGCTAAGGCTTAACACAAACATCCTGTCTCCGTCACTTCCCACTCTGTGGAGTCAAAACATATACTCTCATGTGATAGACAACAATCCCATGACTGCAATCATGGAGCAGGAATTCTAACACCGCCCCCCCCCCCAACCCCAGGACGATGAGCCCAGCCACCTTTTATTCACAGTCACATAAGCACTAGACTACAGCATGGCCATAAACTTGTACGGCCAACCACTGAAATACACACCCAACATGTAGCAATGGAGATTTATGTTACTGCTTTATGAATGAACACTGTGTTTTATGAGTGGACTCTGTATTTTTGGAATTACCTAAGAGCCACCAATAGGAAGCTCTAGAATCTGACAGCTAACCAATTGGGTACTACCAAACAGCGATCCCTATTGCTGAAAGCAGGTAACCAGCAGGAAACGCTTCAGCTCAGCCTTTGCAGTGTTGACTGAAAACCCTCTGCTGTGCACATAATGGAGAAAGCTCATAAATTGTATCCCTTCTTTTGTCCTGGCCAACTCTATTGTTGTTGTTGTTGTTTACACATTTATAATAATAATAATAATTTATTTATACCCCGCCCATCTGCCTGAGTTTCCCCAGCCACTCTGGGCGGCTCCCAATCAGTGTTAAAAACAATACAGCGTTACATATTAAAAACTTCCCTGAACAGGGCTGCCTTAAGATGTCTTCTGAATGTCAGGTAATTATTTATCTCTTTGACATCTGATGGGAGGGCGTTCCACAGGGCGGGCGCCACTACCGAGAAGGCCCTCTGTCTGGTTCCCTGTAGCCTCACTTCTCGCAATGAGGGAACCGCCAGAAGGCCCTCGGCGCTGGATCTCAGTGTCCGGGCTGAACGATGGGGGTGGAGACGCTCCTTCAGGTATACAGGACCGAGGCCGTTTAGGGCTTTAAAGGTCAGCACCAACGCTTTGAATCGTGCTCGGAAACGTACATTTAGTCGTGTCCGACTCTTCGTGACCCCATGGACCAGAGCATGCCAGGCACTTCTGTCTTCCACTGCCTCCCGCAGTTTGGTCAAACTCATGCTGGTAGCTTCAAGAACACTATCCAACCATCTCGTCCTCTGTCGTCCCCTTCTCCTTGTGCCCTCCATCTTTCCCAACATCAGGGTCTTTTCCAGGGAGTCTTCTCTTCTCATGAGGTGGCCAAAGTATTGGAGCCTCAGCTTCACGATCTGTCCTTCCAGTGAGCACTCAGGGCTGATTTCCTTAAGAATGGATAGGTTTGATCTTCTAGCAGTCCATGGGACTCTCAAGAATCTCCTCCAGCACCATAATTCAAAAGCATCAATTCTTCGACGATCAGCCTTCTTTATGGTCCAGCTCTCACTTCCATGCATCACTACTGGGAAGACCATAGCTTTTACTATACGGACCTTTGTTGGCAAGGTGATGTCTCTACTTTTTAAGATGCGGTCTTGGTTTGTCATTGCTTTTCTCCCAAGGAGCAGGCGTCTTTTCTATTACGCTGGTGTAAACCCTGGTGTACCAGGAGCCCAGAATAACAGCAAAGAAAATCTGCTCTTATGTCAGCGACTGATAAGACTTGTCAACCTGTTATTCCAAAGTCTTCCTAGATCATAAAGCTCCAAAATACAGACCAAAAGAGAGCAGGTCTGCAAAGAGTGAGCCATACAGTGGGCAGCACCAGTGAAAAGGTCCTGTTCTATGTAGCTCCTGCCTTGTCATTTGATAGGGTGCCCACTTGTCCTCCTTCTTGACATGAAATGCTCTCTATTGGCTTCTCCAGGTCCAATATAAAGACCATAAGAAGGGAGAGCAGGGACCTTCAAGTTCCCAACAGCTGTTAATCAAGCAAGCAAGCACACAGGTCACCTTTGTCACAGGACACTTATGTCCTGGCCAGGCCTGCACCCAATCTTGTTTCTGTACACTCTTGTTTGTTCTCAGTAACCAAAATCATATATCAACATATACAAGGAGAAAAGTTGTTTTCCTTCATTTGCAAGGAATTGTACAAAACAAAGTGGCACTAATAAAAGTTCCAGGGTGGCAACAGAAAGCAAACTAAAAATGCTTTTGCAGTTCATCAGAACTATCCAGCAATATCAAGTTATAGGAAAACCCGTGCTATTAACAGTAACCGTAGTTGGTTAATTGATTTGGCACATAAGGTCTGATGCTAATTCTCCCCCCCCCTCAAGAGTTAAATGATAACTCATCAGAGGCAGCTACAGTTGCAAATGGAAACAAAATATATATGATAGGAAGAGGAGCAGGTTTGTTCAAGTGTGTTGCAGGTAGAAATACTGTTTGTAATGAAGTGAGAGCAGTAGCTGCTCGAATAAACAAATAAGAAAGTTTTGAGGATTTACATGCGAGATTAAAATTCATTTTAATGACCTGTCAGGTGATTAACTCATCAGTCAGGAGAGCTATGAGATTCAGGTGAGGGTGATATGGCTTGTCAATCCCAGCAGGTATATAACAGGAAGGCCGATGGCCTGCCCAGGCCATACCTGTCATCATCCTTGGCTTCACTCAATTTTGTTTATAACACTCTTCCATTTTCTTCTAGTTGTGAGGGTGGGGGATGGGGAGGGGCCTCACAATTGGAGTAGCCTAGGGCCTCTCTTCATCTAAATCTGGCCCTACTCCTGAGTCTCACAGGGGTGCCGCAGAAAGACTGTAGCTGGTTAAGGGAGCCATGGCCTCAAAAATGTTGAGAACCTCAGCTATAGCAAAACGTACTACATCACTTTTCCCACTAGATGTCATAGTAATGTAGCTGTAGAAATGTTATCTTAAGATTTTCATGGGTAACGCTAAAAACAGGATTGCAGGTGTGCAACTTCAAGACTGAGCAATAAGTGAAGGGGATGCTTAATGTTTCTCCTGCCTTCACCTTCTCTTGCGATCTCACTGCTTTCCCCACGGTGGATTTTTATGTGTCAATATCAAGAGCATTACCTACAGTGAGGACTTTCATTAATAATTTGGTGTAATAATTTGGCTCCTACACATTGTGGAACTATCAAAACTGATTCTTTTTTCTGGTTCTCATAGCACACTAGGAAGTATAGGGTTGAAATTAAATAAAGAATGGACCTCTATAAATGGGGCAACTCATATTTATATTTTAAAGTGGCACTGGTCCCTCCTTCTTTCCCACTACACATAGTGTACGAACACATCGTTTTCAAAAATCCAGCCAAATCGTAAGTATGCTCCCAAGATCAGTGGCGTAGCGTGGGTTGTCAGCAAGGCAAGTAATTTGCACCCCCTAACCCGTGGATTTGCGCCCCCTAACCCGTGGATTTGCGCCCCCTAACCCTAACCCCCAGATGTTGCGCCCAGTGCGGCCGGCCCCCCCTGCACCCCCCCACGCTACGCCACTGCCCAAGATGCCTCTGATATATATAATCCATGAGCAAAAGACAAGCAAGGTTCAAAGCAGCATAATAGGGCAAATGCAGCCAGGATGAAAGCATGTTTGAACCATTATAATGTGGCCATTAATTCAGGATAGTTAAACAGAGACATTTTTGCATGGACGCTATATTTACGCTACTTATCTGCACATGTAGTCCAAACAGGAACAGAGGCAGCCCTGTACTCACCTTCACCTCAGAGTAAGCCTTGTGTAAAAGTTCTGCATTGCTTAAGCTTCATTAAAGCTCCACATTAAGATCTTAAGTAGAGATAATACTTTGGCCACCTCATGAGAAGAGAAGACTCTCTGGAAAAGACCCAGATGTTGGGAAAGATTGAGGGCACAAGGAGAAGGGGACAACAGAGGATGAGATGGTTAGACAGTGTTCTCGTAGCTACGAACATGAGTCTGACCAAACTACGGGAGGCAGTGGAAGACAGAAGTACCTGGCGTGCTCTGGTCCATGGGGTCACGAAGAGTTGGACATGAATGAACGACTAAACAACAACAACAAAAGTGATATATAAATCACTTTAAGCTGTGTCAAAATTCACCATTATAATAATGTTGTCAACCTAAATCCACATGCTTTTTTATGTCTCTCTCTGTATGTGTTCAGAGCAAAGTCATCACAGGTAAGTTCCCAAAGGTGACAGATGGGGTCTTCTATATCAATTCTGGACTTCCCACTAGCTCCATTGCTGTCTTTGCTCTCAAGGCACTGAAGGGAGAGAAGTGGGGATCAAGGGCTTGGTTCAATGTGTAACTGAGAGGGCTTGGGTGAGACACTCATGAGCCTCAACATGCCAGGCTGCCTTGGGACTTTTGTGGGTTCTTCCAGATCTTTAGTTGTAGTGGGGGTTTTCTATGGACGGACAAGACTCTTCCTCAGCCGAGGTCTCCCTGGGATCCTGATAAATGCTCCCCAAAGCACTCGAGATTAATCAGAATCAGAAGAATCTTTATTTGCGTCAGCCACTAGCCATAGCAATGAAATGTACTGAAGATAGAGGTAAAAAAACTTAACTATAGAAAATACATTTTGGGGGTTTACATCGATAATAAAATAATAGATCTTATTCTAATTGCCCCCGGTTAAAAACCTTGCAGTTTTTGCTGTCACCTGATCATCTTGATCTGCTAAAGAAAGGACACACTTACAATGGTTGAGCGACCCGGCATGGACAATAACAGAGGGGTGATAACTTCACTCCTCATATCTTTATTTATTTATTTGATTTTCCAAAATATAAACATACAACAATACCGTTTCCAAATCTACTTATTGAGATTACTCTGAATCTCCTGACTCCCCCACCCCGCTCCCTTCTATGGGCACTATTGATTCTACTTCAACTGCATATCAATACATCTATACATTCTGTTACATTACAAGTGTGTTTAAAATCCTGCTAATGTTTTGACCTGTTTACAATGATTTTGCATATGCATTATAAATATTTCCCATTCTTTCT
This sequence comes from Podarcis liolepis, assembly GCF_965112155.1. Taxonomy (NCBI): domain Eukaryota; kingdom Metazoa; phylum Chordata; class Lepidosauria; order Squamata; family Lacertidae; genus Podarcis; species Podarcis liolepis. The sequence goes on along the minus strand of NC_139562.1, from coordinate 54,957,642 downwards.
TTAAATTTCTTGCCTTCTTCATTCCTGAGCTTCCTAGTTAGTTTTGCCATTTCGGCATAGCCCATCAACTCGAACTCCTCAAATCTTTATCAAGAGTCCGAGCCAGAAGCACATGAGCCACTGACTCAATACTGTCAAGCACTGGAGATGGTTTACAGTGTCACACAAGACATGGGGGGGGGGGGGAGAGACAAAAACATTGGGGGCGCCAGGAACACTGGAAGTGGGTGGCACGCAGCAGTAAAAGAAAGGGTCCCAAACAAGACAAAGGCTCCCAGGATCGCGACCTGTGGATGTTGCACGCTGAAAACACAGTGCAATGCAAACGCAGCGTAGGAATGGGCACAGCATAGCTGTCAACTTTTCCCTTTTCTTGCGAGGAATCCTATTCGGAATAAGGGAATTTCCCCTACCCCACCCATCTCCCCCCCTCCCCCCCTTTCCCCCCCTCCCCCTAATGTCTCAACAAATGAAACGGATTTGTAAAACTGTTACATGGAAAAAATACGAGAGCCATTACACATACTTCTGTAAAACAAGAAAATATTTTAATAATAATAAAAAATACTCAAAAAGGGGAAACGTTGACAGCTATGGGGCACAGTTGTGTGAAACAAAGCACATGAAATAAAGCCACAGAGAGTTTTTGTCTCGAGCCACGCGTGCAGTCCTCCTCATGTAACCCTGGGGCAAACCGAGGCTTCGCACGCAACGCACGTGGCAACCCAGCCACGCGCACTTAAGAGCGGCTGAGAGGAAGAGAACCCGAGGAACTTCCAAGGGCAGCGCGGATGCGTCACTTTAAAAGGAAGAGACCTCGCTGCCGGAAAGCCTTTCTCTCCGAGCGCATGCGTAGCTCCGCCCTGAGGAAAAAGCCGTTGCCTTGGCGGCGAGCCGCGCTTTCCTCGCCCCGCCCACCGTCGCGGTTCTGAGGCGGCCGTTGGCGGCTCGCGCGGACGGCCTTCTCCCACCACCCCCACCCCCAGTTTAGCCAATGGGCCGTTGAATGTCTGTCAGGGGCCGCTTTCGTTTCCCGGCGAGAGGGAGTCCAGTCGGCCGGCGGCTGCGCCCCCCGAGAGCCCCGCCGCCGCCCCGCTTCCCTTCCCCCGGCCTCCGCCGACAGGGATGAAGAGGCTGAAGGGGATCTTGAGGCTCAAGAAGAGGCAGGCGGCGGATCAGCAGCCGGCGTCGGCGGCGTCTAGCGCCTCATGCCTCGCCAGCGATGGCGCCTACGTGGTGCGGAAGAAAGAGTTGGGCCAGCTGCACCGGGCAGCGGCCGAAGGGAGCCTGGGCGACGTGCAGCGGCTCGTTCAGAGGCACGACATCAACGAGCCGGATAAGGACTCCAGGTGATGAGGGCGAGCCGCGGAAAAGGCTCCCCCCTCCCCGAATCTGAGACGGAGGAGGCTTCTTGGCTTATTATTATTATTATTATTATTATTATCATTGTTGTTTCGGGAATATAGCGCCGCCTCCTCCTCCTCCTACAAGATTTGGCGCTCAGCTTGGCCTGCTGCTGCTTCCTTTGAAGATACAGTGGTGCCTCGGGTTACATGCGCTTCAGGTTACATATACTTCAGGTTACAGACTCCGCTAACCCAGAAATAGTACCTTGGGTTAAGAACTTTGCTTCAGGATGAGAACAGAAATTGTGCTCCGGCGGCAGCGGGAGGCCCCATTAGCTAAAATGCTTCAGGTTGAGAACGGACGTCCGGAACGAATTAAGTACTTAACCCAAGGTACCACTGTACAGTCACTCCACTGTATCTTCACAGTAGCCCTGTGAGGTAGGCCAAGTTGAGAGTGAGTGAGTGACAGTACCCCAAAGCAAGGAATTCAGTCCCCTCCTTGGTCGGTGCCTGGCCCTAAACCCACTGCATTCTCATCCTGATTCAGTGATTCAAAGATCCATAATAATAATAATAATAATAATAATAATAATAATTTGTACCCCACCCCCCATCTGGCTGGGTTTCCCCAGCACTCTGGGCGGCTTCCAACAAAGACTAAAATGTCACACATTAAAATCTTCCATGAACAGGGCTGCCTTCAGATGTCTTCTGAATGTCAGGTAGTTATTTATCTCTCTGACATCTGACGGGAGGGCGTTCCACAGGGCAGGCACCACTACCGACAAGGCCCTCCACCTGGTTCCCTGTAGCTTTGCTTCTTGCAGTGAGGGAACCACCAGAAGGCCCTCGTCACGACCTCAGCGTCCAGGCAGAACGATGGGGGTGGAGATGCTCCTTCAGGTATACTGGGCCAAGGCTGTTTAGGGCTTTAAAGGTCAACACCCACACTTTGAATTGTGCTTGGAAATGTACTGGAGCCAGCTCCTAGGGGTTGAGGTCCCTTCAGCCTCCCCTCCTAAAATATTTGAGGGGGCCAGTCCTCGTCTCCCAATTTTTTATTCAAGTTGGCACCAATTGAAGGAATGCCAGGTGATATAAGCAACAGCCACTGTATCTTCACAGTAGCCCTATGAGGTAGGCCATGTTGAGAGAGAGAGAGTGTGATAGTACCCCCTTAAGCAAGGAATTCAGTCCCCTTCTTGGTCAGTGCCCGGCCCTGAACCCTCTGCATCCTCATCCTGGACGCCGGAGCACTATTTCAGTGGTTCAAAGATCCATAGGAGCCAACTCCTAGGGGCTGAGGTCACTTTGCCCCCCCCATAAAATATTCAAGGGGGCTAGCCCCTACCCCCAAGTTGCTGGGCATGGCTATTCAAGTGATGTGTGTGCACCATGTCTTGTTGATTGATTATGTGGGGTGGGGCTTACCTGTTGTCGTCCAATATTTTATTCAAGTTGGCACCCGTGGAAGGAGGGCAGAGCGATATACACAGCAGTCACTCCGCTGTATCTTCACAGTAGCTCTGTGAGGTAGGCTAAGTTGAGAGGGGGGCAGTACCCCTAAGCAACGAATTCAGGCACCACCTCGGTCGGTTCCTGACCCTGAACCCACTGCATCCTGGACGCCGGAGCACTTTTTCAGTGGTGCGCTTGTGTCCAAAGATCCATAGGTGCCAACTCCTAGGGGCCAAGGTCTGTTCGGGCCATCCCCAATAAAATATTTGAGAGGGCCATCCCCCAAGTTGAGGGGCATTGGCATTCAAATGTGTATGTGTGCTGCATCATGTGATCTGTTATACGTGGCACAGCTTTCCTCCCCCCCCCCCGAAAATATTTTATTTAAGTTGGCACCCCTGCAAAGAACACATAACACCTTTGAATGCTTAACATCTGGATTTAGGGTGGGTTCGGGCAGTTCCCTCGCACAGGGTGCTGAACTGAGGGGGTGCAAAATTGGGAAGATTTGTGATTGGGAATATTTATTAGGGGGCGCCAAATTTTGGGCTCACACAGGGGGCCATTTACAGATAGGTAGCCGTGTTGGTCTGCCATAGTCAAAATAAAAAAATTCCTTCCAGTAGCACCTTAAAGACCAACTAAGTTAGTTCTTGGTATGAGCTTTCGTGTGCATGCACACTTCTTCAGATACACTGAAACAGAAGTTGCCAGATCCTTCTATATAGTGAGAAGGTGGGGAGGGGTATTACTCAGAAGGGTGGTGGGAATGGGTGATTGGCAGATAGCTGAGATGAGCCTGTTGACGACAGGGGGCCATATTATGAAAGATTACCAAAGTCTGCCCTTAACATTACATGAATAGGAGCATAGCTAAACTATATGTCTTAAAAAGCAGCAGCTAAAGATGATTCTGAGTAGGAAATAATCGGTCATTTGCATGATGTTTCCCTTACATGGTAGAATGCAGGGATTGTGTAAAGCAGTCTTGGAGTCTTCAGCCCCTTCAATACATTCCTTGGGGTTGTTCTTGCCTCACTATTTTCAGGCACCTGTTAACTTCTTGCAACTTCTTACTTAATAAAAAAATAATGTAAATAATGCACTAATATTGACCATGAGAAGCAGTAGGTGTGGGGAGTCTTTATTAAGTTGTGACCATACTTGTCCTATGAAGTTTAATAACTATGTGTCAATCAATAATCTCTCAGGCTTTACTTTTAGGGTTGTTGTGAGGGGAAAATGGGCAAAACCAAAAGTGTAAGATAAATATTAAGTCAAATAACACATAGGAAAAAACTCTTGCTGTTCTGAGTGATGTATTGATTGTACTCAATGGTATCCCTTCCAGAACACCTTTGCATCTTGCCTGTGCTGGTGGATATACAGATATTGTTGCTTTCTTGGTAGGCAACAAATGCCAACTAAATTTCCGTGATAATGAAGGGAAAACTCCATTAATGAAGGTATGTATGAAACAGTAATACATTACTACATTCTATAAATGCCATATCTAGTTGAAAATGCCAGTTTAGTACCACTTTTTTGTTAATGACAACCATCAACAAGTTAATTATTATAATGTTAAAGTTATTGCTTCATGTTTCATTAAATTCCGACAGCATTAAATATTTGTTTGTATTAACATAATTTGCGGGCCTAATTTCCTTTCTTTAATTGTTGCAGGCCGTACAATGCCAGCAGGAATTTTGTGCAATTTATCTGCTTGAGAACGGAGCAGACCCTAATATTGTGGATGCTCACAGTAATACTGCCCTCCACTTTGCTGCTGCTAATTCTGGTATAGCTATTACAAAACATCTCCTTAAATATAATGCTGATATTGAAGCACAGAATGAGGTAAAGTAAAATTAGCTGAATACCATAAAATAATTTTTGCTTCTGAATGCTCTTTTGAATGTTAAAATAGTTTATTGAAGAAAAATAATGTTGCTTATGTTGTCAACTTGCATGCAACTTGTCTTTTGTGGCAAGAGAACGTTGTAATGAGTAACTTTTCTATATTACCCACCCCCAATCAAGTGCAACATGTACAATTTACCAAGCATTCATGTGAAAGCATAGCATTCTGGTTCTGGATTGAGTGGGATATTATTCAAATGATTCCCCCTCTGTGGGAACAGGAAGGAGAATAGAGAGACCTACTCAGAGTAATTAGGGAGTGGCGCTGCCCTGTCCTGCCGTTGGTTCCTGTAGTGGGAAGAGAGTAATTCAAAGAAGCCTGAAGCCATGCTATGTGCTTTTAGCACCTTGTATAGTACTAGTTTGGGTGCACAAAGCCCTAGAGGCCTTAAGATTCAATGAGTATTCTTCAATGTTCTTCAGTACAGTGGTGCCTCGCAAGATGAAATTAATTCGTTCCGCGAGTTTTGTCATCTTGCAATTTTTTTCGTGTTGCGAAGCACGGTGTCGGGAAAGTTTTGGAAAAGCTTCAAAAATCACTGAAGTCTTTAAAAACCTCAAAAAAGGCTACCACACCGCGTTCTATGAGTTGCTTCTCGAAGTCAAGTCGCAACTGTATTAACGGTGTTAAGAAAAAGGAAACAAACTTGCAAGACGTTTCCATCTTGCGAAGCAAGCCCATAGGGAAAATCGTCTTGCGAAGCAGCTCAAAAAACAAAAAACCCTTTCGTCTTGCGAGTTTTTTGTCTTGCGAGGCATTCGTCTTGCGAGGTACCACTGTATTCTTCAATGAGACCTGTGAGTATAGGATGGTATATAAATTTTAATTATAACATAATATAATATATTGTAATGTAATGTAATATAATTAATATAGCTGGGAGCATTATATTATATTATATTATATTATATTATATTATATTATATTATATTATATTATATTATATTATATTATATTATATTTATTATATTGTTCCCAGCTGTGTTGGACTTCAATTTTGGTCATCCCTAGACAGCTTAGCAAGCTGTTCGGGATGGTGGGAGCTGTCGTTCAACAATATCTGAGAACTCTGGATTGAAGAACACTGTCTAAAGGAGCTCCCCTCACCTTCAGACTTGGAGTTCTCCCACTTTACTTTGTGCAAGCTCTGTTGGAGGCAGACAACTTTGGTCCACACACAAATGTCCTCAAGTTCTACGGAAAACAGTAAATATGTGTGCATTGCAAATTTTGTCTGCTAATTCAGTTTTATGCTTACAGGATGGGAGTACTCCTCTAATTGTTGCTGTCACAGAAAACAATCGAGAAATTGTAGAGTTTCTTTTGGAAGAAGGAGCTTCTGTAAATGCCACAGATAATTCAGGAAGGTACAGTCTGGTTCATTTATCTGATCTAAAGAGTTAAGGACTATTTCTAAAGAAAACTGTTGCAGTTTTTGTCCCATGAACTGTAATAGATGAAGAGACTATGGGTTGTATGCAAGAAAGTAATTGCACTTGCAGAACTACTTCTACTTTTGCAACAGAAGTTCTCCCACCGTGTGCCCTGTAGACCCCCCTGCAATCTGCTTTGAAGGTTCCTCCAACCTTTTGGAGCAGATTTGAGGTAGAGTCTGTTCTTAATAATCACCAGCTCTCCATGTTTTTATTCTTGCAGTAGAATTTCACAACATTTAACTAGTATGCTAATGTGGACAAAGACAGCTGCAGTGAATAGATTTTGAATCTCATTCTGAAATGTTGCTTTGCTGGTGTAACAATATAGTAGCCTAATCTAGACCTAATCTTGACCAAAAAAAGAGAATATCTGCATGGAACTTCCTTTCTATGCTGCCCACCCTTTCATGTCCCTGCTTTCTTCTTGACTCTTATTTCCATGCTTCTTACTCCGTCCTTTTTGGCAACCTGCTTTACACCTCCATTTACACCTTCACCCCAGTCTTGTAATGTGCTCTGTGTGGGGCTTCCCTTGTGCCTGATTCGGAAGCTGCATTTAGTGCAGAATGGTGCAGCACAGTTGCTGATAGGAGTGAGACCTTGTCACTATATAACACCTGTGCTCAGTTTCACACTGGTTGCTGATTTGTTCAAGCCGTTACTATTAGTATATAAAGCCCTTAAGAACTTGGGACCAATTCACCTGCAAGATCGCTTACCTCATATATGCCCACTTGACCAGTTTGATTGGCAGAATCGGCACTAATATAGGTGCCACATAACACACGTTCCACATTTGTAAGAAATCAGTCTTTTGGTGTGGCAGCATCTGCACATTGGAACTCCCTGCCTATTGATACCAAGCAGGCGCCTTCACAGTGCCCACCCCGAAACACCACATTCTGTGAGTATACCCTGACTACTAGTGGCAGGGATTGCACTAGTGGTAGCTTACACCTGTGCTGGATTTAGATAGGCACAGTTGAGAGTTCTGCAACACTGGTCCCACTCACTACTGGCAGAGTTTGACAAAGCTGGGAGGCGGGGATGCCTTGCCTTATCTACATTATTTCCAGTGTAGCAGATCTTGGTTTGTATTGTCTGCTAAGTTAAATTCATCGATAAAATTCAGCTGTCCTTCCCTTTCTGTTTCAGAACTCCACTGTTGACTGCTGCTTCTGAAAAGCACCGTGATTTAACAAACGTTCTTCTTCGACATGGCTCAGATGTTTTTCATAGAGATGGAAGTGGATGGTCAACAAAGGATTATGCTCTGAATAGCGGAGATCCCATGTAAGCTTTTATTTCTAACATTTAAGATTATTCATTGACCATAAAATAAATAGGTTGAATTTGTTTATTCATTGCTGGAATGAAAATATCTATGTAGCTACACTCTCACTCTCTCTCTCTTTCTCTCTCTCTCTCGCGCGCACACACACACACACACACACAAAAATAAATAAATGGATCAACTGTTTTCTGAGATTGGATCTTTAGAAAGTCAAAGACCCTTTCAAAAGTTAGGGTTTTACTCCTTGAGTTGATGTAAAACTGTTCTTCTGGTTTGAGGTATGTTCTTATTCTCTTCATGAAGAATCAATTGTTTGTATTGTCATGATTTGTAAAAATTATCTCCCTTCTACCCCTTAGTCTTCTGCAATATGTATCTGAATTTTCGAACTACAAAAATAAAGAACAGAGCTCTGGAGATCAAAAAGTTTTAACTTTATTGAGCAGCCCAGAAAAACCTGGATATTCTGGCATGTTGGGCGCACCAGCTACAAACAAAGAAGGTACGATTTTATATACTAAAACAAGAGAATCTGTCCTTGTTCTGACATGCAGTCTATGCAACCGAAGTGATCAGGCAAACTGAAGCTACCCTTTCTATGTTTCAAGTACCCAACTGGTGACGAATAATATTCACAAAATGATAAGAGTTGGAAGGGAATTTGGAGGTCAGTTAGTTTAATCCCTTGTTCATTGCAGAGTAGCCACATTCCTTATGACTTCTGTGTGCCTCCTACTAGGGGTTGAGTTTTCATCCTGAAACATGCCTGTGCAGTATGTTAATATGGTGCAGAATGAGTGTGTGTGCGTCTAAGGATTTCTTAAAGTTTATGGCACCTGAAGAATTCAGGGTTTAGGCTACAGAATTACACTGTAGCTATATGCAAACTTAGTTAAATGTATGCCATATTTGAGGGGCTAGAATAGAACAGCTTCTATAATATTGCAGTTACTTTGTGTCGTTGGCTGCTTAGTAAAAAATAGTGCATTTAAGCATTTAAGTTTATACACACACTTTATAGAAGTAATTAATATTTGTCCTCTTAAACCCTCATTGTAATCCTGAACTTAATCATAATATCTCCCCCAATGGGGAAAGGGGGGGTGGGACTTGGGAAGGGGTGGTCAGTTTGGAGAGAAGCAAATTCCATGACAAGGTACAAGAATCAAAACAGCAGTACACTAGGATTACTTTTTTATTCTTTGTGGGGTGTCTGCTTATTAAAATAAAAAGAAGTTCAGAATCTTGCAAGGAAGGTTCACTCTTTGATCTGCAAACTTAGTGCATGTGTATATTTACAGAGCTAGGCCCTGATACGAAAAATGATTGCCACAATGCTGCTTTGAAACATTATATACCTACCTTCATGTGAGACATCATGCTGCAACTAGTGCAACACATCCTGCCTATTCACTTATTTAATGGGTTAAAAGGAAAGATGAGTTACAAGGTCACTTCTAGCTCTGTCATTCTGTGTGGAGGGTATTGCTTGCACGTTCAGTAGCTTTGGTTGCATGATAGATTCAGTTGCATTTTCTGGTGTACAGAGAAGTCTGGGGCTTAAGTCTACCCCCCGCCACTGAAAGCTTTAAGGTAGTGGTGAAACTTCAACTAACCAAAACATATGATACCATGCCATATTCATATTGCCTAAAAAAAACATTGCTGAGGATGTGGCCCTTAGCAGTTGCAACTTCCCAGCGTTTTGGAGCTTAAGTGACCATGGAAATCCCTAAACATAGCATGTTAAACTGAAAGGGGTGCTTTTTTGGGGGTGGGGACATCAAAACTTTGCTTCAGCCATTTCATCTCTCATCTTTGTGCTGTCACTTCTGCAGTAGAAACCTGAGTCATAGTTACTGACTTCTAGTAATATTGTAAATTGCTTCTGGATCCCTCATGGGAAGTGATTCATATATTAAATGATGACGACGATGATGATAGTAATAATAACGTCTCTGAATGCACTGTGGAATGAGAGTTGCAGCTTAATTTCTGGCTGCATATCGAGCTTGCCAACAGTATTCAATTTGAACAACAGCCCTGGGTTCTCAATAGTGGTATCAAAACAGCCAAATGAACAGTGCTCATAGAAAGTAGCTATAAGCTGGTGGAATCTAGGTTGGATACGTATTTCTTTAACCATAATTATCATAGTGTAAACCAGGGGTAGGGAATCTTTAGGGTCCAAGGGTTGTGTTTTCCAATGTCTAAGCTCCCAAGGGCTGCATATCAGCCATGGTCAGGACTAACATAAAAAAGTGGATGAGTCTCCTGGCTCACTCTTATACATATGCAAATTGCTGCATATTCACAAGTAACATGTTCATAACACTCATTCAATCATGCCCACAGCCCTTATACACACACAGAGAGACATACACATTTAAACTTACTGTCAACACCCTTTTTACAGTTAGTTAATCTTTCCCTCCTCATCTGTAATCTCAGCAAGGATCCTCACACCCTTGCACAGTAATTGGGCTTAAAAATGCTGTTTCGTTGGAGCCACTGAGATACTTCCCCGCCCCCATCAAGCCTAATTAAGTCCTGCACGGGATGAATATTTGATGGCATTGCAGTACATGTGGAGGGTTAAGTTTTTCCTCCCCGGCTCTCCTTTTGCTGCACATCTTCCCCTCCCTCCTCAGCAGTTGGGCTTATTTAAAAAAAACATTCTGTTGCTCCTAATGGAACAAGCTCAATTGTTGTGCAAGGGGCTGTTGGGGGACAGACGTTTGTTTCTGCATCCTACTGTCCAGGGATTCTTTACATTTACCCTTTTTACATATGTGTGTGTGTGTCTGTCTGTATGTATATATCTGTCTCATGCCCCTCAATCCTGTTTTAACTGTTTAGTTTGGTGTTTTCCAACTGTTAAAGTTACATTGTATCAGTGTTTCCTAAGAAATGAAAATGTAAGTCTTTCCTTCAACATTGTCACTTTTTTTTTAAGGAATGATCAGGAAGCTTCCTGCCTGTATATATAACAAAAGTGAATACTAATGTGTCTCTTCTTAATTGGTGTTTATAAATTGCTCTAGAGTAAGTTTGTAGCATGAGAGAATTTATTTTGGTTGTTGTAACATACCCTAATACCGGAAGGGTCAGGAGGATTAGATAGGCCCATCCGCTTTGTATCCTGAGAAGCTGCAATCCTATATAGTGCTCATTTAACTGGAAGTGAGCCACATTTATCTCAGCTGGACTTATACTGCTATCTTAGAAGTGCCTCCTGAGAAATAAGACAAGAATGTTAGCATATTCATCTCAATACATTAATCTATGTAATCTACCAAAATATGTAAGGAGAAAAAAATGTGCTTTCATACTTGTTAAGACCAGCTCCAGATTCACAGGCAAATAATGCTAAATGGAATGGAAAACTTTCATGCCCTGTATTGGTAGCCAGTCTACTTAGAAATGGGGGGTCATATCTATTAATGTGGTGATCAGGTACTGTATTCCTAAGCAGAGAACTAAATGTATCAGCTACATCTTTCCAAACTACATTTTTTATCTCTAGTTGTGTCTTTGATCTCTTATGAGAAGTGGAGAAATCCAAATATCTGAGTGTGGGAGAGCGTTGGATGATTTGCCTTTCTTGAACTTGAATTGGTGGTTTGTTTTTCATTGCAGCATACTCATTACATTGAATGACTTGTTAGTGTATATGTGTATTTGTGTTTCTATATTTGTAATTGTTTTATGAATTCACTGTTTTTATCTATTCCTTCCATGCCTTGGCCTAAATAGATAGACAAGTGCACCTGACACTCAGTCAAACAGCAGGAGATTCAGGGAAAGGTATAACAGTCTCCAAGGGTCAAATATGTAATGATTCATTTAGATTTAGATTTTTAATTCAGATTCCTTGCTTTGGTTTGTGCTTACTGCATTTAGAAAATCCATAGTACATAGTTCAATTGTAGCAAGCTGATGTGGAAATAACGGTCAAACTAGATGATGGGTTTGTGTGTGTCAGGATTGAGAAATATGGTAACCAAGGATGGATGCTTAAATCCTCTCCCCCTTCCATAGTTGTCATCCCCCCGCCCCATGCTTTTCCTCCTGGGGAAGAAGTTGCTATAAGCATCAGTTTTATCTTTCATGGACTTGGGTCTGATCAACATCCCCATATCTGCAATTTGATTTAAAATGCAGAAATGTGAAATGCAATTTCTCATTTTACCTATCATCTAATTTAGCCCTTGGTATCTTGTTCTCTTCAAGAGTGAATGATTTAGAAGCTATTGTTGCTGTTCTGTACTTCTTGGATCCACTGTATGCTAGAGCTCCCATTGTGCACATGATGGGATTGTCTAAGCTTCACAGACAATGTTCCTCAGGCAGTGAGGAACTTCTCATCCATAGGGTAATGGCCTTGCTTAACTAGCGCTCACAGTGTTACATGTCAGCAGAGGTAATTTGGATGAGTGAATTGTATCTTTGGTCTCTGAAAGTTGTTTCTCCGTGCACTAGCCTGTGTTAGGATGTGGGCTGTTTCTTCTGTGTAGCTTCTCATTCCTTTTCAGCCTGTTATGGGAAGTGACATTCTTCAATCTCCTTGATTTATCTATTTGGAGGGGGGAGAGAATTTCCAGAGTTCTCATGCATGATGAACAGGCTCAGAAGCTTCCTTTGCAGAGAGCTGGAAATTTAGGAAAAGTACTTTGCATTTCCTACCCACCCCCTGCCCCTGAAACAAATAATTTTGGAAGACAATAGGGCTGACAATGGTAGAACTTCTGTAAATCAGAACTTTTTGAGCTTTGGATAACTCTTGGGGAAAGCCCTGATTTCTTTCCCCTCAGAATTTCCCCCAAAAGGCTCAGAAAGACCCAGCCATTTGTAATTGAGATAGTGTGAGTGCTCAAAATTACTCCCAATATGGAAGGTGGCTTGTGTGCTTGTTTTATTGATTGATTTTTTTTAAAAAAAAAACCCTCTGACCTGCCTTTCAACAAGGCCCCAAATACACATCGAGGCATCTGTGAATGTGAAACTTTCTTGTACTTTGGCTTTAAAGACAACTTCAAAGTTAAAATAAAGATATGCCTATGGAGCCATTTTTTTACATTGATGCAATCAAAAAGCCACGACTTGAAAAGGAGTTGTGTTTACGTAGATCCTTCTATTCATGCAAACTTGTATCCATGTATATCGTTGATTATGGATTTGTATGCTAAATGGTCGTCATTTCCACCTTTCCCAATACCATAGGGAGTGATAAGCTTTACAATGGGGGAATCTTAGATCCCTGCTTGCTATTTTTTATTTAGCTAGTGAACATGTACAAAAGTGCACAAGGCAGTTATTTTCAGATTTTTAAAGATAATTTATCTATGTACCTTAATATCTTTAGAGATTTGTACAGTTTAAAACATTTTAACTGAAATTGTTCCTTAAAGTTTGTTCATTGTCTTGATTTTTATGTTTTTATTGTGCATGCTTTTTAAACAGTTATTGATGACCATTCCTTTGGAGATTCATTCAGGTAAGATTTTACATTTGCTTTTGATAAAATTAGTTCTACAAAACTGGATTTTTATTCTGATTTTTAAATGTTCATTTCAGAGATTCTGCAAAAGCAGATAATGACAGCTGGATTTCTTCAGAAGAAGAAGATTTCAGTCCTAAGGTATGTTATAACTTGCAGAAGTCAGTTGAACCATAACCTGTTAGATTTGGGTCCACCATCTGCTATTGGTACTACACCATACCTCAACCAGTGTGATCAGTGTTTTTTGTTAGCCTGTTTGCAAACTCTAACTCCAGCGATGTTCATATTTTAAGTACACTTAATTAATATATTGATTATTAAACCCCAGATTGATTGTTCTTGTTGTTTATGTAGAGAATTATGCAGAAATTATTGTTTAAATAGGCTGGCTGTTTGCCATAATAAACACATTGGTTGGTTGGTTGATTGATTGATTGATTGACTGATTGATCCATTGATTGATTGATTGATTGATTGATAACTCCAGTGATGGGTCATTATGTAAAAGTCTTGGAGCTTTCTTCACCCACTGCTGAGAAAGAAACAACATAATGTGGCCTTGTTAAAAATATAATATGTGAAGTGTTGCTTCAGCTAAATCTTAACGTGCTTAAATTTTGTTTCCAGAAACCAGAGAAACCAAGTTTGGCTCAGATAATGAAACTTTCCCAGCAAATCAAGAAAAATGGTAAGTTGCCTGTAAAACAGGTTTATTATAACTTGCTTGAGCAATTTTTAAAAATAATTATTTCTCCTGTGTTTAATTTTGTGTGTGTGTTTGTATTTTGATGTAGTAGATGAGAAAAGTAGCATTATCAGAGCAGAACCTATAGCCATTTCACAACAGAATAAATCAGATTCTGAAGCTGAAGATCTGAGAAAGTCCCTTCCTAAGCCTTTGTTCCAAGTTCAATCCTTTCCTCATCCTGTTCTGTCCTCACCCGGCTCCTTTTCAAAGTGTTCCCAGATGACTCCCAAACTGGACCCTAAGCAGGTAAAAAAATTAATTTACAAGTTTCAATCTATCATATGTTTATCATCTGTATTTTTATACCCACTTATGTTTGTATAAAGACAATGAAAATAATCAGTCATCAAAAGAAAATATACAAGCAGTATCCATTAATTCCCCAAAGCAAGAATTGAATGATCCAAATGATTCTTCAATCATTGAAGAGGAAGAATGTGAGGAGGAGGAGGAGGAGGAAGACGAGGAAGAGGAGGAGGAGGAAGAAGAAGAGGAGCAGGAGGAGGAAGAGGAGGAGGAAGAGGAAGAAGACGTGGAAGAGGAAGAAGAAGAGGAAGGAGAGGAGGAGGAAGAAGAGGGGATAAAGGCAGAAATAGAAGATAACTTCAGTGAAGAAAAGGAGAATAATTTTAGTGAGGAAAACATAGAAGAAAGTTTGGGCAAGATAGAAAATGTGAAAGGGGAATATATTGAAAACCCAGAAGGCAGAAAAACTATTGCATCCAGTGAGCTTAAGCAGGAGGGAAATGCTTCTAATACTAATAGTGAAATAGATTTACAAAACCAAGCACTGAAAGAATCTTTTGGCGTCCCTGTATCTTTTATTGATGGGCAACATGAGCGTTCAGATGAAAATAGAGCTATTAGCAGTGTAAATAATGAACTGTCCAATTGTTCATTTGAAAAAGAAAAAAGTTCTAAATATGAAGACCAATTCCAAGAAAATGAGAAAAGCACCAATATGTCACATGAGAGCCCATCTGAGATTTTTGAAGCAACCAAAGATTGTACAAAAGATGCATTTTCATCTCCCTCAAACAGTTGCCGTGATAACGGGGTCGATTCAAACATGGGTGATGACATTGAAAACGTTGATGATCCTGGGTCTCAGACAGAACTTGAAAAACACAAATCTAGAAATCAGAATTCCAAGGATGCTGATCTTTTGGATTATCAGAATATTGGAGAAGAACAGTACATGGATTCAGAAGAACTGGAAGAAGCAGTATGTGAACCACTAGTTCAGAAAAGTGAGAATATTGAGGAAGAAAATCTAAAAGCTTTTCAACCTAGTGCCAAAGTAAGTAACTATAAAATGATGGAAAAAATCATGTAGTAAAGCAAAAAATGAAAGGTAAAGATGAACTTCAGCGAAGGAGTCTGCATTGTGAATTAAAGGTAAAATCTATAGTTTCATATTAGCCACCCCGTCATTTTTTGTATAACTGCTGTTGGATTACTGCAGAGATAGTCAGCCGGGCTAATAATAATAATAATAATAATAAATTTTATTTATATCCCGCCCTCCCCAGCCGAAGCCGGGCTCAGGGCGGCTAACAACAATAAAACAGTATAAAAGTATAACATAAACAACACTCTAAAATCATTCATTGTAAAATTAATTAATTCAGGCCACTGGCAACCATTGGGCCAGAGCTCCGCGAAGATTGCCGAGGGAGGGAGTCAGGCTGTGCCCTGGCCAAAGGCCTGGCGGAACAACTCTGTCTTGCAGGCCCTGCGGAAAGATGTCAAGTCCCGCAGGGCCCTGGTCTCTTGTGACAGAGTGTTCCACCAGATCGGAGCCACAGCCGAAAAAGCCCTGGCTCTAGTTGAGGCCAGCCTAACTTCTCTGTGGCCTGGGACCTTCAAGATGTTTTTATTTGAAGACCGTAAGTTTCTCTGTGGGGCATACCAGGAGAGGCGGTCCCGTAGGTACGAGGGTCCTAGGCCGTATAGGGCTTTAAAGGTTAAAACCAGCACCTTAAATCTGATCCTGTACTCCACCGGGAGCCAGTGCAGCTGGTGTAGCACCGGATGAATGTGATCTCGCAGCGAAGACCCCGTAAGGAGTCTCGCCGCGGCATTCTGCACCCGCTGGAGTTTCTGGGTCAGTCTCAAGGGCAGCCCCACGTAGAGCGAGTTACAATAATCCAATCTGGAGGTGACCGTCGCGTGGATCACAGTGGCCAGGTCAGGGCGAGAGAGGTAAGGAGCCAACTGCTTAGCTTGGCGGAGATGGAAAAATGCCGCCTTTGTTATAGCTGCAATCTGCGCCTCCATGGAAAGGGAGGCGTCGAAGATTACACCCAAACTCTTAACAGACGGTGCTGGCACTAACAGCTAGGGGTGAAGGGAGCTGTAGTCCAAGACATATTTAAGATGGCTCATTGGCTACCTCTGAACTAGTGTAATGCATTTTATAAATGACTGCCCTTAAAAGTTATTTGGGAACTGCAGTTGGTTCAGAACATAGCAGTGTAATGGTTAACCAGTAAGTGCTAGCTTTATTGTGTTTCATCAAGGCTACAAAATCTGCATAGGCAGATAGGCAGTTTGTTTCTAGTCACAGTTCAAGGTGCTGGTTCTGGCCTATAAAGTCAGAAATGGCTTGGGACTAGGATACAAGAATGACAGCTATGAGCATGCACAGTCTTTAAGAACTGGGTGTCTACTCTTTTATAGTTGATAATTACTGTTTTTTAATTGTGAACTGCTTTCATAAGTCCATAGAGGAAAAGCACATAGAATTACAACGATAACGGATCAGTAATAATTTATGGTTAATAAAATAATGGAAATGGAACTGTGTTAAAAATAAGTAAACTATGACAGCAGTGGGGAATCTCTAGCCTACAGGCCTATAATTAAGCCCAGCAGGTTTCCCCAAGCCATGCCAACCTGCCACACACCTCATATTATATCTGATGTCTGGTGCGGGCAGGTAAAGGTGTGGCTGCAAATGAACAATCAAGAGTTCTTAATTGTTCCTTGGCAAGTAGGGCTCACTGACAACACCAATCAGCTGAAAGGTTTCTGAGAAAACCCTCTTCAGAGTTCTTAGTGACTGAAAGATTGATGGACATTTCTCCCCCTATAATACATTGGCAGCAGTCTGAAGCAAGATGTTTCATGTAAAAAGCCATTCTTAGTGTCTCCCGCAAGAGGACCCTAGAGTGGTATTTTTAACTTTACAACACAATTCTATATGTACATACTCAGAAGTAAGTATCATTTTGTTCAGCGGAGCTTACTCCCAGGTAAGTAGTACAGGACTTCCGCCTTAAATCTTACAAAATTTATTTGTATGTAGATTAAACAATAAGTGGGAAGTTTAATTTTAAAATTAGTACATTCTTTGCATTAGGGAGAATCTTCAGAGGAAGATGCTGAGAAAGAAGATGACGAAGAGAAAGATGGGGGGAAATCAGATGTTGTCGATAAAAAAAGGATACATATCGGGAGCCCTCAGAATCCGCTACAAGATGGTGTTGTTAAAAAGGGTACAAAACTCAAATTTTCTTTATCCATATCACAGATTATAATGTTAATATCATTTTGGAATTTCGTTTTGGTCACTCGCATATTTAAAATCTGCAATACAGTGACTTGTTGCAAGCATTGGTCTCAGTCTGCCCTCAGACAGCCTTTACCTGTGTAACTGCCTACCTCTAACCCTGTGGTTCCCAATGTGGGGCACACGCCCCACAGGGGGGCAATTTGATTTTTAAGGGGGGCAATTAGGAAGCTTGTTTAGACCAAGGTAATGGCCTTTTAGGCTTCCTCCACGTGAATAGGAATTCACTTTTTGAATAATAAGAATTATATGTCACGGGGGGGGGGTGCATCAGGATTTTAGAGATGCTTAGGTGGGGCATGGCCAAAAAAAGGTTGGGAAACACTGCTCTAACCTGTCCAGGGGATGGAATTGGCTGTCAACTTCTTCCGCCTTGTGTTGCTCTTGTAGAACTCAACAGGAAGGAAAATGGGAACACAATAAGAATTAGTTGACTGCTTTCAATTGAGTTTAGTTCCACCAACTGTTGGTTGACCTGTCCAATGCCCAACCAGCCACTACTGGTTGCAAGTATCAGCAAGTAGCAGAAAAGCGTATTTATTTGTGTGCTGATGCTACTATAACAGGATGATCCTATGCATATTCTCCTCTAAGACAATGCACTCCAGCTCAGCCATCTTTTGTCAACTCAGAGTGTTCCAGCATCAAAATAAGGATTCCTAGACATGGTGACACTCTCCAAATGTCTTTGGCATATGTAACCCCCCCCCCCCCCGTCTATCCTATGGCCATGCACTCTCAATCTTCACCCACTTAGATCATAAACATTTCCCTACTCATCCTTGATTTGTTCTGAACCAGGTGCTGCTTATTTCCTGACTTTCCTGCCTCAATCCATTAAAAAAATTCTCTGCCTTCTTTTTAATTTTAAGTCTTAACTGTCTGGTTCCATCCTGTTTCAAGTGGACAGACCCTGTTTGTCCCAAAATTTTCTCTGGTGCTAAACAAATCCAGAACCCTTTCTTCCAACACCACTGCCTCATCAAATATAATATAACTTGCCATGGTACTCCAATCTCTGGTGACTTCCAGATTGCATTATCCCAATGTATTCTATGTGGGGCTGCCCTTGAATCTACTCAGAATCTTCAAAATGCAGCAGTCAGATTACTGGCTGGGGTTCCCTTTAGAACTCATATAACCCCAGTTTTAAAGGAGCAGTACTGGTTGCCAGTTTGTTTCCAGACCCAATTAAAGGTACTCACATTAGTTTTTAAAGTTGCTTAGGCCGCAAATATCAGAAAGAGTGTCACAGTGCAGTTAAACTGATACTTTGATTAAATGAATACTAGTATTTTCTCTAGCCAAGCAAATGCTCAACTCAGCTTTGCTGCTTTGTCACTTCCTGTGATGATTTGTCAGCTGGGGGTGCCCTCTTGATTGTGGCGGAAAAGTTCTTTTATAGAGAAAAATCAGTTGATCTTTTATTTTGTAGCTGCATTGACATTTGGAATGTATGAGGAAGAGGAAGAGGAAGAATCTTCATGGACTTCAAAGGTAGGCTGCTTTGCACTACTGACAAGGCTTTCAAAGAAACATTGCTCTTTTGAGCCTCTTCTTGATTTCCTTATATATTATCCCATATGGGGATTGAACTTGCAATCTTGACATTATCAGCACCACACTCTAACCAACTCAGTATGTTCTATACTTTACATACTTACCAAATCATAGTGCATATATGTGAGGGAACAGGTCATAGGTAAGCTTTGGAAGTGTAACATTGAATAGCAGAATATGCTTTTTTTAAAACAAATATTAAAGTTTTCTTGGTTTACAAAGGTATGCGCAATGTCTCTTTTTTCAAGTTACATTTTCCATAGGTCAGTTTCATTTGTTGAGACATGGTAGATGAGTTGCAACCAATGTATCATGAAGAAGCTGCGATACTGAGGTCACCAGTAATGGTCCTAGGAAATGTTTGGCTGCAAGCATTTGACCCTGCTTGAGTGAATTTTATTGTGTGAGAACAATGGGAGATATGTTAATTTCTATATGTAGTACCCGGCATTCAGTCATGAACTTGCTTTACACCATTAAAATTACTGGTCCAGCAAACTTCCCACAGTGGAAGAGGGTATCCTACACTGAGTTGGTCGTCTCACATGAATCTAATTACTTCAGTTAATCATCATAGCTAACGGTCCAATTCAGATGTTTCGTCTTTCTTTTTTGGATTATCTTTGTTGCAGCCAAAGTCTGATAAAGCTAACTTCAAACATGATGCTGATCCTCAGAGGGCAGAAAGCAATGAAAAGCAAAAATCAGGTAATGCGTTTTATGATAAATTATTTGGAGGAAAATACACATTTTGTTGAATACAGTCATACCTCGGGTTACAGACGCTTTCAGGTTGCGCGTTTTCGGGTTGCGTACCGCATCGAACTCGGAAGTACCGGAACGGGTTACTTCCGGCGCATGCGCAGAATTGTGACCCGCGCGTGCTCATACGCAGCGCTGCGGGTTGCGAACGTGCCTCCCGTACAGATGACGTTCGCAACCCGGGCATCCACTGTATCATTTTCACCTGACGTACTTTGTATTTTTTCTTCTTTCAGATTTAATGGAAGAACTTGGACTAGACGCTGCAGATGATCTTGAAGGTTCTTAGTTATTTTTATTTGTATCATGCACTGAAAATACAACATAAACTATCCTATGCTTCTGAAGAAAGAATTTAAGGCCACCATATATTAGCTTAGTCTCTCTCAGGGCAGGTGTCGGGATCAGGTCAGCAATAATTCAGAAGGTGTCAATGAATTAACTCTTTATTCAAAGAAACAAAACAGCTCAGGCTTGGTGAGCACAGGAATTCTTCCCAGCAGGTCTTGCCCTGATGAGGCAGTTGCAAGGATTGAAGGCCCCTGCCTTCTCATAGCTCCCTAAGTGTCCTCCTTCCCCGGGTTCTCCTCAAGCAATCTGAGGCTCCTTTGTCTTGCCCATCTTTGCTCTGCCTGCTTCATACCTCTCTGGGAGTTCTGGGAGACCAGGCAGGAGGAGAGCTGGTCATAGCGGGAGACTCCCTGGCTTCTTCAGCATCCTGCTTCATCTCTGCCTCTTGCCCGCTTCTGCTTCTGCTTCTGGACTGTTCTCTGTCACGGACTCTTCCTGCTCACTAAACCATGTTACCTGTTCAGCTTCTGACACCTCCTCCTCTCCCTCTGACCACTCATCGTTGTCCCACCAACAATCCCCAGGCTCTAAGCCTTCTTCCCTTGCGGGTTCCCTAGCTGGTTCCTTTCACCACTCCTCTGCATCCAGCCAGTCCATGACACACTGTCAAAAATAAGAGAGAGATTGCCACCATTAAGTTCTTGAGAAAAGGCAGACAACGTGGACTTGGTACATTCTATGCTTCCATATACAAATGTTTCTCTTGTGAGAGGCATGAGCAAGTATTGTAAACAGGATCCTTGCAAAGAGGGCTACCACTGAAATTCCTGAAGGAGAGCTGTGGTCATCTATTTTGCAGAGATGAGTATTTCAACTCTACGGAGCTTTCCTTTGTTCATAATAGGCCATAGATCTTTCTATCCATAAATTGAAAACATATTAAGTTATTTTGTCTGTTTTCTAGAAAAAGTAAATGTTTCATGGCGTTTACTTAAATGCATTTTGAACTTTCTAAAACTATTCTGACTTTATCAGATACATCTGACTGGGATTCTACCAGTAATTCATTGAGGACTGTTCCTTCTGCTAAACCGTTTAGCTCTCTGATGCAAGATGATGCATCTCCACTACAGTTAACTAAAAATACCGGTGTTGCTGGGAGAGCAAAAGAGTTATCTGATGTTCGAACAAGAATTGCTTCAAAAGGTAGTTGGTTTCATTCTTTGCAATATTAAGATCTGCTTATATACCAGAGAGCAGAGAAAATGCCTTACAATTCTATTCACAACTAATTTGATATTTAGTGGGCCCACTTAACAGAGTTGTGGATAGGTTTGAAACTGGGTTAGTTGTTTTAGTTAGTTCTGGTTCTAATCTATGTTGAATAATTAATTTTAGTGCGAGTTGGTATTTAGAGGGACGTCCTAACCACATTTTCCTCCCATTTTTTGGATTACTGCTGGAAATATTCTGTCAGTTCTGAGTGCCCTGGAATGTTATTTGATTCCTTGCATTGGAAGTCTGAATACTTCTCAGTTTAGTATAGCTAACTTGTTAGGTTTATTATTATTATTATTATTATTATTATTATTATTATTATTATTATTATTAAAAAAAACCAACCATCAGAAGTGTTTATACTATCTGGGTTTTCTGTGGAGTACAGTGAAACACAGAAATTATAATACACATTTTCATGTAATATTTTACAGATCAATGTAATGAAAAAGAAGGCATGAAAGAATTAGAAAAAGATGAGAACAAGGTAAGTACTTGAATCAGTACACAAGTACAAATGAAAACATTTGAATACTGAAACTGAATATTGTTTCTTATGTGACTGCAATAATCCTTAAGATTATTATTTTTTAGTTTTTCAGTGATTTTGAAGGTTTGATACCTTCATCATCTCTGCTTCCAAACTCTATGGTTTTTTCTACTTGTTAATTTCAGCCAGATTTCTCATCACTGCCCATTCTCTATTTCTAGAACTGTATTGTGTTTATTTGAATGGGAACTCCCTTAAGGCTCTTGGTTTCTGTGGTCTCAACACATTTATAGATCCTTTCCTCTATGAGTGAATAAATGAAAGAGGTAGGGTAAATACAATTATTTTTGAAAATATGGACTGCTGCATGTCAAATGTTGAGCAAAGGAAAGAATTAAAAGCTATGCCACTGATAGAAAAGTGTATTTAGAAAGACTTTTAGCAGCAAAATGGCAATTACTGAGGAATTCAAAATAATGGGCAGACCTTTGCAGTAGTCTAGCAAATCAATGTATCATTCTTTCACATGGAATTACTTGGGCGTATTACTTCCTGGGGTCACTGAAAACCACAGCCCCACCAAGAGAGATTCCCCAGCCTACATTTTACCACAGAAGCACTTAAACATACAGTGTCAAAATTTCTCCAGTAATATTCAAGTATCTTGTAGTTTCGCAAGGCAGGAAGATATGTATTTAGAATAGATACTGAACATCCTCCAGTGATAGCAAGAAAAAAATTACAGCTCCAATGAATTTCAGTACCCCTTCCTCCTTTGGGAGCCAGATCCAAAAATGGAGATGTCTCAACCTTCTGTGGACTGTCTTTGGATCATAACGGTTCTTATTTGTTGTATTTGCCTTTCTATCCTTCCCTTTGTTGACCATGTGGGAAGTCATTCGATTCTGTGGTTTGTCTGGTTCCCTTCGCCCGCTGTTCTGCCCAACACTTTGTTCTTCTCTCGATCATTCCCATGTCTTTTCTAGGGTCTGTTTCTTCCTGTCTTCAGTGTTTCATCCACTTGTTCGTTTCCTCCTTGTGTTCTCCCCTTGTTTGAGGTTTTTATATCATTGTTTCCTTAAGGTTTCTCCATGGGTGGAGAGTTTCTCCATGAGTGTTCACAGAGCTGAGCACAGTGTCTTAAGAACTGAATCTTGTCCGAGTTCAACCGTTGCCTCATAATGGGAAAGGCTCTTCAAAAGTCTTGTTTTTCCCATAAACATACATTACCTGTCTGCTTCTTCAGAAGCTGCACCAGCCCTTCAGCCACAACTAATGCAGTCATTGTTTTCCATTGTTTTGCAAGTGGGTATGTGTGGCTTGCACAGATTTCCTGTGATAACCACCAGTGCCAGTCCAGGCAAGTGGTGACAATTACTGAAGTGGGAAGTGTAACAATGGTGTGTCAGGCTTCAGGTAGCTTGGGAAGAAGTTGTGACCTGTTGAGTATTCCTATCTGTCTGAAGACATTAGATTTGCTGAGTTCTAATGGTTTTGAGAGCCGTGAATTCTCAAAAGATTCACAGCTCTTCTCCAGCTTCCTCAGTTATTCTTGCTACACAATAATTGAAAATATGTACAGGGAATACTTAATATTAGTACTTTGATTTTTTATTTTACTTTATAAATCTGTCCAAAGTGATGAGTTTAGTAAATTACACACACACAGGTGCACGAAAGGAAGAAATATATTTCATTTATTATGATGCTGCAGTCCCAACATTTTTGTTAAAAAATAAAAGGCCAACATTGAATTCCTTCTTATAATATTTGTAGCATAATTATTGGTTATCATTTGCTAATTCTTCTTTGTCCATACTTGCTTGCATAAGGATATAAATATAATAGGCACATCCAACTCTATAGAGAAACCACCACCTGAAAATCAGACTGAGAAGGCAGAAATTGCATATACTTCTGATGAAAAGAAAATGAAAGCAGCTGTTTACAATGCAGAATCAAACAATAAATACAATCATTTGTATTCAACACTCTGGGAAGAAAGATATGAAAAAATGTGGGTTGCAAGTGAAAAAAGGGAAGTCAAAACACATTTTAAGAGCATTACAGCAGAACTAAAGCAGATGTTCGGTGAAGTTAATGGAAATGAGAAAAAATGCAATACTACTGAGGAAGGAATATCGCAAGATGGCTTCAGTGGTGTATTAGAGGGTACGAAAGAATCACCATCACCTCATCTGTCTAAAGGTACCATTGGTATACATGGAAAGAGTGATAGAGAGTCAAACTCTGTGATCACTGAAATGGAATTCAGTACTGAAAACACAATTTTATATCCCCAAAATTCCATTTCTCAGAAGCCTCTTTTTAAACTGTGTAAGAATGAAAATCAGAATATTGAGCAGCATTGTAACACATATGATGAGGCATTGTCCAATAATACAGGAGCTACAAAAGTGAATCTAGGTGAAGAAAGGAGTGACAATACAGTTGAACACTTGGAAAGAAATAAGAGTGGAAAGACTTCAGCTCCAATAACAAGTCCCAATTATTCACCATTGCATACTTGTAAAGACAGTGTTTCAGATGCAAATTTTAAGACTGCAGGTATCAAACAACCGATCATGACGGACGATTCAAACTTACATTTTGATGTAGCAAATGAAACAAGTAGAAAAACTCTACATAGTTTTAAGACTGTTGTAAGCAGTTGTAAAGATACCGATACTGAGATTGGAAATAAAATGAGAAACTTTGAACAAAGCTTCCATCAAGCATCCAAAAAAGAACTGGATAAAGAATTGGAACGTGATGTCGCAAGGTTTAAAAATGAGGTAGGAATGCTGCAGATAGTGTTCCTGGCTTTGGAGAACGAAAAAGCCCAACTGCAAAAAGAGGTAGAGGTGTACCTGCTGCTTTTCATTCTTTGATCTTTCTTGCACTTCAACCATCCTGTTCATTTTAGCTCTTCAGCATTTATCGGAAAGCCCTCTTTTTAAGCTTCACACAATTATTCTTAAGCGGATCACAAAGGAAGAGATATATGCTTTCATTCCATTAGACGATGATTTTAACAGTTAATTCACCAATTTTTTTTATCATGTATTTTTTTGTTTTTTTGTATTTCTATGCTGTGAACCACCTTGAGATCTACGAATCAAGGGCAGCTTACAAATTAAATAAATAAATGAATAAATAAATTTAATAGTTGACTATACTAACATGAAAAGGCTGTAAATAGGTGCAATGGCCTAACAAATTCACTGCGCCCATTTTAAGCAGGGTAAGAATTTGAGCCAAAATGTGAAAGTGGCTTCTGAACAGGGTATTGATCAATATTTCCATTTACTGTCATTCTTGCTTGGCACTCTTCACTTTTGCTGTGTGAAATGTTACTCTTGTATGATTCATTTTCCTCATTTATAGTATTGTTGGTCACTTTTCCAAATAATATTTTATCTGCTTTCACTTAAATATTGTGTGTGTTTTTCTGTCACTAATACATGTATTCTTTCATTACTACCTGTTATGCAATACAAATTCTTATTAACTTGCAAGCTTAGTAGTGAGTGTTTTCTTTTCAAGGGTGAAATGGTTGTTTTCCTGGAGTGTTAAGGGGGGAAAAGAACAATTAAAAATTCTTGGCTTTCTACTTGCATTCTGACAAATATATTGCCTTGTTTGTTTTAGGTTGAAGAGGAAAAAAGAAAGCAGAAATGGGAGGAAGTGGAGGTCATTGGAAAAAAAGAAACTGCAAATGTTGGGGAAAAACTGGCTATGAATATTGAACAAAGGGATCTAAAGCCCTCAGAAAATGAAGGTGAAATGATGGAAGAAAGTCAATTAATGAGCAAAATTTCCTCAGTAGAAAGAAAGGGATTACTTACAGTAACTTTTAAGAAGTGAGTATGAATAATAATATACACAACTGTACTCATATGAATGTACTGAATGAGTTTGCACAAGGAGATAAGTAACTATACAACCATCTGATGTAGACTATATTTACATCTCCTTCCTGGACATGTGAAAGCATAGTTCATCATTTTGAATTGAAATAGTCATACTGTTGTAGTTAGTAGCATTTAGTTCTAATTTTCCTCAAAGAGTCCCAAAAATCATCTGCCAATAATTTTTCCATCTCTAAGTATGTTATGGTTTCATTTTTGTCACTGTATAATTTTTTTTTTGTTTTGCTACAGGTGCATTTGTTTTAACCCAGTGCATATTATTTAAGGTAGTGTGGGTTACAATAGTTTGCTGTAGCTTCTTAATAACTATATTTTTTCTGCATTTGAGGGAAAATCCTATTGCCAAGGTGAAGGATGTAGAAAAAACTGAAAATAAAAAATGGATTTCAAAGCAGAAAACCAGTCAGGAGATTATTGAAAATCTGCATGAACTTCATGATGACAGCAGTTTAAGTGAAGCATCTTTGGAAGAAGAGAGGTACTAAAAGCCATAATGTTGTTTGTTTACAGGGGTCAGCAAACTTTTTCAGCAGGGGGCTGGCCCACCGTCCCTCAAACCTTGTGGGGGGTCAGATTATATTTTGGGGGGGGGGGAGAGAGAACGAATTCCTATGCCCCACAAAAAACCCAGAGATGCATTTTAAATAAAAAGACACATTCTACTCATGTAAAAACACGCTGATTCCCGGTCCGTCCACGGGCCGGATTGAGAAGGCAATTGGGCCGGATCCAGCACCCAGGCCTTAGTTTGCCTACCCATGGTTTAGAACATTAGAATCATAGAATTGTAGAGGGTCATCTAGTCCGACCCCCTGCAATCCAGGATATCAACATGGGACTTGAACCCACAACTCTGAAATCAAGAGTATTAGGCTCTAAAGACAGAGCTTATCCCACCATTGAATGCATGTTACTTGTTTGGTGGGTGTAAAAAGCTTTGTTATTTGGAATAATGGCAGTGATATATTTAGCCAAGTATTGCATCTCCAGATTTACCAGAGCCTTCCAAGTTCTCCTGAAGAAGCCTTTGCTTTGTGTTCATGCTGCCATTTTGCATTTGGTTTAATTTTGAATTTGCCATGGCTATGCATCAGTTCTCTGTGTACCCTGAATTATCAGGTGATTCAGGATCTGTCCTTATATTTTTGAATCTGTGCCTCTAACAAAGTGTCTCAAAGCCTCACAGAGACTCCATAAGATTCCAAGTGTCTCTGTAGTCTCAACTCAAATGCCTCATTATTTCAGGAAGCTGACTCAGGAAATACCCAGAGCTTAAGAGGTGTGGGGGTCATTTGTTTAGACCAGTATTCAACAAACTTGGGTACCAGCTTTTGTTGGACTACAATTCCCATCATCCCAGACCACTGTTCCTGTTAGCTAGGAATAATGGGAGTTGAATTCCAACAACAGCAGGGGCCCCAGGTATGAGAAACACTGGTTTAGACACACAGGTCTAACTTTTAATCACAGTTAATTATTTCCCGAAAGGGACGCGGGTGGCGCTGTGGGTTAAACCACATAGCCTAGGACTTGCTGATCAGAAGGTCGGCGGTTAGAATCCCCGCAACGGGGTGAGCTCCTGTTGCTCGGTCCCTGCTCCTGCCAACCTAACAGTTCAAAAGCACGTCAAAGTGCAAGTAGATAAATAGATAACGCTCTGGTGGGAAGGTAAACGGCGTTTCCGTGCGCTGCTCTGGTTCGCCAGAAGCGGCTTAGTCATGCTGGCCACATGACCCGGAAGCTGTATGCCGGCTCCCTCGGCCAATAAAGTGAGATGAGCGCCACAACCCCAGAGTCGGCCACGACTGAACCTAGTGGTCAGGGGTCCCTTTACCTTTACCTAATTATTTCCCAGGGCACTCCAATCACAGTGATTTGTTGTGGGACAATTAAAAGCTGTGTTTTTACTGTGGATCTGTGTCTGCCCCTATGCAAGTCAATAGGGACATCTCAGTTGTATTCCCACAAACTCAGGGAGGGGGTGTCTAGCAGCCTCCTCCCCTTTTTACCACTACTACCCTGAGCCATTAGAATAGCAGGATCATTGCGTGTAAGAGGGTGATTTTTCCTCTACTCTAATTTCTTGGAGTTCCATACTCACACCTTGCCCCTATGCTTCCTATTGTACCCACCAAAAAACAGTCAAGGGGATGACCATGTCTGCAAATTATATCTGGTTCTGATAGAAAAATGAATAAGTTACAATTAAATACAATATTTCAATTAAAACATCAAACTTTAAAACATCAGACTTTAAAAGTGCCTTGCACGCACCCTCATACTGGGTTTATCTGCCTAAAATTTGACAGGCTTCTGCACTTTGTTGGGGCTGCTACAGGGGCTGCTAATTTCATCCACTTAAGTTAAAATATATGTACTGTTTTTAGATTCCTCATTATAGTGAATGATGGGGAAACAGTTTAGTTTTTAACAGATCTAATGTAGTTCCAGATAAAGAGCCTAATTAGAAACACACAAAGTGGCTCCAAAACAGACTGAGTTGCTGCCCAAAGATACAGATACAAAATTTGTGTACATTTTTAAAGTTAAAAGTAGTTTACTTGCAACACTTTCATACTGAAAAGTGTTATGTTTGTTTTCTAGACATCAAGCCCGAAGTGTGAATGAAACAAAAAAGGTACTGTGAAATAGAATGTCAAAATTTTACCTTAACTTGTAAACATTTGTACAGAACTATAAGTGGCAAGGGTATTTTCACCAATTTTTGAGGAGGAAAGAGTGGCCACACTCATGACATGCTGTGCAAAAGCAGGAATGAGTTATAGCAAGCCTTGGATGTGGATGTGTGAAGAGATCTCTGCGTGGGAACAATCTGCACTTGGTGGTTGCTAGCAAAATAACTTGCAGTTAGACACTCATAATCTGCCACTTTCAGGAAGTCAGTTTAATGATTCAGTCAGACCAATGGAACTTTTTATGACTTCTTTTAATACAGAACTGGATATGAGCTATAATATGAATGAGGGGCAAATTATGCCAATATTCTGGTCATGGCTATATAGGACTGTTAAAGAAATTGGGAGAGAAGAAGTGTGGATACCAGCACCTGGAGAGTTAGAAATCAGCAGCACTATTAGGAAAGCTAAGAGCTGTTTGAAAGTTGTTAAGTAGGCAAGTTCTCAGCTAGCCTTCCAATGACAATATAGGTGTACCGCTATTATGCAACTAATGCTTTGGCATAAAATCCAGAGACTGTTTGGAAGTGGGTGAGCTGACAGAGAATGTGACACAGCCTACAACTCCCATCAGCCTCAAACAGCATAGCAAATGGTCAGTTTCAATGGGAGTTGTAATCCAATATTTGGAAGGCAGCATGTTGGCTACCCTGGATGTAGCGCAAAGATGGGTTTGTGTAACAAGCTAAACCCTGGTTTGCTTGCATATTGGACATCAGGCCATTGTTTAGGACCAAACTGTAGATCTGTTCGCATGTGGACAAGAGGGGAGGATCATGGCACCAAGGTCAAGGACAGTCATGCTTCTCAAGTGTTTTGTAGTGAAATAACCAGCATGTGAACTGATCATGGTTTGATTTGACTGAATTGTGCTGAACTGAGCTATTGCTGTATTCTTGAAACACTATTTATGGCCTAATAGTTAAAAAGAAATGGGTTGATTTGTTATGATGTTTTACTTTATTTGATTATGTATTTATTACTTAAAGATCTATAGAGCAATGGGAGTTGCCAATGATTTTGATGACTTAACTCCGTCTTCAGATACACCTACAGACGATATTGAGTTACCTACTTCATTCTATAGAGAAGTTATGATGTTGATAGAAAAACTTAGTTTGGATAGTAAAGGTAAGCACAGTGCTATTGTTACCCATAATATTCAGAACAAAATAAATTTAACACCCAACAGTGTCAACCTGCTTGCACAACTTTTGCTCTTGTAAACAAGACTTCCTCTCCCTCTATTTTACCCTGTATGCCCCTAAAATCTAATTGGCAGGGTAAGGGTGGGGCCATCTGAATATGTTTGTTGTATGTCCTCCTCTGGGTGATTTGCAGTAGACCTACAAGGCTTTTTAACTCCTGGCAATAGCAGCAGCAACAAAGCAACCACTCATCAGGGAATTTGGACCAAACAACTAGCAGTATGTTGATGACATTCAGCTCTGTGTCTCCCATCTATAAGTATTAGAAGATGCAGTGCAGGTTCTGAATTACTGTCTGGAGACAGTAATGTGGATCAGTAAGTTCAACCTTAATCCAAACAAGACTGTGGTCCTGTGGGTGGGTAATTCCTATGTCTGAGATTTGGTGGAACAGCTTGTTCTGAACAAGGCTGTACTCCCCTTGAAGGAGCAGGTTTATAATCTGGGAGTGTTCCTATAGCCATCATTGTCACTTGAGGCCCAGATTCTTGGAAGTGCAAGTGCATTTACAATGCATGTGCAGCACAGCCCTCAACACTGCGGTGAATTCAGAACCCTAAACTTACCAGGAATTCCTTATGTGAATCACACCTCAAGAGTACAATCAAGGTGTGTGTTTTTTCCAAGCACATTTTTCCAGGGTATTGATATAAAGCTATACATCACTCACTTTTTCTTGTTGCTATGAATTAAAATTTTGAATAAGTAAGTTAATACTACACTGTTTCCCCCAAAGCAGATTCTGTGAGTCTCCTGAAAATTCAAAAAATATGTCATGAATATGAAAGTTTAATTGAACGTGAAAGAGCATGTTCTATTCATCTTCGAGGAAAAGTAAAAAAAATTGAGAATGAGAAAAAAGAGCAACAGAGAATACTGGAAGAAATGACAGAAATGAAATCTACACTGGATCATAAAAAAGTTGAATGGGAAAGTACTATCAGCAGTCTCAAGTAAGCTGTCATAAAAAAATTCAATTCTGATAATCTAAAATAAATAAATAAAGGAATCAGTTTTATTAGATAGTAAAGGTAAAGGTAACCCTGACCATTAGGTCCAGTCATGACCGACTCTGGGGTTGCGCGCTCATCTCGCTCTATAAGCCGAGGGAGCCGGCGTTTGTCCGCACACAGCTTCCGAGTCATGTGGCCAGCATGACTAAGCCACTTCTGGCAAACCAGAGCAGCGCACGGAAACACCGTTTACCTTCCCGCCGGAGCGGTCCCTATTTATATACTTGCACATGACGTGCTTTCGAACGGAGCGGTCCCTATTTATCTACTTGCACATGACGTGCTTTCGAACTGCTAGGTTGGCAGGAGCAGGGACCGAGCAACAGGAGCTCACCCCGTCACGGGGATTCGAACCGCCGACCTTCTGATCGGCAAGTCCTAGCCTCTGTGGTTTAACCCACAGCGCCACCTGCGTCCCAGTTTTTTATTAGATACTTCTGCTGTAAAAAGTTGGAGACTTCATAGGATGGAGTCAGCATTGCTAAGCTAAGGTTTGATTAGAGTAGCCTGTTATTAAAGTGGAACAACATACAGAAATGGCATCACTTGATGTCTGCACATTGTCACATTTCCACAGGGACCTGTGTACTTAAGTCCAAAATGTGTAGGCCGAATGTTGCTATCAGTGTGCATATGTTTTATTACTTAGCTTCTGTTTTTGTGTTGCAAACTGCCCTGAGATCTATGGATGAAGGACTGTAAACAAATTTAATAAATAAAAATAAAAATACTACAAAGGTCACTGTGCAAACATGATAGTCTAATGAACAGGTGGCTGGAGCAGGGCAAACAAGCACAGCTCCCTCATGCACATAGCCTCAAACATCTCCTATAGAGGTTTTTTACCTAACATTAAATGCCTGCCTCTGTATTCATACACGTCTTTTAAAATGGTTATTTGCCAGATTTTCTTTGAAACAACAAGAAGAAAAGAGGACAAGTGCTGAAAGGTTGTACGAGGAAAACCAAGAACAGTTAAGGAAGAAAGAGGAGCAGTACTATAAACAAACAGAAGAAAAACAACAACTTGAGTTAATGCTGAGAAGTCTGGAAATGGAATTTAGAACACTGAAAAACCACTTGAAGCAGGTTAGATTAATTTGGAAACATTGAACTGTAGAGTTGGAAAGAACCCAAAGGGTTTTTAGTGCAAACCATTGCAATGCAGGAATCTCAGCTAAAGGCAATAGAGAAATAAAGTAAAAATGCCTATGAAAGTACTGAAAACTTTTTTAACAGCTTGGATTTGTAGTAAGCATTTGTCTGAGACAACAAATTAACTATTGTACTCTCAAGTTATATTTGGTTGTTTTCAAAGAATATAAACACAAACGGTTTTTTGTGGTAGGAATTTCTTACTCATATTCCATTACCTCTGAGTCTAACATAAATTTGTTTAGAGGGTGATTCTTATTATGTTTACTCATGAGGAAGTCCCATTTATTTCAATAATATTTACTTTGGGCTAAATATAGTTAAAACTACTTAGAAACAGGCATTATTTCTGAACATTAAATTTGGCCTGGGATCAGTGATTGAAATATATCTCACCATCACCACCAATCTTTTGTGAAGCATCTCCTTAGCTCCTGTGTTAGAAAGCTCCAGAGATGACTTAATTTGCCTCCATACTTCCATTCAGGGACCTCCCATCCCTCCCTACCTTAAGCTACCTTACTGTGCTGGCTGGTATCAAACCATCTATCCTGTGATTCATTCATGCAGATCCCAGGGAAGATCTCACTTTAACTAGTTGCTTGCCTGCCTGTCCTTGCTCAGGGTTTTGTCAGCTGATTCCAGACACACAATTCCGGCTACCTTAGAATCTAGGTACATTTTCTGGTCTAGGCAAGTGGAAACAGCTTTGCTAACTTGGGCTATGTCGGAATCCAAAATAACCCTGACTCCAGAAACAGCACATTATTGGACTCCTCCCTGTATTTTCTTCCTTAATTCCTTGCTGCAATTTAACTCTGGGGCTGGCACACAGAAGGGGTGCTTTCTATCTTGTTGGGGTGGAACCTTTGGGGGCAGATGGTGAACTTTTGCTGCCGAGGAAATGCATAGCCCTAGCCAGCTTCTTTGTGAAGATCTAGATTGGATAAAATCAGTGTACAGAATTCTGAGAGAAGTTATGTAGAGTTGAAGGGGTGTTGAGAATACATTCCCATGCAAAACAAGGCAAACCGATGTGAATATTATTTTGTCCGCAATAGGAACACAGACTAGTACAGAGAGATTGCTGGCCAAAGGGACCTTGACTAATGAAAGAAATAATTCACTGTGCATCACTGATAAGCTGTAGCAGATGATTCTGTTTCGGGAAGGTTTTCTCTTTGGTGAGCCCAGCATAGGAGGGAGGGCTGAACAGAGATTGTCTCTCCCTTTCTGGAGAACTAGTGAGTGCAAAACAATGAAGATTTTTCAGATCTATGCTTTGTTTTGTAAAGGTAAAGGGACCCCTGACCATTAGGTCCAGTTGTGTCCGACTCTGGGGTTGCGGCGCTCATCTCGCTTTATTGACCGAGGGAGCCGGCGTACAGCTTCCAGGTCATGTGGCCAGCATGACTAAGCCGCTTCTGGCGAACCAGAGCAGCACACAGAAACGCTGGAGTGGTGCCTATTTATCTACTTGCACTTTGGCATGCTTTTGAACTGCTAGTTTGGCAGGAGCAGGGACCGAGGAACTGGAGCTCACCCAGTCACGGGGATTCGAACTGCCGACCTGATGGGCAAGTCCTAGGCTCTGTGGTTTAACCCACAGTGCCACCCGCTTCCTTTGTTTTGTAACAGGTGCCAATAAATAATGCTCATGAGAAAGTAGACCTAGTTATTCTATTTCAGCAATAAGAATAGGGACTGTGTCTTATGAGGACCAATAAGAGACAGTGAAATTGGAAGTCAGGCAGGAAGTGGAGCTTACGGGTCCACTTCATGAGCATTATTGGACCCCTTTACTCCCCCATTTCATAATTCAAGTGTTGACTGGAAAGCTGGCCAATTATTGTCAGTTGGCTACCCAAGTTGATTTTTCTCTTATTTGATTATGCTATTTCTCCATTTAGCCAAGAACATTGACCTACCTTTTTTAAAAGTCAGACTATTCCAGGTACTGATCAAAATAGGGATGGGTTCCGCATTCATGTCTTGGGTTAAGCTAATGTATTCTAAACCTACTGTCTCAATATATGTAAACAAAGTTCCACTAGAAACCTTTAGGTTAAAAAGAGTGCTTGCTAGGACTGCCCATTCTCTCCCTTATTACTTAATCTATTTATCGAACTCTTGGGTGAAATCATCCAACCAAAATTTAGAAGTAAGTATCTAAAATTAATTTTCTATGCAGAAGATAAAGTATTACAATGATTGCCAACCGTTTTGGGGCTTAAAGGCAAAGGGACCCCTGACCATTAGGTCCAGTCGTGGCCGACTCTGGGGTTGCGGCGCTCATCTCGCTTTATTGGCTGAGGGAGCGGGCATACAGCTTCCGGGTCATGTGGCCAGCATGACTAAGACGCTTCTCACGAACCAGAGCAGCGCACGGAAACGCTGTTTACCTTCCCACTGTAGCGGTACCTATTTATCTACTTGCACTTTGACGTGCTTTTGAACTGCTAGGTTGGCAGGCGCAGGGACCGAGCAACGGGAGCTCACCCCGTTGCGGGGATTCGAACCGCCGACCTTATGATCAGCAAGTCCTAGGCTCTGTGGTTTAACCCACAACACCACCCGCGTCCCGTTTTGGGGCTTAGGGGGACATTTGTGATTTTGAGAAGATGCTAAAGGGACCAGTCGGAAAATGGCCTAATACTAAATTGCTGCCATTTCCAAAGGAGCAGAAAAGGAACATAAAATGTTTCAAGTGTGGGAAAATCTGTTTGTTTTATTTTAAATAGAAATGCAGAATCTTTAACCAGGTGGCCTATGTGCCAGCTTACTCATACTGATGGTGGGCAGTTCAAGACCGCTGCTCGCCCTTCTTCTGATTTAAAAAGAATCACCTTGGACTGGACAACCCTTTAAATAGGAGACACTTTCAAATAGAGAACTGTCCACTTTAAATAAGAGACATGTATAAGCGGTGTACATGTCTACTTAGAAATAAATGAGAAATACATTTTGAATAAGGTTTACCCTCTGGTAGGTGTGCATATGTCAAAGGGAGTGTAAGCTGAGCAGTCAATGGTCAAAATTCTAAATAGTATATGCAGTCTTGCTACTTTAGCTTCTGTTAAAGGCATGAATGAAAAAATGTGACTTCAAAAGTTCCAGAAAGGCTGCCTAAGGCCTATTTTATGACAGTGTTTGATCTCCTAAATACCAACCTGATAGAATACCAAATACCATCCTGATAGATATAAATATTAAATCCCCTAATTTAGGTAAAAGTAATAACTGATAATCAGTAAGCATGTTTTGCTTAATTAGATCTTACTATTTCTGTTACATTTAGCTTAAATGTTTTAGGGAGCAAAAGGAAAATAGACTTTTAAAAAGTTTAGTGACCTCATAATTAACCAGATAGGCTATGTGTTTTGTGATGTCAGCTGAAGCTCAGAAGGAGAAATGGCTATGTCAGTTCTGTAATAGACAGCTTTACAGTGCTCATCCATATTTTAATGTTTACACTGTTTAAAACAGTATGCATTCTCCTCGTTTGAGTTCAGTTTTAAATATTTTTGACCCTTTCCGTTTCCTTTTGATTCTGAAGAAGCAGCATACTTAAGGACTTTTTGTTACTCCTTATTTGCTTGATACCTTGAGTCTGAATTTCCTTTCACAAATAGTTTTTAAGTTTCTTGCTTCTAGGTGGTATGTTAAACTGAACAAAATGTTTTAGTAGGGTGAGAAAATGCAAAATACTTAGATGATTTGAAAATGTTTGGTCATCTGCCAAATCTGATGACTGAAAATTGGTCATTACCAGCATTCAGAATATGTAGAAGTATTTTTATCTGGTGCCTATGCAGGCTGGGGTAAGCTACCAGCTGTATTCTGATTTTAATAGAATGAAGAAAATTGACCAACCTAATCATGAGTGGATTTCCTCATTTCCTAGTTATCCTCGGGGCAACTCTAGCACTTACCTATTGGGCAGAAAATTTACATCTGGTAGATATCATGGAAGCTTGCTTCCTAGTCTTTCCTTTTCTATTCCTCCTGTGAGAGAAAGCATTTTAGAGAGGATCAATTCCTCATCAAATGCATTAGATCTGAGTTTCAAGGAAACGCCTCAGGCAATGCAAGACCTTGTGAATGCTGTTCGACAAATGGTAAGCTTGTTCAGAAATATGAGAAACTCAAAATTAATATGCAAGCTCTAGGTTTTTTCACAGCTTACGTATTTTGAAAAAAGGTAACATGTACTTTCTGTTCTTACAACAATAGTATGTACTTTGAACTCCTTTCTTATCAAATAAAAGAAGATGCTTCAAAAAATTTAAACGAATACTCTTTAGAAAATATGAGAAATTGAGAATTTCACCTTAATTTCTGTTAATCCCAGAAACAGAATAAATGCATGGAAAAACAATCATTACGTATAACATTCAGTGCAGTGACTTCTGTTTTTACTAAAAGTTTTCACTTTTAGTCTCTTTTTAAAGGACAGCTGTGTTCTGAATTCAAATGTGTGGTTTTTTAAAAATTGTATATCGTTCTTTTAGATATCTTTAAATGCATTTTTGTAGATTGAAGAAGAACGCAATGAAGCCCAGCAACAGCTGTCACAAGAAAAGTCTGCCAGAGCTCTGCAAGAGGGTATTTTAAATACTCACCTCTGGAGGCAGAAGGAATTAGAGGAAGAGTTGAAAAAAACAGCAGCTATACAGTCAGAGGTATCCATTTTATCAAATCCTTAAAAGTGTAAGAGAGCTAAGCACAAATATTTTTCCAAGACGCACTAGCACAGAACACTTCCATAAACTTAGGTAAAGACTGGACCATTAGGTCCAGTCATGACCGACTCTGGGGTTGTGGTGCTCATCTCGCTTTATTGGCTGAGGGAGCCGGCATACAGCTTCTGGGTCATGTGGCCAGCATGACTAAGCCGCTTCTGGCGAACCAAAGCAGCGCACAGAAACGCCGTTTACCTTCCCACCAGAGCGGTACCTATTTATCTACTTGCACTTTGACGTGCTTTTGAACTGCTAGGTGGGCAGGATCAGGGACCGAGCAAGGGAGCTCACCCCGTTGCAGGGATTTGAACTGCCAACCTTCTGATCGGCAAGTCCTAGGCTCTGTGGTTTAACCCACAGCGGGACAGTAAATTTTTGCTTTGAGTTCACTTTTACTACACTGGGATTTCTTGCAGCAAATTTCTAAAGTGTGAGTATGTATTCTTGCACTCCTAGATATACTGTATTGGCCTGAATATAAGCCGCACCTGTAAAATTGGGAGGGAGGGGAGAGAGAAAATACCCAAATATAAGCTGCTCCATTCCTTGCTGCTCCTGGATGCATACTGGGCAATGGGGGGAGCCGTGCTGCATTGCCGACGGCCTTTCCCCTTCTTTGCTCTCTCCCTGGCCTTGGGGGAGAGGATGGGGGAGTACGCGTGGGATAGACGCTGCTTTGCCACGCTCCCGGCTGTATACCGTAAGGTCACAAATATAAGGCGCATTTTAACTTTTCACAGTCAGAATTTGGGGAAAACGTAGGCTTATATTCAGGCCAAAACGGTATGTCAAAGGGCTCACTGTGTTCTAGTTACGGTTTCTTGGTGTGTTTAAAGTCCTTCATTTGTCACACTTTCATGTGGATTGTATTGTTTGTGCATAAGCTTTAGTTAAACATGATTAATATCTGTACGCAAGGTATTTCCAGGTGTACAATAGGTGATGGGAATTGGGGGATTGGGAAGCAATTCGAAGAGGTTCAGACTCCAGAGTGGTCTCTCCTGAACCAATGTGCAGATCAGATTATGGCCTGCTTCTGGAATTTGCACTCCACCAAATTATTTTAGTCTTTCTTCTTCCTCTTTCTTTAACAAGCACTGCATAGGAAAGAAAACATGGACCTGTAAGAGGAGCCATGTTTCTTTCCATATGCTGTTCTTGAAGGTGGCTGTTATCACCAGTTCTCTCAAAGTAATTGCAGCCCCTTTTACATCTTGCATGGCAACAACTATGCTTCCTGTCTGTTCCAGGTGGTAGATATCAAAGATGTCAGCTGCCCTGTGGCTTCCTATTTGTGGAATGCCCTCCCCAGGGAGGCTTGCCTGGTGCCATCATTACATATCTTTAGGTGCCAGGCAAAAACATTCCTCTTCTCCCAAGCCTTTAGCTATTTAAAGCTGGTGGGGGTATTGTTTTGTTTGTTATTATGCTATTTATTTTTTGTGGTTTTATCCTATAATCTGCCCTGTGATCCTCAAATGAAGGGTGGTATATAAATCAAATAAATAAGTATATAGATCCATGATAATAATGAGGAAAATAAAAGAATTTTGGAGGATTTCTTAATTAACTTTACCTTATGTTTATAAATCATTCAGATGACTGATAATCATGCCCAAGAAAAGGAACTGTTAAATAAAAATCGAGTGCTCGAAGATGAACTAACGGTGTTAAGATTAGAGCTTGAACACATAAGGGTCAAGCACCAGGAAGAGGAAACTAGATATTTGGAAGAAAATGAAGCTTTGAAAGAAAAAATAGAAGAACTTAAAAAGGAGCTGAAAGTAAATGAAGAAACTTTGACTCAAACAATGTTTCAGTACAATGGGCAAATAAATTTATCAAAAACAGAAGTTGCAATCCTAACATCCAAATTAGAACATTTTAAAGAAAATAAAGAAAGATTGGAGGGAGAACTTGACTCAGTTCGTTCCCGCTCGACTTCTGCTGCTCAGGAACTTGAACGATGCCAGATATTGAAAAATGATCTTGAACGAACACTGCAACGAGAGTGCGATGAATGGCTTCGCTTGAAAGAGAAACTGAACCATGATCTATGTCATCTACGAGAAACAAACAGTGGCATGTCTGAGCAATTAAGAAAAGCTGAAAGTAAAGCTAATAGTCTCGAACACGAACTTCATCAGGTAACACATAGTCTTAGAGAAAAAAGCATGCAATTAGAAAGCGTTCAAAGGGATTTAAATCAGGCACAATCTCTAGTGAAGGAACTTGAGAATACACGGCAAGTTGACAAGGAGCAAATGAACAAATATGTGGTAAAACAGGAATCTATGCAGGAACGATTAGCGCAGCTCCAGAGTGAAAATCTTCTACTCCGGCAGCAATTTGAAGATTTTCAAAACAAGGGTATTATCAAAGAAAAAGTAGTGAGTGATGTTCAAGATCGATTCAATGATATTTTCAATAAACTCAGAGCTGATACCGAAAAACAAGTGCAGATGAAGGAAGAGGTAAATA
The DNA here is from genome assembly GCF_965112155.1 of Podarcis liolepis. Taxonomy (NCBI): domain Eukaryota; kingdom Metazoa; phylum Chordata; class Lepidosauria; order Squamata; family Lacertidae; genus Podarcis; species Podarcis liolepis. The sequence goes on along the minus strand of NC_139562.1, from coordinate 54,918,748 downwards.
AGGAATTAATTGCAAAATGCAATAATTTGAAGGAGGAAGTCTTGAAATATGAAGCAGAAAAAGCAGATAGAGAGGTAAGTGTGATATATTCAATCAGTGCATCTCTAAACATTAAAATACAAGTGATGCAATTCTCTTAGCCACTAGCAAAAGTGTGATTGCATTAACAAATCTCTATTTACACCTAGCAGTACTATGGTTTGATATAGAGAATTTTTCTGCAATTGTCTTCTGAATGAGCCTTATCCTCAGATGCTAAAATTGCACACCATATAATACTGTGGAATATACTACAAAGGGGAACTGCATTTACAACCAGTTTGTGTATTTAAAACACTTGGAGAAGTCCCTTTTTAAATCTTTACATTCGGAATAAATAGGAATGAGTGCTAGCTAGAAGCAATCGGCATGCGCTGTCCGAAATTTCAGTTGGTATTTAGTCTGAAAGAAAATCTATTGCCAGGTGCAAGAGTTTTGTATGAATCATGACTTGAGAACTAAAGTGGGGCTATTTCAGAGAGATTCAGGGCTTCTTGGCTTCAAAGCAGGATCTTGCTGAATCACCCTGAACTGAAGAAGGATCCTCTGAAGCACTTTGGGGTACTTTGGAGATTTTAGGAAACACTGCAGATGGTATTCTGCAAAAATTTCTCTACAATCTATAGGCATCATTTAAATCGCTTTTTCTTTTCTTAGGGTACAATAAGGCAACTTAAACAAGAACTTGCAGATTCTCTTAAAAAACAGTCCATGTCAGAAGCTTCACTGGAAGTTTCTACACGTTATCGTATTGACCTAGAAGAGGATAAGCAACATCTTCAAAAGGAGATAGACAGGATGAAATTCAAGGTATGATTAAAATAGTTTATTAAATGTTGACTAATATGTCTTCAGCCCATTATTCGCTTTTTAAAATCCTCGTTTTGAGGCAGAATAGTGGCATGTATGAATGGAGATGGATTTAATTTCAACAATGTTTGTACCTTTATATAACCAATCTCGCTTGAAATAGAGATTCAAAAGGGTTGTGCCATAGATATGAAGAGACTAGATTTCATTTCATTCCATCTGGTGTAGGTATTTTAAAGCTGATCTGTATAGCCAGGGGAGACATAGAGGAGCTGCAAACCTCTTGGTTCGCCCCGCTCTGGGCCCCAGGGTCCAATTTAACATCGTTGGGGACATTGCAGAATCAGTTTCTCCGTCGCCTCCTGAAACTCCCCATGTGTGTGAGCAACGCAGCCATACGTCTGGAGTTAAGGATTGCATCATTGGAGACTGTCATCTGGAAGCGAGTCTTTGGTTATTGGCTGTCCAGCTGGCATAGGCTTCCCAACCATTACCTTGTTCAGTGCCTCTGGCGGGACGACTTTGTCAATCCGTGGGTAGGAAAAATCCATGCCAAACTTCTGAGCATCGGAATTTCTCCAGCGGACTCCTTAAAGATGAACTTACGCTCAGCCAAAAGCCTTATTGAGCAAAGATAGCAGACATTGAAAATCAACACAACCTCGCCGGGGGTGGGGGTGTCTGCTCCCCCAGGTATCACGGAATAACCCCACCACTTGGCCTTCCATCGTACATGTCATCTCTTTCATCTGTACCACACCGACTTGCATTTATTCGTGCAAGGTTCAATGTCCTTCCATCGAACCTGCTGAGCCACAGATTTTCCAAGGGTTTGGTGTCTCCGCTATGCATGTGTGACGGGAAAACTGTTGATTCTCTCCCACATATAATGTTCAACTGTCCCCTACATAGCATAGCCAGGACTAAATTCCTGGGTCCTGCTTTACTGCGCTTGGTTGGCAGGCCTGTTGAGTCACATGCCGCACTACTTTTGCAGGATACAGATCCTTCTGTAACTCTGCAGGTGGCGAGATTCCTGAATGCGGTTATCTCACACACAAAAACAACAACAACATCAAAAACTAATCGGACAGTTTTGAAGAGAGTGCATGTCGGATCTCGTCTTCAGTTTTCCTTTTTCTGGGATCCGTCCCTTGGAGCTATCCGGGCCCCAAGCTGTTATCTGGCTCTGCTCAATGACCCACCCCTGCATCATGGTGTTCACCTTTTGGTTTTCACCTTCCGGTGCCGAATATATCGGTCTTTATGCCTCTGTGCTTTTATGTTTGTACATACTTTATGGGCTAATAGCCGTAAATAAATAAATAAATAAATAAATAAATAAAACCTCTTGGTTCTCCTGGAGCTTCCAAGGGCATCCTCTTGGCATCCTCTTGGCATATCTGTTAGAATTGGAGATTGGGGGCACCACTTAGTGACTTTGGTAGACCTGACATGCAGAATTAATAAATAATTGCTGCTAGTGGCTTCAGAGACGAAATTACCTTCTTTCTCTCACTTCATAGCAACTTTGTTCTAGTTCTATAGTCAACTGGAAACATGATTATCATATTACCAAGCCCCTTTAGCCAATCATGTTCTGTTGCGGTTTCTTTGTTTTTACAGTTGCAGGAGTCAGAAGAGCAACATCTTCAGTCTGAAAGACATATTCATGAATTTAAAAATACTTTGAGTGACAAGGAACAAAAATTACAAGATCTGGTGGTAGAGTTAACAGGAACAATTAATTCTAAAAAACAATTAGAAGACCATATACAGAGGTAAAATATACTGCCACTGTGTGGACATTGTATTTTAAGCATGTGTTGAAATGAAGAGCTGCTATGTATCAAATGATAATGTTATCAAATAGCACTGTTTACTGAATTGTATTTGCTGTGGAAACTTACACTCAAATGTATATAGAATATATATATATTTATTATGTGTTGTCTTGAGACTTTGGTTTTTTTTTATTTATTCCCTTTAAGTCTTGAAATAGAAAATGCCAGACTGGAAGCAACAGCTGCTCAACAAGCTGGTCGAATTGAGATACTTCAAAAGGACCTGCAGAATAGTGTCTCTGTAAGTCATCAGTAGGATTGGGAAAGGAGAGGGTGATGGGTAGGAAGATTGTTTCTAGATGATTCCAGCAGCTGTCAGTTTATTATTATTATTATAAATTAAATTTATTTGTCACTTTATCTTGCCCAGAGCAACCCAAAACAACTTAAAAGGACAGAAAGGAAAAATTCCACATAGATACATTGAAACCAAGGTAGAAAAGAAATACATTATAAAAGTCCTAAAAGGCCCCACATAGTTAAAGGCCAAAGGCCTGGTAATAGAGCAAAGCTTTTGCCTGGCACCTAAAGATATATATATTGGTGGTGGTAGGCGGGCCTTCCTGGGGAGAGCATTCCACAAACAGTAATCTGTTATAAATTATGTAGGAGCAAAGTAATGTTATGAGAGCATTCAAATATCTGTTAATATTTTAGGTCACCTTCAAAAACTTTAATCAGGTTAATTCAATGTTATTGAAATGAATGTAGTAGCTTCAAGATATCTGGAGAGAACTATTTCAGTTTAGCTTAATAATTTAATTTTTGGTTTCTTTTTTTGAAAAAATAGATTCACAGTCGTCTTGAGGAATTGATAAATGGTTTACAAAGAGCAAAAGTCAATTTAGAGGAGCAACTAAAGCAACAGGTGCGGTAAAGATTTCTAATGTGCTGATGATTTGTCTGTGAGTATACATGCTCATAGGATAGAAGTGAAATATGGGGGGTTTTCTGTTTTAAAATTATGAAAATTAGCATGCAGAGTACCTTGTGACTATCCCAAGGTGAGGGATAAATGTTGATCCTTGCACACTCAAAATGGCACCACTTACAGACAAGAGGAAGATATATCAGCAGGCTTGGGGGAACCATGAGATTCTAAAAGAACTTAAAAAAGCAAAATCTTAAGAAAGCAGAAAGACAGTAACCCTAAACAGAAAGAAAGATGTGTCAGGTATGAAATCACTTAGAAGAAGAAAGGAAAGGAGCACACCTGTCCTTCCTCAAGTAGGGCAGGTTTCCTCTTCTGGACTACCTCCCCACTTGAGAAGGGAAAGCTTTAAAGGCACAGATGGAGTCAACTGATAGCTGGCCCAAGTTGTGCTTTCATGGGCTCAAAGATGTTCAACTGGGGATGTGGAGAAGGAAAGTGATTATTCAGGTGACACTCACCTTCCATGGGGGTTATGTTCCGGGGATAGCGTGTAAAGCCAAAATCGCATATAGTCAACATTCATTGGGTTCAAAGGCAAGTGGGATTGCCAAAGTCTTTTTTCCCAGACACCAACACCCTTTCTACCCCCTTTTAAATTATATATATTTTTTGCTAAGTGCATACAGCTCAATGGGCATAAGCTAAATGTTTGTAAGTTGCAGTCAGTGTCTTCTACATAGAATTCAAACAGGGAAAGTTTAAATGTGACAGAAATCACTGGTGAATAATAAAACTAGCTTTCAGCTGGTAGATTGAAGGCAAAGGGTGATAGCCAACCTTAATCACGCACAAAGCAGGCCCACTGAAATTAATGTATCAAGTCAATTGATTTTAATGGGTGTCCTCTGTGTTTGATTTTGTTGAATATCACCTCAAGTCTTTAAATATTTATTCCGAAGATTAAACAGAATTTGGTTCATAAGGCTGAAAATAATACTTTATTTCTTACTCCATCATCATCATAATTAAATAATAATGATGATTACATATAATTTTTATGTATAATTTTAATAATAATTTATATTTAAAATGTATGTAGCAAATTACTCTTCTCAGTTGTGATGCAAAAAGGACTGATACAATTGTTTAAGTGGATTTCAATACCTGTTTTTGAGGGAAACTACAATTAGTGGTAACCACAGTTTGCCTAATTCAAGCATTGTAGCAAATGGTAGCAAAGCATTGGAGGAGGAGTATATGTACCAAGGGCTGGTGGGGGTGTGGAAATTAAGAAGTGAGCAAGCAAGCCTGTGGTTACTGCCCCATCGCCAAATTATGGCTTGGTAGTTGGCTCTGTGACAACCTAATGGAGTCTATATTTTTATATAAATGCCTGGATGGCTTTTTCTGTGATAGTTCTTCATCAAAACACATTCTGATTGCTCCATAGGTCCAAACGCAAACCATATTTTCAGCAACAGCACAAGATACTCAAAGTATGTGGGAAGAAGAAGTAAAGTCAAAATCAAAACTTGAAGCTCGCCTTTCTGAGCTTGAGAAGGAAAAGACAGAGCTAATGGCTCAGGTGAGTCCAGTGTGAATGCAGTTAAGCCTGTGTCAAGCTGTTCTGTGTTCTGTGTTACTCAGAGTAAACATTAGGTACCTCCCAAGTAATTTTATTTAGTTATTTATTAAATGTCATCCAATTATACAGTGGTGCCCCGCAAGACGAATGCCTCGCAAGACGAAAAACTCGCTAGACGAAAGGGTTTTGCGTTTTTTGAGCTGCTTTGCAAGACGAATTTCCCTATGGGCTTGCTTCGCAAGACGAAAACGTCTTGCGTTTTTTGCAAGTTTGTTTCCTTTTTCTTAACACCCTTAATACAGTTGCGACTTGACTTCGAGGAGCAACTCATAGAACGCGGTGTGGTAGCCTTTTTTGAGGTTTTTGGCGATTTTTGAAGCTTTTCCAAAACTTTTCCGACACCGTGCTTCACAAGACAAAAAATTCGCTAGACGAAAAAACTCACGGAACGAATTAATTTCATCTTGCGAGGCACCACTGTAATTAAAAATAATAATACTCCCAAAAAAGTTTTAAAGGCCATAGATTGTTTAACTAGCCGAAAGCCTAGAGGAAAAGGAATTTTTTTGCCTGGCGCCTAACAAATATGCTTGAATCCTTGTAATCACCCATTATATTTTTTTGTGAATCATTGCAAGTAAGTTCACAAAAAATACAAACCTAAATATTGTTTTTTGTAGCCAACCTCAAATGGGCACCTCCTTTGGGGGGTAGTCTCAAAGTAAAAGCTCTCAATGAGTAAACAAATATATATAACCAGCATCAGAGAACAGTTTTTTAACTTTTTCTGGCTGGCAATTGAGCAGTGAGGCCTGGATAGACCTGAAAAGCCTGTATTTCAGGTCTATCCCTCCACTAGTTCTCAATGTGTAGGTTTGCTGTCCATCTGTGGGTGGGTCTGGCATACACCCAAGAGCCCACCAGAGTCTGCAAAGCTATACTGAATGTTTTCCAGGCCGTTGCCTTTTTAGCAGGTGCTGCATTGGATGTTGATAACACTTCTCACTCAGATTTAGCTATGGTAGGTTCTGTAGCAAGATCTTTGGTGGCACAGCTCTCCAGGACTTGCTGGTTGAATCTAAAGATAAGAAGAAGGTGTTTTAAACGGCCTGAAAGAAGGATGATCAACATTCCTTTCAGAAGTCTTTCCAGTGGTACCAGTCCCCCCAGTCCTTTCAGTTCCACTGCCTAAGGCAAGTGGATGGAATTTTTGGTCCTCTCATCCCACTTGGTCTGAAAGCTGAAGTGAAGCCAAGAGACAGCAACAGTATCAAAGTTTGGTTAGTCCATCCTGTCAAAGACTTCTAGGAACCAGTTCTGATGCTTCCCTCCCTACCAGTAGGAAGCTGCCTAAACCAGGTAGTGGGACAGATGGTGGAACGTAACATCAGAACACGTCTCAGAAGTAGCTTTTACCCGGAACTGTATTTGTGGCCTCTCCACACCTTCTCCCTATCTCTGGGGGTCTTCCTCTGAGAAAGAGGAACATGGTCTGCTTAGCAATCAAACTTCTGGAGATTGTGGGGAAATGGGAATTTTCCCAATCAGAGGAATATCTTTGCATTTTGTTTTCTGTTTCTCAGTTAGCACTTGAGCACAGGAGGCAAAACATTCTTTCTGTGATCAGAAGGGCACTTGCATGCCCAGATTGATGTGTTTCTTAAATGTTAACGAACAGTGTTAGTGTAAAGATGTTGTGCTTACTCTCTTGAAGTTGGAGCATGAAAAGAAAAAAGTGAGGAAGTTAGTGGAGTTGAAGCAATCGGTGGAAGCACGGCTAGAAGAAGAAATGAAAAGAAACATAGAACTACAAAAAGAATGCAGCGGGTAAGGAAGTTTCTATTGTTCTGCTAATAATAAATGGATGCTTTGGTTTTATAGAAATCCTGTTAGAAATACTTTTAACATTACCCTGTTGAAAGTAATCATTCATTTAAAAGGCAGTGCCCTGCTTCTGTTGAGTATTTTACTTTGCATTTAGTGCCCTGCACCCTCTTGAACTGTAAAGAATTATCTTTCCACTGTTTAATTGGGAGCAGCAGTTGTGTGGAAGTGGGAGCGAGGTGAGCTTGCTGAGCAATGGAGGTATAGTTTTCTGCCTTTTATGGCTGTGCCTGAGGCCAGCGGAAACTCACAAGACCCCAAGAGCCAGTCAGTACTTCTGGGGAGTGGGGCCTCAGAGGAGTTCTGGGTGAAAACTTCACCAATACCGGTCTGCTTTGGGGGAATAAAAGATCATAGAATCGTAGAGTTGAAGGGATCCTGAGGGTCATCTAGTCTAACCAATTGCAATGCAGTCAAGAAGTAAGTGGTAAAATTGCCCCTGCAGTCTTTACTGGAGTTCCCCTCCCACCCTCCTTAATTTCAGGGTTGCCCAGGGTTACCCTAGTTTCAGATCTTGCTCTGAATAGTTGTCAGTCATTGATTTTTTTAGGGCCAGGGAGGAATTTGTCCCGCAGGCAAATTGTCTAAATCTGCGGGTTTTGCATATCTCATTGCAGTTGTCACAACTTTGAGGGCAGAAGAGACATTGCGCTGAATCCTTAGTCACAGCAGGTTGGGGGTGGGACCTTGCAGGACAGCACTTCCTGTCCAGATGACTGACTTGGGTGCTGGCCCTGCCAGCTTCTGGATTCACCAGAAGCAGTTTTCACCATTTGTCCATCCAACAGCAGACAGGCTGATTAGATACATGCCAGTGCCTGCACTAAACCTGTTTCATCTGTAATCAGTTGTAGCCTAAACTGATCCCAGTACATGTCCCCTTGTGTTTGTTTTCTGTCTGCTCCCCCACCACTGCTTTACTGTGCATGGACCCACAGTGTGTGCAACATGAAGACCCTGTGGTGTCAAGGGATGAAATAGTTATTGTATCTCAGGGTAAGCAGTGACCAAAGATCCTGTGGCTGGGTGAGTGAAAGTAAAAGTGGCAGCACTACAGAAGACAGGGACCTGGAAAGGGAGAAATAATGTCTTCTATGGCAGTGCTGTTGTCATTACCAAAGGCTGACTTGCCTGCTTCACCAGTGCAGTCCATCAAATGGATGTGCACATTTGCTAAGTAGTCCAGTTACCTATATTGTGAAATAACTACTGTATTTTTCGCTCTATAACACGCACCCGACCATAACACGCACGTAGTTTTTAGAGGAGGAAAATCTGTAGGCATGCCACCCGTAGGCATTCCCTCCATAACACGCACAGACATTTCCCCTTACTTTTTAGGAGGAAAAAAGTGAGTGTTATGGTGCAAAAAATACAGTAAGTCCATTTGAGTTTGCCTAATTTTGGAACTGAAATTGAGCCTACATGCTTTGGAAGGAACAAACCATTCTACTTTCAGTTCTCTTGTATATTCAGCCATGAAGACTATGTTTCTGCTGGAGTAATGAAAGAGAGAGAAAGATCTCTTGAATTTTTTAAGCAATTTGAGTTAAACTATAATCCAGGTTTTCTCATCAGTGTTTAATGTGATTTCTATAATATTACTCTTTAGAGTTAAAAAGTTTCTAAAAACAGCTAAAAAGAAGATAAAAGAATATGAGAGTCTAGAGAGTTCATCTCTTACTACTATACATGGAGAAATGAAGAACAGATTCTCTAATGCTGAGATGGAAGTTAGCAACCTAAGAACCAAGGTATATTTCCCTCTTGCTTTAATACAATTAAAACATTTTCTAAAGTAATCATTTTTCATAAGTGATTGTATTAAATAGTATTTTCAAATGTTTTAGTCCATTTGTTCAACAATAATGCATTCCTTGTTAAAAGCACATAGTCAGTTTCCTCAACCTACGTCTCCCTAGGTCTGTAACCGAATCCTCAATATATCATTTATTGCTACAGAGTTAAATGTCAGCACTATTCTTGTGAACTTATGTAAACTTTTCTTGATTTATTTTATTTTGAAGAAGTCTTAGTTCCCTGTTTGAGTTCTTGCTGAACTTTCTCAACAGTTGGAGGTTGAGTCAGCGAGACGTGTTCAGGTGGAATCTACAAATTGTGAACTACGTGATCAGTTGTCTTCCATGAAATTACTGGAGAGAAGCAAACAGCAGCTAGAAGAAGAAATAACTAATCTCAAACGCCATATACAGGACAATATGATGGACCTCAGTCAAATTGAGCAGTACAAGAGAGAGATTGAAGAAAGAGCTAGGCAAGATATAAGTCAAAAACTGGAACAAGTCAATTTGTTTTTGCAGGTAAATGTATCAACCATTTGTTGTAATTTCATAGACAACATAACTTGCTAAATCTTTTTATCAAATATCTGAACCTAGGTGATGTGGCAGCCAGTAAGCACTCTTGTTAATCCTTCTTGTCTGTCTTTTGGGTTTCTTTAAAATATGGGTGTTATGAAGACAGCTATCTCAATATAAATCTTCTAAATTAATACTATGACACTTTGTGTCCCAGACGCAGGCTGCTTCACAAGAAACAATGGAGCAGATGAGAGCTACTAATTATGCTTCCTTGAGAAATCAGCTGGAGAACAGAATAAAAGATCTAGAATGTGAGCTGGCTATACTGAGAAACAGACCGCAAGACAACAACTTACAAAGAGAATCAGTGCATTCAGAATTGGAAAGATATAAAGCACTGTACTCAGAAGAACGAAAAATGAGAAAGTCTTTGGGAAGTAAATTGGATCGGTAATTCAGAAGTCTTCTGACAATTCTCTTCCTTGTGGCTTGTGCCAGGGAAACTTTAGGGAGAAGGATACATTAGGATGGGAAAGAAAATGCTTTCTCTTAGCCTAATAGAATTTCCCTTTCAAGAACTAAAATGAAGGGACAGAACCAACCTCTCTCCCAAAATCCTCTCCCATATACAGCAGAGAGAAAAAGATAAGTAAGTACATCCAGCTAACCTACACAGTAGTACAGTGGTACCTCGGGTTACATATGCTTCAGGTTACAGACTCCGCTAACCCAGAACTAGCATCTCGGGTTAAGAACTTTGCTTCAGGATGAGAACAGAAATTGTGCTCCAGCAGCGCACCAGCAGCAGGAGACCCCACTAGCTAAAGTAGTGCTTCAGGTTAAGAACAGTTTCAGGTTAAGAACGGACCTCCGGAACGAATTAAGTACTTAACCCGAGGTACCACTGTACTCAGGTCTGAGATGAACTATAGAATATATTTCTAACTGTTCAAGTCCAGCCGCTATTTCCGGAAGGGCCACAGCTTATTCATTGTAATACCACACTTGATTGACCCATGCTTATTAGCTGGGCAGGAAAACAGAACCAGAGAAGGTAATGATTTCTGCTTACTTGAGAATTTGCCCAGTTTAGCAAAACAAGTATGTATTTGTAGATTTAAAAGAAAATAATGGGTGACCCTAAAAACTAAGCATGTTTATTAACCTTCCCACCCCCATAAAAGGATGCAATTGTTCATGATGGCCTATCATTAGCAGGTGATGGGAGGAAATATCCTCCCTTTGCTATATAGAGAGGTTTTAAATGAGGAGAAAAGGGGCATCTCTTTCCTTTTCTTCAGAAACCACCCCTCCCCACAATCATGTTTGGGGCTGACAGCCAGGCATGTACCCAGCCCTTAGTCTACCCAGCACAGTGGAGAACAGTTTCAGGATGGAGAAGAAAGGGGTGGCACTTTTTCCTGAGTGTCCCTACTGACTAGCCCCATGAATCTGGAATAGCAGTAAAAAGGTAAAGGTAAAGGTACCCCTGCCCGTACGGGCCAGTCTTGCCAGACTCTAGGGTTGTGCGCTCATCTCACTCTATAGGCCGGGAGCCAGCGCTGTCCGCAGACAGCGTGACAAGCTGCATCTGGCGAGCCAGCGCAGCACACGGAACGCCGTTTACCTTCCTGCTATAAACCGGTACCTATTTATCTCCTTGCACCCGGGGGTGCTTTCGAACTGCTAGGTTGGCAGGCGCTGGGACCGAATGACAGGAGCACACCCCGCCGTAGGGATTCGAACTGCCGACCATGCAGTCGGCAAGTCCTAGGCGCTGAGGCTTTTACCCACAGCGCCACCCACGTCCCTTTGGAATAGCAGTACAAGGGCCCTTTTCCAGGCTAGCTTTAGCCCTGAACAGGAGCATTCCTGTTATGGGCTGGAAACAACACTTTATCTAGAACCCCACTGCTACAAATGTTAAATGTTTCCACTCTTTTAAGACAAACTGTTGCTTAACTTCTCACTTGCATCTGAAATTTCCACAGAGCTAATGAGAAATTAACAGAAGCCAGCACCAAGCTCTTACATGAGCGCCACAAAAGCAAGTCTTTACTTGCCAACAGCTTTATGAGTGGCAGCTATTCTTCAAGTCCTGTCTTGGAAACAGTTCAGGTGGGGAGTCTTGGCAGCAACTTAGCATTAAGCAGATCTCCCGGCTTTGGAGGTGCATTCATGAACCCAACGGGAAGTACAGCATCCTCAAAAATGAGAGTGGAAGCTTACCTAGCAAAGGTGAGTAACCATGAATGTCATTCTTAAGCTATCATTTCTGTAAGGCTGTAGCTTTAGATCATGTTCACATGAACAGTTATTTCTGTTTAACAAACACTATTTAAAACAAAGACATTGGCATTCTTTAGTTCTTTTCCTGATACTAGCAAGACAAGAAATAAAATGCTGACTGTAGAGTGGAGATCAGTTCAAGGTGGTCCTTGAGGTTTTTCAGTCCTCAGCTACTTAAGGCTTTATAGGTCAAATCCAGCACTTTCTGTAGGGCCCAGAAGCTGATGGACAACTGGTGCAGTCAGGCCAGGATTGGTGTTATGCTCAAACTGTCTTTTTCTGCTGAGCAATCTGGCCATTAAGTTTTGCCCCACATATAATGCATTGCGGTAATCTAACCTAGAGGTTACCAGAGCATAGACAACAGAAGTTAGGCTATTTCTGTTCAGATAGCTCAGCTGGGCCAGCAGCTGAAGCTGATGAAAGGCACTCTGTGCCACTGAGGCCACCTCAGCCTCAAGTGACGGCAAAGGATCCAGGTGAACCCCCAAGCTACATATCCTCCCCCTCAGAGGGAGTGTAACTCCATCAAGAGCAGGAAACCTCCCAGCCATCTGGTCTAAGGAACCACCTATTAACAGTGCTTCTGTCTTACCTGGATCGAGCTTCAGTTTGTTGGCTCTCACCTAGTTCATTACCAAGGCAAGAAGTAGGTGCAATATGATGCTTCTTGTTCAACAGAAAGCATCTCTTAGAGGTAATATCATCTACACTGATGCCATTGGCATTTAATACTAGATCAGGGGTTCCCAAACTGGAGTCCGTGGCATATCTGTAAAAATACAATTAAAACACAATTAAAACTCATATACCTTCTAGCACACCGCAGTATAATTTGCTCCAACAGGCAGAAAAATATTTAAGTGGTCTTCCAAGATCTTTAGCAAATTTCAAATGGGAAAAGTTTGGAAGCTCCTGTCTTAACAGACTCCAGTTGAAACTGATCAGAGTAAAGCAGGGATAAAGAAGCTGTGGCCCTTCAGTTGTTGCCGGACCGCAATTCCCATCATTCCTGCCCATTGTCCACATGGGCCGGGGCTGACACACTTGGAGTATAACATCTGAAGGGTCACAGGTTCCCCAGCCCTAAGATAAGCTGTAAGGCATGGGGGGGGGGGAGAAAAATGAAAAATATGGCAATGCCTACCTTAAGTAGCACCTTCGTAGTCTTGTTTTCAGTGTAATGTCTTTTGTCCTTCTTTTAAGCCTTGCCTTCTTTCTCCTTCCTCCCAAAAATCATTTGCTTGTTTCTAATCCCTCCATCACAAGGATATTGTAAAATTGAAATTATGAAAAAATGCATAAAATGGAGAGAACCTCTGCCTAAAACCCTGCAAAAAAGGAAACATTAAAAAATTGAAAATATATGCATTTGAAAAAGATGTTTACTGTAATGCCATGTCTTAGAGAGAACTAGAATTGACTATGGTATACCCTTTCCTGCTGTTACCTTCCCTGTCTTCCATTCCAGCAGTGCAAATGGGCACCAGCTATTATTAAATGCTAACAGTTTTTGTTATGGTGTAAGGTTTTGTGGACTAGAGTCAATTTCATGAGGTGCATTAAATATAATCCTCAGTTGTTGCAGGTATATATACATATGGGTGGTGGAGAAGGATTCTAAGCAGGGAGCCCAGTGAGAAATGCAATACAACAAGTACTAATAGTGACCATTCAGTTAAGGCTAGAATGCATGCAGAACAAACCCTTGCCAGAATAGCTGTTCCTCTGGGAATTTGTGATCACAGCCTTTCTAATTACTAATTCAGGGCAGGACCCAGAGGAAGTCACACCTTAGTGCTAGGCATGAGTATCATGTCATTGATTTTCAATAGACTAAAACATGCCTAATTTCCTCTGGCTCCAACCCTGTTTCCAGGCTTGCAGCCAGATGCTATGCATGTTTACTCAGAAGTAAAGCACACTGAGTTCAGTGGGACTTACCCCGTAAGTCTATATGATTGCATCCCCAGAGTAGATTAGAATTTTTTCATTGTAAAAGTTTCCCTTTTTCTCACACTTACAAATTGGTCATTTTCCTTTCTGCCTTCAAGACCTATACACTTATGGCTTGTTCTTTACTTCTTCAGCTCCTTGATCAAAAGTCTATTTCTTCCTTTTCTTCTCTACAGCCAGACACTTAACAAGGTGTGTACTCCGCATTGCTCAGTGCCATGTGATTCCTTGTACTGCACAAAATTCAGTGACATTTTAGTTTAAAATTATGTAAAATTATGCAGTAGACTAGCTAAAAAGAAGCTAAGCATTTGCTGCTACACTACATATTTAAACTTCTCAGATGGTTTTTAATATTTATATTTTTTCCCCAAAATATGTATAGCATAATTTCAATACATTATACTTATTCCATTACCTTTTAGAACAAAGAAAAAGAAAAATAGAAATAATTAATGAAAACTGTAGCCTTAGTCATATATGCCTCAATTAGTTCCTGATTTGGCTTCTCAGTTAGAAATGCCCTTGTTTTACCAACACTTCCTTGCATTCACCTGAAAATGGAGATTCCATCTAATATAATGGGTACTAATAAGTAGGGAAGATGGTAGGCATCTACACAGCATGTAGATCTGATCTCCAGTTTAGACATTTAATCCTATGCGAATATTCTGGAAGTAAAACCCATCAAACATAGCAGGGCTTACTTCTGAGTAAACATGCATAGGATTGCACTGTGAGTCTCTGAACAATTCAAAGAACATGTGAACTACAATGAGTACTGTCTTCCTACATTAAAAACCTTGACATGGGATTGTGGGTGATTGCTCTTAATTTACTCAGTTTGCTTAAGTAACTAATCAGAAAAAGAATAATTTAATTACCTTTGCCACTTTCACCCAAGGATGTTGAAAGTGATTGAAATTACCTGCTTCTTAGAACATGTGCTGTATGTAGAATTCCCCTGAAAAGATTTTTTTAAAATCTTTTTTAAAAAACAAAAAACCTCATTTCTTCCTCTTTTTTTCTTGGCATATACTGTGGTAGTATCTTATATTTATGATCCACACTTTCAAACTATCCTTGACTTCTGATGTTACATTACCTCTTCAGTTGCTCATTTTATCAAATAGTCCAAGTTTTTTAAATAAAAAGTTAATTGTCTATAATTTGATTGAGGCTACCTGAAAACAGGGAGCTGAAAATTGGTATCAAAATAAGAGATGGAATATTTGACCCAACATGAAAGTTGCTCTGATGTTGACATTTCATAATGAATAATGTACATTTGCATCTATAATTTTATAGCTACTAAAATATCACATAATGTAATTTCAGATGCGGACAGAACTAGAAAAAACTATCGCCAAGGAACTAGAACAAGGTATGTTAACAAAACAGCATGCTAGCAATTTAAAAACTCATCCTGCTGTGAAATATTCATTACAAACTGATACCAGTAATAGTATTCAGAGGTGATATGCCAAAACACTGTTTTATTTTTGCAGTTTCCAAATTAGATAAATAAATAATAAAACCTCACTGAACGATTCTTTTCATGAACATTTTAATTGGTATAAATTGTACATGATAGTTGCCTTTGGGCTTTATCACGACTGTTTCAGAATGTGCATTATAATTTTCTTTTACCAAAGATTCTCAGTAGCTGAATTGGTGTACTGATCCTCTAATGAGCAGCAATGCTTTAGTGGCATAAAGTGCAAGAAGGCTGGGCTTTCACTATTTTTTTCATGACATGTATTGCCAGTTCTCCATTGATGAGTTTGTTTGTCTTCAGTAATAAAGCCACACATGGTTTTATACATAGTCATAGATAGCTTTCTTGGTGGAGTATGAGAGACTGAACCTCAGAGTTGTGGGTTCAATCTGCATGTTAGGCAAAAGTTTCTTGCATTGTAGGGGGTTGGACTAGATGACCCTCATGGTCTCTTCCAACTACAATTCTGTGACTCTATATGTACAGTTTAAACAATGTGATTGAAAACCTAGCTTAAATCAAAGTATCCATTCACGTTGGCTTGCACCATTTTTTTAAATGAAGGATTTTCACAGATCAATATATTTAAGCAAATGCTCAATACAAAGTGTTCATTTAATGTAATAATAATAGCCTTGCTTTCTTTTCCATAAGAGACTAACAACCATATTAAGGTATGCCATGGGCTTATTGTATGGATGAACACCATAACGGTGTAAAGGACTATACAAATAACTAAGAAGTATACAGTGGCGCTGTGGGTTAAACCACAGAGCCTAGGACTTGCCGATCAGAAGGTTGGCGGTTCGAATCCCCGCAAGTAGATAAATAGGTACCAGCGGGAAGGTAAACTGCGTTTCTGTGCGCTGCTCTGGTTTGCCAGAAGCGGCTTAGTCATGCTGGCCACATGACCCGGAAGCTGTACGCCGGCTCCCTCGGCCAATAAAGTGAGATGAGCGCCACAACCCCAGAGTCGGCCACGACTGGACCTAATGGTCAGGGGTCCCTTTACCTTTTTGTATACAATCTAGGGCTAAATGATTATATGCTTGGTTTTGTTTTTAATTCAGTAAGAGTGTTCTAACATTAAAGAATCTCACTTTTTCTTGGAAAACTGCTTCAAAATGGATTTGTGAAATGAAAGAAATTTGTTGCTAACCAGTAAGTTCCAACAGTGGGGAAGCAGAGCACTGCCCTCCTAACCTCCGTTGGCCCTCAGCTAGCCCCCACCTGCTTCCCTTCTTACTTACAACCAGTCCAAGGACAGAACTGTCCACCAGATTCTTCCCCCTTAGTCTCAGTGTTGTCCTTATAGAACTCAGCAAGGAGCAAGATGGGGACAAAAGTAGAATCACTGGGGAGTTCCAACATTGTGCCAGTAATAAAACTTCCACTTCCTCTGCTCCCCCAGCAGCACCCAATGCTCCCAGCATCTTCTCAGGAGCATAGGAGGACTCTTCTGTGCAGATTTTGTGGGTGCATGTGGAGGGGGGAGGGAAAGCCCCATTGGACAGATTTCCACTGTGCTAGCAGGTAGACATTATTGGATGTCACCCGCAGCTACAAAGATGAATGTCCCCCCCAATAGGAATTTAGTCCCTTGAAATCCACAGAAGGTAGTCATAACTACCTGATCCCTTCTGAAATCTGTGGAACTAACAGAAGTCTTACTTGGTATGAATCCAACTCAAGGTCATGCCCAAGACCCTGCCTACATCCAGTGGTGAGGTAGGATCTGAACTTGGTCTGCCAAGTTGTGCAGCCATTTATCAATCCTGGCTGCTTCCAGACTACAGGGTTAATCTAGATCATCGTCATTTTGTTCACTCCCTTGTTACTGATCATCCAGCTGCAGCTATTGTTCTTTCATCGCTTCCCTGTTCTTCTGTTCCCTTTAAGACCTCATTGTTTTGTTACTTAAATTCAGAAGAGGAGCACAAACCCAACTAAAGTAGATTATCTGAGCACTAGAGTTTCCTTTTTTGCTTTAGACTTAAAGCCATGGTTTCCCCTGTGCTTAGGCTCTGAGATGGGGGTGGGGAGCAAGGGGCAGGCCCTTCAAGTTGGAGGTGTTTGCAAAGCAATGAAATGCCTCACTGTTTTACTAAAGCTCTCTGCAGAACTGTGCCAGGAGGAGTGATTCCCTTTCCCTTTTTTTTTACTTTCATGGCACCATTGAGCTTTTTTAAAAATTCAACATTTTATTCAAATACAAAGTCACAAGCCACACACATGCAAAGTAGAATAGATCTAGCAGTAGATTTTATCAATCTTAGCACTTTATGCTACTTTTAACGGTCAATGTAGTCATGTCTCTTCTTATTGCTTTCTGCAGATTGACTTACCGGTTTATACGATCAATCAAATTTTTATGAAGGACCGAATGTTATCCCCACTTTGTGCATCTTATACCAAGGTCCATATTTGAAGATACATAGGTGTTGGAGGATGTAAAAAATCTGCTCAGTTAGCAAATGTAATAAAACTTCAATACCACACAGAAAGATTCCAGAGAGTCTAATCTTCTTATCACCCTTAACTGGTGTGTAAAATTTCTTGGCGATGGCAATATTCCAAACATATACCAGGGTCTCAAATTTAGCTACTTTGAGGTCTTCTTCCACTGCTGGACAGCCATGCTGCTGTTATTTAAAAATATGCGCAAGACGTCGGGCATGCCAATGTAATGAATGGCAGGTGCATGAAACACTAGCTCTGTCTTGGCTGCATTGTATTTTCTGATGCCCCTATAAATGGAAAATGAGCAAAATCTAGGAACACTTACCATAACTACTCTCTTATTTGACATACCAAGGGGTACATTTGGACAGACAGGCAGAAGTGTGATCAGCACAAATATGTTTTACAATAAGAGATTTCATGTGGCATGATGCCATCTCAAAGTCTTAACAAACCAAGAGTGTCCAAAGAGAAGCCATGCATTTCAATAACTTGTAGTATTTCCTGATTCCAAGATGGAATTGCTCTATTGTTAAGATTCAATGTCTGCCTGAATGCAGAAAGTACTAAAATGGGCCCTATCGCCTTTTAAAATCTGGTCAATATCTAAGGGCATGGATATGCAATGCGACCTTCACTGAACGAAGACCAGCTTCCAAATGGAGAACAGAAGTCTCAGTTGCTTTGGGGAGCTCAAAAGTAACACAAGGATATTTATTTTGGGGTATTTCCAGGTTCAGTTTTTTTAAGAGATCCCCATATTTGTGTGCCATAACAGATTTGTGAGGTGACTTTGGCTTCATAATTTTTGAGGGCTGGGGGAATATCTCTAGCTCCCTTACACCATTAGAACCTTGATAAAGAGTTCACTGCATTAATAACCAGTATTTGCATATGAGAAGTGTTTATTCCAACTTCCAGTTGAAGAAAAGCATAAATCTATATATTTAAAGGATTTCGCCCACTCATTGGGGTGCCCATCAATTTGCCACTTGTGTTTTTTAAACCTATTGGCAAAAACCAAAACTTTTAGTTTTTCTTGCACTGCCAGTTGATTAAAAGATTTATTAACTCTTCTTGTGCCTGAGACAATAAAATTGGGAAATTAGCATACATAAGTACTGTAACTTTCTTGGTTCCCAGTACAGTGGTACCTCAGGTTAAGTACTTAATTTGTTCTGGAGGTCCGTTCTTAACCTGAAACTGTTCTTAACCTGAAACACCACTTTAGCTAATGGGGCCTCCCGCTGCTGCCGTGCCACCGCACAATTTCTGTTCTCATCCTAAAGCAAAGTTCTTAACCCGAGATACTATTTCTGGGTTAGCGGAGTCTGTAACCTGAAGCGTATGTAACCTGAAGCGTATGTAACCCAAGGTACCACTGTATAAGGGGGTACATAATTATCATTGTTACTCAAATCATGAGTAAATGTTAAACGATGTTGGTGCTAATAAGCATCCCTAATGGATACCCTGTTTAGCATGGATCGGATCTGAGAGCGAACCTGAAAGGGATATCCTAGTATCAGAATTAAGTTGCTAGATCAGCTTGTTACGAGGTTTCTGGCTGCTATTCATGAGAGCCAGTGTGGTGTAGTGGTTAAGAGCGGTAGTCTTGTAATCTGGGGAACCGGGTTTGCGTCTCCGCTCCTCCACATGCAGCTGCTGGGTGACCTTGGGCTGGTCACACTTCTCTGAAGTCTCTCAACCCCACTCACCTCACAGAGTGTTTGTTGTGGGGGAGGAAGGGAAAGGAGAATGTTGGCCGCTTTGAGACTCCTGAAGGGGAGTGAAAGGCGGGATATCAAATCCAAACTCTTCTTCTTCTTCTACACTGCAAAACAAAGATCTCTGTGGTATAATAGCAGATCTGGAAGGTTAAAGCTGTCTCCTTGGATTGGAAACTATAGCTCATGTAATGCAATTCCCAACCTACCATATGTTTTTGAGGTCTGTTGTGGACATAAGTGCAAACATTTGTTTAGCTGTGCATGTATACATTTTTTAAAAAATGACATCCCCCCCCCCAATATACCAGGTTTGCACAAAAGAGCAGTCAGTAATTTTTTAAACCTTTGTGTTGCTTCTAGCCAGACAAGGATTTGAAGTCACTCCTGTGAAAAGCTGCCACTTCCTTTTATCCCCTTTTCATTTCCCGTCCCCTGTAGCTGCAAGGGCAAATGTTACTGTTATAGCTGTTTTGCACAAGAGCATTTCTGTACAAAAGAGGTGTTTTGAAAATAAAAATGCCGCAAACATGCCGGTACTGACAACCAGTGGGAAAGGGCAGGCTGCATCCTTTCCTTTGTGCTGATGGAAGCAGAATGGAAGTTGGGTTTGGTGATAAGCACCCAGCAAAATGTCAGCGCACATGAAAAGAATCCCTCCCATACAATGAGCTTCATTGCAACTGCACTTGGATAACATGATCTCCCCCCCCCCTTCCTTTATTGGATTATCTGCAGATTGGGAAGATCTGGGGGAACATACATGTTGCTACTTGGAATAAGAGGATGTCATGTGGACACTGCAAAAAAAGAGAGGGGGTAGAAGACAAAGCAGGTTCAGATCCACTGCTATGTGGATGAGCCTTCAGTATCTAGTAATACAAGTTCAGGTTCAGTCTTGTAGCAACACACTGTCACACTACTGAGCAAATTTTGTGATAGCTTTAGTGAAGTGGAGGGACGCGGGTGGCGCTGTGGGTTAAACCACAGAGCCTAGGACTTGCTGATCAGAAGGTCAGTGGTTCGAATCCCCGTGACAGAGTGAGCTCCCGTTGCTCGGTCCCAGCTCCTGCCAACCTAGCAGTTTGAAAGCGCGTCAGAGTGCAAGTAGATAAATGGGTACCATGGAAATAGGTTTCCGTGCGCTGCTCTGGGTCACCAGAAGTGGCTTAGTCATGCTGGCCACATGACCCAGAAGCTGTGCGCCGGCTCCCTCAGCCAACAAAGCAAGATGAGCACCGCATCCCCAGAGTCTGTCACGACTGGACCTAATGGTCAGGGGTCCCTTTACTTTAGCTTTTAGTGAAGTGGTCCAGAAAACTTTCCATTTGTTTCAGTCCTAACACTACTTGCATGGGACTAAGCCTCACAGATTTCAGGCATACTAAAACTAATAACTATTTTCAGTTACTTTAAAAAAAACAAAAACACCCAACATTACATGCTTTGAAATATTTCCAAGTATTCCAGTAAAAATAATTTCAAGGTAAAGTCTTGAATTGGTTTCAGTGTAACATTTAAATCAGAGCCAGTGCACTTTTAATCTTCCTTTTTTCCGCATACAATATTTCATTTCAACTATTTTGGGGTGTTTGAAAAAAATGTTTGTGATGCTTGTAAAATTAACATGCATATACTTCTTTTGTACTAAATACAGATGAACACGCAAAATCAGACTTGTCTATTTACAGTGCAGAAAACTATTAGATTTTAAATCCTCCAGAAAAATTACATCACTGAATTGTCTGATCTATGGTTGTCTGATCACACTGCAATTTGCACTTAAGGCTCCAATATGACATTTTCTTTGAAGCTAACATATAGTAGCAATCTAAGTGGAGCAAGATCATATCATACCTGCATTTCATTGTTCAGTAGCAAAATAAGCACTGTTTTCCAATAGTTTCAGCATTTGTTCTGAGAAACAGTCATCCACTGAATTATTATTTTTTAGCCACCCTAATGATAGATTAATGCCGTTTTTGAAATTAGTAGGAAACCATAAGCCTTTCTTGTTTTTCAGCTACAGTTGAACTTGATACCGGACCTGTTAGAGTCTCCCCTATAGGATCAATTGATGAATCATCAAAACAAGATGACGTGTCCAAGGCCAGAAAGGAGTATCTCGATGTTTTAAAGAAAAACTATATGATTTGAGTAAATTCTGATGAGCTTGTAGAATGAAGATGCTTTATAATATTAAATAAACAAAATGTAATTTTTGTAGTTTGAAGTATATTATAAATTATAAATATTTCAGGCATTTTGCACTTGTCTGGAAAAATGTTGTATAGCTGTACAGCCATATGCTTCCTTCTTTCATTTGTTATGAAAGCTGTATTGTTATTATTATTATTATTATTAGCAAAAACACACACTAGCCTAGAGATGTTTTACAGAACTGTCCATGTCCCCTTGTCCTGTATATTTAAAACCAAAGTATTTCTTGACACGTTTAGCGTAATTTGCTACTTGAAATGTTGTGCAGGATTTGTCTGTCGTTGGGTAACAGTTAAAATGCTGGTCTGAAACATTTCCTGTGTACCTTTTCCTGCAGTCTGTACATTTACTACTTTTGTCACTAGTGATTTTGCACAGCTTAGGACTGCCATAAGAGATTCAACAATACAGTGGACGCTCGGGTTGCAAACGTGATCCATTCAGGAGGCACGTTCGCAACCCGCAGCATTCGCAACCCACAGCGCCGTGTCTGCGGGCGCGTCCATAACCCGAAAAAACGCAACCTGGAGCGTCTGTAACCCAAGGTATGACTGTAGTGGCTTTACTGCAGTATTTAAATGCTAAACAGTGGTACCTCGGGTTAAGTACTTAATTCGTTCCAGAGGTCCGTACTTAACCTTAAACTGTTCTTAACCTGAAGCACCACTTTAGCTAATGGGGCCTCCTGCTGCTGCCGCCACCAGAGCACGATTTCTGTTCTCATCCTGAAGCAAAGTTCTTAACCTGAAGCACTATTTCTGGGTTAGCAGAGTCTGTAACCTGAAGCGTATTTAACCTGAAGCGTATGTAACCCGAGGTACCACTGTACTGACAGAAGTGCCAACAGACTTGTTATTTGTATTTTTAAATGGTACATAAAATGCACTGAAGTTTTTAATTGAATAAAAACTGGTCTATACGGAGTTCCTGATACTTTATTCCATCAGGTAGTAGTGACATCTACCTCCAATTTTCTTACCATTTCCCAAGCTTGATGCTGTTAAATAAATGTAATTTATTGTCCTATTTCTCTCTCACTACATAGATATCATCTGATGGTAACAGATATTTTATATGGAAAACGAGTAGTTGGCACTCTTGCCTGATGAAAGTTTTGTCACACAAACGGCAAGACAGCTTAAGTATCACAGACTGGTTGGACATCTTAAGATTGGTGAGAGGAACCAGCTAGGGAACCAACTGTTGATCCATGTGCTATATTCAATGCATACAAGAAAGACCTTTAAATTTTTAGAACATATTCATATGTGGGGATTATCTCTACAAGTGGAGAGGGGGCTGCTTTCCTGTAACTGATATTTTCTTTTTCTTTTTGCAAAACACCATTTACTTCCCAAGGTGGGGAAGAGTGCAGAAGTGGCCACTCAAAAACAAAGCATTGATGAATTCAGTCTGTAAATTTAGTGGGACGTAAACCTACATAGGACTGCCTGCCACTTCTTAATGTTATATTGTGTTGAGAGTTTATTTTGAAAAGTTTGTCCTTAGCACAATAAACTGAAAATGGGCATGTCCCGATAGTTTGTGCTGCTCTGTGTACATACAGTGGTGGACTATAAATCTGTTGTCTATCAGCAAAGAATTTGGAGTTTCCGTAAATAAGTAAATCTGATTTCTTGATATATTCAGGTATTCAGAAGGCAAACAATGAAAAATTAAAAGGAAAAGTTTGCACAAACAGCACATAAAATTCATTTATGCTGACAACTTCCTAATATATTTATATTTATGCTGACAACTTCCTGATGTTTTACTTGGTGATAAGTTTCTCATTGTATCAGTCATACTAATTTTGGTTAATTGCTATTGGTGTAGGCTTAACCAAAGGATAAAATATAGATGGATAGTTCTTTGGAAACCAGCTTCTATCTGTCAGTAGATTTTAGTAGAGCTTTCTGTGTAGGAACAAAGCTTCCTAAATCTGGTTCCACTGAACAACTCGGTGCAATTCACCCCTTTTAAAACCCATCTAGTCCTTACGTAAGCTCAGACCCCCAATGAGATCAAACCACTTTGGCTATTTGCTTTTGATAGATCTACCCTCCTATAAAAAGAAGAAATGTTTCAATTATAAGACTTTACTGAATGGAAATCAGATGGGTCAAGATAATTCCTAAATTAGTCTTCATATCTTTTGCGCTTAGCTATATTTGTTGTAAATGCATGCTGAGGACAAGACTGAAAGCAACTGAATTTCTGAAAAATCCAGTGCCTTTTTCCAGCTGGGAATCTTGTTCTGAATTCACTTCTGTGCTGCTAAAAATATATCCTCGTGTGTCCAAAAAAAGCCTAGGCAGAGAACTAAGCTACATATTTAATCACTGCACCAGGATGAGGAAGGTTTTTTGAGGCTCACAGCCCCCTGAGGAAGTTGTGCTGTTCCTCTGCAGCAAGAGAGATTGTGCTTGAGGCAGGGAGCATTTTTGGAAAGAGCAAGACAGTGCCATGATTCAGTAGTTGCAACATGAAAATGACTTCTTTCCCCACAATAACTTAACTTTCCTAAGTGTATTTCTTGCTCACTAATGCTACTCACTGATTTCACATCAACTATTCTCTAAAATGAGGGTCAACAGGGAATTGAAATTCCCTGAATGACCACACCACCATCAGTTATCCTTTGGGCTTTTTAAATATTTCAGTTGCCACTAGTGTCAAAGCCACACTCTACTACTAGGATGTGACTATAAGCACATACGTCTGCTGCAGAACATTCTGGCATTCTGTGTCATGTACTTTGTGCGATGCTGGAACAATCATGCGGTAGAATGCTAATGGCCAATTTGGAATTAATGCAGCTGTAATAAACACCCTTAAAACGAGAGAGACAATCTGAAGAAGGTAGCAGCCTTTGAACACAATTTGCTTCTCCTAGAAACAAAAGCTGTCTGACAAGCAGTCCCCAGGAGTATTCTATTTATCCCCACAGGGCTTTAGTTGGCAAACACCTGACCTGAATTTGTTTCCTGCAATAGCAGTGACTGGAAAAGCAATTATTCAGACAGAATTCATTTTTTTAAAGTGTGTGTATGCATGTGTGTGTGTAAATAAATAAACCTAAGATGAGGGTTGATTTCTGGATGCTTTATTTCACATCTGTGGGTGGTATCCAGCACAGCAATCTGCTTTTGGAACAGACTGCCACTTGCATAATTGAACATTAGCCCCTCTGCATACTCAAAATCTGCTCCAGAGGGTTAGAAGCAGCTTTTTGTGGGGGTGGGCAGTGAAAGAAGAGGTTGGGGAAGTCTCGGTGCATGAACAAAATGCAGCTTACACATTGTTAGATACAACCCTGTATGTTCATTGTTTTGCTTTGATTTTCACCCATCTAGATATAGTGGTTTTATTTGATTGTGGTTGTGGCTGGGTGTGTATGTGTCCGGCATCAACATGGTATTTCTAAGTAATGCTTCATATTGTCTTTATAGTGAAGAACTTGTTCAGATCCCCAAGCCGGGGGGGGGGGAATAACAGTGAAGACAACTTTGGTCTTCATTTCACTGATGAGCATCTTGAGTATGGTCTTTTAAGCCAGATCAACTTTACTTGCCTTGTGCTCTTAAAAAATTGACTAGCTTATAACACAAATTCAAGTAGCTTTGCAAATCCTTAGTGTACTGCGGTGCAGCTCTCTGAAAGTCCTTGTGCTAGAAGCAGAGCTTATAAATAGAAAGTTGCTGTTAACCCAAACAGGCAAGTTCCAAAATGAGAGCTGCTTGGAGCGATAGTATCCCTTCTGTCAGTGACAGGCATGTTAATTGAGCATGCAGGGTGCCCTCAATACAAATAAGGATTGATTGCTGTTAGTCCAAAGGGACTGACAGGTTCTGTGCAGTTAGGACCATAGCCATTTGCCTGAGGAGTAATAGAAGCATTTGACTCCACCCATGTAGATTGGCATCATTTCTGTGAAGGACTGCAAGTGACTTCTTCACAATGGCTAGAACTAAGTGAGAGAGCAGCTGAAGTATCTCAAATACTTCACTAGCTGTTCATTATTGACTCGCTTGACTATTATACTATTGATTAATGCTCAAGATGCTATTACTGCTTGACTCTTAAATGGCTCTTTCAGAACTATCTAAATGAAGCTCTGGGGAAGGGGTAAAGCGTTGCCTTTCTGCTTGTCACAACCCGATCAGCAATTGGCTAAATAATGATACTTCTGGGCTAGTCTGAGGTGAGAGAGTGAGAGAAACTGTTAAGTTGAGATAATCAGTCAGAAGGTATTAGGAAGGTATAGGCCGGTAAAGAAACTAAGGATAAGAAACTGACGAGAAAATCAACTGAGAAACCATACTTGTTAATGCTTACAAAATAAACTTGTTTATTTGATTTAATTTTAACAGCTGTCTGGACTCAGTGTGTACCCGAGAATAACGAGTTGGTGGCAGCGGGGAAGCGAGCACAGTAGTGGCACAGGGATCAATAGACCGTCAAATGTCCGGGGACCGTGTGTGATTGCCACACTGCCTTTACTAAACACAGTTCAAAGTGCTGAGGTTGACTTATAAAGTCTTCACAACTTGGCATCAGCCTACCTTTATAGTAAGCTCTTGTTGAGGGCACTTACTCAGTGAATAAGCTAGGAGACAACAAACATCCTGCTCTCTGGCCAAGTAGATGCCTGTTGCAAGCCCACAAGCAGGACATGACTGCGACAGCATTCTCCTGACACCTGCATTACAGCAGCATGCCACCTCCAATAACTAGAAGTATTAAACACCTAACATCAAAACCAGTAGGTTTTGACAGGCTTATCCAGTCAACTGGGTGGGAGACTCAAGACAGGATTTCCAATTGAGATATTATTAGTTTATTCACCTGTTTAAGACATGTTCTTGAACCTTGATTGCACTGTGAGATTTGGGGGCAAACACTGGAATAAAAAACAACCGTTTGTCTCAAATCTGGTTATTTCAAAGGGAAATTGTTCAAGGGTATATTAAACTCATTGTTAGAATGTCGGCTTCCTGGCAGCTGGGTTCATGAGCTCAGAAATCTGTGACTGACAGCTTTGTCTGGAAAAAAATTGGGAACACATCAAGCAAATAAAACTGTAGCTCTGAAACTGGTGTGTTAGGCACTCACACAATGCCTCTGGATAATTCTGTAATGACATGCATTTGCAGAAGAGGAGGAAATCATTCAAGGCCATGAAGGAAACTGGTGGCAACAAAGTTAGCTTTTTAAAAAGGTATGCAAGCTGGTATAACATTTTCATATAGTTTTCCCTTATACTATAACATGCAGTAAATTTTATATCCATATTCCAGTTGCTCCCATGTGTCTATATCTGTGTTATGACCTACATCAATTGCCCAATGTATCATTGAAGATTTTCCTTATTTATCCTTTGTTTCCCATTCCAATAATATCTTATATATTTTGGACAGCACTTTAACATTATATTCCAACAGTTCTCTTTCCAAACATGATGATCGTTCTCCAAACCCTTGTTTCATATTTTTTTAAATACTTCATTCAAGTGGGTGGTATTGCATCCATGTTGTTAATTCTTTAAATACTTTTTATATTCTCCTCTGTCCTCTCTTAATAAATTTCTATAAGTTACTCATCCTTCCATTATATATTTTTTCTTTATCACTATGGCTTCTAATGGTGAGAGCCAGAGTGGTGGTTTCGTCTCCAATAGGTTTTTGTATTTATCCCAAACTCTATACATTTTTCCCCCCTGTGTATATGGTTTGCAAATCCTTTGTGCACTTTCGCTTTTTCATACCATACCACAGATAAGCATGCCAACCAAAAATATTTTCATGACCTTCAAGATCTAAAATATATGGATTTTTCAATATCAACTATTCCTTCAACTAGCACAGAAAAGATGCCTCATAATATAATCCTCTGAAGGGCTGTTTTCATTCCCTGGGCTGAAGGTTCCCCAACATTATTTCAGCAGGTTTATGAGTTTGTAGGATGCTAACCTTTGAGCAAAGGGACGCGGGTGGCGCTGTGGGTTAAACCATAGAGCCTAGGACTTGCTGATCAGAAAGTCGGCGGTTTGAATCCCCGCGATGGGGTGAGCTCTCGTTGCTCGGTCCCAGCTCCTGCCAACCTAGCAGTTCGAAAGCGCGTTAAAGTGCAAGTAGATAATAATAATAATAATAAATTTTATTTATATCCCGCCCTCCCCAGCTGAAGCCGGGCTCAGAGTGGCTAACAACAGTAAAATGATAAACTAAAAAATTATTTCATTATAAAATTAATTCCAATCAGATTAATGGCAACCATTGGGCTAGAGTTCTGTGAGGATTGCCAAAGGTAAATAGATAAATAGATACCGCTCCGGCGGGAAGGTAAACAGCGTTTCTGTGCGCTGCTCTGGTTCGCCAGAAGCGGCTTAGTCATGCTGGCCACATGACCCGGAAGCTGTACGCCGGCTCCCTTGGCTAATAAAGCGAGATGAGCGCCGCAACCCCAGTGTCGGTCACGACTGGACCTAATGGTCAGGGGTCCCTTTACCTTTACCTAAACTTTGAGCTATATGCAACACTGCCGCTCTACTGATGCAACCGATATCCAAACATGCAGTGGGATTTTTCCTCTCCCTTCCAGCCACCTATGTGCTCTCAAAATCAACTCTGGAGTATTTTGAGGATCATCTGGAGCAGATTTTGGAGGGAAAATGAGTTCTATTTGCATAGCATTGGATAGAACCCTTTTGGTACTTTCCTCATCAGTGATAGCTATGCAAAGAACAAGGTTTGTGTTCGTTTGTGTCATAATGTGATGGCCTGGGAATCCGATTCGGAGGCTGAACCTGAGGAATCCCAGCCTGCACAGGAGTCCCCACCTCCAGGGCCGGCTGAGCTGGGGCAGGGGCTTGAACCTGAAAGGCCCTCACCTGTGCCGGATCCTCAGGAGCAGACACCAGCTGAATCCGCTCTGGCTCCGGAGGTGATCAAGGACCCATTGCCTGCAGGTGCTCCTCTCCCAGCCCTGTCAGGGGAAGGTGAGATTGCCTCTGGGTCCAGTAACCCTCCAGCCTCTCCTGAGCTGCAGAGGCTCAGGGCAGAGAGGCGGAGGGAACTAAGTTCTCACAGGAGTGCTTTCCATAAGGCCAGCTGAGGGGAGTCACCTGTGGGCTGGGACCGCCCTATGTATCAGAGGAGATAAAGGCCAGTCAGCCCAGTCCCAGGTTGCGGGAGCAACATCGTTGGTAACCTGTTCTTGCCAGCACCCTGACCTGCTCTCCTGCCAGAGTTCCTGACCACACCTGACTCCTCGCTTTGGACCTCGCTTCGCCCCTGACGGACAGCCTCCTTACCCTTGATCTAGGACCGGACTTAGACCATGCCACACGGTTAAACCCCCCCCCCGGGACCAGCACACATAATCTGGCTGGATGACAGGGAGGAGGAAGAGGATCCCAGTGAGGACTGTGACACAGCAGGGCAAGCTGGGCATGAGGAAGGAGAGGTTGGTGTAGGAGGTTCTCATGGGGTGACAGAATATGACAAGGGGATGGGGGCCAGGGCACAGAAACCAGAGCAGCAGGACCCATCACCAGAGCCAAAAGGGCTCCTGTCTCCATGAACACAGCAAGTTCTGAGGCATAGGGAGCAGTGGGATGGGCGTGCCAGCCAAGAGCCAGGTGGGGCTTGCTAACTCTGGGAGGAGGTGTGTGATTCCTCAGCTGGTGTAGGCTCAGAACAGGTGAGGGTCACCTGCTATCAAGCCCAGATGCTGCAATCAGCACACAAAGTATAAAAGGGAAGCAGAACTGAGGTGCTGGGTCTTCTCAACTGACCATGTTTATACTTCAGCTTGGGTGTTCCAGGATCTCTATGGGACTGTGCTTTACTATGGACTTTGGACACGCGTTGAAGCAATGATTCTTCAACATCAACATCGTTGGACTGGTCATGTTGTGCGGATGCCTGATTATCGTCTTCCAAAGCAACTAGTCTATTCTGAACTTTAAAATGGTAAGCATAATGCTGGTGGTCAACAGAAGACGTTCAAAGACTCTTTCAAGGCAAAAATAAAATAAAATAAATAGTATAAACACCGACAACTGGGAAACCATAGCTGTCAACCTTCCCCTTTTTTTGCGGTAAATTCCCTTATTCCAGCGCTGTTTCCTGCTGCTTTCTGCTACTATCCTGGATTGTTAGATATTCCGTAGACTGTCCCCAGGACAGGTGAGGCTGCTGATCCCTTATTTTCAAATCTGAAAGTTGACAGCTATGCTGGGAAACACTGGCCTATGAGTGCTCCAATTGGAGAACAGCCTTTACCGAAGGTGTCATGGACTTTGAAGACGCTCAAACTCTGGATGAAAGGGAGAAACGTGCTAAGAGGAAGGCACGCTTGGCAAACCCTGTCACCATGATCAACTCCCACCTGGAAACCTATGTCCCCACTGTGGAAGGATGTGTGGATCCAGAATTAGCCTCCACAGTCACTTATGGACTCACTGTTAAGACCGTGTTCATGGAAGCCAATCTTACTTGGCTATGAGTGAACGCCAAATAATAATAAGAATAAGAACACGTTGATCGATCCCGGACTGGGGACCTGACATACAGACTTACTGTCAGGTAGGCCAGGGGTTCAGGACTGTTTGTTTAAAAGTAAGTTTCCTTACTTTAGTTAGTGAGTGACTAACCATTAGAAAACTAAAAATTCTAAAATGAAGATGGGAATGCTCTATCTCCTGCCCATGTGGAATAACAGTGGAGTATATAGAGTAATTCTGGGGTTAGTTTAGGCAAGGTTCCCTTACGATGCTTCCCAGAAGCAGCTTCTGAGAAGGTCAGGTGAAATTGACTCAGCTCCAGGAGCTCCTAGCCACATTTCAGCATCGAGCTCCATCCTGGGAGCACAGCAGGCATCTAAAATAATGGATGTCTCCGGTTCTGTTCAGAGCCAGTAAGAGCTAGAGGGTAGAATGACTCAGTGCACAGGAGGTAATCACAAAATTGCTGCTACAAGAAGCCTTCTTTCTTTTCTGATGAATAATTGGCTCAATATTAAGAGGTGGAACTCCTACACAACCCCAAACTGTTTTAACGATGCTACCAACTCCTGTGCTCTGACAAAAAAATGAGTTGAATATAAATTCACTTTTTAAGGTGGTAATTCTTCAGTCCCAGTTTTTCAATTACGTTTAAATAGCCACTATATGATGTGCCAGAAGGAGTCTTCTGTCTTATTATGGCAGCTAAACAATAGGAGTATAGCAATTCTTTCATGATCTTGTTTGTCCTCACAAACATATAGTTGTCCTCACAAATATATAGTGAGAGAGTATTACTCACAAGGGTGGTGGGAATGGGTGATTGGCTGATAGGTGTGGTAAACCTGTTGCTGACTGTTAACTACCGAGTATAATTAGCTATGTAAAGAAATAATAATAATAATAATAATAATAATAATTAAATAATATTTTTTATTTATACCCTGCCCTCCCCGGCCAGAGCCGGGCTCAGGGAGGCTAACACCAATAAAATCACAGTAAAAACATAATGGGGGGGGGCAATTTAAAATACAGGTTAAAATGCCTCATTTTAAAAGTAGTTGATAGATCAAGACCATAAGGGGAGGGAAACATAAGGGTCAGACTGAGTCCAAACTAAAGGCCAGACGGAACAGCTCTGTCTTGCAGGCCCTGCAGAAATATGTCAAGTCCCGCAGGTCCTGTGACAGAGTGTTCCACCAAGTCGGGGCCAGTGCTGAAAAGGCCCTGGCCCTAGTTGAGACCAATCTAACCACCTTGCGACCTGGGACCTCCAAAGTGTTGTTTTTTGTGAACCTTAAGGTCCTCTGCGGGGCATACCAGGAGAGGTGGTCCCGTAGGTATGTGGGTCCTAGGTCTTGCCCACATAATTTGGCGTTAAGCTGATACAACTGGATAACAGGGATAGGCAGCCTATTAGAATGATTTCACATCTTTTTTGAACTTTTGCCCTGTATGATATCCTCTGTCAGGAGAGAGAGAAGGGAAATATGTCCTTGTTAATTCTCCTCGACCTCTCAATGGCTTTCACCATGGCATCCTTCTGGAGTGGCTGTTCGAGTTAGGAGTGGGTGGCACTGCTTTATAGTGGTTCCAGTCCTACTTGGATGGTCATTTCCAGAGGGTGATGCTCGGGGAATGCTGTTCAGAGTGCTCACCCCTTCCCACCTATGCTTTTAAACTGACCCAATCCAGAGATCACAGATGACGAATGTGTGATGGACCCTTCTCCCAGTTCTTTGAAAGTTTTTCTCCTGTTGGCTCTAATTGTGGTCTATCCATCATCAGGATGATTCATAAATGCACCTGAAGACTCACAGTTAAGAACCCATCTCTTGGCATTTGTTCCTTTAGTACTTAAGCATTTTTGGAGGCTAATACTTAAAATAAAATTTAGAAAGTCTAGCCAAATGACATTTTAGGACACCCTACCTTATGTTTGCCACCATCAGTAGGTTCCTTACCATGCTGGTGGCTTTGTAAACTTAAATCAAATTTCTTCACTGATGTTTAGAATGCACCATGCTGTATATTCAAACCATAACCTTCTAAGAGACTGTAAACTAGGCAGAGTCTGTGGCTGGAGGGGAACTTTCAGTCTTGGCATATGGTAGACATTTCCAGTGTACTGATAGTTTCAAAGAACACATAGTCACGGATCATATTACTAGAGTGATTTAGGTGCCTATTCCTCCTACTCAAATATATTTTTGAGCATATGAATCAACACTTATGACAAATCCCTTTTGAATTGCATTTGAAATAACACATGCCCAAGGAGTATAATGGAAATATATTAGTTCTTTGACTGTAACATCAATGTATAAGAGGGGAAAGCTTGTAAAGATGTGGAATTGTTTTAGAATATAAAATGAACAAAAATCTCCCCAGTTTATAAAGTTGAATTGAGATCTTGAAACCTGAGATTTCCAAAACAAATTTATGGTACCCTTTCTGTCATAAGAATACATACCCAATTTGGATGAGTTGCTGCTCTAAATTTCATCCCTCACTGGGATGAAAGTCCTCACACCCAAAACCAGATTTTTAAGACCCCTCACTGAATAAATTTGCAAAAATTAAGCTTCACCCCCTAAAACCATGAGCCCTAAGGTACCAAACTAAGAGTGAAAATGGTAGAAGAATCTTTGGGTGGGAAGGGCAGGTAAGGTCTTGTTCAGAGGTAAGGAACATGAGGCCTTCCAGATTTTGTTAGACTGGGGCCCAGGTCACTCTTGCCAATGGTATGGACAGTTAAGATGTTAGCTGTTCATTACTTCTAGTTATTGGGAGTGGTATTCCAGCAACTTCTGGATGGCTACAAGTTCCCCACCCTTAACCTAGTGGGAGTGGCACTTTTTGTGCAGACTCCAGTCAGTTCTGCATTCAAGTCTTATGTAATTCTCTCATTAGTGCCGATTCTTAAAATTGGAATTTGTTCGGGAACTCTCATTGGTACAATTTAGCATCCCTCTCCCCAACCAGAACAACAGAAAGGTCTTTACTGTCTTCTGCATTAAAACTATCATCAGCCTACTGGTTCAGGAGAGATGATACTTGATGATTCTGGAAAAATCAATGTGTGGGCGTTGTGCCTAAAAGGCTATTGAATAATGTTGTTGAATGTTGTATAATAGTGTGTGTTATGTGTTACTATATATGACTCCTAGGAACAGGTACCTGTCTGGATTTCTAGGTAGAGTTTTGGCTGGAAATGACTTGGTTTGTTATTTACTATCAGATAAAGACAAGCGTATATTTATACGAAAGAATAGTCCATGGAATGGGATTAGACAAAAATGGTGTTGTCTTACACACTTGCTAAAGAGATAATCTTCTTAAAGATTCTGCATGATATGGGTAAGCTTAGGATTTCCATGAATGACTGGTGTTTGAGAAACCTTTTTTGTGATTACTAGTGGGTTGTGTGTTTTTTTGCACTAAATACAATAGTAAACTATACTTTGCTAAATGTCAGTTCTGAGTAACAATATCTTGGATTCCCCTTTGTAGTTTTAAGTGATTGCTCAGCATGCCTCCCTCCCACCAAATATGCATCTCAGCATGAAATAATGACATTTATTGTCTGAGCAGAGGCACCAGCTTGTGAGGTTAATAGGGAAAGGCAACGTCAAACGTGTGACGTCACGAACCCCATGTGCGAAGATAGGATGTTGGGAGGAGCCAGGGGCAGAGCCAAATGCAGCGGCCACAGGGTTTCAATGGCCGGTGGCTCCTTGTCCTCCACCACTTGGTGCTGCCACCAGCGGGAGGCTGCCTCGACCCTTCTTCCCCTCCATAGCAGGAGGAGAATGAGCTGACTACTGGAGCAGTCGTGTGGTTAGCTCCATGCTTTGCCTCTGTGCTCTTTGGACATTGGAGGTATTGTAAACAAAAAATCTGCCCTTTTTCCCCTTATGGGGAATCCAAGAGCCCATATAGAGTCCTTACATAGGTTCCCTATTGGTAGGAGAAAATAACAGAGGCCAACCAGAGAATATTGAGAAGCAAAGCAGCTAGTAAGCCTGATCTTTATTGATCTGTTGCAACAGGGTGCTCCCCTCACCCACAGGAGAGAGGAGGAACCCAGAAAAATGGCGTGCAAGGCCTTATATAGTCTCTTGAAATTGCCACCCTGTAGATCAAGACCACCCCCAGAAACACCATACATACATCACAGAAGGGGTGTAATCTAAGACCACCACCCCAGATACATCACACCTACATCACAGAAAAGGCGGTCTCAGAAATTTGAATGTTGTTTTTCTCCTGTCGTTGTTTATCTCCTGTCTGGCAGGTTACTTGATTGGATACCCTGCTTACTTGATTGGATTACCTGGGGAGCCTGGCCAGTCTTTTGTAATGATAAATACTTAGTTCCTGGGCCAGGTCACAGGCTCACACCCTATCCATATCTTAAATGTGCCCTTAAGGCAGGATTTGTGAAGGAAAAGACAATGGGGAGGCTTTTCCATTTTCCTTTGACCTTGCAGAGAAAACATTTGCTCACTTTGGGAATCAAAATGGTTTCAGGTCGGTCTTCCTGTGCTGATCTATGTACGTGCTTGGTTGGTACACTTATGAACATTTAACATGTATCTAAGACCTCGAAATTCCTATCACAGAGGGACCCAGAACCTACCCCCAAAATATGGGGCGGGCAAAACGGCTCAGCCCCCTGGAGCTGGCATCCATGCATCTGATTTAGGATGCTCAGAATGGCAGCTTGAACAGAGCAGTGCAATACATATGGAGAGTGACCACACTATGCAAAGTTGCAGTTACAGGACAGCATGCTTACCATTGTCTTGCTGGTTTTTGTAGCATGAATCTGTGTTTTCCTCCCTCTCTCTGCAGTTCCCATCACACCAGCCTTTACTGTCAAGACAGACCTTGTTTTATTAGTGAAGTCTACCATACTTTTTGATATCATAGCTCCAACACAGCTTTATGTACATTTGATTTACATACATTTGATCCAACTTCTTAAGCTCCATTTTGTTACCTAGTCTCCTTTGATGCTGATTCTCAGTAACTGAAAACAACACTACCTATTAGAATCCTGATCTACCTTCACCCATTTGCCACAGATTTTCTAAAATATTCAGTGCTGGTTTACACTTCCTGGAGTTAAGGAGCCATTTGCCACAAGAGGGTGCTAAAGCAGCTGTTCCTGTTGAACTTCAAAATGTCTGTTTGCTTATTCGGTTAAATGAAATGAAGAAAATTCCACTGACTTCATTGGTGCAGAATCAGGCCATAGTAACTTTGATCCTATCACTGTTGATGGGTAAAAACCAGACTTCTATTATGCACACTCATTCTAGATAACGCTTTGCCTAGCTCTATCAGTGATTGAATGTCATTGCCTTTTAGCATGACTCGGAACTCTCCTATCTCTGTCTCTTAAACTGAAACGAGTCTTGAAAATATAGCAATGATTACAGAAAATCTTTTGCATAATATTTTCAGGTCCACTTGAAAAGTGATATGTAGGCACATCCAAAATAAATAAAATGTCTAGCTTGGTGATATAGATGTAGTCAGGTCTGCCGTACCAATGGGTGGCTCCTGATCTTGCTGCTTTGGTTCCCGGAGCTGATTTTCTGACCAACAGAGAAACTCCAGGCTGCAAGGATGTCAGTTACTATAAGCAAAGCCTGGTTGGTTCTAGCCAGTACTTGAATTAGGAGCCTCCAAGTGTAGAAAGAATCTGGATGTAACATATCTTGGACAGAATTGCAGTGCCAGTGTCCTACAGAGCCTCTATCTGCCTGCAATGAAGCTTTTACGTCTCATTTTCAAAGACGGGTACCAAAAATGAACTATGTCCTATTGGCCACTGAGTTTTCTGTTGTCACAAATACCCATTTCAAAGTTTTGCTTGTGCCTGGAATGTGGATGTTGAACTTAGGGGTTTTGTTTTCAAATAAGCCTTTATACTTCAAACTCCTGCTGCTTTTGTGTGTGTGCGTGAATGAGAAAGAGGGAATGAAAGATTCAGTTTAAGGAGGGAATCTAGGGGAAATAATTGAGAAAAGTCGGGAGAAGTGACTGGCCACTTTGGTAGGTTTTCTTCGCATGAACGAATCTACTATATATTTTGGAAAGCTGTTTGTTCATAATGTATTTGGACAGTTCTTAAGACATTATAACCATATTTTGCATGATGGTTTCTGAGATCAATAAGTTCTGTCTGCATTTGGATACTATTGGGTGCCATTTTTAATCAAGATAGTGGACTCAATCTTTCAAAACTGCACTGATTTTTACCACTGACATCAAAACTATGGTGATTGGGGGATATTATTAGAATTCCCAATCAATGCTGGGTATGAGACTGCTAGTGAATCCTATTTCTAACCTACAGAAGCACCTGAACTTCCCCACAAACACAGTATATGCATTTTTATGCAATGGTGTACGTAGCAGTAACACTTTTGTAAATTACAGGACACTTCTGCTATCATGCTGTCCTCCTCACCCTCCATTATCTATGGGACAGAGTTTAAATTATCCATTGCTGGTGACATGATGTTCTCACTTTCTTGTCATTCATGTACAGAGTTTATTTTGCTACTTTTGGTTGTGAACCTCCAGATGAAGAGCCTTTTCCCATCACCCACAGACTTGTTGCAATGCAGTTTGGGAACTCAAAAACTCATGAGAACTCAAAAACACTTCTCAGGCATATTTATTGGAACTAGGTGTAATGGACTTCTATACCTAAAAATGTTCACCACCACTGCAGGAGTACTAATGAAGAAGCTGGCTATTAACCTAGATTATCCAAGTTCAGGTTTCATTGCAAAAGCAATGTGGAATTGATGGCAATTGATCTCATCACTGCATGCACCATGTAATAGAATATCTAGCATATGTAAATCCATTTAGTTCACTTGAAGAATATTGTACAATAGCTACATACATTTCCCATTTTAATAGCCACTGCTGCAAAGTTAGCTTGGTTATTTCGGCTGCAAAATTAGAGATTGTCACCCTACCAAACTCAGGATTACATTAAGTAAAGTGCAAAAGAATTGCTAACCTATTATTGTATAATCTCACTGAAGTCAACAGGCTTACTCTGAGCATGCTATATACTCCATATATTGCATGTGCAAAAGAATTTCTGCCTTTGTGCTGATTTTTGCAACTGTGAAACCTTGGCAAAAATGACTGGGTTTCTACACTACCTAGTAACTGTTGCTTTGGAAACTAGATCCTTGGTAGTTCACATTTAAATGTATGCATGTTTCTTTGGTTGAAAGAAATTTATGGAAGTTACTTTCTTCATCCTTTGATAGCTCAATTATCTATCTTCCCCGCCCCCACCAGCCACAAATACTTTACATGGTAAGCTGTGAATTGAAGAAGAGGAAGGCAATTTTCATCAATTCTTTCAGTCATCTGTCCCACCTCCTGTGCTGTTTTCCTAACCTTCTTAGTGTAGTTTCTCAGATTTACCTTTCCCAGTTTCACTCTTGGAAGTCGAGAGTGCCCTTTAAAGATGGCAGGCCCAACTATCTGGAGCTTTTCTCCATTTGCACCAATACGCCCACTCTAAATGTTATGATAAAAAGAAAGTGAGTTACGGGAACTTCAGGCTGCTGTTTAGGAGTCCCCAGAGTCTCCATGACCTAGCCTTAGCAGCGCCCCTACTTATATCTGCCTCCTCCACCACAGCTGTCGGATTGTCACATTTTCCAAGCTCTGGTGGTGATCTCAGCTCGCCAGGTGGGTAGACCTTCCCAGCAGGTGGATCACAATTGCTTCTGGGGAAGGGGAAGATTATGGGGAACTCAATGCAGTGCAAGGGCTTCTTTCTTCTTGTTTGGCAATCACTCGTAGCCAAGTAAGATTGTCTTCCATAAACAGAGTTTTAACAGTGGGTCCGTAAGTGGCTGTGGAGGCCAATTCTAGATCCACACGTCCTTCCACAGTAGGGACACAGGTTTCCGGGCAGGAGTTGATCACAGTGAGGGTTTGCCAAGCGTGCCTTCCTCTTAGCATGTTTCTCTCTTTCTTCCTGAGTTTGAGCATCTTCAAAACCCATGACGCCTTTGGTAAAGGCTGTTCTCCCATTGGAGCACTCGCAGGCCAGTGTTTCCCAGTTGTCTGTGTTTGTACTACATTTTTTTAGATTGGCCTTGAGAGAATCTTGGCTGGTTTGACTCTGCCTGTGCATTTGCACCACATCAAGTTCTTTGCTGCCTTGCCACTCTCCCTCCCAGTAAGTAACAGCAACCCACCAACCGGGGAGACAGAGCAACAGCTGTACCCCACCCAAGGAACTGTTTCTGCCATGAGTCCATCTCAGTGACCATTTTGAACTATTAGCCTAACAAAGGGGGCAGTCAGCCAACAGCTAACAGCAATACTTTTGGAATCTGCATTGACCTGAGCTCTAGCTTCCTCGGTTAGTTTCAAAAAAATGTCTTGAGGACTACTTCCTCTCAGGCTTTCCCTGATTCAGGCTCTGCTTCCTTCCTTCCCTCCTTTCTCCTATAATACTGTGCCTTTAAAGCATAAGCCTCTAGGAAGAGCTCATGATTGTCTTACTGTTCTATATAGCACATAACATATAGCACATGACTTCCCTGCCAAATGGCTGAATGAGTGACAGACTTGGATGCTGCCCATTTTAGGACATACCCTTCAACATTTCTCCAATGGAAATAGGAACGTCCCATTCCATAATGATAATTTTACCATCTACACCCCACATATCTTACTAGGTTGCCTCAGGCACTCTGGGCAGCTTCCAACATACAATATATAAAAACATAGTAAAACATTCAACATTTTTTAAAAAGCCTTCCCTGTACAGGATTGCCTTCAGATGGCTTGGGGTTCAGATAACTCCATACCCTCCAACATTTCTCCAATGAAATAGGGGCATCCTAAGGAAAAGCGGGACATTTTGGGATCAAATCAGAAACCGGGGCGGCTTCTCTAAATCAGAGACGTCCCTGGAAAATGGGGACACTTGGAGGGTCTGCTACAGCCTTCAGACTGCTTAGCTTTGAGCTCCACTTCCCTCAGCTCCTGAGATTCTCAGGTGGTGGAAATTTCATTTTGGGAGCAGGGATGTACATTGCAGCCAAATGTCACACTACATGTTCCTTGATCTAATGACTGGGTGGCCATGTTGCATATCATCAGAGAACCACTTGTAAACATGTCTAATAAACTTGCTGCTTAGCTATGTGTGGTCTATTTGGATCAGCTATGCTGTTCATTTTTAAAATGACACACACACACACACACACATTTGAAGCACATTCAAAGCTCATTTCCCCCCCCCTCAAAGAATTCTGGGCATTGTAGTTTATCCCTCAAAGACTTAAAGTTCCCAGCACTCTTAACAACCTGTAGTGCTCTGGATTCTTGGGCAGGGAGTGGGGATTTGTTTTGAATGGGCTTTAAAGGTATTGTATAGCCACCAGTGGGGACGTGGGTGGCGCTGTGGGTTAAACCACAGAGCCTAGGACTTGCCGATCAGAAGGTCGGCGGTTCGAATCCCCGTGACGGGGTGAGCTCCTGTTGCTCGGTCCCTGTTCCTGCCAACCTAGCAGTTCAAAAGCACGTCAAAGTGCAAGTAGATAAATAGGTACCGCTCCGGCGGGAAGGTAAACGGCGTTTCCGTGTGCTGCTCTGGTTCGCCAGAAGCGGCTTAGTCATGCTGGCCACATGACCCGGAAGCTGTAAGCCGGCTCCCTCGGCCAATAAAGCGAGATGAGCGCCGCAACCCCAGAGTCGGTCACGACTGGACCTAATCGTCAGGGATCCCTTTACCTTTACTTTTTATAGCCACCACAAATATACAGCTCTATAGAGAGAAACAAAGACCTCTTCCAGACTGGTGTGTTATTGGGGGTGTATTCTGCAACATATTATCAACACAATGAATAGTGCCTTACTGGTGGATTCGCCCCCCCCCCCACTTTATTAATCATTCTGCAATGCTTCCCCAATGCTACCACATCACTGCTAGCACAATATATGTGTGACACATACACAAAACCCCACCACCGAACATTTGGGTATGAAAGCAGAAGGTTACAGGATATGCGCTGATTGGAAGTGAAGCTGTATGCCTGTCCCTTTTTTTTATTTTTTGCAGGCACGAATAGGATTGAAAGCAGGATTGTGTCTGACCACCCTGAATGCAACATGAGCACAAATCATCTTGCATGCACAATAAAAAAAAAGATGTCTGGAAGGGCCCACACTGGTGCATATAATTTACAGTACTAGTTCATTGAACTGTGCACTGTTCTAAGAGTGGCAACAGAATCTTTCATTGCACCAAGTGTATGTCAGACTTGCACATTCACTCTTTATCTTTGTCCCTGGGAAATAGTTCTAGGAGAATACTGAACATCTTTGGGTCTCATTGCCATTTGTCTGCAACAATTTCACAAAGTGCAACAGATTTAAGCGGGTGGCGGGGAGGAGATAGTACCATAATATAGTATTTAGTGAGGCAAGTGCTAAGCGATGTCTCCATAGCAACACGGCTTGCACAGAAGATGCTGTCTTTAACCTTAGGGAGCTCTTAAAACTTATCATTCCTGAAATAGCTTAAGTACCATACTATAATTCTTATACAGTGGTACCTTGGTTCTCAAACTTAATCCGTTCTGGAAGTCCGTTCCAAAACCAAAGCATTCCAAAACCAAGGCGTTCCAAAACCAACATTATTTTTTTTCCCCTTACCTGCACTGATGATAGTCATTGTTTCGATGGTGGGCTTTTATTCATTTCCGCAGTCACACTATTGATCAATCAGTAGCTGAACTGGCTTCCACACAGTCACAAAAACAAATTAACCGAAAAAGCCTCAAAAACAGAAAGGCAAAATAAATAGCAAAAACAAAAGTGCCAAACTTAATCTGTTCCGGGAGTACGTTTGACTTCCGAAATGTTCAAAAACCAAGGCGAAGCTTCTGATTGGTGCAGGCACCCCGGAAACAATAGCTGACAGCCACATTGTATGTTTGGCTTCCGGAAAACGTTTGAAAACCGGAACACTTACTTCCAGGTTTTTGGTGTTTGAGAACCAAGGCATTTTGAGTTCCAAGGCATTTGAGAACCAAGGTACCACAGTACTAATGTGAATGATCTTTCATCTCTGCATCAATGTTTATTAAAGAGGAATTTGATATAAACTTTAGTGGTACAACTTCTACCTAAGAGGCAATTTTCAAACATATTAGAATTCTAGAGTTGGAAGGGACTCCAAGGGTCATCCATGCCGTATCTAGCTCGATGCTTTCAATATAAAATATTCTTGGCCTATTATAAATGCCTAATATCATGCTCTATGTCATCAGAGAATGCAAGTCATTACAGTGGTACCTCAGGTTACATACACTTCAGGTTACAGACTCTGCTAACCCAGAAATATTACCTCAGGTTAAGTACTTTGCTTCAGGATGAGAACAGAAATCGTGTGGCGGTGGCGCAGCGGCAGCGGGAGGCCCCATTAGCTAAAGTGGTGCTTCAGGTTAAGAATAGTTTCAGGTTAAGTACGGACCTCCGAAATGAATTAAGTACTTAATCTGAGGTACCACTGTGTAGAGGCATTTTTAAAATTCTGCTTGGCATTATTTGGCAACAATTCTAGACATATTCAGTAGAGAGTAAGCCCCACTGAAACACAATGTGATTGAACTGCTTATTTGTTCACTCACACTATCTAAAGACCTGCATGTTAATTATTTATTTATTTATTTATTTATTTATTTATTTATTTATTTATTTATTTTAATACCCCACCCATCTGGCTGAGTTTCCCCAGCCACTCTAGGTGGCTTCCAATCAAATGTTAAAAACAGTACAGCATTAAATATTAAATATGAATTAATACCAAAACAGGCAGCCTGGATTTCATCTCATCAGGCTCCTTAGAACTTTAGTTTGTATTTCATAATCAAAATAAAGCTCAGTATTTGAACAGTTGCAATGTTTCCTTCTGGAGTTTCCACATTGACAGTCCTGGCCTAAGCATTTTTTAAAAAAGTGAATTCTTCTGAGGTCAATGGGACAAAGTATGTGTCCAATATAGCATTGTAGCTCTAGCATTAGTGTCCAATTTCACTCATGATTCGGGGTTATGTGTGTAGGTCCCTTCTGATAATGTTTTTCTGTTTAGTTTTAAATGAACAGTGTTAATTGGGTACAGAAGCAGACTAGGGAAAGTGATGGAAGATTAATATGTCAAGTATGGTACATGCAACGTGGAACCAAAGCAATGAGCAATGAGGTGTCACTGTGATGAAATATCTTCAGTTTTGCACAAAGGTGCAGCTGAAAGTGACAATTACTGTGTATTCATGAGAGACATACCAAAGAAATACATCCATCACAGTGTGACATATGCAACATGGGGTTTTCTGAACTATAAGACCACATCAAACTTGGACCCTCCATGTATTTGCCAGGGACAGTCCCGGATTTACAGAAGCCATCCTGGTTTCTGATTTGATCCCAGAATATCTTGCTTTTTCCCTATGGTAGGACATGCCTATTTTCATCAGAGAAGGGGGGTACGGCTATCCTTGTATCACTTGCCCTCCCAGTTACAACATGCACAATGGAATGATCCTTTAGCACTTTGTGCAGGGTGAAGACATGGCTGTTTGACAATGAGTGAAGATCAGTTGTGTGACTTACATTTGCAGAGTGTCCATAGAGAAAAGTTGAAGACCTGTCCCAAGAAGAAACTGAAAAAAAGGTTATCGTCTGGTTTGGCCAAGACCTCAAAACTCCAGTTTAAATAACGATTCTATTTTTCTTTAGGTTATGGACAGACAAGCATTAACCAAAAGGTCTGACTGGTTTTAGCCTTTATGTCTGGCATTCACTACAACCAAAGCAGATTTTGGGTAAAATATGTGAAATCCAGCCTTTAAAAGTTTTCACATTTGGTTTAGAGGCCTATAGTATAGTTGTTCAGTGGACAAACTGAAGCTGTATTTCAAAGTGTCTTATTCTGTTAAATGGACAAGTGAAGAGCTTTGTTATCAATTAAATCTGAAATGTAAAATCCCATACAATATAGTATATCACCAATAGGCACAGCTCACCATTGGTTCTCACTGCTTCGCTTCAGAACCATGTAATGGGAAGTGGGATTCAGTCATAAGAAGACTGCAAATAATCAACAACCTGTAGCAGCAAGTCATGTTGTTGTTTAGTCATTTAGTCATGTCCGACTCTTCGTGACCCCATGGACTAGAGCACGCCAGGCACTTCTGTCTTCCACGGCCTCCCGCAGTTTGGTCAAACTCATGCTGGTAGCTTCGAGAACACTATCCAACCATCTCGTCCTCTGTCGTCCCCTTCTCCTTGTGCCCTCCATCTTTCCCAACATCAGGGTCTTTTCCAGGGAGTCTTCTCTTCTCATGAGGTGGCCAAAGTACTGGAGCCTCAGCTTCACGATCTGTCCTTCCAGTGAGCACTCAGGGCTGATTTCCTTAAGAATGGATAGGTTTGATCTTCTTGCAATCCATGGGACTCTCAAGCACCATAATTCAAAAGCATCAATTCTCTGGCAATCAGCCTTCTTTATGGTCCAGCTCTCACT
This sequence comes from Podarcis liolepis, assembly GCF_965112155.1. NCBI lineage: Eukaryota > Metazoa > Chordata > Lepidosauria > Squamata > Lacertidae > Podarcis > Podarcis liolepis. Next base: position 54,875,138 of record NC_139562.1, on the reverse strand, counting down.
TCCATACATCACTACTGGGCAGCAAGTCATAGACGTTGCCTATCCCTCCGGAATTATTTCTGCAGACACCTCTGTATCTTGGTCTTCAGCAGTTCCAGGAATAATAATAATAATAATAATAATAATAATAATAATAATAATAATTGTTACTTGTACCCCACCCATCTGGCTGGGTCTCCCCAGCCACTCTGGGCGGCTTCCAACAAAGATTATAAATACATTAAGGAAGAAGTCAAGTCAGTAGGCTCTCTCTAAAGGCTGGTCCAACAACTCTTTGGGGTAGCTCTTTGTCTAGTGAGTTGCTGAGCATCTTCTTTGCCTGTCTGGGTGGGTTGGATTGGACATAGTGTTAAGTATGTCAGAGTGAAGCCTGAGAAGTATAATGAACAGCATGAGTAGCAATTAGAAATCAGGAAGCAACAGGGATGAGGTAAGCCTGCTGCTTACAGCGCTGTTTAAAAATAGGTGTATTTACGAAAGTGAAGACAAGGTCTAGCCCCCACTCCACCCCATGATGAACCTTGATAATACATTAGCATTTCATTTGCACCTGAAGTACTCAGTACAGTGCATGTACTGGGAGCACATTGTGTGCCAAACACAAAGAAAGGCTTCACAACCAAAATCTGAAGGCCTACCTAATATGAATAATAGGCAGAGTCTGTTTAAAAGACAGAAAACTTGCAAAAGCATTCAGAAGAAACAGCAGGCTACAATGTCAGGAAGATGATACAGAAGGCTCTTCAACACAGATGCCGCTTTTAGAATTCCAACCTGGTGATCAGGGTGTCCTGCCATATTGTGACACAGAGCTTGAAATCAAGCTGCTCTCTTTTCACTGCTTGGTGTCTTTTTGTAGGGACGTGGGTGTGCTGTGGTCTAAACCACTGAGCCGCTTGGGCTTGCCAATCAGAAGGTTGGTGGTTCGAATCCCCGCGATGGGGTGAGCTCCCTTTGCTGTGTTCCAGCTCCTGCCAACCTAGCAGTTTGAAAGCACACCAGTGCAAGCAGATAAATAGGTACCGCTGTGGTGGGAAGGTAAACGGCGTTTACATGCCCTCTGGTTTCCGTCAGTGTTCCATTGTGCCAGAAGTGGTTTACAGTGGTACCTCGGGTTAAGTACTTAATTCGTTCTGGAGGTCCGTTCTTAACCTGAAACTGTCCTTAACCTGAAGACCACTTTAGCTAATGGGGCCTCCTGCTGCCACTGCCGTACAATTTCTGTTCTCATCCTGAAGTAAAGTTCTTAACCTGAGGTACTATTTCTGGGTTAGCGGAGTCTGTAACCTGAAGCATCTATAACCTGAAGCATCTGTAAACCAAGGTTGTGCCTGTGACATATTGTAAAGCATTGCAGCAGCTGGACTGATACTCTGGGATCATCAAAACAAATGAAAAGAAGAAAAGGAGGAGCAACGATTTTAGGACACTGCTTCTCCCCATCTTATCTTGAGCTTTCTGACAAGCCTGCGCAGAAAAATGATTTAAAAAAAAAATGGAACAAGACTCAGGATGCTAATTTCTGCTCTCCAGTATGATTTATGGCAAGTCATCTCCTCCTCCTCCTCCTCTGTAGCAAGGTAGCCTTTGTTTTTGCAAGTTCAGATGTTAATTGGATTAAAAATAACACAGAAGGCCGAAACGAGATTTTACGCGCTAAATTGATTCTTAAGCTATTTTTCATGAGTAATCCCCAGAAGATGGTCGCTAACTGGGTTGAAGGAATGTAGAACAGAAAAAGCTCTCCCTCCCCCACCCCCGCTTCATTTTAACTAATAATTGTGAAAGCCTTGGGGAGATGTAGCCCGGACAGCATGTACTGAGGAAAGAACAAGGGAAAAAGAAACCCGAAGCCTTAGATGCTGAACTGACATGTGAATCTGTGTCCGCATCTCTAGGCTAAACCCTCTCAGTGCTGAAACCGCTCAGGCCTTTCAAACACAAATGATTTAAAAGACCCGTTGCGTGGGGATATAGAAATGTCAGAGTGCTTATCAGCCAGTGACACATCGTATCAAGCATATTTTAACTTAAACTCTGCAGAATATTCAATAACCACAAAGACAACCTCCGCTGCTGCAGCTGTGGTGAAATAACAATATATTTGCGGGCACTTTTAAACACCGTATTGGTTTCTTAAATGGCAATTTATACCTCTGCAAAGACCAGCGGGGATGGGTGGAGGTGGTAATGGGAATTAATTTGATTTCCCACCCCACCCCGCTTCATTTGTGTATAGCAATATGAGCACTCGGCTCTAAGGCATTTATTCCAGTATGTTTTTTGGCAAGGGAAAGCGTTAAGGTTGTTATGACAATAGCAGAGAAGCATTGAGTTCTTGCACCCCCACCATGTTTCTTCTATAGGTGTTTTCCTCACGCAGCGCTATTTTGAGTGGGTTCCCTTTGCATGCATTCACCGAGTTTCTGTGAGGGTGAATGTTCTCATTAAAATGTCACCTAGTGAGTGAAGGCCTAGCTCGAAAAGGGATTTGTGCAGTTTGCGCCTATTTCATGATGACTCACCAGCTATCAGATTCATAAAAGCCTCTAATTTGGTCGGGATAGATTCAGCAGGCAGCTTAAATAACAATTATGTGAGAAGGCATGTTTTTCTTGTTACCATTAAAAAGAAACGCTTCTCAAGTGATCTATAAATAAGCTAGAAATACAGTAAGCGACTCTTATTGTGACTCCTGTAAGGTTGAGGGACACTGAAGTCAGGGGCGATATTATAAAGGATTAAAGAGTATTACAGGGAAATAGGAACCAACCAGGGTATGACCCTGTGAAGATATATTACGCTGAATCCCTTCAGACCACAAGAATGCTTGAGAACAGTATTAAATATTTGCTGATAATGACAGCACCTTGCTTTGGAAATCAACCATGAAATAGTGGGGTCCAACTGATCTGCTTTTGGAGGCATATGGTTAGTAGATAACTTGTTTATGCTGCCTTTTGGGGGAAGCTATGGCTGTGATGTATGGAAGTAAGAGCTGGACCATAAAGAAGGCTGATCGCCAAAGAATTGATGCTTTTGAATTATGGTGCTGGAGGAGACTCTTGAGAGTCCCATGGACTGCAAGAAGATCAAACCTAGCCATTCTTAAGGAAATCAGCCCTGAGTGTTCACTGGAAGCACAGGTCGTGAAGCTGAGGCTCCAATACTCTGGCCACCCCATGAGAAGAGAAGACTCCCTGGAAAAGACCCTGATGTTGGGAAAGATGGAAGGCACAAGGAGAAAGGGATGACAGAGGACGAGATGGTTGGACAGTGTTCTTGAAGCTACCAGCATGAGTTTAACCAAACTGTGGGAGGCAGTGGAAGACAGGAGGGCCTGGTGTGCTCTGGTCCATGGGGTCACAAAGAGTCGGACATGACTAAACGACTAAACAACAACAACAACAACAACAACAACAACTGTTTAAAAGTGGTATGGTACTGTTTTAAATGTGTAGTGCAGATGGGGCCAAAGTCAGATCCTTAAGCCATGGCGCAGAGTGCAAGGGACCTCGGACATGCACATACTGTCCTTGGTCTCGTGCTGAACATAGCTTTGTACTTGCCCCAGCTGTCTTAGAAGGGCTATATGCTCAAGCAAAACCATATACATGCATGTATATACATGCTGGCTCAAAGCTTGTAATTCAGCATAAAGTACCATTTTCTACATTCAGGCACAGCATACTGAAACCAATAGTACCAATTTTCCAACTCTAGTTCAACACAGGGCATAACTGAATGTGATTCATGATTGCGTCAATCTCCGCGATTATGTACACTGCTAAGTTTAAATATTTCCCCCCCTCTCTCTGCTTTAGGATCATCCATTTTTGTGGCATTTGTAATAAATATCCAGGCAGTGTTTCTTGTACAGACAGGGCTATAGAAGTCAAAAGCAAATGTTTCATGTTTGTCAAAACAGTGTTCTTTTTCCACGTTGGGACCATTGGCCTTTTAAATCCATTGAAATAATGGGAAGCCTAGCTGCTTTAACATCAAATACAGCATTGCATTTTTCAAGGCGGCTCTGGCATGCCTCAGTAATTAGAGAGGCTGCAAAATTGTGCTCTAGTGGGCTACAAATATTCAAGAATAAAGGTGCTCAAGCCTGATCAGTGATGATGCAAAGCAACTTCATATGAGTCCACCCAACCCAATATTGTCTACACTGACTTGCAGCTGCTCTCCAGGCAGAAGTCTTTCTTAGGCATACTACCTAATGCCTTTCTTTCTAACTGGGGATGCCAGAGATTGAACCTATCCCACATAACTCATCACCTCTAGTCTATTTGTCCTTTCCTTGTGGAAACAGGCAGCTTAGTCTCTTGAGCAGGCATAGGCAAACTCAGCCCTCCAGATGTTTTGGGACTACGATTCCCATCATCCCTGACCACTGTTAGCTGGGGTGATGGGAGTTGTAGTTCCAAAACATCCGGAGGGCCAAGTTTGCCTATGCCTTCTCTTGAGGTTTCTTGGGAAAGGCTACTAACTGGCCTTCAAGAACAGCTATTAGCAAATGGGCAAAGGCAAGACTGAGTAAGATAATAATGTGTAAAAGATACATTGCAGTAACTTAGCCAGCGCAACAATAAACAAAAGAAATGTCACATTTGAAATATTGTTAAAAATTAAATGTTTGGATCTGCCTCTGGATCTTGTCATGTTTGTGCAGTATATGTGAATGATGATTAAAACCTTATTTATGTGCCTTACATCTCAGGACTATATTAATCCATTTATTCTCAGTGTTGCTGATTGCATCCATTATTATATGCATCCATTATTAGCTGCATTCCTTGCCACTGTACTGTGGATGCAATCAAAGAATCTTGGTTTAACATCATGCTTTCTGGTTTCTTGGGAAATTAATTCTCATGTCTGCCTTGGCGATACTAATAAAATGAGCTGATGTGAAAGTAGGAATCCTCTCCTTTCTTTAAGAAAAAAATGTCAGACATTTGATTTGCTTTATATCGGACCTTTGTCTTTCCCTCAACTTGTTCTTAGGCCTTGTAAAGGTAGATTTTGGTGTAAATCAGAAACAATTAACCTGTGGCCCTTCAGGTGTTGATGGATACATAACTTCCACTAGCCAGGGTGGCCTGCACAATATCTGGAGAGAAACATGTTCCCTGTCGCTGAAGGGCTAGTGTTTCCTCTGTCATATTACTGGTTTTGTGAAACTTTTTTTTCCTTTTCTGAAATTTATTCTCTTGATTTTGTAGGCTTGGTGGTAGATAACTTTGACAATTATATGGTTCAGACTTTAATTTCAGAAGTTATTTGATGTCGATTTTTCTAGTATATCCCTGCTTAGAATATATTTCCTAAGGGTAAAGGGAACTAGCTAACAAAATGAATTTCAATAGGGACAAATGTAAGGTTCTGCACTTAAGCAGGAAGAACAAGATGCACAAATATAGGATGGGGGACACCTGGCAGTACATGTGAAAAGGATCTTGGAGTCTTGGTGGACCGCAAGCTTAACATGAGTCAACAGTGTGATGCTGCAGCAAAAGAAAGATAACTGTGATGGCCTGGGATTGCTGAGGCTGAACATGAGGAATCCCAGCCTGCACAGGAGTCCCCGACTCCAGAACCAGTTGAGCCGGGTGTGGGGCCTGAGCCTGAAGGGTCCTCACCTGTGCTGGATCCTCAGGTGCAGGCACCAGCTGAGTCTGCTCTGGCCCCTGAGGTGATGGAGGACCCATTGCCTGCAGGTGCTCCACTCTCAGCCCCGTCAGGGGAAGAAGAGGTTGCCTCTGGGTCCGGTAACCCTCCAGCCTCTCCTGAGCTGCAGAGGCTCAGGGCAGAGAGGTGGAGGGAACTAAGTTCCTGCAGGAGGAGCGCTCGCCTCCAGGCCAGGAGAGGCGAGTCACCTATGGACCCAGGCCACCCTATGCCTCGGGGCAGATAAAAGCCAGCCAGCCCCAGTCCCAGGTTGCAGGAGCAACGTTGTTGCTAGCCTGTTCCCGCCTGCACCCTGTCCTGCTCTTCTGCCAGAGTTCCTGACCCCACCTGACTCCCTGCCTTGGACCCAGCTACAGCTTTGACGGACAGCCTCCATACCGCACCATCGACCTTGGACTGGACTTGGACCTTGCCTCTCGGTTAGCCCCCAGGACCAGCAACACCAACGCTATTCTAAGCTGCCACAACAGAAGTATAGTGTCCAGATCAAGGGAAGTAATAGTACCACTCTATTCTGCCTTGGTCAGACCACACCTGGAATATAGTGTCCAGTTCTGGGCACCACAATTAAAGAAAGATGTTGACAAGCTGGAACGTGTGCAGAGGTGGACAACCAAGATGATCAAGGGTCTGGAAGCTAAGCCTTATGAGAAGCGCTTGAAGGAGCTGTGTATGTTTAGCCTGGAAAAGAGGAGACTGAGGGAACATGCTTGTTTTCTCCTGTTCTGGAGGGTAGGACCAGTGGCTTCAAGTTTACAAGAAAGAAGATTCTGACTAAACATTCGAAAAAACATTCTGATAGTCGGAGCTGTTTGGCAGTGGAACAGATTCCCACGCGAGGTGGACTCTCCTTCCTTGGAGGTTTCTAAGCAGAGGTTGGATGGCCATCTGTCATGGATGCTTTAGATGATTCTTGCCTTGCAGAGGGTTGGACTCGATAACCCTTGGTTCCCTTCCAACTCTAAGATTCTATTATTCTAGTTATCTTCTTTCATTAAGAATGTAAGAACATGAGACAAGCCTGCTGGATCGGGTCAATGGTCCTTTTGGTCCAACACGGTCCATCTAGTCTCGCAGTGGCCAGTTTTGGGAAAACCTGCAAGCAGGATATGAGAGCAACAGTACTCTGCCCACTAGTGATTCCAGCAACTGGTATTCAGAGGCACGATGCCTCTGAAAGTGGAGGTAACATTACCCATTATTACAGACGGTTATCCAAAAAATCAGATTGGAAAGTAAATAATTTGAGGTTGAATCTTGACAAGACAGAAGTACTGTTTTGGGGGGACAGGAGGCGGGCTGGTGTGGAAGACTCCCTGGTCCTGAATGGGGTAACTGTGCCCCTGAAGGACCAGGTGTGCAGCCTGGGAGTCATTCTGGACTCATAGCTGTCCATGGAGGCACAGGTCCATTCTGTGTCCAGGGCAGCTGTTTATCAGCTCCATCTGGTATGCAGGCCGCCAAGACCATATAACACCAGTCTTGAAAGACCTACACTGGCTCCCAGTACGTTTCCGAGCATAATTCAAAGTGTTGCTGCTGACCTTTAAAGCCCTAAACGGCCTCGGTCCAGTATACCTGAAGGAGCATCTCCACCTCCATCGTTCTGCCCAGACACTGAGGTCCAGTGATGAGGGCCTCCTGGCGGTTCCCTCACTGTAAGAAGCCAAGTTACAGGGAACCAAGCAGAGGGCCTTCTCGGTAGTGGCACCCGCCCTGTAGAACGCCCTCCCACCAGATGTCAGAGAAAAATAACTACCAAACTTTTAGAAGACATCTAAAGGCAGCACTGCTTAGGGAAGCTTTTAATGTTTAATAGGTTATTGTATTTTAGTGTTTTGTTGGAAGCTGCCCAGAGTGGCTGGGGAAACCCAGCCAGATGGGCGGGGTATAAATAAAAAAATATTATTATTATATTATTATCCCGTGGATTTATAGTTCAGCTGAGCCCTATAAATCCAGGGTGATGTCTTTAGATATCTACAAAACATTTCCTCTTTTCTACAGATGCGACTTCCGAGTTGTTGTTGTTTAATTCCTCGTGAAGCACATGTAGTGACCCGATGTCTCATCATACATCAAATTCTTTTGGTGAGTACTCCATTAAAATGGCTTGATCCATCCTCATGATTAATTGTGGCGCTCAAGATTGTCATTCGCAGCGTGTTATGCAAGAGTCAAAGTGTATTACAGAGCTCAACGTTTTGGATCTCTTGGGTCTTATTTCTCTAATCACTGAAATTGTGATATCCCCTCTCCCAGGTTCTCGCAAGTTGAGGTCTGGTGGCCAGTTTGCACAATTACCTAACGGTACAATCTGATTCACTGTTACCTAGAATCTCTTGGAGCGCAACAGCACTTACTTCTAAGCAAAGATGTGTAGAATCAGGCTTCAAGCCAGCAACCTCTTAGATTGCTGTAAGTGATCCAAGAGTTAAGTCCAAAGTTCAATTGAGTTAAAAAGCTAGAGGCTTATATCTGTCAACACAAGCTTTGGCCCTTAACTTTGCACTGCAAGAATGTTCTCTGGAATACTCAGAGCAGCGAAATGTGCTCGGGTAATTTAGGGCAAGAAGCACAACTCAGTCCACACACTGTTTTTAAATTATTTTTTAAAATATTGATTGAAAAATATAACAAAAGGAAATAATATAAAATAAAAACATAGCATGCTGGCATTAAACAATAATAATACTCTGTCAATACTAATTAAAATGTATAGATTAATCATAGCTGGAATGTAATAAGTCATTCCATCCAAAACAGGAGATGGAAACAGAGGTTCCATAGGAAGGGAAGGTTGTTGCACATAATTCAGCTTAGCTTGCTTCCACACAAACTGTTTTCTTTTATGCTTTTTGATGTATTCATCTAGTTAATGCTGTTGTAATGAGGTTGTTGTCAACGTAGGAGGTGGGGTAGTCTAGGAGAGCCTGCTTATACCTTCCTGTGCACAACTGCTGCACAATAGTATACCTCTGCTGGTCTAGCTAGTTACAAACAGGCTTCTGGTCTGCAGACGATGGCAGATGGTTGGTGCCCACTGAGATTGGGAGGCAAGGAGGTCAACAGTAGGTGAAACCAGAGCCCATGACAGGCAGATCCAACTAATTCTGGTTTTGTCCCCCTCCTCCTTCTTGCTAAGTTCTACATGAGAGCAACCATGTCATTCTGTCGAATGTATAAACTTATAGTTGTTTTATTCTTGATTTCTTAATGTTATTATATGACTTGGTATGTTCAGCTTTTAAATGGCTCGGGCATTGTAACTGTGATGTTTTGTGCTTTAACTGTGATTTTTTAAAAATTGCTGTTGATTAAATATATTGTTTGAAAGCCACTTTGGAATTCACTTAAATGGAAAGTTGCAGGGAAGTGCAATAACTCCAATCATAAATCAACTCAGAGCCAGCGAATGAAACTTTTGAGTGTAGGAAATTTCCAAAATTATTGCTGCTTGTTGCAAGAATGAAAGGCCTTTCCAGATAACTAGCACTTGCAGAGTGTGTGGAAGTCATTTATTACGATTAGGATTATCATCATCATCATCCTTAAAGCAAGGTGTATTTCATTTAAGTTTCAGCTATTACATGCCTGCTTTCAATTAAGTTGGTCAACGACCCCTAATGCCACAAATAAGATCTAATGAGGTCTGAATTGGCATTTTCCTGCTATATGTATATTAAATCAAGGGTCATGGTTCATAGGATCTTTCTGTGTTGGGTGAAGCCTGCAACAATCTCTTGCAGTATCAAATCCCTTTCCTTGACAATACAAATCTTTGAAATCTCTTTGAACTTGATGTCGGTCATATATGTTGCTTTGATGCAATAGGGAGAGGAGGAGAGTCTTTCAATATGTAGCTTATTTGGTATGTAGATCTGTATATTCACACACTCGGCCATCGGTGTTTTGTATTTTGACGTCCTGGACTTTAAAAAAAGAGGAAGATATTCTGACTTAAGATTTACTCTAGGCATGATCCACCCTTTCAAAATGTATGTAGACAATGAGTACAGTGCAGTTTCCTCAAATCTACCATAAGCAGCTGTGCTTGCTTAGAATCTAAACAGAAAATTTAAGTTTTTTAAAAAATAAAAAACAGGCTGTTTATTTATATACTCCAAATATTAAGAAATTTATACATTCTATAACTTTGACAAAGGATTGTCATTTGTGACGTTATTTAGACTTGAATTTGGAGTACTGTCATATCCAAAGAAGGTCCCTCTGCAGGAACATGTAATTCCTGCCTTCTTATATCCAATTGTACAACTGGCCGACATGGGTGTATGGGGGTGTGTGTTTCCTTTGTACGTTCTGTCTCCCCTTTTTGCTGCTAAGGAATTTTCATAAAATCCATTCAATAAACCCACCAGGAACACTGTTTTCTCTGGTTCACAGGGCTGGCCCAATACATTTTGCTGCCTGAGGCAGAGCAGCAAACAGGGCTGGTTCTAGAATAAATAGCATCACCCAGGGCAAGGCGTGCCTTTTGTAGGGACCAAAACAGTTAAATCGTTGGGTTAAGTTGTCTTTGAAGAAAGATTGCTTGATGGAAAGAAAACAATGCCATATTTGACATGACTGAAAGGGATAAGCAAGTTGTGTTATGGATAAGAAAACAATTTGGAAACATCGGGAGATGGAAAATGCAACAATTCATTCTGCAGAAGCCTCAAAGAGATTAAGCACTTAAGCATAGCTAATAGTATAAAATAGGGTAGCAACAAAGGGGACTACTGTGTGTGTCAAAAGGTATAATGGGGGTTCTTGGTTTGCTTCGTATTTGTTCTTGTTTTTATTATTTATTTTGTGTTTTTTTTTACCTTGTGAACCGTCCTGAGATCTAGGGGTGAAGGGCAGTATGCAAATTTAATTAGTAATAATAATAATTAAAAATTAGAATTAAAATAATTAAATGTTAATTAAATAATTAAAATTGAAATTGAAATAATTAAAAAACGGCATTTCCATGTGCTGCTCTGGTTCACCAGAAGTGGCTTAGTCATGCTGGCCACATGACCCGGAAGCTGTACGCCGGCTCCCTCAGCCAATAAAGCGAGATGAGCGCCACAACCCCAGAATCGGCCACAACTGGACCCAATGGTCAGGGGTCCCTTTACCTTTTTAATAATAATAATAAATTGCTAGTTGATTAGTGATACTGAAATGATGCTTTATGACTGTGTTGAACTAACATAATGAAGGCGGATGTATTTGATGATATTACGTTGCTTTATCTATGCTTGTATTGCATTTGAATCCTTCGTAATACAGTAAATGTTATAAATGTTAATACTGACCTGCTAAAGTTAGAACCCACCTTCTCAGTAGCACCTTTAGAAATAATCCAGCTGTTATTCCATTCATCCGTTCACCCAACAATTCTCAACTCACTTGGTCAAAGGTGAGTAATGGATGCTACAGTTGTACGCATGATTGGAAACTTTGGTCATGCCAGAGTTCCTGCTTATGCACATGTAGACCTTACATAAGTACACTTCAAGATGCAGCAGGCCTCCAAGTCTTAACATAAAGAAACTAAACAATGCTTACGAAGTCACCATATATTTCATAATTGCTACCTGTTTTTCCTCATTAGTTTTGCTTGCCTCTTTGCTGCTCCACATAATTTAATAATATCCTATAAATCACCCCGTCATTAGTACAAATAGAAGGGCTTTAATTCTCCTGAGGAAATTATTCAGTTTCCTACTGGGACTAATCTGAAAGAAGGTATTAATAGAGAGAACCAATGTTCATCTAATTTCCCTTGCTGTTAATTAATACATGAAGGAGAGCTTTATTTCCTAGTGTAGATTTTCTTCAAACTAGATTTCAGAAATCATAATCTTTAATTTTGTGATGGAATGTCTTAGTGCTTACGTAATTTGTGGCATTCTAAGAGAAAGAAGCTAATCTGCTTCGGCTAATTTTATCTAAATAGCAGGTTTTTTAAAAAGTGCACTTAAAGGGCTCTTTTCGTTGCGACCTTTTGAGACAGACGTCTCATTCCTTCCTTCCCCTCGCTTCATCCTTCCATACTGCTTGTTCCAGGTGCTCTGCTTTGAATGGCTGGATCCAGCAACAACAACAAATGGGAAGGAAAAGCTGCTTATAAAAGACTGTCTTTACTTTATTGACTTGAACCACTGTATGCAGTAAGGGACGCGGGTGGCGCTGTGGGTTAAACCACAGAGCCTAGGACTTGCCGATCAGAAGGTTGGTGGTTCAAATCCCTGTGATGGGGTGAGCTCCCGTTGCTCGGTCCCTGCTCCTGCCCACCTAGCAGTTCAAAAGCAGAAAGTGCAAGCAGATAAATAGGTACTGCTCCAGTGGGAAGGTAAACGGTGTTTCCATGCACTGCTCTGGTTCGCCAGAAGCAGCTTAGTCATGCTGGCCACATGACCTGGAAGCTGTACGCTGGCTCCTTCGGCCAATAAAGCAAGATGAGCGCCGCAACCCCAGAGTCAGTCACGACTGGACCTAATGGTCAGGGGTCCCTTCACCTTTACCTTTACCTTTACCTTTACCTACTGTGTGCAGTGGTGAAATCAGGGTAAGACCTTGGGGTAGAAGTCTAGGACCTCACTCAGCAGAATAAGCAGCAGCCTTCCCAAATGCAGCAGGGTTCATATCCTCCATCATCTCTCTGATGAAAACAGGGACATTCTATTCCATAATAATAGTAATAATAAGATTTATTATTATTTAAATGCCACCCATTAAACATTAAAAACCCTTCCCCATTCAGATGTTTTCTGAAGGTCGTATAGTTATCTCCTTGGTTTGGGGGAGCCACAAAACTGCACACCCTCCGACATTTCTCCGTTGAAAATAGGAACGTCCTACCATAGGGGAAAAGCAGGACATTCAGGGATCAAATCAGAAACTGGGACGGCTTCTGTAAATCCGTGACTGTCCTTGGAAAATGGGGACACTTGGGGAGGGTCTGAGGGTTGTCTCCCTACATTTTGAATTAATATACGTTATTTTTCCCCATAAGACCATTTCAAAGTCTAAAATTACAGAACTGCGCCATTGTAAGAGTTAAGCAGTAACCATAACAAATGCTTTTAAAGTACGCTGAAGGGCCATTGTATTGTCATGCCTGAAGAACTGTAACCATTATTAGAATATTGTGACATTTCTAGTAAAGTTATTACCATACTGAGGCTTTTGAATTGCTAGCGTCTGCTGTTCTACAAGGGTTTTCGGACATATGCATACATGTGCCTATAAGTCCATAATAACAGGGGTTAAATCAAACACGCACAGAGAGATCAACTCTCTTCTGTAAATATGGAATAAAAGAGAGAAAGAACACAATAAAATCTAAGCAAGAGGTGCTGGAGAGTCAGACGCCCACACTCTTGCAATTGCCAAGCAACCTGAAAAGAAAACCTGTCCAAGTAAGAAGATTTTTGTGCTAAATATGAAGAGTTCTGGAACAGCAGTCTGTTGCAAAATTGCTGCTTCCTGGAAAGGCAATACACCCACATTGGAACATCAACAAGCTAAACAGGCCACTTGTAGCATGGTTTTATCATCAATGAGCACCAGGAAAAGTTTCGCTTAGAAGAATCCTAGACTGCTTTTCACCCCTCGCCACCCATTCATTTCCAGGCCTAAGCTAAGGGGTTGGCTCTCGCTTTTAAAACTCTAAATGTAGACCTCCTTTCCCTTTGTGTTTCTCCACAGCCAAGTATTGTACAGTGGTACCTCGGGTTAAGTACTTAATTCGTTCTGGAGGTCCGTTCTTAACCTGAAACTGTTCTTAACCTGAAGCACCACTTTAGCTAATGGGGCCTCCTGCTGCTGCTGCGCCGCGGGAGCACAATTTCTGTTCTCATCCTGAAGCAAAGTTCTTAACCTGAGGTACTATTTCTGGGTTAGCGGAGTCTGTAACCTGAAGCATATGTAACCCGAGGTACCACTGTATTCAACATCTCTCCTGTAGATTCCTTCCCTAGCTGAAGCATGGTAGGTATCTATAAGAACAATATGGTAATAATATAAGAATAAGGCTTTTGTTGTGGTGGAGAGAGTGGGTTAGCCACAATACACACACACACTTTTCTTTAAACCTGCCATTTTATGCTAGTCTGATATATTGGAAAACCTGTGTGTGTGTGTGTGTGTGTGTGTGTGTGTGTGTGTGTGTGTGTGATGGCCATGCACACAGGTAAACAAATACCTGTATTCATGTCCACCAAGGACCTCAGGTTGCCAGAACTGGGGGAGGGTGTGGAAGTACTAATTGAAGGGTTGGGGCAACAAAACTCAATGCAAATACATCCCATCAACCAATGCCTACTGGTGTGGATAGGTTCAATGGAAAGCTCTCGTGTATGAATGAACATGCACAAAAGCACAAACAGAAAAAATGGATCAATGTGACTCAGCTGCACATTGACACTTTGGTGTGTACACAGCCTTAACCTAAAAAGAGTGTTGTTTGTCTGCTAATGTGGGTTGTATATTAATTAAAACTAGTTTTCCCTACTGAAAGAGGATGACGAAATGAATAATCATACACTATCCATTGTTAAAGCTTTGCAATCTTTTTTGTGTGTGCCTCTAGCTGTAAAAGTGCTTTGCAATAATATACTTGCACTTCTAGGTCAGACATATGTCTTAAGAGACTGGACTCTATATCCTATGAAATTAGATTGGATTAGAGTAATCCAGTGTTTGTGTGCAGCAAGCACAAGATGAGGCCATCCAGTGTTTTGCGGCTGTTAGAATTACCAAGTGAAGACTGTGCACTGATGAAAATGAGAAAACACCTTCAAGTTGTGTTTGGAAAAAACTGGAGAAAAAAAGTGGGGTGAGGTAGGGGAATCCACACAGTCTTTATGTGAAGGCTACTAAATTTACAAGGCAAATCCTTGCTTAAATATAAAATAGTCCTTCCGAAGCTAACAGCAACATATGGACAAGTAGAGATTTATTCTACATATTTGTATCTTGGTTTTAGTTGCAGGTCTTGATAAGGATTAGAAGCTGATTCTTCTGGATATGGGTCAGAGTAATCTAAGAAGGCTGCTGGCCCTGCCCTTTCTCATTGGAAGACTTTTCGTTAGTGGAGCTAAAAAAAGCAAACTAGCCTTATACAGAATTCCCTCTGTCCCCAGACCTGACTATTATCTAGTAGGAAAACATCACAATAACTGCCAATGTAGCAAATTTCACCAGATGAAAAGTCCCATCAAGATAGCCTGGAAACCATAGCCATTGGCAGAGAAAAGGGAAATACAGCAATTCATCAAAATAACCAACTGGATAGCTCCGCTGGTTAGATCATGGTGGTGGTAATGCCAAGGTTGCAGGTTTGATCCCTGAAATATACTCGGGGTCCTGCAGTGATTTCATGCTCTTTATTGCAGCTTGTAAAATTGTGATTGAATTGACCCCCAAACCTCAGGCATTTATATACATTATTTACACAATGAGTCCCGTCTGATTGGCTGATTCTGCTTCCCTCCTGGAGCCTGATTGGTCCTCTCCTGCAGGCCAATCAGTTGTTGCATTCTACGATCCTACCAGCCTAATAGGCTGATTCACTGCTTCCTGGAGCCTGATTGGTCTTCTCCTGCAAGCCAATCGGTTGTTGCATTCTAGGATCCTACCTGCCTATTGTTCTAGGATCCAATAGGACCTTGGTTTCAGCCTACCTAATATCCTGATTTAGGTCTTGCCGTGGTGTTAATTTCCTATAAGCAGAGGTTATAGACCTTAGAAGCTAGAACCAACATTTTGCTTGTTGATTTAATTGACTGCAATATTTATATTGCAATGTTAATAAAACTACTTTTTAGGTTAGAGTAATCTAATGTGTTCAGATCTGGTTAAGATCAATTCCTGTGTTGTTTCCTTGAGAGCTTTTAAGCCAAGCTACTGAATGCGTATATGTTAACTCTTTGAGTTGTTGGTGGGACAGAGGTTGGGAAACGACAAAGTGATGATTCTCAGGATACTCAAATCCCCTCTCTGCAAATCCTGATACTTGAGAGTCTTATAGCTGTATATATTGAGTATGTGGTGATAGCTAATAATTTTCAGGGATATTAGGTAGGTTTTGTCCTGGGGTAAAGCTGGGGAAACCCAAAACCCATTTATGTTGGCTTATCTAGTGACCCTCAATGGTGTCAGATTAAAGGAGAGGGGTATGGACTCTCTAAAGAACTCTGGGGATATGTCACACTGTCCATCTGCTTGATTTGGCTGTTTTTGAAAGCAAGTTTAAGAACTTACAGGGGCATCACAGAATTAATCTTAGCCATGTCAACTCTCTTATTTTTCTCAGGCAATAAGAAGAAATGTCCAGAAGTTAGTGGAATGACTAATGATGAAATAGTGCATTTTTGACATTAGCTATTTTCTTATGATTAATTTCACTTACTGACATCTTTTATATAAAATAACTCTAATGGGGGAAAAGTACGTATTCATTTATAAGGAGAACAAGCTACAGTTACAAAGGAATGTATTGTAGCTACCAGCATTTCATCGGTTGGTATTCAGAGCATCAATTACATTAAAAGCAACACATTAAGAAAGATCGTTCTGGATCTTGGGATAATTTAGTCTGAGGAAGCTGAATGAGGGATTTGAAATTCGGCTGGAATTTAGAATGATTATCTGCCATTACTTAGCTCCTGCATGCTTTCTGGATCTAAGTATACCCCCAACAGAAGTTGGTTACCCATAATCTGAATTTTATGGCTCTGAAACCTGACCTAGATCTCTGTAGTCCTGACTTTCTCCCCTCTAAGGCTTAAAGTCCAACATTTAAATTATCACTGGCTTTTCAATCTTTGCCTCCTCCTTCCCAATTGGCTAATTTTGTTTCCTCGCGGTTATTGAGCTGTACATTGCTCTCTTTTTTAATCAGAATGGTTAGAAGCTAACAGAACACATTCCTGAGGAATTAATGTTCAGAGGTCCCTGCTCATTACAAGAATTCTGGCCTAGTTAAAACTGCAAAATCCTCTGCCCCAACCATCCCTACACGCATGGTCTCATGAAAGAGGCAAAGGCTGAGCTACAGGGTAGTGGGGGGGAGGAGAAAGAGAATCTCAAATGTGAATAAGAATAAAGATTTCATGGCCCAATGCATTAAAAAACAAACAAACCACCCTCTGAGAGCACTCTGATGTACAACAGTAGCCCTAGCCCTATTATGTGCTCAAGCTTCACAGGAGTGAAGGAGACAGCAGGAGCAAGTTCTTTGGGTCTGCCCCTTCCATCATGTCCTGGTTCCTGGCTTCACTACTTTCCATGTATTATGAAGGGAGGATCTGCAGAGCCACCACTGAAAAGGTCCTTTAAAAATACTGCCACCACCCAGACCTCGTGGGGAGGGAGCACATAAAGAAAAGCTCAGATGGCGATCGCAGGGTCCAAGTCAGTTCATAAGCGGAGATGTGGTCTTTGAGATATAACAGTCTTTAGCTGCATAAGACTTTATAGGTCAATACCAGCACTTTGAATTGGGCTTAGAGGCTGATTAATAGTCAGTGTAGCCAGACCAGGATTGGAGTTCAGACAGTCTTGCTCCAGAGAGCAACCCGGCTGCAGTTTCCAAACCATCTTCAGCGGAAGCCCTATGTATAACATAGAAAACAGAGGTTAGGCTATCCCTGTCTAATTCGGTGCACACCAGCCGAATCTGATGGAAGGCACTCAGTGCCATCAAGGCCACTTGAGCCTCAGTTGACAGCAAAGGATCCAGGAGTACCCCCAAGCTATGCTGCCGCTCCTTCAGAGGGAGTGTAGCCCCGGCAAGAGCAGGCAACGATCACATCCAGGGAACCACCCACTAACAGCGCCTCTTTCTTAATCTGGCTTGAGCTTCAGTTCATTGGCTCTCATTCAGCACATCCCCCGTCACAGCTGCAGATATAAAGGAGAAGTAGAGCTGTGTGTCATCCGCATGTTTTCAGATGTCACAACCTTCCAGAAAAGTGCTGCCAGGAAGCAGCACCTGTTAGCATGGTTGCTCCAAGTCAAATGTTCCTCCATGCTGTTGCTTCCATGAAAGTGGAAGTATGGAACATTTTGCACTGTCTGTTCTGGGCTGATATCCTACTTGCTTTTCTCTTCACTTATCTGGGGACCGTTAACATATGGTTTTTGTAACTTTAGACTCGTTTTGCAGAGCTTGGCATTTTGTTGTCACTGGAAGAGTGGGTGTGTTATAATACTTAAAAAGGTAAAGGACCCCTGACAGTTAAATCCAGTCACGAACGACTCTGGGTTTGTGGAGCTCATCTCGCTTTACTAGCCAAGGGAGCCGACGTTTGTCTGCAGATAGTTTTTCCGGATCATGTGGCCAGCAGACTAAGCCGCTTCTGGCAAAACCAGAGCAGTGCACGGAAACACCGTTTACCTTCCCGCCAGAGTGGTACCTATTTATCTACTTGCACTTTGACGTGCTTTCGAACTGCTAGGTTGGCAGGAGCAGGGACCGAGCAATGGGAGCTCACCCCATCACAGGGATTCAAACCACCGACCTTCTGACCGGCAAGCCCAAGGCTCAGTGGTTTACACCACAGTGCCACCTGCGTCCCTGTTATTATACTTACGCTCACCAAATTTCATGGAATCATCATACCATCTTTCTATCAGTACATCTAAAGGCAAAAGGAACTGAAGAGTAGACTTCCTCTTCGCAGTTCTCTATTACAACAGTTTTCTCAGTCCTTCAAAAAGCTCAAAGTCTGAGCAGCTGGAACTTGGCTACTGGCATGGAGTTGCTTTTTAAGTGCCTTCCAAACATTTGTTCACACACTTCTCAGTCTTTCCACTCTTCCCTCACTTTCCACTTGGCCGAGTGTTTTGTGGCTCATTTTACCAATTATAATTCAGACCAAGATTATGAAAACTGTTCAAAACTAAAGCATAATTGGTGTTACACAGAGTCAACTTGTGCACCTGGTGATGGAAAGCAATTGCAACATTTTGGTTTGTTGTTATTTTAAAAATCTACTGGTTTGGGGGTTTTTGTGTGTGTGTTTTTTGCTGTGTGTGGGGTGGTTATTGGGTTGTTGTTTTTATTTTGATTATATATTTTGTGGTTTTATATTTTGATTTTGTTCTGTGAACCGCCCTGAGACCTCAGGATATAGGGCGGTATATAAATTCAATAAATTAATAATAATAATGTATGTTATAGTGTGTTGTGATGGGCTACAGGGACAAATGCAGATATTGAAAGAAGGCACATGGGGAATATCAACAATCAGGATTATTGCACCTTGTGTATATGTGCATTAAGAAATGTGACTACTATGATTCCTACTAAAATAATTTCACAGGTAACATACCCCTCTAATCAGCAGTTAATTGTGCAATAAAATATGAATAAGCAAAACTAACATTACTAGTAATTGTGAACAGGATTGTTAGAAAAATTGTTTCCAAAGTTTATTTCAAAACAATGTTAAAACAATCTTTCTTCCCTTTAACACCAAGAGTATCATAAGAAGGAAGACTTTGGTCTGAGTAGCCCCACAATCTAAATTTTGTCAGTGAGAAGGTAAAAAATAGCAGATTGTGCAAATTTTTTGTGTTCCAGTTTGTCTGTTTGTTTTTCTATGATACAAATGTCTTTTACATGTTAAGGATTTCCACAGATGCAAATCATAACAACTTTAGTTTTATGTCAGCATAAACTGAACGTTTGCTTGATTTCAGTATATTTGTAAATCTAACCCATGCTCCTAGTGGGTAACTAAATACAACGTTCTTTGACATGCAAGCAGGTTAGTGCAGACAACCTACTTGGTATTCAAATCACACCCCTCTATAATGTTACGTTCATGTTTAGTCTCCAAAGCACGAATAATTCAAACATTAATGTAAAGGTCTTTTTCCTGTGCTCCTTGCTCCAGCACTTCTGGAAGAATTGCAGTCACCTGTCCATCATGGAAAACAACAAGGTTTGCAATCACTTGACAGCTTGTTGGGCACTTAATAATTCTAGACGCTTTGTTCCTGATTGGTTTAAAGCACACTGGAAACTCAAGCCATCTCTCTTTTATGTCTGAGGTATAACCTCTGTTTTCAGAAGGGTTTATATAGCCTCGTCTTATCTGACTTTGTTGTAGCGTTTGTGTTTTAGTAAATGGGAAGCAGCCACTATTATGAGAGGAAGTATTGATCGGCAATAGATATATAACGATTGCCTGTTTCACTGGCAATGATTACTTAGGGGTCCCACTGTGTTCAACTGAACTTTTTCCCAAGTAAGTGTGCACCAAAGCGCAGCCTTAGTGCTTCCCTAGACATTTGGGAAGACCCATTTTTAGTTTAAGAGCAACTTCGATTGTGTTGAAACAAATGACTTGAACTACCTTCTTTTCGTTTTTATTTCAAGGGCTCCTAAATCGCAAAGCGGGCTGACTCCAACTTTTTGTACTTTCCAAGACTGCATAACACATCTCTTTCTATCCTATATTTGTACTGGCCCATTGGCGAGGGACTGTGCACGCCTCAGGGTGAGGGAAGCGTCAGAACCAGGCAGGCAGGGTGAGGCAGGCAAGTAGAGCAGTGAGGAGATGTGTGGAAAGTCCTCACCCAGCTAACTGAATGCAGTGAAGGAAAACCGTTGTTTTAACAGTAGCACTTCTATGTTGCTTCTGGAGTTCACTGGATCAAACTGACTGAAAATGTTCTTGGGTTATAGGCACAAAATGAGATTGTTAGCAAGTTTAGTCAGTAGTGTAGCGTGGGTTGCCAGCACCCGGGGCAAGGCAAGTAATTTGCGCCTCCTAACCCGTGGATTTGCGCCCCCTAGCCCTAACCTCCAGATGTTGCGCCCCCTAACCCTAACCCCCAGGTGTTGCGCCCGGTGCGGCCGGCCCCCCCTGCACCCCCCACACTATGCCACTGAGTTTAGTGGCCTTTGGGACTGAACTAACACCTAAACCAGAATAATGTTGTTGTTTAGTCGTTTAGTCGTGTCCGACTCTTCATGACTCCATTGACCAGAGCACGCCAGGCACTTCTGTCTTCCACTGCCTCCCGCAGTTTGGTCAAACTCATGCTGGTAGCTTCGAGAACACTGTCCAGCCATCTCGTCCTCTGTCGTCCCTTTCTCCTTGTGCCCTCCATCTTTCCCAACATCAGGGTCTTTTCCAGGGAGCCTTCTCTTCTCACGAGGTGGCCAAAGTACTGGAGTCTCAGCTTCAGGATCTGTCCTTCCAGTGAGCACTCAGGGCTGATTTCCTTAAGAATGGATAGGTTTGATCTTCTTGCAATCCATGGGACTCTCAAGAGTCTCCTCCAGCACCAAAACCATAATAATAATAATAATAATAATAATAATAATAATAATAATAATAATAATTTATTTCTACCCTGCCCACCTGGCTGGGTTTCCCCAGCCACTCTGGGCAGTTCCTGACAGAATATTAAAAACACAATAAAAGATCAAACATTAAAAACTTCCCTAAACAGGGCTACCTTCAGATGTCTTCTAAAAGTCAAGTGGTTGTTTATTTCCATGACATCTGATGGGAAGGCGTTCCACTACCAAGAAGGCCCTCTGCCTGGTTCCCTGTAACTGTTAGGATATTTCCGTTCCACCTTAAAAGGGAGCAGGCTTTGTGAGTCACAGAGTCTGCATATTTCCTGTTCACAGGAAGTTTATGTTTGTACATTGCTTTCGTTTCTCTCTCTGTGCCTGAGACATCGAAGCAGGCAGTCATGTTTTTTTCTTTGTTCTGATCAACGCTGAATAAAGTTGTAAATAATGCTCTCCTGAGTGCGCCTTTCGTTGTGTGAACTCTGCTGATAGAGCGTGCACGAGCTCTGGAATGTGGCAAGCTATTTCCGAGGCTTCGTGTCGCTAATTGACTGATACTGTATCTACGGGAGATCGATGGATCATCCGGCATCGGCGTGGGGGCATAATGGCCTTTGTCTCCCTGGCAGTATCCCAACACTAACCTCACTTCTTGCAGGGACGGAACCGCCAGAAGGCCCTTGGGGCTGGACCTCAGTGTCCGGGCTGAACGAGGAGGGTGGAGATGCTCCTTCAGGTATACTGGGCCGAGGCCGTTTAGGGCTTTAAAGCTCAGCACCAACACTTTGAATTGTGCTTTCCATAGCAGCTTGCACACCCTCCAACAATTCCTCAGATGAAAATAGGGATATTTCTCTATCCCCCGCCCAACTGACCCTCTTCAACCCCCCCATTTCCCCCCACCTCATCATTAGTTTTATGAATCTGTAGGTCATGCAGGCAAACAAAGCAGATGTATAGGTGTTCCTTTGGGAGGGTCAGGATTTAGCCATGCAGATGTATAGGCCTTAGGTACTGGTATTTCCTGAGGGCCACATATGAAAAGTGACAGGATAAGCTGCCTTCCTCCTTTCCTTTTCTTCTTTGCCAGGTCATTCCTACATCCAGATCTTTAAATCCCACTGAGCCTTATGCACTGTTTCAGATATCTCAGATAAAATATATGCGATCAAAATCTCAGAAATACATTCAAATGACCTTAAAACCAGTTTTGCAACTGTGATTTACATGGAGAGCTCGTTTTGCTAAATTAGATACGATAGCTGAGAGAGAACTGTGAAATAAATAGCATTTTCAGCAACTTTTACCAAAGAAAAAAGAATCAATAGATCTGAACACCATGGCAACAGAAGAGTATTTTGAGCCTGATAACTGACATCCATAATGGCATCAATCCCTTTGAAAGTCTTGTGGACTCTTGCCGCTTCTTTTTCCAGCTATCTGTCCAGTCTGTTTCTCATTAAGGTAAATAAAAATTGAGTGCCCTGCTAGGGTTTTCAGAGATGCAATAACTTTTAGAAATGGCTTATTGGAGCATACTATGTTCTTCCTGAGGGACGCGGGTGGCGCTGTGGGTTAAACCACAGAGCCTAAGGCTTGCCAATCAGAAGGTCAGCGGTTCGAATCCCCACGACGGGGTGAGCTCCCATTGTTCGGTCCCTGCTCCTGCCAAGCTAGCTGTTCGAAAGCACGTCAAAGTCCAAGCAGATAAATAGATACCACTCCGGCGGGAAGGTAAACAGTGTTTCCGTGCACTGCTCTGGTTCGCCAGAAGGGGCTTCGTCATGCTGATCACAAGACCCGGAAGCTGTATGCTGGCTCCCTTGGCCAATAAAGCGAGATGAGCGCCACAACCCCAGAGTCGGCCACAACTGGACCTAATGGTCAGGGGTCCCTTTACCTTCACTTTTATGTTCTTCCTAGGGCAAGATAGGTTTTTAGAGGTACTGTACATTGAATCAATGTACTTATTTTAAAGGCAGTCTAGTTGGGAACTAACAACTGAGATGCTGAGGACTAATTTGAGCATGCCTGGTAGGGTTTTTTATTTTTATTTGAATGGTACACACACACACACACACACACACACACACACACCACCTTTTGATAATCAACTTACCTCAAAAGTGGTTTTCTGTGCAAGATGGCGGGGGCAACAATTTGCAAAATACAAGTTCCTTGGGCATGCTGAAATCTATGTGCAGTTCTTTGCAGCCCACCGTAAGGCTCCAACCTGTAATCATTTCTAATGCCTGACATTAAAGTACATAAATAAGATTGCTGCATGAATCTGTGTAATTTCAGGTTCAAACGTCACAAAAGGTAAGAGACCGGGAAGGGCTCTCCTGTCTATCACTCCACCCCGGTAATTTGAGCACTGTATGAAAGGATCTGAAAGGGAAATCATAGGAAAGTCCAATACAGTACAGCCTGTTTCTTTAACACAGCTGATTGAATTATTGCTGTTTCAAACTGAGATATAATGCTACTAAATTGCTGCCTTGGTTTTATGGCTCAACACCTTATGCCCATGAGGGGGAAATGGTGGTATGTAATGGCTAGTTATAGATATTTTTATTGCTCGCATAAGTCCCAAACTTCTAAATATAAAGACAAAAGGAGCTACCTTATGCTGAGTAAAACAAATGACTCATCTAAAAAAGCACTGGCTACTACACAGACTCCTAAGTCTTAGGCAGAGATTTATTTATTTATTTATAACCCTGTCATCTGAGATTCTCCAACTTGCAAAGCGGGTTGATACAGACAAAGAATGTGATGAGACTTCATATTGCCAAACTAGTTGAATGTACTTGTCACCAAATTATTTTGAGTTTCAAATACGTACTTCGAAAAGTTAGGACTCCCAAGTGAACTTGTTTTGATGCCCTTTCTGAGAAACTACCCCACCAGAATAAGCTCACTGAGGTTTACAACTGGAACAGGTAAGTGCATAGCTTTTGATCGAGTCAACATTTCAGTGAAGTTTAATTTTGATACCACCAAGGGAACTTTTCTCACCCGTGCATTATTTTTTGAGAAAGAAGATTTGAGGGAGCAAGCCAAACCCATGGCCAGCATTATCAGGGATTCATGGAGTGCATTAGCTACCACAACAGTGCTCACTAGCACAGGAGGGGTGGCCTAGCAGGAAAACAGGTCCAGCTGTGTGCAACATAACAGACACACCTAACTTAGGCAACCAAGGTCTTCCAAACTCAGACAATACAGGATCTCATTCACTTCGCAGCTGTGCTGTCCAGAATTATTTTATGCTTCCTGTTACAATCTTTGGCCTGCCATAATACTGTCCCAGCCACTGCTTCACAGGGTGGCCTTGAAGAAGCAACTGATGATTTGCCTTATTTGGTGTGCAGATAGACAAATAAGCAACTAGATAGATGATAGATGATAGATAGATAGATAGAGATCAGGGATAAGAAAGTCAGCACATCATTTGCTCATCTCTGCCTTTTACTTTGCCAGTTGAAAAATGAAAGTTACTATTCCTTGCTTTACAGAGTTTGGGAGGGCTGCAAAAATGTGTAACAGAAGAATGGGTGTTGGATTGGTAACTTTTCCTAAGCATCTTAACCAGCAAACAGTAATGCTTTCTCTCCATTGTGTCCACTTCAGTGCTGTGCTGTGTGATTTTGCAGTTCTGAAAGCTCTTCTGGCAACTCCTTTATGATGCCTTGATGCATTAATTTTTCTGTTTTTTATAATAAATGAATGGTCTGTCTCTGAAGATGTTTACCCCTAAATAAATCCAATAAATTTTTATTCCTTTCCCATACTTCGTATATCGATCTTCTAATCACACGGTTTAAAAAACCTTTGTGTACTTTTACTTTGTCGTACCACAGGTACAAAGGCCACCCGTACCTATTATCGTGGCCCTCTAAGTCCAAGAGATCAGTGTTTTCTAATGTGATCCGTTCCTTCTTTCAATGGCCGTGGCTCTGCCGGAAGTTCCCGGAAGCTCATTCTGTATCTTCTACAATTATGTCCTCTGGAAGAGAATGAAAAAGAGAGACTGAACTAGCAGCCTCTCTCAACTAAGCCTGCCAAACAATACCCAAACCCAAGGGTTCAACCACCTCAGCTTTTGTAGCTGGAGTCAGTCAGGGTCCTGCCTACTAAGGAGAAGTGAAAATGGCCTACAAGGCACAGTAAATACAGCAAGAAGGCCTGGGAGGTCTTTCTTGGGCATGAACCATAATGCTACTAAGTGAAAAGTCCCCGGGGTGTGGAGATTTGTTTACCTTATTCAGGTGCTGGCCTAATTCGGGACCGGTGTCGGGCTATTGCCTTCTGCAGGGGGAAGAGAAATCTGGATCAGACGCCTTTTGTGAAACTACAAAACCCACATTGTTTTGCAACTGTGATTTACATGGAGAGGCTGCAAGTGTGATTACCTTTGCAGGGATATGAATAAGAAATAAAAGAATAGAAAGAATAACAATTGGGCAATTTTGCGAGTTTTGTATGTGGAGTTATGATGGAACTGGAAATATTGAACTTGGCAATGTAAACCACTATCTGCAGAACTTAATATAAAGAAATTTGTGGCAGAGGTATCTGAGATAAAAATAGATTAAAAAGGGGGGTGAAACTTAGAAGATCAATAGCAATCACTCAGGGGTTTTATGCTCAGTCGAGAAGAGGCTGGAGGACCACAAGTATGAAAATATGGCTCTTAATATTCAATAAAAGGCCTGCGCATTTACTGAAGAATCTACAAGCATATTAACTTGACATTACTGACGAGTAGAAAATGAATTGCTGAGGGTGAAGCTTGCTGAGAGTATATTTATTATAATAACCTGTTGAACTGAATCTTTGCCTTGCTTAGCGTATAAAGATCCCCCCCCCCCACCTTGGGAAGGCTAAACAGCAAGAAAGGCTCTTCTTTATCATTACAGCCAATTCAGCATTTTCAGAGTACATCATTGTACAACCAGACCAGGGATGTGTTGCAATGTGTAGGAAATGCTATCATTTGGGAGATTTTTTGCAGAGAGACACGCTAGAAGCACTTGCCTGTATCAGGAGAGAAAATATGAATTGTCACGCAGTACGTATAGAACGTATAGTACGTATAGCAGGGGTACCCTTACCTTTTTACGTATAGAATAGTAGGGCAAATTTAACTGTACTGAATTTAAATGTGTTGTAATAGATTGTTAAATAATCTAAAACAGTCAGTCTCAAAAGCATGGGCTTTTTAAAAGCAGCAGCTATCATGCATCCCATTTAGAAAAGGAACAGTCCACCCAGCCCTGTGACTCTGATTGCAAATGATTAATACTGAAACCCAGTTCAGTACCTGTGATTTCTGAATGCATAAAGGGGTTCTCTAAAATGGCCCTGGCTAGTCCTGCCTCTAAACCTGGATTTATGTGTTGGTCGCACCTCCTGGCTGGTGTGGAATTAGGGGCCTAAACATGTATAGGCATACAGACATCAATTGGGGGTTTATGTCCTCATGGAGGAAGCCCTTTAGAGTTTTGTTTCCTTTGAATGAGAGTGCACAGAAGACTTTTGGTAAATATTTGCAAGAGGGCTGGACCAACCATTAGGCAGATCAAAACAGCCATCTCAGGCAGCTGATTTTGGATGCCATGAAAAGGCAGCAAAATCAATAGCTATTCTTTGGTATGTCATCCACAACATCAGCTGCCTGTTCATCTTCGAATGTGACATATGCAGTGTGGTGTAGTGGTTAAGAGCGGTGGACTCGTAACCTGGGGAACCGGGTTCGCGTCTCCGCTCCTCCACATGTAGCTGATGGGTGACCTTGGGCTAGTCACACTTCTCTGAAGTCTCTCAGCCTCACTCACCTCACAGAGTGTTTGTTGTGGGGGAGGAAGGGAAAGGAGAATGTTAGCCGCTTTGAGACTCCTTCAGGTAGTGATAAAGCGGGATATCAAATCCAAACTCCTCCTCCTCCTCTTCTTCTTCTTCTTCTTCTTCTTCTTCTTCTTCTTCTTCTTCTTCTTCTTCATGGAGCAAAAACGTCAGTGTCTGTGTGAAAAGGAAAAAGGGCACCAATCTGACATCAGAAATCACAATATTTAAAATCCAGTGGAGGGAATATTTGATCTTCCTGGGACGCTCTGTAACCGATCTTCTTGAACCAAGAAACTTCAAAAGGAGGCTGCAGTGTGAAGCCACTGACCTGTGATTCATGAAAAAGTTCTGGCCCTCCCATGAGGCAAGATGAAGCCACACTTTGGTGGGTGCCCCACTTGTGCCACCGCCTCTGTCGCAAGCACAGAAGCAGGGCCACTTTCTGATGAGATCTGGCAAGATCTTGGGGAGCACAAGAAACCTCGTGATATTCTGAGGAACAGGCTTATATTCCACAAAACAACTGTTTTGCGAATGACCACTGTTGATAACATAACTACCTGTACTTTTGATATTTCATGTCCCTCTATTCTCACTGTTTGCAATTTTCCCTCAGAAAAAACGATTTAAACATCTGAAGTGAACTGTAGTCCATGAAAGTTTATGCCACAATAAATGTATTAGTCTTTAAGCTGCCACAAAACTCTCCAACAGGTCAAAATGGTCACCCTTCTGGATATACTGGTAGTATTTTTCCTGTGGGGTGAGGGGAGGGACAGATGCAGGAGGCATATTAATACAAGTTGTATCAATCCTATTTGCTTTTCAGACTTGCCATTTGTTTCTCTTGCACCCAAAGATACACCCTGCTCCCCTGCAGAGCGCTGGTTTCACACCCCAACTGTGCAAATGAACTACCATTCAATAAACTATATCCTGTCCATTGGCTCCCATTGAGAGAATTTCACCCAAGCATCTTTCTTAGTAAGCAATCCGCTTTACAAAGGATGGCCTGTCAGCAGCTATCACACCATCTTTACAAGATGCACCTTTGCAGCCCCAGCTGCAATAAACCATGTCTCTCTGGTATTGGTCTCTACAGCCACAGCAGGCGCTGTGACTCTCAAATGGTTTGACTTTACCCCCAATGATGCATTCTCCCATTGTCTCTTGAGACAGGCGGGTGCTAACACCTTTCCCAGGATGTTCACTGCATATTTGTAGCCTGATATTAAGATGTCATTGCCTAGAAACAAGGCATAAACTCTAAAGGAACACTAAACACTGAATATTACATTTCTTTTACAAGATCAGTTTCCATGGAAATGAAGGGTTTACCTCCCCCCCCCCCTTTCTCTCTGTAGTAGGGCTTGATTCAAGCAAGTATAACATAAACTTGTATTTTTAAAATAAGCAACACTTGGGAAGCAATGCCTAGCATTATAAGAGTGCTGACTTATCTCATATGTATTATTCCTTTTTCTACACAGCTCAGGGAAGTGTGTGTCAGGTTTTGCCCAGCTGTACTTTTGGAACAAAACCATGAGATAGGTGAGGTTGAGTGTGATTGGTCCAAAGTCAGCTAATGGTTTTCATGACTGAGCATAAAAGCAAATCTCCCCAGCTCATGTCCAACAGACTGCCACATTAACCATTTTAACGTTGTGTGCATAGATTTATTTATTTTTTGCTTGTCCTTCCACCAAGGAGTTCCTGGTTGTCTATATGGTTCCTCCACCCCTTGCATTTATCTTTGCAACAACTGAAAAACCGCTTATTGCCCATTCCAGTGAACATTCACGGCTGAAGAAAACAAAATTAGGAGTTTATTTTCATAGTGGGGCTGTTTTGAGGGGGGGGAAACCAACCTCCTTTTGTCAGCATCTTGAAATATCGGTGGAATCTACATGCATATAAAAACCGGTCTGAAAATGCTTTTTTTAAAAGCGTTTATTAAAAAATTGAATTTTCCATAAGGCTCACCATCACCATCTAGTGTCGCATTGTATATTGCACTTAAAACACACTTAAAACGTTTTATTTGCAGCTTTATAGCTGAGTCAATCTCCTTTGTTTAGGGTTCATTTTAGATGCTCACCTTTTTTTGCATTTTTTGTTCATGCCCACTTTTGGCCACCTGGAATGTTGGCCAAAGGTGAATGCAATCCTTGCACCCAAAAAAGCTAGCCACTCCTTTCCTACAGCACCTCTGGACTCACATAGTAGCTCTGGAAACTTGGTGCTCTTGATCCCAGAAGATTTTCTATAGCGATAATGCTGATCTTCCTAATTACCCGGTTCCATAGTTCGCACATCTTTCCAACTTCTACTTCTTGGTTGTGTCACAGCCATTCCCCAGAGAAGTTACTCTGGCTCAAAATGTAAAATGAACTCCTACTCCTGTATCATCTGCATTCAGCAAACCAGGACCCCACGAACAATTGCTTTGTTATTCAGTGTTAGCTAGAAGTGGCTATAGGTCCATTTCCTTGATTTGTTTCTTGCCAATATTTTACGTGATGATTATCTGCAGCCTAGATATGAAATCTCCATTCGTTCCCAGGTTTGTATGATGAAGGAGAAAGTTGAACCTCCATGTGGCTGGTGCTCAGAGGTGGGTGCAGTTCAGCTGAAACCAAGTTACAATTCCCAAACAGTAATGCGATAATGCGCATGTGTGTGGCGCCATCAGCATCCATGCATCAGCATGATGACTCGGGAAAGTACTCATAGAAAGTTCCTGTGCCTGAGAAAGTTCAGAAGTAGTAAACCGCTTTCAAATCAAACTGAGGAGGAGCTCATCTAGCTGTGGTAACACTCTTGTGGGAATGCTGAAGATCTCACAAGTCAAATCGCACACTGCAGCTGCTTGTGGCGGCAAACAGATTTGTGTCCGTCCAGCTTTCTTTTGTTTCAGAGTTAAGCATGTGCACATGAGATAAGCATGCATTTGGAGCAGAGCAAGAGGAGAGGGCTGAATTCTGTCTCCCCAAGGGACCTTAATTCTCCGTAAGAAGAGAGGACAGTCGTGACTTCATCAGACCATCACCATTTGCCGTGTGATGCTGTAACAAGCTACACAACAGGAGCGTTCTCATGAATTAGTTGTCTTTATTCTCTTAACCCAAGGGGATTTTTGTTCTAAATCCAGCTTTCACCAAGGAGTTTTTGTACAACACCCACGTCTGCTAAAGACTTCAGGCAAAGACTATACTCTCTTTGTTCTTTTGTGTAACACCTTGCCTTGGAAACCGCAAAAGGAGTATAATTCAGATCAAGCTATTGGCACATATATTCTTCTGCTTATGCAAAAGGCTTGCTTCAATTCAGGCAATACAATTATTTTATAGAGCAAATAGCTTATAGCCATTTCTTGGGGAATGATCTGGACCATAAACTAGTAGAATCATAGAATCATAGAGTTGGAAGAGACCACAAGGGCCATCGAGTCCAACCCCCTGCCAAGCAGGAAACACCATCAGAGCACTCCTGACATATGGTTGTCAAGCCTCTGCTTAAAGACCTCCAAAGTAGGAGACTCCACCACACTCCTTGGCAGCAAATTCCACTGTCAAACAGCTCTTACTGTCAGGAAGTTCTTCCTAATGTTTAGGTGGAATCTTCTTTCTTGTAGTTTGGATCCATTGCTCCGTGTCCGCTTCTCTGGAGCAGCAGAAAACAACCTTTCTCCCTCCTCTATGTGACATCCTTTTATATATTTGAACATGGCTATCATATCACCCCTTAACCTCCTCTTCTAGTAGTTCCTTGACACCCAATAATTACCTGGAAATACAGTGGTACCTTGGGTTAAGTACTTAATTCGTTCCGGAGGTCCGTTCTTAACCTGAAACTGTTCTTAACCTGAAGCACCACTTTAGCTAAAGGGGCCTCCTGCTGCTGCCGTGCCGCAGGAGCACGATTTCTGTTCTTATCCTGAAGCAACGTTCTTAACCTGAAGCACTATTTCTGGGTTAGCGGAGTCTGTAACCTGAAGCGTATGTAACCTGAAGCATATGTAAGCCGAGGTACCACTGTAACCATTTCTCATCACATGCTAATACCACCAATCTGCTAGCAAGTACAAAGTTTTAGTCAGCCTAGTTGTATAGAAACAAGGACACAGTGAAATATAGTAGATACTGACCGAAATGCTACCCTATCCTACAAAATAGATTTTTTTAAATCTGTGACGTGGAATTTGCTTTCAAACGGTCTTAAAACTAGTAGGAGGAAAGTAAATTAGATGGCTGCAATTTGTTTAAGTCCTGCCTAGATGACACATGAGATTATGAAATATTTATCTTACTGTGCCACCAACCAGGCGAAGCACTCAGAGCTGGTAAAACAAAAATCCTTAATGATCAGGATGAAATAAGCACTTTCCTTCATTCCAAAAGAATTCAGCAGTTCTGTTCTGAATAGCTCACAATCAAGAACACAACAATCTGGGAACATTACTTTGTACATGAGCTTAGGTGGAAATTTCAGCTTTGTTTACCACTTCAAGTTAACTATGCAAAGCTTAAAGGCCAGATGTGAACACAGAAAAAGGTTACAGGATGTCAAATACTGATGCATCTGCCTTTTAGGACATCTGTCATGAAGGCTTTTGTGAAGATCAAGACAGTTCCATCATATATTTTCATTCCTTAGTCATAAACACTAAATACTTTACTAGCTAATCAGCTAGTCTTCTGAACTCTTTATGTGCACTCCATGCCATATTCCTGAAGTTTAGAATATGCCACAAAGGTCTGTAAAAGTTGCAATCTTATGACCCTGAAACTCTTAACTAACAACAAGGTGAAAAGGCAAAGGATAAAAAAAATCATGAGATTGCAAATCAAATTGAAGTTGAAAATAAATATGCACATTCTTTGATTGCCTCTTTTAACAATTTATTTTATTAGAGAGTACAGGAGATAGGAGTCTGTAATCAGGTAGATTAATAAGCAGGCTATTTTCTCAGCGACTGTCTCACAAGGTGCCACCATAAGAATATTTAAGCAAGAATGCCATGACTTTTGGAGAGAAAAAATAAACTTACTTTCCTCTAAAAGCCGTGAGAGGACAACCTAGAGTACATCGAGGCAATTCAGGTTAAATAAGATTCTACAGAGATTAACAGGTGCTCAGCCTTCTGTGTGCAAGCATGAAAAAAGAACTTTTGGAGGAGGAGGGTGGGAGCCTAATTACTTTGAGAGAAAATCCTCCTTTGCACACAGAAGGGTGACCACATGTTAGCTCCAATTTATGCTGATCCTTGCACAGTGTATAGTTGGAGTGTGCCTTATTCACTGAGTGGCTTCATGCCTCAGGCAGTTTTCTAAACCAGGCCCTAGTCATTTACTTCACCTGGAAGAAAATCCACACAGATAACAGTTTCAAGCTGGGGAATGGTACTTGTAGACACCTTGGGGAATGGAACTGTTATTATCTCCCAGTTATGGACAACAGACTAGAAGCTAATGATATAGATTCTTGCCCCATGGATGCAGCAGGAATGTGAAATGAAATATCACAGGACAACCTATGCAGTGGTGGAGACCTGCAAATAAAATAATAATAATCTGCCTGGTATGTTTAGGTTTCCAGATTGCAGAATCCTAAATCAGGCTATTCCCATTCATGAATGTTACTTTCTGAACAACCCTTCAAGCCTAAGACTAGTCGAATCTGAAGACTACATTGGGACATATGCAGTCATATGTCTCCTATGTTCCATCGAGTGAGACATGGGGAAAGATAGTTTCCCCCCCCCCCAAAAAAAAACCCTCCACATTCCTCTAACTAAGCTCACAGCAAGAGATCTGAATTCTATTACTGACGTTTGTGAGATCTGGCCTGCTAAACTGCAACAATGAGATTGTGCCTGGGAATTATATCATTGCATGCGCCCACTTTCCCCAAGCAATGAAAAAGTGGGCAGCTAAGGTGGGCAGAGTCATTTTTCTTTGAATGGAAGGACTTTCTTCCCACTTAGTGTTTTCTTCCCACTTAGTATCTCACCGTTATGCCTTGAACTTTGCAAACCGACTGCCTAAGTGGCATCATAGCATATAAAGTAGCTTTGCCAACACGTTTTGTGTTTCTATTCAGAGGTTGACAAGTTTCCCCACTTTAAGAGTACAGGTGTTTTTTTTGTGTGTGGTTGTTGTTTTTTTTAATGCTCTCAGAGTTGTAATCTGTTTTGGACGTTTATTGGTGCCTGTTCTCCCTTGAGTTCCTGTGTCCCAACTTTGACATGACAATCATTTGACTCAGACCAGAAGGGATTGGGAAGATTTATTAGTCTCATGTGAATAAGGGACAGTTTAATGACACAGGCTACTGCACATTATAATCTTGCTCAAGCTCAATGTGACCTAAAAGCTCAAGTTAAATATTAGCATTTGGTGGGAAAACTCTCATTTGGATGTCAAGGTTCTTTCTGATCTGAAAGAACTGTCTGTGGCTCTGATAGATCACAGCAGTCCTGTAAGAAACACTGGTTAATTCTGCAAGTTAAAGGAGCTTAAAGAAACATCTAGATTTAAATCATTCTAATGGGACATTTCCCCCCCCCCCAGCCTCAGGATTACCCATAGCAGGGAGTCCTGTGCCAAAATACTAATTAGTTTGTGTGTGGAATATCTGAGAGCCCTGTGCAAAAGGGGAGAAGTGTGGCAAATGGTAGCTTTTTTGCTCTCCCCCGCAATTGGGAAAGGGGGAGGGGAAAGCTACCCTTTGAAAGCATTGCCTGCATGCCAGGGTTGGGGTTTCAAAACTCAGCTGCAAGATGAAGAATTTCCTGATCACTGGCTTAGGGCGTAGGAAACATGTTATTTCCTAACAGCCTTTCTAAGATCATTCTCAGTTTTGGAGATTTGAATTGTGATAGTGGTAAGAAAATGGGTTCCACCACTGCCATCTGTAACTTCCATGATCCAAAGGTTTTCTGAAAGCTTCTCCAAAGCTGAGGCTGAGTTGAGAAGTTTGCATGCTTTGTAACAGAGGATTAACTAAATGGTTGCCAAATGACTGTCATGTTAGTTTGTGCACCTGTAAAGACAAGGCAAAAATATTGTTGCTTGGAATCTTCTTGAGTGATGACAGATTCCAGGAATAGGAGAGAGAGCACTGGTGACTTAACAGATTTTTAAAAATATTTGCATTGCTTACAAATACATACTACTCAAATCATAGACTGGACCATCCAATCTAATTACATTACCATGTCCCACTTGATGCAGGAAATCCAGAGCTATAAATCCTCAATGGATGGCTAGCTAGACTTTAATTGAACACCTCTAGAATGGTGGAGCCCAGTACCTCACTACTTTAATTCCATACAGAAGTACAGCATAATCTCTCTGCCTGTTCCAAACTTCAGGCTGCTCTTACACACACTATCCCCTCCCGTGTGTGTGTGTGTGTGTGTGAGAGAGAGAGAGAGAGAGAGAGAGAGAGAGAGAGAGAGAGAGAGCTTCCCCTAGTTCTGATGGGTATCTCATTCAAACAGAAGGATGGGAGAGATTGCTGAGCAACAGCCCAGAGTAGTTGGTTAATGGGGTTGGGAGAAGTTTGGGAGATAGTTGACAATCTCCCCAACAAAAGGAATGATTGGCTGACCACCATATACAGTGCTACCTTTGTTCTCAAACTTAATCCGTTCCGGGAGTCCGTTCGACTCCTGAAACTGTTCAAAAACCAAGGCACAGCTGCAGGAGCTTCCTGCACTCAATCAGAAGCCGTGTCATACGTTTGGCTTCCAAAAAACATTGGCAAACCAGAACACTTCTTCTGTGTTTGCAGTGTTTGGGAGCCGATTTGTTCGACAACTAAACTATTGAGAACCAAGGTTCCACTGTATTGACTTTCCCATTTCCTAATTGTCATGGAGTGAAGTCCGTTACTGTCATGAGCCCCATGGCTCCATCTGGAGCAGGCATGGATTGGCAGTCTCCGGCTATTAAAGATGAGGAGGAAGAATCAGAAGGGAGAGTGAATTGTGGGAGCCGGGGATGGACGGTGGAGGTTCTCCTCCTTCTGTTCCTCCTGTGGGGTAGAGAACTTCATTGATAAAATCCAAAATAGTTCAAGAGAAAAGCCTTAATGAAAACATTACTACCAACTTCATTTTCATAGAGAACTGACGTTGGTGGTGACTGATCATTTTTTAGTCCTTTATCTGAGTAGAAATACTCCGGGATCCTTTAATTAAAATATTTCACCTGCACTATTGTGGGTTTTTGCCCCCTTTTCCATTTTGTTTACTTAGATGTTAACCTATCAACAGCTTGTATAATCCCTCTGTTCTATTCAGTGTTTGCCTTCCTTTGTATAAGCAACACTATTATCTCCTTGGGGTTCCAATCACTGCTGACATTATTGGATTTTCTAATGAAAATCCAAGCAATTTAAAACAAAATAAGACCCTGGGTTTCAATCCATTTTGACTCCACTGAATCACACTGAGATGTTGGTGTGAGAGCATCTACTCTTGGGTTTTCATTTTTTTCTGCAGCAGAGTTCCTTTTACAGAGAAGTTTTCCTGCTTATTTTACTTATTTACAGCAACAGCAATAGCAGCATTCCAGCTATCTCTTAGTGAAATTCTCATTACAAGAATAAACACCATTTGGTTCTGTTTCTCAGAGTCTTTATTATTTACAAAAACTTTACACTGGCTATTAATAAAGGAAACAAAACAAATAAAGCAACATAATCCTTTTCTCTATTTAGCCATCCAGCCAGAGACCTAATGCTGACTCATTCACATACTCATTTAGACTGACCCAGACTTAGCTGATTGCACGCCCTGATAAGGACACCTGTTGCTGGGGAAATTCTCCATTGCCTAGCAACTCGTTCAAGGCCATTTGCAAGTTTCTCCTACAATATTACAACATGAGATGGCTACAAGATTATGTCATTGTTGTTGCTGTTTGTTTGTGTTAGCATTTACTTAGCACCAACAGCAAGAGATTATGTGAATCTCTTTATTCTAAAAAAAATCACCGCATTGTTTTAGGGTGGTGGGGAGATTGAGCTCAGCCTTTCAACATGAACTTCAAAACAACAAGAAATCTGATCCTGGTACCCAGATGGATGAACTTCTGCTAGTACAACTTTAGCCAGCTCTTACTCAAGCTATGCTACATTTCAGTTTGGGATCGCAGTGTACACATCCAGTGCTGGCACTAGATATTTTGCTGCTTAAAATGGAATCCAAATGGTGCTTTCTCCCAATCCCACATTCTAGGGCCAGCTGCACCATTCATATACCAATTCCTGCCTCCATCAGTTTGCTACATGCCAGAACCAGCTCTGGGCCTAACAATGCTTCAAGACCGAAAGCCAGTGGAGAAGTTATTGGAACCGGGGCAAGCTTCCTATGCAAGCATCTGCTTCTGTGAGGAGTCTGCTCATATGAGCAGAGTAGCTTAAGGTAACGGGATCTGAGGAACATTGTGGCTCCTCATCTGTGATGTAATGATATCTATTTACCTGGGCAAAATGGCAGCAAGTAACATCTGCACAGCCTATAAATTAGATGTTTGTTGGTAAACTACGGGGTTGTGGTAAGTAAAGGTAAAGGGACACCTGACCTTTAGGTCCAGTCGTGACCGACTCTGGGGTTGTGGCACTCATCTCGCTTTATTGGCCGAGGGAGCCAGCGTTTGTCCACAGACAGCTTCCAGGTCATGTGGCCAGCATGACTAAGCTGCTTCTGGAAAACCAGAGCAGCGCACGGAAACACTGTTTACCTTCCCGCCGAAGTGGTACCTATTTATCTACTTGCACTTTGATGTGGTTTCGAACTGCTAGGTTGGCAGGAGCAGGGACCGAGCAATGGGAGCTCACCCCGTCGCGGGGAGTTTCGAACTGCTGACCTTCTGCTCGGCAAGTCCTAGGCTCTGTGGTTTAACCTACAGCGCCACCCGCGTCCCATACGGGGTTGTGGTACAGAGGCAGAAATGCAGCAGCAAAATAATATTAACTGATCCAGATCGAATTCAAACCAATCTAAAAATAAGCCATGAAGATGTGACGATAACAAGTTTTCTTGAACTGTCAAAGATCCATTGTATGAGTCTAATGTTAATTGCTTCGAGCACTTTTTGGAAATGATGCCCTTGAATACAGAGGCAGCTGTTCATTAATAGTCTTGTGATCTCTTGCTTTGCCATTCCCTGTGTGGAGTTAGCTGTTCCCTTTTATCTCTATCAGCAGGATGTCCTCTCTTGAGTGCAGAACTAATCATGATATGAGATTTAGAGATTCTTGGTTAGTTGTGTTTTTCTTGCAAATTCTGCTCGATAGAAAAACCCAGTGTTAGTTTATGAGTTAGAATACATCCATGTGAAATGGTTTTTGCATTTAGAACTGGACAAACAACAAGCAAAGGTGGATGTTTATTCCCAACAAACGTGCTAAGAACAAAACGTAACTTGCTTGTGACCAAATACCTTTGACTGAAACAAATGGAAGGCTTGTTAGCTTGTCTCATGACAACAACCCACAGAATCAATTGCAGTGATTCCCTTCCGCTCCCCCTGTCTTTTGCCTCCATACTCTAAAAGAGTAAGACAGCCCCAGTCTGCAGATACACAAACACAGCACTGGATGGCATGATTAGCTTCTGACAACACCAGGCATCTGTTTAAGAGAAGGGAGTCTGTGTGATTTCTCCCTGCACCTCCAGTTGTTGATTAGTGCTGGCTAAGGCATGTACAGTCCCAGATCAGCATTCTAGAACCATAGATATGGCTCTATCCATATTTCAAATTCTTCGTTATCAATCAAACCATGACAGTTGATGGAACCTAGTAACAGATATTCAAGGTCATTTGGGTCATTGAGGACTTCCTGGAGGGTATACGGTAGATTTAGATAAAGGGATCCAGATTTTGATGTACAGTATAAAGAAGGCTGATCGCCGAAGAATTGATGCTTTAGAATTATGATGCTGGAGGAGGCTCTTGAGAGTCCCATAGACTGCAAGAAGATCAAACCTATCCATTCTGAAGGAAATCAGCCCTGAGTGCTCACTGGAAGGACACATCCTGAAGCTGAGGCTCCAATACTTTGGCCACTTCATGAGAAGAGAAGACTCCCTGGAAAAGACCCTGATGCTGGGAAAGATGGAAGGCACAAGGAGAAGGGGACGACAGAGGACGAGATGGTTGGACAGTGTTCTTGAAGCTACTAACATGAGTTTGACCAAACTGTGGGAGGCAGTGGAAGACAGGAGTGCCTCGCATGCTCTGGTCCATGGGGTCACGAAGAGTCGGACATGACTAAACGACTAGACAACAACAACAATGATGAATTCAGATAGAACTCTTATTAAAATATAAGTTCCCAGTTATCATAGTAAATATAAGGTGTTAAATTTCAAGGGTGATTAGCATTGCTGTTTTGCCAAATAACACAACAAAAAACTATTGTTAGATTGACCTGGCCCTGTCATTCAAATAAGCCCAATTGACTGTTATAAAAACAGCAGCACCATGGAGAGCACCAGTTTTATATTCCTTTGACAAAATCCCCACTGAAATGAATGGCAACTGTGAGTACACTCACAGTGGGTTGTGTGTTTTTGTGTATATATATGAATGGCATAGATTGGACTTAACTCAGAACCATATTCCAAGGTTGGTAAGGTCTACAAATATATTCACAAATCACAAAACCAATAGCAACAGCAGTTTTCTTTTATGTGTCTGCCGGGATCTTGGATCATTGCCATTGTTGACAGCACATATTCAAATGTGTTTAGGATTCAGACCACATACAGAATCTAGGTTCCCTAACACAAAATCTAAAAATTGCTGTAAAAAGAGACTCACAACCCCAAAATACGTAGATGGTACATTTCACGGCTGCTTTGAACACGCACAAAATGGTCGTTGCCTGTATGTAAATATATGTCACAGAATCATAAAGAAATCAAATTGTAGAGTTGGAAGGGACCACTGCGAGAAGTGAGGTTACATGGAACCAGGCAGAGGGCCTTCTTGGTAGTGGTATCCACCCTGTGGAACGCCCTCCCATCAGATGTCAAGGAAATTAACAACTACCTGACTTTTAGAAAATATCTGAAGACAGCCCTGTTTAGGGAAGTTTTTAATGTTTGATTCCATTTTTTATATTCTGTTGGGAAACCCAGCCAGATGAGCGGGGTATAAATATTATTATTATTATTATTATTATTATTATTATTATTATTATTATTATGTATTATGGCATCTTGTCCAACCCTTACAATGCAGGAATCTTTTTGCCCATTGTTGGGCTCGAACCCACAACCCAGAGATTTAGAGCTGAAGGCATTGTTCTGTTTTCCAAATTGTGGAGAAGGGTTGAGGAAAGTTCTAGGATTGGGGCTGTTATTCTAGTCCCACTGAACTGGGAGTAAGCCGACCTAAACTCAATGGAACTTGGTACTTAGTAGACATAATACTTTCTGCTGTAGGCCATTTATGTGTTCCTACTGCACTAAGACCCATTGGATTGACTTGCTTCAGCACTTCACTGATTTATTTAGTGGATTTTCCCCCATTGTTTTTTTGTTAATTAAATATAAATATACATGCATGATATGCTGGTTTGTTTTCATTATGTCTTTCCATAGCAAGGCCCGAGGAAAAGAATGCAATCTGCTGAATGCTGGCTTGAGTGATTTACACCCTGTTCTACAT
Source organism: Podarcis liolepis (assembly GCF_965112155.1). Classification (NCBI taxonomy): domain Eukaryota; kingdom Metazoa; phylum Chordata; class Lepidosauria; order Squamata; family Lacertidae; genus Podarcis; species Podarcis liolepis. Next base: position 54,835,583 of record NC_139562.1, on the reverse strand, counting down.
TAACTTACAGTTCATGCCTGACTGATTTTCCTCCGCCTCTCCTAATTGAAGACCTTTTATACTATTTATAATTAGTTAATGTGACAAGGATGTATGTGGTAAACAAAAGGGAGATTAGATTGAAGAAAGCAATGTAGCTAATAGATATCCTTTAATTAAAAATAAACTCTGAGCCATATTTCACACATGCTTCAAAATCATTTTGATCTTTGAGCCTTTTTTATAGTTATAATGATTGTGGAGGAAGAGTAGTAGAAAAAAAATAAAATGGGGAAAGGAACCAGATAAAAGTCCTAGCCAGGTGTTTCCACTAATGCAATTCAAATTGTATGACAGCTGATCGGAAAGAGGGGCAACCTGCTGACCGACAACTGAGGGATGATGAGATCAGTGATATCAGCAACCAACACAACCAACTCTTCTTCCTCAACATTTAGGAGCACAATTCAAAGTGTTGGTGCCGACCTTTAAAACCCTAAATGGCCTTGGCCCTGTATACCTGAAGGAGCATCTCCACCCCCATCGTTCAGCCCAGACACTGAGGTCCAGCGCTGAAGGCCTTCTGGTGGTTCCCTCACTACGAGAAGTGAGGTTACAGGGTACCAGGCAGAAGGCCTTCTCTGTAGTGGCACCCACCTTGTGGAATGCCCTCCCATCAGATGTCAAGGAAATAAGCAACTATCTGACTTTTAGAAGATATCTGAAAGCAGCCCTGTTTAGGAAAGTTTTTAAGGTTTGATGTTTTATCATGTTTTTAATATCCTATTAGGAGCCGCCCAGAGTGGCTGGGGAAACCCGGACAGATGGGTGGGGTATAAATAATAAATTGTTGTTGTTGTTGTTGTTGTTGTTGTTGTTCTCATTGTGGTCATACAGTGTATCCCGCCTCACTTTTACCACTGAAGCTTCAAAAAATTAAGAGACCTCAGCCCATACATAGTGAGGGGGGGTTGATAGTGCTCGCCTGACTATTGTGAATAGACAGAGGGGCTCAAGTGCTCCTTTCTATGTGTACATCTGATGCATGTCCTGCCCCAGGTGTTGTGCACCCCACTGACCCTGCCTCCCATGTCGGTGCATTCAGTGTGACATTTGAAGGGGGATCTCTGTGTGAATGGTGTTCTCTCAAAAGGGTGGATATCCAATGTACATACAGCTGTATCTCCTTTCAGATGTCATCTTGAATATACACTGTTTGGAGGCATCTCAGTGGGGCATGCAATGGGCGTGGGGTTGGTGGGAGTCCTGCTTATCCCTCCATGTGTTGGATGAACTCCTCCATTTGAGCACTTCTAGGATTGTGCCCATTGAAGCTTTAGCAGTGAATCAGGCCATCAATTCTTCATGTTTTTAAAGTCTCTTTAAACAATTATCCATTGCTTGTCCAATTTCATCCTGCATTCTGAGTGCACAGAAGCTTGGAGTCAGTGAAAGGACATTTCTTAATTTAGCATGTGGTCTTGAAAATGATATTGGCAGTTTCATTTCATCAGACTGTCTGGGTGGCTGAGCATTGCCTGATTAGTTATTACATTACATTATTGATGTTTTGTCACAACACTTTGGAAAGTTAATGCAGGCATGAGAGAGCACCCAAACAACAGTAAGTCCTGCTGTGTTTCTATTAAGCATATCACTTCAGTGTTTGGTGTGTCTAGAGAGTGGGACTGTAAAAATCTAGTGAAATTGTACTTTTTGGATGGAACTCAGAAGTGATCACAAAGATAATAGATAATAGCATTAAACAACTTTGAGTAAGCCCTTATGTTTAATATTGGTTTACAGTAATGCTTCCCTTATTTGTTTCCGCATGACACATATAATATACACATAAAAATGTCACGCCTGCAAATTTACATATCCTGAATACTTATCTCTGTGTGATGCCTAAAGTCTCTGTGGGCAACTGTATCTGCAGATGTAATTGTAGCCTCTACAATGTAAAACTCTAGGAAATGTTCTTGTAGCAGCAAGTGGTGAGCCTTTCATCTAAAGACAACAGCCCATCATTAGCTGCTAAAATGAATCCCTGTGGCATTTTATATCCTTCCCCCACAGAAACAGTTGGTAACCATTTACAAGGGTGTGTTTCTGTATTGTTGCTGTTGTTTAAAAAAAATCTTAAGGGTAAACAATCCAAGAAGTTAGTTGGTTTCTGACTTAAGTCCTCTTTAATGGAAACTGAGCTCAGGCGGAGCTCAAGTTTATGTAACAAACAGTACTTAATTGTTTAAAGAATTAAACTGCTTAGAGGTTTTATTACAACCAAGCAGTATATATATGTTGTGAAACAAACAAATAAAATACAGGCAAATTTAACCAATTGAAGCTCCCTGCTCAGGAGATGACACACTGAAGGGAAGGAGAAAAACACACCAATCTATGCTCTGTATCAGGTGTTTTTTTTGTGTGTTTTTTTGTAGTTGTTAGGCGTTTAGTCATGTCTGACTCTTCGTGACCCCATGGACCAGAGCATGCCAGGCACTCCTGTCTTCCACTGCCTCCCGCAGTTTGGTCAAACTTATGTTGGTAGCTTCAAGAACACTGTCCAACCATCTCGTCCTCTGTCTTCCCCTTCTCCTTGTGCCCTTCATCTTTCCCAACATCAGGGTCTTTTCCAGGGAATCTTCTCTTCTCATGAGGTGGCCAAAGTATTGGAGCCTCAGCTTCAGGATCTGTCCTTCCAGTGAGCACTCAGGGCTGATTTCCTTCAGAATGGAGAGGTTTGATCTTCTTGCAGTCCATGGGACTCTCAAGAGTCTACTCTAGCACCATAATTCAAAAGCATCAATTCTTTGGCAATCAGCCTTCTTTATGGTCCAGCTCTCACTTCCATACATCACTACTGGGAAAACCATAGGAAAAACCTTTGTCGGCAAGGTGGTGTGTCTGCTTTTTAAGATGCTGTCTAGCCAACATGATGAATTCCTGATGGTGTTGGCCTAAAGCTCCCATCACCACCTGAGCATTGGCCATGCTGGCTGAAATTGATAAGAGCTGAATTCAAAAACCTCTGTAGGACACCACACTGGCTACCCTGCTCTATAGGCAGTGCTTTTTTTCTGAAAAAGAATGTTTAGGGGTACTCTCATTCTGACTCAAGAAACCATTTTATAGTTCAGATCAGGCAAAATAAATATAGTAAATGGACAAAAGTACAAAGAACATGCATTACTCATATTGAAATACTGCCCCTCAATAAGACCAAGCTTTCATCAGTAAAACACCACACTGCTTCACACATTAAACGCTCGCTTCCATCTGAGACTCAGGAAACATCGTGACAGGAAATGGGGTAGCAACGGAACTGACGATTCACCGTGTTAGAGAAGAAACTAAAAGTTAAGAAAATGTTAGTTTCTTCTCCCGTTAGATTCACAAAACGTTTAGGGGTATGTATGCCCCTGTGTCCCCCCCCAGGAAAAAAGCACTGTCTATGCCCCTTTTAGGACTGACCAGGCAAAGCCAGGATGCCACTGAATTCAAGTGACTGGGTTGTGTGGCCTCCTCCACTCAACTGTTGCCTATTCTAAATTTTACAAATTTAACAGTGGAAGGGTGTGAAGCTCTTTCTGGTACCTACAACTAGAAGTAGGTAATATGCCAAAACGTCCAGATTCTTTATTAGTTCCTTCCATTTTAAGACTCAGTGTCTGCCCTAATTCTGTCTTGAATCAGTGGGGTAGACACCAAATCTAACAACAGAGTCTAGATGAGACATAGTTAGTTATTCCTCTCTCATGCACAGCAGCTGCTTTCCAACAATCCTCTGCCATTTCTGTGTGAGAGAGAGGGGTGGGGAGGGAAGGAGAGATAATAAAGATTAGGCATGCATGTTGGGAGGGCCAGTTCTGTAGTTTCCCCCCACCCACTCACCTCACCCAATAGCACTTTCCCATCCAAAGTGAATGGCACTTCTTCAGGAAATTTCCAGAAGCTTTGACCCACATGGCATAATGTGGTAATGTCATAATCTTCCATGGAAAAAAGCTTCCTGAGTACTTAGGAAAAACTATACATCCAAACCAACTGAACCATGCAAGGAGATTCTCAGGGTCACACTCAAGGTCATTTCGAGCCAGCGTGGTGTAGTGGTTAAGAGTGGTGGACTTGTAATCTGGTGAACCGGGTTCGATTCCCTGCTCCTCCACATGCAGATGCTGGGTGACTTTGGGCCAGTCACACTTCTCTGAAGTCTCTCAGCCCCACTCATCTCACAGAGTGTTTGTTGTGGGGGATGAAGGGAAAAGGAGATTGTTAGCCACTTTGAGACTCCTTCGGGTAGTGATAAAGCGGGATATCAAATCCAAACTCTTCTTCTTCTTCTTCCCCAAGAACCACAAATGTTTCACTCTCATATTTGTGCTCTGGTTAGCAACTACCAGCACAATTACAACGAGAATGATCCAGGGATTTCTGGCACATACACAAAGCTCCCACATGAGCAAAGTCTTTCCTGTACAGCTCTTTAGGCACGCTGTCACTGATGACATCTCAACGTTCTGGCCGAGCACATTGCCAGGCAGGATGTGTGACACTCAGACGCTGATAGGAGGAGAGAACATTTTCGCAGTTGGAAGATCCTGCATAAGGAGAAAGGAAAACAACAAGAGCCATCATTGTGTGCGCGCCCACGAAGATTAAAAGTAGCAGCTAAGCTTATTTTCAATGGAACAAATAGTGCTTTGTCGCTTTACACCAGATGGCACGACTCGTGACCCACCAAGCTGAAAGTAGCCTGTCTGCATATGGAAGCATGTTTGATGCTTGGCAGCCCCTGTGTTTGCACAGTCCCAAGCAAGGAGCATAAATGGGAGATTTATCAAGTCCCTTGTGGACTTCTGGTGGGCTCTGGTTGGACTGATGCAAACCTTTCATAAATTCTGCAGACCTGTTTTATACACTGTGACAAACTGGTGGCCGTTGTTTTAATTTCAGGAAATTCACTTTTTAAAAGGATGATGCTGAGCTGATAGGCAGCTCAGTGCGAAATCTCTGTTAAGGTTTTGCTAAAACCGTGATATATACTGGGAGTGTGCACCAGCCACAATATTTTACTTGTATCTATCTGTACCTATAGCTTTTATTCTTATAGATATGAGGCCGTACCCATAGGCGCCGACTCCATGGGGCTTGAGGGGGCCTGAGCCCCCTCAAAAATTCGTTTGGGGGGGCTCCGCCCCCCCAATAATCTCCGGCGCCCCTCCAGCAGAGCGCCATCGCCGCCCCTCCCCCAGCCCAAAATGCACAGGGTCGGGCTGCATGTCTCCTGCCCTCCCTCCCGAGCAAAAGCTCCACCTTCGGAGCTGATTAATAGGAGCAGCACGCTCTCCCCTATTCGCTCACGAGGAGGCGGCGCCACTTTATTTGCATATTCATGAGCTTATTTATTATTCATGAGCTTTCCCGCCCCCCCCCCAATATTTTTTATAAGTCCGCGTCCCTGGCCGTACCTATAGTTGTACCCAATCTGTTTAGGAGTCAATCTGTGTCTTTGATCAATTTGATCTATTAAAAATGAAGTTCAGCCATCGTCCCCCTCACCCCTTCATTATAATGGGGGATCAAAAAATAACTACAATTTCTTTTTCCTGTTCATAGAAGCTGATGAAGTTTGTAGCCATGGGAGCTGCTCCAGAGTGGATAAAGTCTGTCAAATTGTAGGTTGTTATATACAGGAGGGTTTGTGCAGGGTTTTGTGTTTATATTTAAAAAAAGAAGTCTCTTTTTATTTTCTGCCAGGTAAGGTCACCCCTCCTGAGGGGGTTGAAGCCTGACAGATTTCATAACGATAGCTGCAGTGATTCTCCAGCAAGGGAAAATGTTACCATTTGAGGGCATGTATAGAAGTGCAGGGTTGTGGTGATGGAGAAAAGGATTTATCCAAAGCACAACTCCTCCTGGACCATCACGTTTTCTACACGGGATGACAACAATAATTATAACCAATCACCAGAATGCATTTGTGAAACCAGAGGTTAACAATTATAAGGATCCATATCTTTGATACAGTACATGTTTTTGCTCCATGGCAACACTGGAAAGCACTTGGTTTTTATGTGGTTGGTTGTGGTTGTTTTGCAGTTCAATCAATGGAGAGATTTGGAATTCAGTGGAGTGATTTGATGGTTTGTGGGATGAAAACCTATGAAAGAATTATACAGTTTCAAGACGATCCATTTACTGGACTGATATGTGTGTGTGCGCGCGTGCGTGCGCATGCGCACAGATGCTATTCCCTTTGCTCTGTCTTTGGCACTACACCTCCTCTTCCTTGGCTGCTCTGTTGTCCCTCTTCCCAGTCTCCCTTTTCCCTCCTACCCTTTCCAGTCACTCTATTTGCAGTTCAGGTGTTGATCTGAGCCTTGAAAAGTGCACAGTGCTGAAAGAGGAAGTGTCACCCTTCTGTTTTCCTCTTTTAGCTCTATGTAATTTTCAAAGGGGATGCAGGTGGCACTGTGGGTTAAACCACAGAGCCTAGGACTTGCCAATCAGAAGGTCGGCAGTTCGAATCCCCACGACGGGGTGAGCTCCCGTTGCTCAGTCCTGCCAACCTAGCAGTTTGAAAGCACGTCAAAGTGCAAGTAGATAAATAGGTACTGGACATAATGGTCAGGGGGCCCTTTACCTTTACCTTTAATTTTCAAAGTGTGGAAAGGTAATTGGCTGCACAACCTCATGACAAAGGTGGCAATGAGGTGACCCAGTTTGAGAGGCATCAGAGACACCAGAGGAAGCCCATTAAGGAAACCATTGTTGATGACCCAAGGTCTTTGTTCACTTGGTATGAAGAGTCCAGTGCGACTTCTCTGCTCTCACTAACCTGTGCTAGAAGAACTATTGCAGACCTTTACCACTTGGTATGCATTAAGCTGCTTAGAGGTTAGGTCAAAAAGGAAGCCACAGGGGGAAACTAGAAGGAGAAGTTTGTTTATAAGAATATCCTAATGAAGTCCCTTCTTCCACCTTTCTATTCAAGCCCTATTCACAATCTTGGGAAAGGGAACCCATAGGACATTGCTGTTCATTTTCTGAAATCAATTCATATACGTTGCTTGCTCAGGTACTAAGAATATGTGAGTCATTTACCATCCCTTGGATGATACAGTAAGTCAGTCTTATTACTGAACAGCTAGCTGGCAAGGCACAAAACTATACATGAGGAGCTTAATCATATATACTGATAAAAGGACTCCTGAGTTACAAGAACAGAAATGACTGTGAGGAAAATAGCAATTCCCTGTTCAGCGGAACAGCTTCCATTAATCACAGGCTCCATGATAGTAGCTTAGAAAGGCATCATGGAGCACAGCAGAAGCCAAATCAAACCTCTTTCGGAACAAAGCCTGCAACATTCATGCTGTCTGTGCCAGATGTGTTACCAAATCTGGCTCAATAGGTTTTATTGCCCAAGGCAAAGTAAACAAATGGCACAAGCTCAGTTGGGTAGAGCGTGGTGCTGATAATGCCAAGGTTGCAGGTTCGATCCCCATACGGGACAGCTGCATATTCCTTCATTGCAGGGGGTTGGACTAGATGATCCTCAGGGTCTCTTCCAACTCTATGATAACTAACTAAGTGAAATATATTCGGAGTCGAGTGTGAATTTCATGCTCTTTATTCAGCTCATAGTAGCAATGAATGAAACTTACCCCAAAACGTCTAGCTATATATACATTATTTACACAATGGGCCCCACGTGATTGGCTAATTCCGGGCTGCTCCTGTAGGCCAATCAGGTTGCAGATTCACCTCCTCCAGAAGCCTGATTGGCTGCTACTGCAGGCCAATCAGGTCACTGATTCACTTCCATCTAGAGCTAGATTGGGTGGCTTCTGCGGACCAATCAGAATTCTGCAATCTGGATCCTATTGTTCTAGGATTCAGCTCAATACATAACACTAAGTTATATTGAAACCTGAGGCAAAAAATATTATATGTCCCTCTCTCCCATCCCTGGTAGTAAAAAAACAAATAACAATATACTCAAGAGCGAACCGTTTGTTGCTGTTCCATGACACCCAAAATCAGCTGCCCAAAAGACCCTTTCTCATTCTATCTAATGGTAGGACTGGCCTGATATGAAAGGGATCTGCAAGACACCCCCAAAATTGGATCTTGCCCAATTCAGTGATCCTGATTAGGGCTCCAATTATGGTTTTAAACCTAAATTAAACCTGAAGTTGACAGCAAGGATGAGATAGGGAACTTTCCCCATGCAGATGGTTACTGGAGAGAACAGAAGGTTGCAATGGCAAACAATCAAGTTGACTTAAAAGTAAGATACAAAATAATGATTAATTTACATAAATCATATTCAAAAGTAAAAACTCCTTTTCATCTTTCCTTTTACTATATCCAGCATCCTTGGGATCACAGAAATTACAAAGGGGGGGGGAATATCATTTATGTCAATAATTAGTTTTCTCTAAATGAAACGGTGTACTGCATACTGTAATAGATCTAATTTCATGGTGATCAGACTGAATTCCCCTTAATTATACCTCATTATTCTTAATTACACACAATATCAACTTAGCTTCTCATTGCGTCAATGTTTATGCCATTCATCTGTGTGTAGGTCACTGTGTTCATTGTGGAAATGGATACATCAGACTTGTATGTTTGGTGCAAAGAAATGTTTTCACTAAAATTCTAAAGTTCTATTTGAATATTTTTAAGTTACTTGCTTTTGGGGGTGTTCTGTTTTTTTTTTTTAAAAAAAAAGCTTCTCCATCCTCCTTTGCTTTTAACTCTGTATGAGTTAACAGAGGGTTACTTGGGAACTCTTTCGTAATATGGCACTCTATGCAAGGCCAAAATTTGGTGGCTCCCAGTGGACCTTCTAAATTTTGCACCCCCTTGGCTCGGCACCCTGTGCGGGGAAACTGCCTGCACCACCTTAACCAGGCTTTTGCGTATAAATAGGGACTCGGGTGGCGCTGTGGGTTAAACCACAGAGCCTAGGACTTACTGATCAGAAGGTTGGCGGTTCAAATCCCCATGACGGGGTGAGCTCCCGTTGCTCGGTCCCTGCCCCTGCCAACCTAGCAGTTTGAAAGCACGTCAAAGTGCAAGTAGATAAATAGGTACTGCTCCAGTGGGAAGGTAAACAGCGTTTCTGTGCGCTGCTCTGGTTTGCCAGAAGCGGCTTAGTCATGCTGGCCACATGACCCGGAAGCTGTATGCCGGCTCCCTTGGCCAAAAAAGCGAGATGAGCGCCACAACCCCAGAGTCGGTCACGACTGGACCTAATGGTCATGGGTCCCTTTACCTTTTCCTAGTTGTTCACCTTAGTGTTCATCAACAGATAGTTGCTGAAATGTGAAGGTGTATCTATGGCAGCCAACTGGAATGAAGTCTATTAGGAAATTATTCTTTTACAGCAGTGGTTTCTGTACACCAGGAACATTTGCTAGCAAACCCACCCACCACCCCACCCACCCCTCCGTGACTTTGGGAGGATGAACTGACTGAAATAATGAGAGAGGCCACTGTGGAATAACAGCATGTTTCAGTGTCAGAAACCTTCCTTTAATAGACCTAGTGCCAAACAAAGACTGATGCAACCCAGATGTTAACAAAGATGTTGCACCGAGCAAAAGTGCTGCCTGGAGTAGTTATTAAAAGAGAAGGATATAACCTGCTTTGAAAAATATGTGCAAGTCAGACAGAATAGTCTTATTTTGATCAGAGATCTTCACCTTTGTGGGGGGGGGTAGGAGTCAGGGGGTAGCTATTGTTATAATCATAGCAAATTACTTACATTCCAAGCATTATATTGCCACTTAGCTCTAATTGAAGGATACACTTGAAGTCAAATTGCTGGATATCGGCTGGAGATAAGGATTAAATGTTCTTTTCTTCAATGCCTTTGTGACTTAAGCAAACTAAATTGTGACCTCTGTGTGCAGGTGGCTGTTTTTCCCCAATCAACAATACTCTGTCATTCTGTCAAAAGGTGAAAAACATACATTTGGAGCATCATACATTTGTTCATTTGCTTGTCTATTTATATACTGGCTTCCTACAGAAAATGGAAGTCTTTTTGATGCAATAGCAAAGAGCATTGCAAACCTGTATAAAGGAAAAGAAAGTGAACAATAAAAGATGCAAAAAAGAGAAAAGAACACATAACACTAAAAATCTTAAGACATTAACACACCGTTTTAAAAAAATCTTCAAATATATCAGAAGTAGGAAAGCTGAGTAGAAATAACAAGGGGGTGAAATGTGTGCCAAATAAGATAAAGAGATTGCAGAAAAGCTGAATAAATTATTTGTGTCTGATTTCACTATAGAAGATGTAGAACAAACTTTTTCAGCACAGGAGCCTTAGAAATTTCTTGGACAAGAGATGGAGGGTATCCATCCAATAGGTCTTAAAGATCTCAAATCCAAGTTTCAGGGCAAGTACTTTTTGGTGAAAGAATCCCAGCAGAGATCTGAAATCACAAAATATGCAGCAAAGTAAGGCATGGAAAGATAGGCTGTTAGACCTTTAAAATACCATGTTTTTTGCTCTATAGGACGCACCAGACCACAAGACGCACCTAGTTTTTGGAGGAAGAAAAGAAGAAGAAAAATATTCTGAATCTCAGAAGCCAGAACAGCAAGATGGATCGCTGCGCAGTGAAAGCAGCAATCCCTCTTGCTGTTCTGGCTTCTGGGATAGCTGCGCAGCCTGCATTCGCTCCGTAAGACACACAAACATTTCCCCTTACTTTTTAGGAGGGAAAAACTGAGTCTTATAGAGCAAACAATACGGTATGTATTTCCAAGTTTCAAAATAGTCCCCTCATCCCCCAGCATAGGAAAAGACCACATGTTTAGTAAGTTAAAAATGGTTTACTTACAAACCCTCTAAAGGTCAGGTTCATGTGCATTTTCATACATCAGTCAGAAAGGTTGCACAGGCAGTAAAACTTAGTTTTGTTCTAGAGTGCTTAAAGTTCCTAAATTATTGGCACAAGAAGTCAAGAGCTATGTGGTCTGAGCTTGGAGCAACCAGGACAGATCTCCTCACAAATTGAGTTTCTCAGATAGACTAGAAGTGAACAACAGGCCTGATTACCTAGTCGTTTTCAAGGTGAGCTTAGCCCAGCAAGACAACTTACTCTATGGTCTTAACCCCTTCATACATTAATTAGACTTAAGCATGTTGGTTATATGAAGCTGGTTATCCCACATATACCACGATGATAGACATGCCAGAACATCCCAGAGACTCTGAAGCCATTCCGCCATTAAGATACACCAGTGGGATGACTGAAATGATGCAGAAGCATGGGCATGACAGGAAAGGAGCACATGCACCATACCCTATATCCCTTCAGTCATGGTCATGCCCTTGTTGACAGTGCAGGGCCACAGCAGCCACAGATCTAGAACAAGATTTTCCTGTGCATTGTTTTTCAGTAGCATATCAGTGGCTGACTATCGTCCTGTGAGTATAGAATTGCTCTGCCTACCATTCATATATGCCTATTTCTAAAAATTTAAGTAATGAAGCAATTGCCTCCTAAACGGGATATCCTGCTTTTGGAGTTAAATTAGCAATCACATCTGCACTTCTAAAATTAATTCTGTTGGTAGAGGCTTTGTAATTTTTTCCCTCTTTAAATGCCTTGTTCTAATGCGATGGATTCCCCCCACCCCACGCGCCATTCTAAGCAGAATTGTTTCTTACTTCCTCAAGAGGAAAAAAATCTTTAATTTCTTTCACAGTAGCAGTCAATTCTCTTTGGGTCTATTTTGCATTTCTGGCTATTGTGTAATTCATATCCATCTGTTTCGCTGCAAATGTTGTATTCATTCTCACATCCTAAATATATTTTCCTTGGAAGTGCTGGTGGAGAGCTCAGCAAACCTCTTCGGTATCCTGCACTATGCAAGACACCCTAGATTGGGATAAAGTCCTGGAGTTACCTGCTTGCACATACTTTTAGTTCCTGCTACCCTAAGTAGCAGAAAACTGAGTCCGGACCTTTTCATCAGTCATAATAACTGGATGGCAAAAGTACAGGGTACAGTTGTTTTTCATCAGGTCTGCCCCAAGACGTTATGCTCCTTGAGGCGAAGGACGAGATTGTATCCTCCATTCCATGTATAGAAGCTGATGAGATTGACAGCTGGATTTTACTTTTACCCTGGAAATGAAACATCATCCTCTACTGCACTTCAGGGCAGCAGACTCAGCTACAGGGCCACACAGGTCAACCACAAGAACATAAGAAGAGACCTGCTGGATCAGGTCCAGTGTGATGGCCTGGGACTCGGGCTCGAACTTGGAACCAGACGAGACTCAGTCTGCACTGGATCCTTTGCCTCAGGTATCATCTGAACCAAGTCTGGGGCCTGATCCTGAAGAGTCCCAGTCTCCACAGGTTCCCCTGCAACAAACACCAGCTGGGCTGAGTCAGGGATCTGAGCCTGCCCTGGCTCCACATGCAGGGATTACCTCATTGCCTTCAGCTGGGCCATCACTTACAGCTACTCCACTACCGATTTGGTCAGGGGAGGCTGAGGCGGCCCCTGGGTCTAGTAACCCACCAACGACTCCCAAGCTGCAGAGACTGAGGTCTGAGAGAAGGAGAGACCTGAGTACTCACAGGAGGAGTGCTCGCCTTTGGCGAGACAGGGAGGTGAGTCGTTAGGGGATCGGGACCCCCACAAAAATACCCCAACAAAAATAAAAGGCCCCAGGTTGTGGGAACAACATTGCTGTATGCTATCATCCTGCCTCAGATCCTGTACCTGTCCTTGCCTCATGTCCTGCCTTGGCCCTGTCGGACTGACTCCCAGCGGAACCTTCGGATTCTGGACCAGTCCTGGACCGCATTTCACGGGTTACCCCCAGGCCCAGCACCCTGTTCTCACTGTGGTCAACTAGATGTCTGTGTGAAACTTGAAAGCAGAACCTGGGCACAAGAGCTCTTCCCTTGCCTGTGGTTTCCATCAGATGGTATGCAGAGCATAGACGTCTTGGACACTGGTAGCCTTATTCTCTGTGAATTTGTCTAGCCCTCTTTCAAAGCCATTTAGGTTGGTGATCATCACTACCTCCTATGGGAACGAGTGCTATAATTTGCTCTTTTCCTTAATTTGAAGTGTAAACACATCTGCTTATTTTGGCAGCGCTTCAAGATTTATTAGCAATCTCTGTCTCCTTCTTTATGAATTTGGCAAACCACGCCCAACTTGCCCCTGTGCATAGGTGGGCTCAGCCGGTTGTGTGAAAACGTTGGCCTTCCGTGACAAAGATCAGCACACGTACTGTAAGCAAGTTACAACATGCAGAGCTGCCTGAAGATGGACAGGAATGAACAAGTTAAGAAGCGACACGTCAGGGACATTGATGTTTCTGAGAAAATTCTGTAAGAGCAAAGGACTGAAATTTAGCAACACAGTTCCTGACATTCTTTTTGTATTTTATAAAAGTGAATATTGACAGGAAGCAATGATGGGAAAACAATGGAAAATGAAAACACACACACTAAAAGATTTATTCAAAAAGAAGAAGAAAACCTTTGAGGAGAATAATTTATGACGCCAAATCAAGTATTTCCTTTTAAGATTAAAAGGCTGTGCAAATTGTCTATTCTATTTATGCTATTGTAAATCAGTCGCATATGCATATATGAAAATCATGCAAAATGGGATTATCATAACTCTCCTTCTACAAGCACAGAGCTTAACCCTGCTTATCCAAATAAGGGCAATTCATACTGTAACTGTTGGTGAACCTGCTGCAAGAGCAGACCAGGGACATTTCCTATTAGCGCCTCTTTCCAAATAACTGGGTAGAAGAAGTATAGCAGAGAGTGGGAGAAACTTGCTAAGGCACATCAGTATGTAGTTAGATCTCGAATTTTGCACTACATCCCCTTCCCACCCAAATCCAGCAGCTAGAAAGTGCAAAGTGCAATTGAAGTAAAAATAAACACTTCTGAGTCAATTGGGATTGTTACATTTTTCTCTTTCGTTCTGACATGGGAGTTTTGAGGCCTAATTACAACCTTATATGCAAATGTGAATATTTAACACCAAGGGTGGGACAGTTTTCAGCAAAGTGGCTCTGTGGATCAGGGATGGTGGGGAGGTGCTTAACCCTTTTTCTGCTTTCTGTTTTCCTGCTGTAACGCCATTTCCCCCTCAGCCACAGTATTCCATTCCTCCTACGGTGTTCCAAATGCACGCTTACATTTGCAGGCACGTTGTCTGAAGCCTTGTAATGAGAAAAGCAGGTGGGAGGTGGGGGGAGGAAATGCTGCAGAAAAGTGGGTGTGGAAAGGGGGTTAAGCACTCCTCCGCACTGCTTCTCTGTTAAAAATAAATAAATCACACCTTCCTGAAGCTGCTTATCCTTCACAAAAACAAACATGTATAAATTGTTGCTGACATTGTTTATGATAGCCATTATTAATATTATTATTATTCACATTTTAAAATGGTCTTTCAGTCAAAAGTTTCCCTAAGTGAAGTGTCACAATAAAATGCAACATAGCAAAACATTGGCATTAAAACTATTACTAAGAACAGTAAAGATTTTAGCAGAATTTGTCACCTGGTCCCTAAAATCCGGAAGGAACAGATACGTTTTAAACTGATATTTAAAACACTTATTTTCATGTAGTTTGGCTCTTAAGGGCCCTTAACATACACATGCTGGTAGCTTCGAGAACACTGTCCAACCATCTCGTCCTCTGTCGTCCCCTTCTCCTTGTGCCCTCCATCTTTCCCAACATCAGGGTCTTTTCCAGGGAATCTTCTCTTCTCATGAGGTGGCCAAAGTATTGGAGCCTCAGCTTCAGGATCTGTCCTTCCAGGCAGTGGAAGACAGGAGTGCCTGGCGTGCTCTGGTCCATGGGGTCACGAAGAGTCAGACACGACTAAACGACTAAACGACGACAACAACATACACATAGCTCAGTTGGTTAGAGTGTAGTGCTGATAACGCCAAGGTTACAGGTTTGATCCCCATACGAGACTGCTGCATATTCCTGCACTGCAGGGGGTTGGACTTTGATGATTTTCAAGCTCCCTTGCCACTCTACAGTTCTGTAATTCTAAGATTCTACTGAGTCACTTAATAAGATAATTCTTTGTAGTGGTATCTCACACATCTGTGTATGTATGAAAGAGGGAGTATTGCAAATCCAATCACATGAGTGGAGAGAGAGTATTGTACTAACAGGCATAATTTATGGGGCTTTGGTATTCACACAGACATACACACACTACAGCTGTGTTATACATCACAAAAGTGAAAAATCTCTTGTGTGGTTTGGCATGCTACGTGAAGAAAGACTTTGGGTGAAGTCCTACCACAAGCAAATGAGTAATACTTTTGAAAAGATCAAAAGAATTCTTGCTCAGCTGTAGCTATTACTATTATTTACAAATGCGAGGCACCCTCAAAGATTTTGCAATATTTGAACCTTTGGAGTTTTGTGGTCGTTTTGATTACTGGTGTCTGCACTGCTTTACAACAGCAGTTTGGGGCAAGGCAAGGATGATGGCAGAGCAAGAGAGACTATAAGATTCTCAGTACTGATGCTAAAATGTATTCTTTGCTGTTGCAGCTTTGACGAAGATGCTTTCTTTCTTAACGCAATACATTTCCAACCCGGGAACATTCTGATTTGCCGAACAAGAATTTAAGAAGCATCAGGATGCCTCTTAAATGCAGACAATGAAAACGCCTCACAAAAAGAGCAGAATGGTAGAGGTAATAACACCCTAAGAACTGAGAAAAGGATGGTGCCATGTGTTCAATCTGGATAATAATAATATATGTGGTTTGGACTGATACTTTTATGGAAAGTGCTATGGAAGGCTCAGCTGAGCTGCATGCACAGAGTCCAGATGTAACATCTGATGTTATTCCATTATCACTTCCAGAAAAGGATTATAGCTCCGTGCTGGAGCACCTAGATATGACCTGCTATAGCAGGGTTGCCATATGTCCTCTTTTTCCAGGACACGTCCTCTTTTTCATGTCGTCATAGTGATCCATAGTTAAAAAGAGGGGTTGGCAAATGTGTCCTCTTTTTTTGCTGCCCAAAATATGGCAACCCCAGCAGTGCTTTTCATTTTGGCAATCTACCAAAGAATTCAATAGCATATAATAAAATCAGGATTAAGGGGTTTTCTCAGGATGGTGGCTGGTGTGGGTCCTGTGTCCTGTTGGAGCAGTGGGGCCAATCTGCTCCTTTTTGATAGGAAATGCTTGGGGGTGAGGACAAAATGGGGGGAGTGAGGAAGATCAGTTCAAGGGGAGTAAGAAATGGCCCTATTTTCATCTGAGGAATGTTGGAGGGTATGCAGTTTGCTTATTCAGGTGCATGGAGTATCATTCTCAATGGCAGTTATATACAGTAAACATGAGCAGGAAGAATTGTTAGCAGTGAAGTCAGAGGGAAATGAAATTCAAAAGTTACAAACAGCGATCATTATGTTATTTACAGTTGCCATTGACACAAAATGGTTGCCAGTGATAACATAGACACCCTGGCATTCATACACTACTTAAGAAATGTACAGTGGTACCTCTGGTTACGAACTTAATTCGTTCAGGAGGTCCGTTCTTAACCTGAAACCGTTCTTAACCTGAGGTACCACTTTAGCTAATGGGGCCTCCCACTGCTGCCGGTGCACCATTTCTGTTCTCATCCTGAGGTAAAGTTCTTAACCCGAGGTACTACTTCCAGGTTAGCGGAGTCTGTAACCCAAAGTGTTTGTAACCTGAGGTGTTTGTAACTTGAGGTACCACTGTATTGGGGTCAAAAAGGACCTTCATCCCAATTCAAGCTGCAGGTAGTACCTTGGGTTAAGTTAGCTAATGGGGCCTCCTGCTGCCGCCACGCCGCTGCTGCGCGATTTCTGTTCTCATCCTGAAGCAAAGTTCTTAACCCAAAGTACTATTTCTGGGTTAGCGGAGTCTGTAACTTGAAGCATCTGTAACCTGAAGCATTTATAACCCGAGGTACCACTGTATTGCTGAACCTCTTGGTGATTTGTAATTCCACTGTTTCACATTGTAGTATCTTTCTTTGTTCAAGAAAGGCCACTTTAAGATTGGGTACAGAGTGGAAGGTTGAAATGTTCCTCCACAGTTCACCCCACCCCACCCCACATTTCATATTGCCATTTCTGATTTTAGATTTGTGTTGATTTATTTTTCTGCGAAGAGATTGACCTGTTTGTCCTAGGTAGAATGCAAACTGCATTACTGTCAGATGATGACAGATATCTTCTTTGGAGGATGAGCAATTAAATGAACCCTTGATGTTGTAGATAATATTATTAGGTCCTGCAATAGTGCTGCCAGAGTAGACGGTGTCTTTGGGCAAGTGAATTTTTGCTCATTGGCCAGCTGCCATCTCAGAACAAAAGTGATTAAGTCTGGAAATCCTGTTCATGTTTACCTGGGAGTAAGCACCACTAAACTCAATGTAAACATGCGTATGATAGCACTGCTATTTTGAAGTATGTTATTCATTTATTAATTTCATATCCCTCCCTTCCTCCCAAAGGAGGATTGGCACACACGTTTAGCTTTCTGTAATTAACATTCAGCAAAAGGCTGGTAAGCAATAAGTTAACTCCAGCGTCTTTGCAAACAGGCAGAGGA
This sequence comes from Podarcis liolepis, assembly GCF_965112155.1. Lineage (NCBI taxonomy): Eukaryota > Metazoa > Chordata > Lepidosauria > Squamata > Lacertidae > Podarcis > Podarcis liolepis. The sequence goes on along the minus strand of NC_139562.1, from coordinate 54,817,948 downwards.
CAATGCATTAGCTATAAACTGTCACATGCTTAATATGAGAAAAACAACACCTAAAATAAGCTAGCGATTTTTTACATTTCCAGCTGCAAAAGTAAGTGAAAATGATTCACATTGTAACCTATTTCCAAAGTGATATTGCGCCTAGTCCCATAAAACGTGAACAAGCGCTCTGCTTTCAGTCTACTGAGCAGCATTTCTTTGTAGGCAGACTGGTACAGCATGAAGTGTTATATGGTTATTTGTGTAACACACTTTTTGCTAACAGTTCTTCAAGGACGCAGAACAATATTCTTCCAGGTGTCATATGTGAATGGCTGCCCCTCGAACACTGGGTGTTATGTTGCAATTTCGCACTTACATACACAGCCTCTTCAGCTACATGTGCAAAAAGCAGGCTTAGAGAAACACCTCTGTGAAACAGGAAACCAAAAGTACAAGTTGCCTAGCTACTGAAGACAATACAAATCTGGAATGAATCTGTGAACAGAACAGAAGTCCAAGAAATCACACATGAGATATTGCAACAACTAACTGCACCAAAGAGGTGTGACAGTAATGCAGGTACAAAATTAAGTAACCCCTAACATATTTTAACCATATTTCCTTGATGAATTACAGAATTACAAGGATGGAAGTTTGTGACACTTTGATTACTTGCTTATAATAGGTTAAATAACTTGCTAGAAACAGATTCCTCAGAAGGCTTTGTGCCTTTTAAGAGCTGCAAGGCATGCGGGTGGTGCTGTAGGTTAAACCACAGAGCCTAGGACTTGCCGATCAGAAGGTTGGAGGTTCGAATCCCCACGATGGGGTGAGCTCCCGTTGCTCGCTCCCTGCTCCTGCCCACCTAGCCGTTCAAAAGCACATTGAAGTGCAAGTAGATAAATAGGTACCGCTCCGGCAGGAAAGTAAACAGCGTTTCCATGTGTTGCTCTGGTTCGCCAGAAGTGGCTTAGTCATGCTGGCCACATGACCCAGAAACTGTACGCTGGCTCCCTCGGCCAGTAGAGCAAGATGAGCACCACAACCCCAGAGTCGGTCACGATTGGACCTAATGGTCAGGGGTCCCTTTACCTTTTTAAGAATGATTATAATCTTGATTGAGGATTAATGTAAGTGAAGAGTTGGCAGAGCATGAGACTCTTAATCTCAAGGTTGGGGATTCAGGTCCCATGTTAGGCAAAAAGTATTGCATTGCATGGGGTTGGAATAGATGACCCTTGTGGTTCATTACAATTCTATGATTTGTTAAAGAATAAAAGCAAAGCAAGAGAATCCTCTAAGAATTATTTAACCGAATGCACCATTCAGTGTAAACATTAAGTGCAGAATTAAGTTCTTGAAAACACGTATGAATTTTATTTAACAAGGTCCACAAATGTATACATAAAGCCATATACCTTTTCAAAGTCCTGAACAAATGAGCTGCATGGATTTTGACACGGTTAAGATTGTTATATTTCTTTTCAGTCATCCATATTTTATATGGTTGTTTGACATGCTCTTATGTTTCGCAGACTGTTCTTTTGTTACCTTGTGTTGGAGTGCAGAGTTATGGTAAAAGCAGAATTGTTCAATTTTTCATTGACTTGTTATGGGAAGTATCGCTTGTTCTGCCTTCGTGTGTTGATTCTGTAAATAACAAAGGGGATTGTCCCATCTATCTTCTCTATGAAGTTCAAGAGTTAATAAGACAGTCAAGCATTTCCAGGTGATCTTATCAACTGAGGAATCGTATTCTGCACTGCCAAAAATGGCCAAAGGAGCCATCTTTTTCACTTCACTTTCTCACATACACAAATAGCTCCTTAACAGCTCCATCCTCACTCATCTGCTGTAGAAATGGCACATTTTAGCATGCACATTTATTTGGGGGAAAGGTGTGAGGTGTGCAAGGTGTGAGAGCCAGTGTGGTGTAGTGGTTAAGAGCGGTGGACTTGTAATCTGGTGAACCGGGTTCGCGTCTCCGCTCCTCCACATGCAACTCCTGGGTGACCTTGGGCTAGTCACACTTCAGAGAAGTCTCTCAGCCCCACTCACCTCACAGAGTGTTTGTTGTGGGGGAGGAAGGGAAAGGAGAATGTTAGCCGCTTTGAGACTCCTTCGGGTAGTGATAAAGCGGGATATCAAATCCAAACTCCTCCTCCTCCTCCTCCTCCTCCTCCTCCTCCTCTTCTTCTTCTTCTTCTTCTTCTTCTTCTTCTTCTATTATTAGAAAACAAGCTACAATTTGTGTTGTACTACAAGGAAGTCCAGTGAAATAGACATCTAGATTCTAGCTTCGTAGCATTTCCTGTTAAGGTAGTAGATTTAGGGTTAACAAGTTGTTGTTTTTTTGCAAAAAGAACACCCAAAGTTTCCCCTACAGCAGGAGTGAGGGGAACTGTAGCTTTCCAGATTTTCTTGCCCCAGTCAGCATAGTCAGTAGCCAGGGATAATGCAAGTTGTAGTGATGCAGTCCAACAACTCTGAAGGGTTACATGTTTCTCTCCCCTACCCCTACAGGCAATCATATCAGCCCCACACATTCCTGAAATCCATCCTTCTCCAGTCTGGTGCTCCTGCTATACTGGACCACAACTCCCATCAGCCTCTGCCATCACAGCCACATTGAATGAGACTGATGGGAGTTGTAGTCCGAAGCATCTAGAGAGCATCAGGCTGGGGAAGGCTGCTGTAATCACATGGGTAATGTAAATCTGTGTGGGCACAGATGCAGCTGGAAATAATTTCTGCTTTTTGTGGCAGCTGCCACAACAATTGGAATTACTTGTCACGTGCAGCCCGCTTCACATTTTCTGCATGCGATTGTAAGTATATGGACAAGAGAAGCTGCCACTTCTTTCATGCTGTAGGAAATGTGAGAATTGTTCCTTTCACTGCCCTTAACTTTCAGCAGCTGTCACTGCCAAGTAACATTGAAGCTGCTCAGGCAGAAAGATATTGCAGAGTTGACAGAGAGGGGGAGACATTTTCTGCAATGCAGCAGCTAATCCAGTCTGTGGAAGGCTTCTATGGTTTCATCATGTACAGGTTATGGGGAAGGTTTGTATGGAGGAGGAGAATACATTTGATGCATCCTCTCATGTCTTTTCTGTCTATGTATTTGCAAAATGGATGAAACAACTCTCATTTTGATTTAGTAATGTGTAACTCCAAAATTGCTAGTTTTTGCAGTTTTAAATAAGTGCAAAGATTTTGTAAGTCAATACAGTGGTACCTCAGGTTACATATGTTTCAGGTTACACACTCCGCTAACCCAGAAATAGTGCTTCAGGTTAAGAACTTTGCTTCAGGATAAGAACAGAAATCGTGCTCCGGCAGCGTGGCAGCAGCAGGAAGCCCCATTAGCTAAAGCGGTGCTTCAGGTTAAGAACAGTTTCAGGTTAAGAACAGACCTCCGGAACGAATTAAATACTTAACCTGAGGTACCACTGTATGTCAATATCAAAAGCAAGCACTCAAGAGACATTTCTTACCTTCAGTCATCCAATAGTCAAATACTAAGGTTGGCTTTAAGATTGCCTGGTAGTACATTCTTATGCATGTCTACTCTGAAGAAGTTCCACTGAGTTCAGTGGGGCTTACTCCCCGCTAAGCATGCTTGGATTGTATCCATGCAACACATACTGAAGAAGTAGAAAAGCAATCACCCAATAGTCTTTTCCCAGTAATGCCTTGTAATGCAACCCAATGTGTGTTTAATCAGATATCCTACTAAGATCTAAGGCTTTAGAATTTCAGTGTGAACTCACTTAGCTGGGTGCAAGTTTCATTCAATTCAATGTATAGGATTGTGCTGTTAGTCATTTAGTTTCTACTCCTATAATTTCATATGCATTGGCAAGAAATCAGTGGGGTCTTTTATGATATGTACTAGCTCCCAGTGGCATAGCACTGCAGGCTGTCTATCATTTTCTTGTAATTCAATTCAAGCAGTAGGAGAGAAATTTTCTGGGTTCAATGTTTATTAGCATTCAGTATTACCATTGCAAATTTGCTGCAGTGGTTTGGCTTTTGTTTCCTACAGCATCAAATAGTCCTTTTTTTGTTTCCACTGGCTAACTGGTGCTTCAGCTTGTAAAATAAGAGCAAGCTCTATCAAATCATGGCAGCGTCATAGATTTCTTTCCCTAATGAGGAGGCCAATTTCCATGTTGGAAAAGTGTACATTTTGTAACATCAGAATGAATATCTCTCTTTGCAGCTGATCTGGAATTCAGTATTTCTGTCGGCTTCTGAATCTGTGCATTAATGAGCTCATCTTTCAAATAGTACAAGATGTAAAGTTGAACAGTAGCTTGATTACTTTATAGGGGAGGGGGATGAAGTGTCAAAAATAAGCCCCTGTTCTGCCTGCCCATCTGCCTCATATGTATTTGAACCTCCAAGTTCAAGTCTAACTTGTATCTTAAACCTGCTAATAAACTCCCACTACCACAATAAGCATTTTAAATAAACACCTTCTTAAATTCACGTTTTTAAATAGTTGCCTAGTTAAGATCATATAGCTGTGAGATTGACCCATAACTGAAAAAACTTAAACAGGAACAAAAAATAATGTTTATTTTAGGGATCCATAAATGCACAAATGTTATTAATTGGAAGATTGCAGGATAATATATTGGCATAATATAAAATGCTACAACTTTAGATGTTATGCCTTGTATAAACTTGGTATCGTTAAGGAATATGGCAGTCATTTGCTTCATTAACCCTCTGTTTAAATGTAGGACCTAATTCTTCTATCTTCTTTGACCCCAGTCAGCACCCTTAGAACAGGTATGGTTTCTCGAATGAAGTTTTAGTGCTTCACGTTGACCTGTTGGATGTTTGGCCCCACAACGTCTTTCTGAACAAGTTTTTGCTTTAGTCAGGACCACCATCCTGAATACTATGGCTTCAGGTTCCCAGTTGTCTGCTTGCTGGAGCATCTCTGCTTTCCTAAGCACAACGCTTCTGGTATCCTCTGGTCGCTTGCTGTTATCTTGTGCCCCTTTCCCTTCTTTCTTCAGGCCACAAGTCTTCTGCTGAGGCTCAGCCACCTATTAGACTCCTCCTCAACTCTATCTTTCTGCTCTACCTCTTCTTCAATTTTCTGTCCACCTTTCTCGTGCACTTCTATGCCTTTCAGCTCTTAATTCCACCCCTCCACTGTTTGATCCATCCTTTAATTTTTTTAATTACCAATGGCTTTTGGTAATAAAATGTGGCCACTTCCCAGGATGTCCTTTTATTGGTCCTTATCTAATTGCCCATTAGAGTTATTTTATAGGTAAAGGCAAAGGACCTCTGAATGGTTAAGTCCAGTCAAAGGCAACTATGGGGTTGTGATGCTCATCTTGCTTTCAGGCCAAGGGAGCCGCCATTTGTCCACAGACAACTTTCCAGGTCCTGTGGCCAGCATAGCTAAACCGCTTCTGGCACAACGGGACACTGTGACTGAAACTAGAGCACACGGAAATGCCATTTACCTTCCCACCGCAGTGGTACCTATTTATCTACTGGAGTGCTTTTGAATTGCTAGGTTGGCAGGAGCTGAGACAGAGCAACGGGAGCTCACTCCGTTGTGGGGATTTGAACCGCTGACCTTCCAATCAGCAAGCCTAAGAGGCTCAGTGGTTTAGACCATAGTGCCACCCACGTCCCTGCCAGTTATTTTATACTGAACCTCGGAATACCAATTGGATCAGACGTTCCAAGTGTCCCTATTTTCCAGTGACAGTCCCAGATTTACAGAAGCCAGCCCGGTTTTTGATTTGATCCTGGAATGTCCTGTTCTTCCTTAGGACATCCCTATTTTCATCGGAGAAATGTTGGAGGGGGTTATGCCACCCCCCGAACCAAGGAGATAAGTAACTATACAACCTTTAGAAGATATCTGAAGGCAACCCTGTATAGGGAAGTTTTTTAATGTTTAATGGTGTTTCTTATATTTGTTGGAAGCTGCCCAGAGTGACTGGGGCAACCCAGTCATATGGGCAGGGTTGTGGTTGTTGTTGAATAGGATGTCCCTATTTTCATTGGAGAAATATTGGAGGGTATTGTCAGGGAACTGCCATCGGAGCATCAGGTGGTGGAGGGACTCAGGGAGGAAGAAAGAGACTCAACAGCTGAAGCAGGGACCAGCAGGGGGAGGAGTGGGTCTCTGAGGGAATGCGAGCAGGAGGGAGGGCTCAGGGACGCTTCCAGCGAGAACAGTGGGGAGGTATCTGAGTCTCCCATAGGGAGACCCACACCTCGCCGGAAACTGTCACGCCGTGAGTCCAGGAGACGCGTTTCCGTTAAGGAGCTCCTTTGCTGGAAACGCTTCCGCAGACAGCCACTGTCGGACTCTACTAGTGACTAGAGCAGACATGTCTGAGGAGCTCCGTCACACACGGAGGTTTGTGGGGTCGCACAAACTCTGAGGGAGCACGTTTTTACGCACAAGCAGCTAATCAATCCCTAACAGCAGTCCGACAGTCTCTGTACGCTGCCTGTGCAAGAGAAAGCATCATGAGCGAACCAACCGGAACCGGAGGAGCGGGGGCTGGAGCTGGTCCAAGCTTGGAAGATAGATACCGAGCGTTGGAGGTCCAACTGGCGCTGCAGACGGCGAGGCTGGAGGAGAGAAGGGCTCAGGATGCAGACAAGAAGGGGAGAGCCACTCAATTCCCCAGAAAGGTACCAGGATTGGTGCAAAAATTTGGGGGGGACCCCAAGGATTACCATGCCTTTAGGACAGAGATGCAATATGCCATTAATGTGCAGTTCGATGAGTTCCCTGATGAGGAATCGCGAGTTGCTTTCGTAATTGGGCATCTTGAGAAAGGGGCGAGAGACTGGGTTCGACCCCTAATGGCAACGCACAATGACATACTAAAGGACACGAGGAAGTTCTTTCGTGCAATGGATATCATGTTTTCCAGCGATATTGAGGAAGGGGCGGTGCGCAGACAGCTAATGGCTTGTAAGCAGGGAAGTCGATCTGTCCGTGAGTACTGGACTGAGTTTACCATGCTGATTCACAGACTGAGTTGGGATTTATCGGCGGCACCCATTCAAATGCTATTTGAAGAAGGTCTTTCTTCGGCGGTGAAAGACGAGCTGTCACGGAGCCCCAGGGCGGAGTCTATGGATCAGCTGACCAAATCTGCGCTGACCATAGGAGCGCGGCAGGAGGCAAGAGCCTTGGAGAGGCGGGAAGGGAGAGGGGAACGTTGGAAGGAGTTCCGCATTCCAGACATTCCTGAGCCAGCTTTCCCGCCGGCAGAGCCGATGGAAATCGGAACAGCGCGCGCGCGCGCATTTTCAAAAACCAGCGAGGGGGCTAAGAAGGAGGGAAAGGGCCCCCGGAAATGCTATCTCTGCCAACAGCCAGGCCACTTTGCCAGAGTCTGCCCCCAGAGGAAGGAATGGCAAGGGATGGTGGGAGCTGTTGAGGGGGGAGAACAGGGGGGAACGGAGCCGGTAAAAGCCAACGCCTGGTTGCCACAATCGGGGCTCTGCAGCCAGGCCAAAGAGCAGTGAAAGTGCCCGTGCCAGAAGCTCCTCGACCTGCTCTAGTGATTGAAGTGTCGCTAGAGCTGCAAAATGGGCACCCCCTAAAAATAAAGGCGCTATTGGACTCAGGCAGCTCCTGCAATTTTATGAGCAAGGAGTTTGCTGCTGAACACCAGATACAGACTATCCCTTTAAGCAACCCCCTGCAGGTGACCACGATTGATGGCAGGGAGTTGTTGGGAGGAGGAGTCAGCTTGCAGACTGTCCCAATGATAATGAGGGTGGCAAGGCACACAGAACTGATAGCTTTTAATGTGGCCACCCTGGGAGGCGCTCCCATTATTTTGGGAATGAGCTGGCTAGCTCTACATGATCCGCTGGTTGGCTGGCATCAAAGAGTGATGTCCTTTGGTTCAGCACATTGCTTAGAACACTGCAAAGGGGAAAAGGGTTCAGCAGGGGCCCAAGCCACCCTAGCAGGGACTGAAGTAATGGAGAAGGTGAAGGTACCACCACAGTATGCAGATCTCAGCGACGTGTTCAGCGAGAAGGAAGCTGACCAACTACCACCTCATAGACCCTTTGATTGCCAGATCAATTTACTCCCTGGAGCACAGCTTCCCGTGGGCAAGTTGTATGCCATGTCAGACAGAGAAATGCAGGAGTTGCGAGGGTTTATTGACAAGAACCTGAAGAGAGGCTTCATCAGAGAGTCCAAAGCAGCAGGGGGTAGCCCAGTGTTTTTTGTGGACAAAAAAAACGCGGACAAGCCGAGACTTGTATGTGATTTTAGGAGGTTAAATGCAGTGACTGAACCGGTGGCTTTCCCTATGCCCAGGATTGATGATATTTTGACCAGGGTGAGGAAGGGAAAGATTTTTACAAAGCTGGATCTAAGGGGGGCGTACAACCTGATACGCATAAGGAAAGGGGATGAATGGAAAACCACCATGTTTACCCCTTTGGGGGCATTTGAATACCTCGTTATGCCATTTGGATTACAAGCCGGCTCAGCGTGTTTTCAATCTTTTATGAACCACGTACTGGGCCCTTTGCTCTACAAGAATTGCGTTGCTTTCCTAGATGATGTGTTGGTGTATTCGGAGAATGAGGAGCAACATGTGAGAGACGTCAGAGAAGTGTTGAGCAGACTGCAAGCCAACAGGCTGTGGGTCAAACTGGAGAAGTGTCGGTTCCATACCAAGGAGGTGGAATTCCTGGGGTACCGCCTGTCAGACAAGGGATTGGCCATGGATCCCGGCAAGGTACAGGCAGTGCTGGAATGGAAAACACCCAAAACCAAGAAGGATGTGCAGAGGTTCCTAGGGTTTGGAAACTTTTATCGTAAGTTCATCCGCAACTTCGCCCATCTGACGGCGCCCATCACTGACTGTCTCAGCAGTAAAAAGAAGTTTGTATGGACGGCGGAGGCGGAGCGAGCGTTTGAGGAGCTGAAAAGGGCCTTCGCCTCTGAAGAACAACTTCTGCATGTGGATTTACGAAAGAAGCTAAGGGTTGAAACAGACGCATCTGACAGAGCCATAGGGGCGGTGCTTCTTCTGCAGCCGGGGAAGGAGGAGTCAGAGTGGCGACCGTGTGCCTTCTTTTCGCGAAAGCTGAACAAATCCGAGAGGAACTACACGGTGTACGACCGAGAACTTCTTGCTATTCATGAGGCGTTCCGGAGATGGAGGCATCTGCTAGTTGGTGCACAACATAAGGTGCAAGTGTGCACGGACCATAAAAATCTAGAGTATTGGAGAACTGCGCGAGTGCTCAACCAAAGGCAGTTGAGATGGGCCCAGGAGTTCTCCAAATTTAACTTTGAGATTTGTTACGTGCCAGGCCCAGAGAATGTTAGGGCGGACGCTCTCTCACGCAAGCCTGAATATTTGGAGGGGGAGGGAGCACCCGAAGAAACCCATATCATTCCAGAGGACCGCTGGGTGTGTGGGGCGACTTTGGTGGGGCAAAGGGAATTGGTAGAGGGTACGGTGCAGGATGCATACGCCCAGGACAAACTCAGGGATCTCAGGAGGGAGGAAGACAAATCCGGTGGTTTTGAGGAGAGAAACGGGGCATTGTATTATAAGGGAGCGTTATATATACCTGAAGGGGAATTGAGGGAGAAGGTACTCAAGCAGCTGCACGATAGCCCCACAGCAGGGCATTTTGGGCAACACAAGACCATGTGGCTGGTTACCAGGGAATTTTGGTGGCCCAAGGTCAGGGAAGATGTGCGGGAGTATGTGAGAGGGTGTGAACAATGCCAAAGAGCCAAGGGGGAGAGGCGGGCGCCGGCTGGTTTATTAGAACCACTGCCCACACCTGAAAGACCGTGGGAAGCAGTGGCAATAGATTTCATGACTGATCTGCCAAGGTCTAGAGGGAAAACAGCCATCATGGTTGTAGTAGACCTGTTAACTAAAATGGCCCACTTTATAGCCTGCTCACATGCGGTCACAGCAGAAGAAACAGCCAAATTGTTTGTAGAGAATGTGTTTCGGTTGCATGGCGCCCCCTTGAGGGTGGTTTCAGACCGAGGGAAACAATTTACTTCCAGGTTCTGGAGGAAGCTCATGAGCTTACTGCATGTCGAGGTTAATTTTTCAACGGCCCGTCATCCAGAAACCAACGGGCAGGCGGAAAGAGCAAATGGGGTTCTCCAACAATATTTGAGGTGTTATGTTAATGAAAGAGAGAATGATTGGGTGGAGAAGCTGGCGTTGGCAGAATTTGCCTACAACAATGCAGAGAACGTGTCCACGGGGATGAGCCCCTTTTTGGCTAATCACGGGTGCCATCCCAGAGCCTTCCCAGGGGGGGAGGGGGAGAACTGGAGCGTTCCAGCTGCAGAACAGTTCGTTGAAGAAATGGAAGCGATCCATCGCCAGCTCCAACTCAACTTAAACAGGGCTAAGGAGGAATATAAGAGGCAGGCAGACAAAAACCGAAGGGAAGGTGAAAGCATCAGGGTGGGGGACCAGGTGTGGCTGTCAACCCAAGGGTTGCCGTTCAAAGGAGGTTGTAAGAAATTAAGACCCAAAAGGCTGGGTCCGTTTGAAGTCATGCAGCAGGTCAATCCAGTGGCTTTCAGGCTCCGGTTACCGAACCACATGAAGCTGCACCCAGTTTTTCACAGGTCGTTGCTGTCACCGTATAGAGGAGACAGTGAAGGGAGGGTCACAAGGGGACCAGCAATGGAGGAGAAGGAACACAGCTACCATGTAGCGGAGATCCTCGATTCCAGGTGGAAGGGAGATCAAGTAGAGTATTTGGTAATGTGGGAAGGGGAACCGGAGTCGGAAAACACCTGGGTTAGGGCAGAGGATGTCAATGACGAAGTTTTAATAGAGACTTTTCATCAGAGGTTCCCACGTAAACCTCAGCCTGTAGCGAGGTTCCGAAGGGAATACTTTGCCACCACCGACGAGGAAGAGGAGTTGGAGGGGTTCCCAGATTCTGAAGAGGAAGAGGATTCAGCGAGCCAGGACGACGATCGATGGAGGGAATGGTTCGAGACGTCGGAAGATGAGGAAGATTCTTTTCGGGGTTTTAGCCCTTCACCTCCCAGGGGAGAGGAAATGGGAGGGGGTGAGGGGGGCCCTGGAGGGGAGGTGGATGTCAGGGAACTGCCATCGGAGCATCAGGTGGTGGAGGGACTCAGGGAGGAAGAAAGAGACTCAACAGCTGAAGCAGGGACCAGCAGGGGGAGGAGTGGGTCTCTGAGGGAATGCGAGCAGGAGGGAGGGCTCAGGGACGCTTCCAGCGAGAACAGTGGGGAGGTATCTGAGTCTCCCATAGGGAGACCCACACCTCGCCGGAAACTGTCACGCCGTGAGTCCAGGAGACGCGTTTCCGTTAAGGAGCTCCTTTGCTGGAAACGCTTCCGCAGACAGCCACTGTCGGACTCTACTAGTGACTAGAGCAGACATGTCTGAGGAGCTCCGTCACACACGGAGGTTTGTGGGGTCGCACAAACTCTGAGGGAGCACGTTTTTACGCACAAGCAGCTAATCAATCCCTAACAGGTATGTTAGATGTTCCTACTGAGTATAAATATCCAGGACATTCACTTTCTGTACCATGAGCTGCAAAAGGCGTTTCCTTCCTTAGCAACTGTAACCAAGGCTTTTGTTACCATTCTTGCTTGCACACTTGGTAACCGTCACAGAAGTCTGAGTCCTAATCAGATACAGTGGTACCTCGCAAGACGAATGCCTCGCAAGACAAAAAACTCGCTAGACGAAAGGGTTTTTTGTTTTTTGAGCTGCTTCGCAAGACGATTTTCCTTATGGGCTTGCTTCGCAAGATGGAAACGTCTTGCAAGTTTGTTTCCTTTTTCTTAACACCGTTATTACATTTGCGACTTGACTTCGAGGAGCAACTCATAGAACACAGTGTGGTAGCCTTTTTTGAGGTTTTTAAAGACTTTGGTGATTTTTGAAGCTTTTCCAAAACTTTTCCGACACCGTGCTTCGCAAGACGACAAAACTCGCGGAACGAATTAATTTCGTCTTGCAAGGCACCACTGTAGTTTTACATTATGTTTCATTGAACATGGAAGTATTCAATCACAGGACCAAAATTATATCCATTCCTAACTCTAATGGCCTGCCCTTTCACCTCAAGTAATGATGAATAGTTTCTTGCCTTGTGAAGACAACGTAAAACCATGTCTCATAGGCTTTTATCTGTAAGAATAAATGCTACACTGAATCAGTAGAGCCCAGGACATCTCCTTTAAAAAGTCCATTGAGCTTCTTATCAGATAGCTGATATGCACAATATGTTTCGTTACTCCTGAATTCTGTAAACACTTTGATATATTCATAATGGTTTTCCTAGCTGGTTGTCGAAAACGAACAAATGAAAATAATAAAAAATATCAAGATTATGCTAGACAAATAGCGGTTTCAGAAGCATCTCTACTGCTATGTGCGACAATTCCTAAGATTCAACAAAGTGCTTAAAGCTGTGTCTTATAAGGTGCCTGCAATGGCAGCATTTTCAGAAGTTGCAACAGAAAAAAGGACCCATGATGATAATTAATACCTAATGGTGTTTAAATGCTGCTGCTTCTGTCGTTGCATAGCAACTGACATATCACAGGCCTGCCAGTGTGCAATAAAAGAAAGAGGCACTAATAAAAGAAAGGAAAGAGTGAGGCACTATTCCCCTCTGCCCCTCAAACTAGCTTCCCCCTTTTGTTTTCTAACTGGACTTTTTCCCTATATGAGATCCCTCTGGAGCCCTAGCCCTGGTTTGTGGCATGGAAAAAGAAAATTAAACGGTGTGGGGAAACCTGAAAACCTATAGCTGAATTAAACAAAAAGGCTTTCTTCTTCTTCTACAAAATGTAGCTTTGGCCAGAAATCCACCAGTGATAGTATAGTTATCTTATTGTAATATTGCAGTCTTTCTCTTTTTTTTAAGGCTCCCTTCCTTTTTAAAAGAGGATTGACATTCTCTGCCCAAGGCTGGAACTGATCTTAACTCATGAGTTAAGATTATGGATTTAAGTGATAAAAAGTGTATTGATTTCTTTTGTTGTGGTTTAATGGCACTAAGCAAGACAGAGGATGTGAAAGGGTACAATTATTCCCGAAATGTGGCCTTTTCAAGCTCATAAAACCACTTAGCTCTTCATACTCTTTATTTTTTCTTTCTCCAACTATAGATGTGTTCAGGCTCTTATCTGGACATGTGAACCACGCAGTTGGGAGCAGTAGCACTCATGCAAGCTCTGCCTCCAATACCCCATGAATGCCACGCTGCCTGTTCAGTTCCCAACCATGATTGTGTTGACTGGGGACCCCGATAAAGCAAAGCCCCAAACTGTGCAAAGTGCTCATTCAAGAGAACACTAGGAGAAGCCCCCAGCATCTTGAGATCTTTCTGCAGGTCCTGCAAGACGGAACTGTTCCGCTTGGCCTTTGGGCTGGACTCAGTCTAAGCCCCCCTTACTTATTTTTTTGATGGAACCCCTTATATGGGATTTTGTATACAGTGGTACCTCGGGTTAAGTACTTAATTCGTTCCAGAGGTCCGTTCTTAACCTGAAGCCCCACTTTAGCTAATGGGGCCTCCCACTGCTGCCGCGCCGCCGGAGCACGATTTCTGTTCTCATCCTGAAGCAATGTTCTTAACCCGAGGTACTATTTCTGGGTTAGCGGAGTCTGTAACCTGAAGCCTCTGTAACCTGAAGCGTATGTAACCCAGGGTACCACTGTATAAATTTTCCCTTGGCTCTTTTTGCTGGCCCGTGTAGGACCAGCATGGATAGTTGGCCCCGGTGAATATTTGACGTTTTCTCCCCTTATGGCTTTAATCTATAGGCTACCACTAAAACGAGGCTGCATTTTAAGCTGCATTTTTAAATGTATTCTAACTTATATTTTAATCTACTGTTTGTTTTGAGGTTTTTGTTTTGTTTTTAATGTATTTATTTTTGGTGTTAGCTGCCCTTAGCCCGGTCTTGGCCAGGGAGGGTGAGGAGGGCGGGGTATAAATAAAAAAATACTATTATTATTATTATTATTATTATTATTATTATTATTATTATTTATTCGAATGAGGTTCACAAACATTTAGATGCATACATATAACTGATGTATAGATATCCATGCACATACATAATAGAATGTATTTTTCTGTTTCAAAAGCTGCCCTGGTGGATTGGTGATGTAGACCTCCTTCTGAGTGCATATTCCTTCCTCTGATTTCTGTGGCCCGGAGAAGTATGTTAGGTTCCAATGCACAAACCAAAATTATCAGACTAATTTATTTTGAAACATAGGGTCCCTTTGAACTCTACAATTCTATGTTTCTATTATTCTTCTGTAGTAAATAGATCCTAGGTTGTAGCCACTGTTTCTTGTGTTTGTGGCTGTATGCCTTCTCATGCACACAGTGTGACCGACTTCTCCATAAACATTCAAATGTTGTTGTTTTTAAATAAATTTTTATTGAAAGTTTCAAAAGTTTTTTTATCACAACAAAAACAAAACAAAACTATACAATAAACAAGACAAACATAAAAACATAAAACACATATAATTTCGAACCTTAATTTCTTGTATCTTACTTTCTCGACTTCCTCATACCTCCCCTTTCTGTATTCCAATTTCTAATTAATTGTTCAGCAAATCCTTACTTATTTTTGACTTAATTTCAATCTTACTATTTCTCTTTAACATATCCATTACCACTTATAACCATATATTTTCAAATCCAGCGTCATTTTAACATTCATTGATTTTGCAATATTTCTTTAAATAGTCCTTAAATTTTTTCCAATCTTCTTCCGCTGTTTCTCTTCCCTGGTTTCGGATTCTGCTCGTCATCTCTGCCAAGCCCATATAGTCTATCACCTTCATCTGCCATTCTTCCAAGGTGGGTAATTCTTGTGTCTTCCAGTACTTTGCGATGAGTATTCTTGCCGCTGTTGTCGTATAAACAGTTAAATGTTGCTCAACTCAAAATCTTGTTCTGGAGCTCTGTTGTACAAGCTAACAATTGAGATACTGCAGTTTCATCATTTGGGTACAAATGAACATGCAATTTTATTTTAAAGATTTATTTAAAAAGTTATTGGTGCCAGAGCCAAGGAACTCTAGAACATGATGCCATCAAGAAAACAGCTATATAGGCAGACTTCCTGGCTCACTGAGCTGCAGTCCTTTCTGTTCCTGGACTGGGATATTGTATGCTCTGGGATACATTGCCAGACCCTAAATCACGGTCAGAAGGAGGACTGAACCAAGGTTTTTGTTTCCCCGGGCAAAATTTTAAGCCTTCCTTAAGTCGCTGTTTCAGTCTTCAACTCCTTTTCTTTGTACAATACATCTATAGGTAGAGGTGGGTGGGCAAGAGAAAAGGAGAGAGAGAGAGATACAGAGAATCTAAGCTAGTGGTGTGTAGTTAGCCTGAAACCTATAGAAACGTAGTAGAAAGGGAGACTCTCTTCACATGTTCAAAGGTACTGAGCCCAAACTGTTAGATGCACAAGATTAAGGGGAGCCAGCATGGTGTAGTGGTTAAGAGTGGTGGACTCGTAATCTGGTGAACCGGGTTCGCCTCTCCGCTCCTCCACATGCAGCTGCTGGGTGACCTTGGGCCAGTCACACTTCTCTGAAGTCTCTCAGCCTCACTCACCTCACAGTGTTTGTTGTGGGGGAGGAAGGGAAAAGAGATTGTTAGCCACTTTGAGACTCCTTAAGGGGAGTGAAAGGCAGGGTATCAAGCCCAAACTACTACTACTACTACTACTACTACTCCTCCTCCTCCTCCTCCTCCTCCTCCTCCTCCTCCTCCTCCTCTTCTTCTTCTTCTTCTTCTTCTTCTTCTTCTTCTTCGGATACAATTTTAACATATTTAGGTGCAAAAGATCCTTGTTCATGCCCTGATCATGATTTGATTTGATTAGGCTAGTGGCGTAGCGTGGGTTGTCAGCACCCGGGGCAAGGCAAGTAATTTGCGCCCCCTAACCCGTGGATTTGTGCCCCCTAACCCATGGATTTGCGCACCCTAACCCTAACCCCCAGATGTTGCGCCCGCTGCGGCCGGGCCCCCCTGCACCCGCCACGCTACGCCACTGGATTAGGCCATGAAGGTCAGAACAAGCAATTACACATTTAGGATGACCCATTTGTGCCATTGCCTCAGAAATCTGGTAATGAAATATGGCAGGTTCTCTTGCTATTGAAGTCCAATATGGCCTCCACACCTCATTTTACCACACCACATGGTATGAAGGCTGTAATGGTTATATGGTTGTGTTTTATTTGGTGTTTGTTGCTTTGCTGTTCTTGGTTCATAAGATCACACCACCATTGTACAAAAGAGGCCAAGTATAAGCTCATGGGATGGGAAGGAGGACCTTTGTTGTTGAATTAATTATTATATATCCGATTAATTGATATTGATTGATTGATTGATTGATTGGTTGGTTGGTTGGTTGGTTGGTTGCATTGTTCATTAATTGATTACATTTATTACTTACCCTTCACCTAAAGACTCCAGGGCAGGTTACATCAAAAGATAAAACTAGAAAATACAATAGTTGAAATCGCAGTACAAATTACAGCAGAAGCAAATGCAAACCAGCAGAGTAGAAGGGGTGGTTCTGACTAAAATGCCATCTCACCCCACTCCTCCAAAAGCCTGGACAAAGAATGCACCTTGACCTGTTGTTGAAAGCTAAACAACAGCCTTTATCTATCTAGTATCTATCTTTATCTATCAGATGTTTTGGGCTATGTCTCCCAATAATCCCATTTAGCTCAAAACATCTGGGAGGCACCAGGTTGGCAAAGTTTGTTGTACAATGTTGGCACAAAGGGCTTCTTGGAGAAGACAGCATTCCACAACCTAGGGGGCTACCTCTGAAACTGTTTTCACAAACATTTCATTTTCACTTGTTTTATATTTTGATCTGTTACCATGTTGTGTTACACTGACTTTCATTCTGATACTTTGTGTTAATTGAGTCAATGTTTTCTGTTTTACTGTTAGCCACGTTGGACTTCCTTTGGTTAGGAAAACTGGAAGATAAGCAATAAATAAAACAAATTTTAAATCTTCGTTTAGAGAAACAAAGCCATGGAAGTGCCCAAGAAAGATGTTAAATTATTTTTGTATGCTACAACTGCTGCTCGTATTTTATTAGCTAAAAAGTGGAAAACCCAAGAATTACCAACGATAGAAGAATGGCAGATGAAGATGATGGATTTTTCAGAGCTAGCCGACCTAACCGGAAGAGTCCGTGACCAGAAGGAGGAGGAGTACCAGGAAGAATGGGAAAAAATTAATGATTATTTAATTAAATATGTAAAGTTAAATAACATGCAGATAACTACTAGGCTTAGGATTTTATGTAAGTTAAGTGATGAATCAATTTGTATAATTTCAAAAGGTAAAGATTGAAAGATGTTAAAGCTAAAGGTGCATTTTATAAGAACTGTGATTTGGAAAACCGTTAAATGGATATGCATAGAAATTCAACCAAGGGGAAGTGAGGAAGTCACTTAACAATGTTAATGAGTATAATTTCTAATAAGATTATGATTTGTGTTTGTTTGTTTGTTTGTCTTGTTTGTTTATAATTTTGTGAAAATTAATAAAAAAAAATTGGGGGGGGGAATGGAGAAACAAAGCCATGATATTAATATAATGTAACAAAACAAACAAACAAACAAACACATCCCTCTAGGCAGGGAAATATGTTGCGTATTGTCATCAACAGAGAAGCAATTGTGTTTCATGTCTTCTGGGACCTGGTCATAGCTTTCAGAGATTCAGTACAGTGCTTCATGTCAAAAATTGAATTGATCCATGATGGCTTTTGCTTTCCAGTCTTATGTGCTGGAAAAAAGGACCGTTCCCTTGTCTCATGGTTCTGTGATGGAGTTAACAACCTAGCAAAATAGTTTCATTAGGAAGTAAACCTCTCCCTGGTGAAGCATTTCTATATAGTGTTTCATTGCCAGCTCCCTAGCAGGGAGGTTTAAACCTGGACCTGAGGGAGTTAACTCTTCACTGTTAAAGAGCTCTCTTGACAGTTAAATAGATTAACTCCCCTGGATGTATTATTTTTCTTGGTAATGGAATTAACTTCGTCGCAATACAGTTTTGTATAAGGAAGATGCATCTCCACTGCATGACAAAATAGTTCTCTGAATACTTCAGTGATTGGTTCACTTCCTGGCTTAAGTATCGTTTTTAAAAAATGGGTCTTGAGGAAAAAAGGATGGCAGTTTTTTCTGTCTTTGGCAGCAAGGATATTGGCTTGCTAAGGCCATGGTTTCAAGCTAGTAGGTGGGCAGGTCAGTTATTCAATTTTGTAGTAAGAAATGTAACATTGAAGATAGGGTGGCCACATAGGTAAAGGTAAAGGGACCCCTGACCATTAGGTCCAGTAGCGGATGGCTCTGGGGTTGCGGCGCTCATCTCGCTTTACTGGCTGAGGGCGCCGGCGTACAGCTTCCGGGTCATGTGGCCAGCATGACTAAGCCGCTTCTGGCGAACCAGAGCAGCACATGGAAACGCTGTTTACCTTCCTGCCAGAGCGGTACCTATGTATCTACTTGCACTTTGATGTGCTTTCGAACTGATAGGTTGGCAGGAGCAGGGACCGAGCAATGGGAGCTCACCCCGTTGTGGGGATTTGAACCACCGACCTTCTGATCGGCAAGCGCTAGGCTCTGTGGTTTAACCCACAGCGCCACCCACTTACACATCGCCAAGAGAGAGATGACGAAAGAGGGCACAGATTTGCACAAAATCTGTGTATGCAGAGTTATATGTATAGATATAAATTTAGAAACAGTTACTTTAATTTAAACTGAAATACAATGTATCTCATCATGTCAAGATGCTGTTGATCAGCAACTTGTTCTCTCTTACATTTTTTAAAAATCTTTAAAGCAGACTTGGACTGGACAGGCCATCAAACAGCAGCCTGTTCCCTGTGAAGTCGGACACATGGGCAATTCTAGGAGTGGGGTGCACTGAACAAACATTGCTTGTTTCCTCCTCCCCACCTCCCCATACCCTGAAATTAGCTGTTCTAACATGGAACTAAATGCCATAAACTGTATGTTACATTAATGAGCACATATATGCCAGTTTAGCATTCTGTAAGGACATTCCATTCTCCCTACTCAATAGTTTCCTGCCCTCCCAATACAGCACATGCACAGTGCTTATCAGGCTTTTTTCGGGGGCGGGGTGGGTGGCGTAACCATTTTTCCCATGGTTATTATTTGTGCTTCAGCAAACCCTGGGTTTTCCTCTAGCTTGTTGATACCTTGTGTGCCTTTCTGACAACATCGTGTGGCACTCATGGCCTGAAAAATCAAAAATGGATAATTATATTTGCCAAGTTAATATGTAATCAAACTAAAGCATCTTCCTGGCTCCATTATTCTGCTCAGTGGTGCTGTCAAGAGTGGAATTTTGGGGCAGAAGGCCAGAACCCCATTCAACACAATGAGCAGGAGGACACCCGCGTCCCCAAATGCAGCAGGTTTGGCTTATGATATTCTAAAGTTAAGTGAAATACTACGCATTACCATATAAAGAGAGGGATCCTGCTCATATGACCATTAATTTCAGAGTCTAAAATTTGCAAACTGTATCACTGCCTCAGCTTCCTTCCTGGAGCTTTTTCGTGGATGGAGCCACAGTCCTATGCAGGCTAACTGAACTTCTTGGGGCTTGATTCTAAGTGAACTTGCAGAGGAGAGGATTTAAGGAAGGATCGCCATTAAAAAGTAGCAAAAGCTATACTAGTGAATGTATTGGCATGAAAATGCTTATCTTCTCCACTTCTGAATGAAAGTGTCTTTGATTATATCTGTCACAACAACATAATAAACTACTTCCAGCATTTCAATGATGCATTTGAAGCAAGTTCGCTGGGAGTGGATTTTAGCTGAAGTCCTGCTGGTTTGCCTAGTCCTTTAATACTGCTTTAGTGGAGATTTGAAAAAAGTGCCTCCCTCCCTAACAGAAATTATTTCTAAATCTGTCTTTTGTTTGGAAGAGGGAATGAATATTTAGAAGCTGACTGGAAAGTAGGGAGGCTAATCCAACATTCATTCTGGATTATGATATTGTCACGCAGTAAATCATAATTGTGAGTGCAATCCTATACCCACATACCTGGGGAGTAAACCCCACTGGATTCAACGGGGCTTTCTAAGTAGTTATATACTGTACATAGGATGGTGCCATAGTAAGACTTGTCATATCATTCTCTGAACTACAATGTATTTGGTGAGCAGTAACTATAATACAGTAAGAGAGGCACAACAGAGCAATTATTCCTGGGATTATGCAGGTAACTGAGCAATTAATATGCATATAACCAGATTACAATGACAATAGCAATGTTCTTTAAAATATGAAAGATCCAGCTAAAATAATAACAATCAAGTGGTTAAAAGTATGAATAAGGAATGTTCATGTGGCACTTTTAAAGTATTAAGAGTGGACAGCACACTTGAAGCATGGGGATATGGACAAGACTGTGACAGCATGAGTCATCATTCATTTCGCCAGTATGGACACCTGTCATATCAGTTGAGAGAGAAGCATGGTTGTGCTTTGCTTGGGAATTTGCTGCGAGTTCTATCTTCATTGTGCTAGCAGGCGATTTTGGACAAAGCATCAGAGGGGATATTTTTCTCAGGTCCACAGCAGAAAGAGGGTTAATTTCCTCATCTCCATCTGCTGCAAGCCTTATAACAATCACCTCCCATAAATGCTATTTCCTTTTTCAAAAAGTGTGCATGTTTAAATGCAAGGTATCTTCAACTCCATGTCTAGCTTGTCCCTTAGTAAAAGGCCTGAGTGGTAGCAGAGTGTTTTGCTTGGAAAGCTCAGCTCTTCAATAAAGTGACCGTGGTTTTGTTTCATTTTAAGTGAAACTGAAATGGACTGGACAAAGTATAAGGTCAGATATCCAAATGGAAGGATGGGTGATACTGTCGGCACCTAAAATACGGCTTTTCCTGTTCATAGAGGAGCGACATGGATAAGTTACTGTATTTTCTGCTGAGGTCATGGTGGCCCTGAGGTGGGAAAGTGCGGTTTTGTGCTCTGCCAAACCATGTTTGTAGAATTTAAACTTAAGGAGCATGTTGCTGATAATGCCAAGGTTGCAGGTTCGATCCCCGTATGGGACAGCTGCATATTCCAGCATTGCAGGTAGACTGGATGATCCTCAGTGTCCCTTCCACCTCTACAATTCTATGAATGGAGGGGAAGGGGAATATTATTGTTTCATGCCAGCTGCTCTGCTCTGGGTCCTTCTGGCGGGCGCGCACATGATGCGTAAAAGCCGAATCCTAGAATGCTTCAGAGAAGACCTGGTCCAGAAAAATCTGGGGAGCGCAACTAGAGTTCCTTGTCCGAGGAGAAGAAGCTAAAAAAAAACAACAACATATGGCCGCATGGGCCAAGACCAGAGCATCCCTCGCTCTTGGAGACCCGACCGGATCGCCTTCCCCGTGGAAGCGCCGACTGCAGGCAAACGGAATGGCAGGCGCGCGGCTCTTGAGGTTCCCTGGCTCCACCTCCCCGCCTGCGTTACCGCGCCCGCCCCGCTCTGGGAAGGAGGGAGGCGGGCAGGCGGAGGGGCGAAGCTGCTGCTCGGAGGGCCATCCTTGCCGGCGCCGAGGGGGTTAAGCAGCTGGGTTGTGCGGAGGCCGCCGCTCGGCTCGGCTCTGTTCTGCTGAGAGTCGGGGATCGCTCTGCCAGTGGGAAGATGGCGACGGAAGGAGCGAGCGGGGAGCCCGGCTCTGGCAACCGGGTCGATCCGGAGGCAGCGGTAGGCGAAGCGCGGGGCTTGCGGCGCGGGGCTGGAGGAGGCGGCTCCCTTATCCGCCGCCGCCGGGCTGAGCTCCGCGCTGGCTAGCTCTCGGGCTGGTGCTTTGCGCCCAAGCGGGAGAAGGCGCACCTCTCGAGGCTGGGAGAGCGGAGCGCGCCGAGCGAGCGCGGGCCCGGCGCGCGTTGTGGGGGGAAAGCGCGCATTGGGTATGGGTCTTTACGCAGAGGAAGGAGGGCGTCTTGGCTTCGGCGCCCCCGGAGAAATGGGGGCTGGAGAGCTCGGGCGCAGGCAGACCTGCAGTCCCCAGGGATCTCTCCTGCCTCGATCGCAGCCTGACGGAGAGAGAGATCGGGGAGGGGAAGCCGGACGGACCCTGGAGACGCCTGGAGAGGCGACCACGGGAGGCCCCGCCGCTCCGATCGTGCGCCCTTGGCGGGGATGGGTGGACATTGGCCGCCCCTCCGACGCCCCTCCCCTCGATCTGGGGATCTTTCGAGGAGGTCTTTGTAGAGGGAGAAGATCCCCTGCTTTTTCCAGGAGGCGGCTCCCTTTTGTTTTCGTGTGTGTGTGTGTATTGGGCTGTAGGAACGCGGGCTTTTCTCCTCGCTTGCGGGACGGGTGAAACACAAGGGTCCCCCCCCCCCACAGCCCTGGTGGGCTGGCGGCGCGTCACAGAGCATTGACAGCCACAGATCGCCCGCAACCATTTC
Source organism: Podarcis liolepis (assembly GCF_965112155.1). Classification (NCBI taxonomy): domain Eukaryota; kingdom Metazoa; phylum Chordata; class Lepidosauria; order Squamata; family Lacertidae; genus Podarcis; species Podarcis liolepis. The sequence goes on along the minus strand of NC_139562.1, from coordinate 54,795,418 downwards.
TAAGGAGGGGGGGGGGCTCATCGCCCTGGAATTAATTCCCTCCCCTTCCATATGCGCTGCCTCCCCCGCCCCGCCAAGCCCCCGAATAACAAGCGTGGGATATTGCCAGAAGCATTATCGGGGGGTTGGGAAGGGTGCTGATGGTCACGTTTGGATTCCTACCTCTGTTGAAGACTTTATATTAGAGACATAGCTGGGTCACTTAAACTGGGAAATGTTTGGGATGCGGGTGGGCGTTGAAGATCAGGTGGTTCCCCCCCCCCCCGAGAACAATAAGCCTATTTTAATCCTCTGTTGTTCTTTCCCCCTCTTCTGCATCCAAGTGGTGGAACAAGAAAGATCTATCTTGTTCTCTTTTTTTGCTATCGTTGCTGGAGGCTCTCTCTCACGCGTGTACAAGAGCTGTTTAAATTTCCCCCAAGTAAAGACCGATTTTAGGGTTTGCCACTTCTCCTGACAGGCTGTTTGACAGCCTTTCCTAGCTAGACTCCCCTACCGCCCAACCACAGTTGTCACGGATGTGCCCTTTTGTTTTCTGATTCATAGGTCAATTTCTAGGCCACTCGCTTTTCTGATTTAATTGGGTGGCAAGTGGAAAGGCATGGAAAAATCCATGCTTTGATTATTCCCTCCGCCCCAACAGTTGCCAATCAAAATTCTCTTGTCACTTGAAGCAGCATGCAGTTGTTTGCACATAAGATCAAGATGTCACCCCTCCTCTGCTTTGCCTGCTAAGCATTTTGCGGAGGGGGCTGGCCCAAAATGAGGCCAGGGGAAGGACCCTAACCTAAGTAGCAGAGCACATGCAGAAAGTCCTACTTTCAGCTGGAAGACTCTTGTCTGGAACCCTGGAGAGCTACTGCCAATACTAAGCTAGATTGACCAATAGTCTGACTCTATAAGACATTTTCCTGTCTCTCTGCTGTAGTCCATGCAGACTGATCTGTGGTGTCATCAAAAAATTTTATATTCGAAACACTCCTTTTTTCAGGAACAACAACAAAATTTTAGGAAACTGCCATATAATTTGACTTTTGGGGGCCGGGGAGGACTTTCTGGCAACAACCTACCACATCAGAAGGAAATCTATTCTAAAGGAAATTCTGTGAAATGGGTCCAAACTGGCACTTAAGGCAGCACCACACATTGCGACTGTTATGCCAATGTTTCCTATAGCAAACTCGTAATGTGTGGGTGTAATAAATATGTATACATGTGTTGTTAAACATCTGCATGCAGGGCTCTGATGTTTAACAATACCTGGAGCTACTCAATTTAGAGTCCTGAATTTAAGCGTTCTATGTGACTTAGTGGATTTTTCAGTTGTATAGTACAAACACTTTATTAAACTCCCATTCAAACTGGTTGGAACTAATCTGCTTAAAGATCTTGAAAAGGCAAGCTGCTGAATCAGTTGGTTTTTATTGTTTAAGTATGAGAGATTCCTAAAGTAAACATGCTAATTATTGAAGAGTAAATTAATTTTTTTTATAGCTATAGTCATTGGTAATACAACTCAGAGAGATATTTTAAATGAACCTGTCAGTCATACACGCAGGGAGCCTGTATGTGACTGGTTTTATGCTTAGTATTTTTGAAAATCAGGTCACTTATTTCTATATAGGGAGTCAGAAGGCTATTTATAAGCAGCTACCCTATTAAAAAGTTGTTACTTTGAGGTTGATACGAAAGACTTTTCAAGCTGCCTAGTTGCCCCCCCCCATAAACTAACTTAACTAAAAAGAGGGAATGAGATGGGCTTCTTTTTCCAAACAGTTAGGACATTTTAGAAAAGGCTACATTAGAGTTGCAGTGTGGGGTAAACTTACCAGGGAGTAAATTCCACTGAGGCCAGGAGAACATGGTGTTGAAGTAACTAGGCTACTAAAACAACATTATTGGTTTTTCTTCTGAATAAGAAGAAAAGGTAGTATCTTTACTAAGGGATAGATTTTGGATTTTTGCCCAGATTAATTTGTAACTTGGAAGTTCAATAAGATTTCCAGAGGAGTGCTTTCAGTTGAATGTAAGCCATGCAGCTTAGTTTTTCCAGCCCTCAAAGTATAGATAGCCCAATAAACAATTTAAAAGGAACGACAATGGTTATAGAGCGGAGTTCTAATGTTACTTAACTTTCAGCATAAGGCTGCCATTTTAAGCACAACTGCCTTGAGGTATTTTATGCTAGCTGCTGTTTCCAGGACATCTTATGAAAGTGGAGGCGGGGATTGGGGGACCCAGTCACTTTCAGCAGTAATACTGGCAGGCTTCTGCAGGAAGAAGAAAAAATGCACAGAATACTATGGAAAAAAATAAGCCTGCCTTTTAATGTCAGCAAGAAATTTATGACTGAAAAAAGAAGAGACTTCTTTAATGGCCATATTTGGGAAGGAAGCCAAGATTCTTCCCATTCTCAGCTTTCCTGAACTAAACCGTAGCAGTTGGTATGTGGGGGATGCAAACCTGAGTATCTGCTTTGTTGCCATGGTAATAGGGATGAGGGGAAACTTGAAGGCAGTTGGTGTGATTCACCCCTCACACCTACATGAAGCTGAAGGAACACATAGCCAGCGAAGTCTGTGTGAAAGGCATCCTTCATGATGCAGAAGGGCCTAGCTCAGAGCAGCTGCCAAGCGTGCAAAAAGTCACAGGTTCCATGTCTGACATCTCCAGACAGGGCTGGGAGAGAATGTCTGTCTGAAACTCTGGAAAGCGACTGCAGCTAGTTGGTGTAGACCAGGGTGACCCAAGTCATCCTTCCTCCTTCATGAAGCCTGGTTGCTTTTTTCCAGCTTTGGAAAGGATGTGGGAAGGGTCTAGGGCCTGCCAGAGCCTAGCTCCTCCTTCCCCAAGTCCAGTGCCTCACTTAGCCGGCATTGGGAAGGCAGCACGAAGGCAGGCTGGGAGCGAGCAGCACATTTTGGGCTCACTCCCCACCAGTGTTAGAAACTCAGATATACCAGTTGGGCACCAAATAGCTCCTTAAACCAAGGTTACAGCTGCCATAACGGAATGTCCAGTTGCCATTTTAGGACAAGACGGCTCCAAAGTCTTATTTTTCAAACGATGGACCAAGCTTTAAAGCCCTAAACAGCCTCAGTCCTGTATACCTGAAGGAGCGTCCCCACCCCCATCGTTCAGCCTGGACACTGAGATCCAGCGCCGAGGGCCTTCTGGCGGTTCCCTCGCTGCGAGAAGTGAGGTTACAGGGAACCAGGCAGAGGGCCTTCTCGGTAGTGGCGCCTGCCCTGTGGAACGGCCTCCCATCAGATGTCAAGGAAATAAGCAGCTATCTTATTTTTAAAAGACATCTGAAGGCAGCCCTGTTTAGGGAAGTTTTTAATATTCAATGCTGTATTGTTTTTAACACTCGATTGGGAGCCGCCCAGAGTGGCTGGGGAAACTCAGCCAGATGGGCAGGGTATAAATAATAAATTATTATAATATTATTATTATTATACCTGGTTCAGATGACAACCTTGAGCTGGGTTTCATATCCCAATTAATTTGTTCATTTATTCATCTACTTTAAATATATACGCTTATGAAATGGCAGGTTGTTACAATAATCCTGCCAATGTTCTTATTTGGTTACAATTTGTCTGTAAATATTCAATAAACCATTTCCATTCTTTTATAAAAAGTTTGTTATCTTGATTTCCTTGGGGGGGGGGGTAAATTTTGCAATTTCTGCATGTTCCGTCAGTTTTTGTATCCATTCTTCCTTTGCTGGGACCTCTGCTTCTTTCCATTTGGGGGCAAGTAACATTCTTGCCGCTGTAGTAGCATACATGAATCAGTTTCTGTACAGTTTGGGTAGTTCTGTCCCTATAATTCCCAAAAGGAAAGCTTCTGGTTTTTGTTGTTGTTGTTTTTCCAAACATTATTTTAAATATCTTTTTCAATTCATTATATATCATTTCCCAGTAAACTTTAACCTTACTACAATACCACCACATATGATAAAGATAACCATCTTTCTCTTTACATTTCCAACACTTATTTGTTTTAGATTTATACATTTTTGCCAATTTACTGTTTCCATGAGACTTTCCACTGAATCAGACCAGCTGTTCCCAACCTTGCACTCTCCAGATATGGCTGAACTCCAGCTCTCATCAGCACCAGCCCATAATGCCAGTGGTCAGTGGTTCCCAGAATGCATAGCATTTGTGCACCAGTATTTCATGCTCTTTATTGGTGCCAGCAATGTTGGCATGCAAATGCTAAAGATGGTGTGCTGTACGTGTTACCAAGCCTTTCAACATGATGCTCATAGCACAGAAGGGCTTTCCTGTGGCTTGTGTTGTACCTTAATAAGACTGGCCTTAAGGACTTCATGGTCCTAAAGGCTGTTTCAATCATTATTTGTGGTGGCTGCTTTCTGGGCTCACAGGTGTGGTCTGTTCATGTGATCTGTCGGATGTAAATGCTTATGGGTTCCAAGTGCGCTAACATCCATTGTTTACAATAGTGGGGGGACAATTCTGGCCTCATTTCATGTGAGCAAGGGTGAAGGGTGGGGAAAGGAAAGAAGAAGAAGAAGAGAGAGAGGGAGAGGGGGGGGGATGCATCACCCAGTTTTAGATTTGAGTCCTGCCCGCCTGCAGGTGTGCGGCCTCTGACATATTAACCCTGAGGGAACTGTACCATTTGACAAAAACTCCTGATATATAAAGTACATTTACAGTGGAACCTTGGGTTGCAGATGCTTCAGGTTACAGGCACTTCTGGTTACAAACTCCACTAACCCAGAAATAGTACCTCACGTTAAGAACTTTGCTTCAGGATGAGAACAGAAATCGTGTGGCGGCTGTGCAGTGGCAGCGGGAGGCCCTATTAGCTAAAGTGGTACCTCGGGTTAAGAACAGTTTCAGGTTAAGAACGATTAAGTTCTTAACCCGAGGTACCACTGTATTAAGGAGCATTACAGACACCACAGGCTGCGGAGGAAGTAGCAGTTGAGATCCATTCAGACTTTTTGCCTTTCACAAACCTCTATCTACACCAGCTCATCTGTTGAGGAACCTGTGCACAATTGCCGTGAAACCCCCAGGCATTGCAAGGAATTCTGTATATAGTCTAGGGTGCACCCATAGTTCATCTGGAGCAGGGGGCTAAGGGCTGTTGAACCACACTGTTGCCAAATAAGTTAAACTGGGAGTATAACCTGCGACACATAAAGTGTTCTCCTACAGCTGCACAGGGGAAAATGATAAGTGGCGAGCAAGCTTCTTTTCACGAAGCACCCTGTTCCACTGAGGAACTCCTGATAAGCTTCCAAGATTCATTTGTACACACCATTTGAAAACTTCCACAATGCACTACCCACCCAAGTAAAACCCACTTCCTTGTGCAAAGAAAGCTTTGGAAATTAGTGTGCTGGCCCTTAGTCATGGGCCACAGGGAAAGCAGCAGTATAGCAGTCAACCTAATTTAGTAGAAAGGACAGGCTTTGGTTCTGTCTTGTTGAGGGTTTTTTTTAAAAAAAAGAAAGAAATGGGTGGTGATCCTGTATCAGTGCCAATGGACTGGTTATGGAATGGTGTTGAATGACAAAATGTACTAGGATTTTTACATATATACTGAAGACTCATGTCTTCGTTTTGCAAAAGGTGGACTTGACAGATGGTTAGCATAACACAAAATAATTATTTAAAGACATTTCATGCAAAAGCTGCCTGAGGCAGACTTGGTATCTGTTAACATTTCTGCATCACGGAAGGTAGATTCTGGTATCTCCTTTAATCAATCAAGGGAGAGATTTCTAAACTTACAAAGAAACAGCATCTGTGGAATCCTAGAGTGGCTGGGGCGAACCTGTCAGATGGGCAGGGTACAAGTAATTAACAACAACATCTTTTTTTTTTTAAATAAAGATATTTATTGAAGTTTTAAACAGTAAAGAAAGACCTTCACACAGAGAATAAAACAGAAAAATACATTGAAATACATTAAAAAAGAAAAAAGAAAAAACCTTAAAAAGATAAGAAAAAAGGCGAAAAAAGAAAAGAGCATAAAAAAGACATTAAAATCCAATTTTTTACCTGTTATTTTCATAACCCTTCTTCCTGACTTCCTCACATCTCCCTTTTTTGTGTTCCTTTTTACGCAACCAGATTCAGCAAATATCTTACCCTCTTTCAAATCTTGATCTATATTATAGATTTCAACCCAATGTGTCTCCAATTCTTCCTTTTATATCCTTTTGTTTATATTTGACACAATGTATTCTAAAAAAAAAATTTTTCACCCTTGTCTTTTGAAACTTTTGTTACCTACTCCTTTTACCTATGTCACTGATGCCACATTGTCTTAATATCTTGCATCATTTTAACATTCCAACATTTTAACATTTTAACACTCCGATATTTTACAATGTTTTTGCAAATAGTCTTTAAACTTCTTCCAGTCCTCTTCCACTGACTCTTCTCCCAGGTCTCGAATTCTGCCAGTCATTTCTGCCAATTCCATGTATTCTATCAGTTGCATCTGCCATTCTTCCAGGGTGGGTAAATCCTGTATCTTCCAGTACTTTGCGATGAGTATTCTTGCTGCTGTTGTCGCATACATAAAAAAAGTTCTGTCCTTCTTTGGCACCATTTGGCCGAGAATGCCCAGGAGGAAGGCCTCTGGTTTCTTAAGGAAGGTATATTTAAATACCTTTTTTAGTTCATTATAGATCATCTCCCAGAAGGCCTTAACCTTTGGGCATGTCCACCAAAGAACAACATCTTAAACTATGTATTCTGTACCTGAAATCCTAGGTTCAGGCTACTAATCTATACACAATTTATCTGGGATTAAGTCCCACTGAACTCATCCTGATTTAATTTGAGTCGGCACACATAACATTGTGCTGTGATTTGATTTGTTGTTGCTCGTTGCAAGACATTTGTGCTATTGTTGTTGTTGTTCAGTCGTTTAGTTGTGTCCAACTCTTCATGACCCCCTGGACCAGAGCACACCAGGCACTCCTGTCTTCCACTGCCTCCCGCAGTTTGGTCAAACTCATGCTGGTAGCTTCAAGAACACTGTCCAACCATCTCGCCCTCTGTTGTCCCCTTCTCCTTGTGCTCTCCATCTTTCCCAACACCAGGGTTTTTTCCAGGGAGCCTTCTCATCTCATGAGGTGGCCAAAGCAACAGGCATTTGTGCTATTACCATTGCACAAATGTGTTCTTATAAAACATATTCAGTATTTATCCTTATACTGTATCCATACATGCCACATCAAACTAGTAAAAACTTGTTTCCTAATTAATTGGTCATAATTAGAGCAGATTAGAATCCACCCTGCACAGTAAGCATGCCTTGAAATTCATTTGGGAACTGTTGTTGCTCAGTTGTAGAGAGCAATGGTATTGCATTTAAAAGATTCCAGGTTCAGTCCCCAGCATCTACCAGTAGGGGTGCAAATGGCCCATATCTGAAGTCCTAGAAAAGTGCTACCAATCTGTTGGTTGACTCAGTATGCTGCTTCCTAGATCTCTAAATAGGGACGCGGGTGGTGCTGTGGGTAAAGCCGATCAGAAGGTCAGCGGTTCGAATCCCCACAACGGGGTGAGCTCCCGTTGCTTGGTCCCTGCTCCTGCCAACCTAGCAGTTCAAAAGCATGGCAAAGTGCAAGTAGATAAATAGGTACCACTCCAGCGGGAAGGTAAACGGCGTTTCCGCGTGCTGCTCTGGTTCGCCAGAAGCAGCTTAGTCATGCTGGCCACATGACCCGGAAGCTGTTCGCTGGCTCCCTCGGCCAATAAAGCGAGATGAGCTCCGCAACCCCAGAGTCGGCCACGACTGGACCTAATGGTTAGGTTTCCCTTTACCTAGATATCTAAAAGGTGGGGAAAGCCCTCTTTTCTCACCTCATTGTGAATACAGCAGGGCAGCAATGATTTGTTAATGGCCAAACCTTAGTGTTAAGTGATCTTGTGTGTGCATCTCAACAGCATTCTTACTGATAGGACTTTATGGCGTTAAGTAGAAATAGCTGGAGGACAAAGATTTCTTAATGGACCTTTCAACCTGGTTTTCTTTTTTTTTTTGTCTGAAGTTTACCTGCTCTGAATATATGGTTCTCAGATTTCTTCCTTAGGTCTTCTACCAATGGAATTTTAACAGGTCTGGGACTCTCTAGGCAGCCTTACTTACTGGCTCAGATGTTGTCCTTATGTTATATCTTCCCAGTACTTGCTGCAAGCATATATATTTTTTTTTAATCAAGTAAAAAAGAAATATCAGAGAGCAAGCTTTTTAATGGGCCAGTTCAAGAGCAGAGAACAGACACTCCCATAAGAATTAAGAGCTGTTATAAATGTATCTGCTTTCCTTTTCAAGAACCTTTGATAATGCATATTTTTGGCACCATGCAAGCAGCTCCCCCCCCCCATCTCTTGAAACCCCATAGTTTGTCCAGGAAAAAAACCAAAGATGTTTGGTTAGAAGGATACTAAGAACTGTGAAAAGTATCTAATTAGAAACCAGAAGGGTTTGCTTTGCTTTTCCTTTTCCTGATGGGGTCCTATATGATTTTTCAGAACATACCTGCTGTTCTACTCCGGCAATTATTTAGATGACATATAGCCAACCCTGGAGACTTTAAAAGAGGGATAGGAAGCAAATGTCCCTCCAGCTGTTGTTTAATCCAGCTCTCATCAGCCCCAACCAGCAAGCCCAATAGTTATGGATAATGGGAGCTGGAGTCCAGCAACATCTGGAGGATCCAGAGATTTTCCACAACCATTTCAAAGTGTGCAGGTTTCCCACAAAAATATGCATTTGCACATTTTTAGTCACTCTAGTTTGGTTGAATTTGTAATTTATTAATGGTTTCATTAATGGATTAATTCATTAATGGATGAGCACTGCTTGCAGTTTGTAATTGGTGCATCCTTTTTTGAAGCTTGAACAAGTTGAGAAATGCAATCCTGCCCACCAGTCGTGGGGAACCCGTGGCCAGCCAGATGTTGCAGGACTCCCGCTAGTGATGATTGGAGTTATAGTCCAGCATCCTCAAGAGCACTTGGGTCTCTAGCTGTTTTTGGAGTACAACTCCCATCATCCCTAGCAAAGCAGGACCAGTGGTCAGGGATGATGGGAATTGTAGTCCAAAAACATTTGGAGACCCAAGTTTGGGAAACACTGCTCTAGAGGGCCATGCCCCCCCCCCCACTGCACACACTTACACTGAGGTAGAGTTGACTGAATACAATAGAATTTGTTTCTGAGTAAAAATGCACAGAACTGCACTGTTGGACAACTTTCAAAGCTTATCAGAATATATCGGTTTAATTATTTCCCCTCCAACTCTGAGTGACATATTCATTGCAGAGCATGGACAAGCCTAACTGCCACATTGGGGGGGGGGGCTGTTGTATTAAAAATATGTGTGCCTGTGTGTGTGTCTGCTGTAGGATTTAGCTATGGCATCTTTAGAGAGCATGGCATGAGGATGCTTACTGATGAAATTACAAGTTTGATGTAGTTCTTCATTTAACTCAGACATCCCCAATCTGCGGCCCTCCAGATGTTTTGGCCTACAACTCCCATGATCCCTAGCTAGCAGGACCAGTGGTCAGGGATGATGGGAATTGTAGTCCAAAACATCTGGAGGGCCGAAGGCTGGGAATGCCTGATTTAACTAGTATATTGGCTTAAGCCTCCCTGGAACTAGATTTGCTTGCAAATCTCTGCAAATTATGTTCTGATCTGCACCTCCTGGGCTAATGTGCAGATTAGAAATTAGTTATCCAATGGCTTTTGTGTCACACAAATGTTCCCATACAACTAAAAAAAACTTAGCGAAACACATTTAGAAGTGTGAAGTGTCTTCTATAAGACATGTTTAAATGGACACTTTTCATGTTGAAATTCTTTTGATAGCCACAAATGACTATGGCTGTGGTCTTGAATGGATTTAGGGGTGTATACCTGCAATAGTGGCATGGACCAGAAATAGACTGATCTGCTAGGGGACGCGGGTGGCACTGTGGGTTAAACCACAGAGCCTAGGACTTGTCGATCAGAAGGTCAGCGGTTTGAATCCCCGCGACAGGGTGAGCTCCCATTGCTCGGTCCCTGCTCCTGCCAACCTATCGGTTCGAAAGCACGTCAAAGTGCAAGTAGATAAATAGGTACCGCTCCAGCGGGAAGGTAAACGGCGTTTCTGTGCACTGCTCTGGTTCGCCAGAAGCGGCTTAGTCATGCTGGCCACATGACCCGGAAGCTGTACGCCGGCTCCCTCGGCCAATAAAGCGAGAAGAGCGCCGCAACCCCAGAGTTGCTCACGACGGGACCTAATGGTCAGGGGCCCCTTTACCTTTACCTTTTTACCCCAAGGTCTTTTGGTTTAGATGACGGTGGAGGGCAAAAGCTTGTAGTATGAAGATAAATGGGAGAGGGAAGTTGAAGACAGCACAGACTGTCCATGAGGGGAGTGGGTAGAAATTTGATGAGTTTCCAGTTGAAGTGGGTGGAGGTGAGAATGGGTGCAGGAGATTCCCTAGGTCTTTTTTTTTTAAAAAATATATTTTTATTAAAAATTTCCTTGGTTGAAAAAAGTACATGCCTTTTCTCTTTTTTCAGGTTGTACAGTCTTTCTTACAAATCAGTTGCATCTGTTGTGAGACATTAGCGTTGAGTACAGTTTAAGGGACGCGGGTGGCGCTGTGGGTAAAAGCCTCAGTGCCTAGGGCTTGCCGATCGAAAGGTTGGCGGGTCGAATCCCCGCGGCGGGGTGCGCTCCCATTGCTTGGTCCCAGCGCCTGCCAACTTAGCAGTTCAAAAGCACCCCTGGGTGCAAGTAGATAAATAGGGACCGCTTACTGGCGGGAAGGTAAACAGTGTTTCTGTGTGCTGCGCTGGCTCGCCAGATGCAGCTTTGTCACGCTGGCCATGTGACCCGGAAGTGTCTCCGGACAGCGCTGGCCCCTGCCTCTTAAGTGAGATGGGCGCACAACCCTAGAGTCTGTCAAGACTGGCCCGTACGGGCAGGGGTACCTTTACCTTTACCTTTACAGTTTAAGGTTGGGGAAGAAGAGTGGTGAGAGGACGGGTGGGGTGATGAGGTTTACAGTGGTACCTCGGGTTACATACGCTTCAGGTTACATACGCTTCAGGTTACAGACTCCGCTAACCCAGAAATAGTGCTTTAGTTTAAGAACTTTGCTTCAGGATGAGAACAGAATTTGTGCTCTGGCGGCGCAGCAGCAGCAGGAGGCCCATTAGCTAAAGTGGTGCTTCAGGTTAAGAACAGTTTCAGGTTAAGTACGGACCTCCGGAACGAATTAAGTACTTAACCTGAGGTACCACTGTATATTGTTTTGTATAGCGTATGTGTGGGGTTTGGGGTCTGTGTCAGCTGAGTAGGTTATCTTTCTATTTCTTTATTACATTTCCTTGGTAGTGAGAGGTATTGGGGGGCAGGGTGTGGTTGGTTGTCTGTGGTTGTCCACAGTGGGGTTTGTTTGTATTTGTGAGGGGGGGAGGGCTTGTTGGGTCAGGTAAACCAGACTGATTTGTATGCCGCTGGTGGATTTTTGTTGTTGTGTTGTTGGGCTGTGTATGTGATAAAGGGGAGCCATACCAGGGTGAAGGCATTCAACAACAACAACAACAACAATTTATTATTTATACGCCGCCCATCTGGCTGAGTTTCCCCAGCCACTCTGGGTGGCTCCCATTTGAGTGTTAAAAACAATACAGCATTAAATACTAAAAACTTCCCTAAACAGTGCTGCCTTCAGATGTCTTTTAAAGATAAGATAAATCTTATCTTTATCTTAATAAGATAAGATAGCTGCTTATTTCCTTCACATCTAAAGGGAGGGCATTCCACAGGGCAGGTGCCACTACCGAGAAGGCCCTCTGTCTGGTTCCCTGTAACCTCACTTCTCGAAATGAGGGGACCACCAGAAGGCCCTCGGCGCTGGACCTCAGTGTCTGGGCTGAACGATGGGGGTGGAGATGCTCCTTCAGGTATACAGGACCAAGGCCGTTTAGGGCTTTAAAGGTCAGCACCAACACTTTGAATTGTGCTCAGAAACGTACTGGGAGCCAATTTCACCATGTTAGTTTCAGTTTATTGGTTAGCTTTTCTAGTAAGGCTGTTTCCCAAACAATTTGATACCATTTGTCCATGTTTACTCCTGACAGGTCTCTCCAGTGTCTAGCTATGAGGCTTCTGGCTGCTGAGAGTAGGTGGGTTATAAGCCCTATATAATGTGAGTGGTACGTATCCCTTGTAGGACTGCTGTCCAGAAGGGTTGGATTTTAGGGCATTCCTGCCACATGTGGAGGTATGTCCCTGTGGAGGTGCAGCCTCTCCAAAATTTTGGTGAGAGATTCCCTAGTTCTGATCGCATTCATCCCAGACTTCAGTTTTTTGTGTGAATTTGTTACCAACATTCCTCAGATAAGCACTGCTGTCTGGGCAGTTGCTCGTGAAATCGTTAGTGAAACATTCTTGTCTGGGCAACTGTTAGCGTTGTCACTGTTGGTATTTTAATTTATTGGCCATCCTTCACTTTAAGATCCCAAGGGGGAGGTCACAACAGTTCAAAACACATTCAAACAAATTGCAAGCACAAGAATAGGATGAGTCCTAAGAATATACATTTTGATGTTGAAGGTCAGGTTGAAGAGATGTGTCGTCACCATACAGGGAAAACTATAGGAGGGAATTGGCGCAACAATGCTAATTTCTGTTTCTGTTAGCACAAGAAGACCGGGATACTTTAAAGCAAGACTTCAGGCTTCTCTCCAGTAGCAGGAGTTCTAGACATTTTATAAATGGCATTTTTGTGCACGGTTCTTTGACTCAAGTAACAAGAGTGTTTCAATGCAATAATATTTCCTGCTCCCTTACTTTCAAATGACACACAGCAACTACCACTTATGTGCAACTGGGTATTAAATTATACCGAGCTCACGAATTTGATAGCTGCAGGAACAAAAAATCAACTGAGAAATTGTATTTTGAATTCTTTTGTTGTCTACTCTCATGCAACAACAAAGCAGGCTCTTTAAAGTTTAAATAAAATCTCCCATGTTTAAGTTTTGCATGCCAAATGTCACCCTAGAGCAACATTTCCTTGCGTGTAGGTCATAAAACCCAGTAGAATGGAATAGCTGTGTTACGCTTGGTCCTGAAGTGGAAATACTTTACCTGGCTGTTATTGCCCATCAGGTTGAGGGGGAGTTACTAGTAAGCAACATGGTGGCAGGCAGAGAAAGATATGTTTTTCTTCTGGGTATTGTTATTTTGTTCTATTGTTCTAATGGCCAAAGGGGTTGGTTACAGAGAGTATTTTCCCCTTGCTTTTAAAGCAGGGTAACTCTTAATTTATTCAGGCAAAATGACTATCAGTGGCACTTGTGCAGCTATAATTTATTTAGTCAAATAACTTTTTGTGAAAGGCTCTATTTGCCGTTCATCTGCTCTGATTTGCGTTTTTTTTTTCCCTTTCCCGACCCCAGTTTTAAAACCTCTCAACTTACAATTAGCAAATCAACATCAATTTTTTGTTGGAAATGTAAAGAAGTAGACGACTTCTTTTACCATATGTGGTGGACATGCAGAGTGGCTAAGGACTTTTGGGAGATGATTTACAATGAGATAAAAAAGAGATTTAAGGTAACTCTCCCAAAAAGACTGGAAGTCTTTTTACTGGGCATAATGAGCAGATATCCCGCCCCCCCAATAAATCTATTTCTTTACAGCCACATGAATATTATATGCACAAAAATAGCATGATGCGACAGTACCTACCAAAGAAAATTGATAGAATATGTAGAAATGGCAAGTTTGACTTGTAAAAATTAGAGATCAAAAAAAGATTGACATTAAATAGCATTGGAAAATGTTTGTGGAATATTTAGAAACTCAGTGTAAATATTTTAAAACACAAATAGGATTTGAGTAAGAACAGCAGAGGAAGGGGAAGTTTCATTTTATTTTGTGATAAGACAAAGGTATAGAGTAACCATAATATGCAGCGTAAATTGAAATTTTGGCGGAACCATTGAGGGAGGGAGGAGAAGTTGCAGGTGGATTGATTGATTGTTAAATTTGAAATGTTGCTGAATTTTTTATGTTTAAAAATTCACAAATAAAGTTGTTAAAAACTCTCTTAACTTACTAGTCTGTCAATTTTGCTTCTATGTATTTGAAGCAAGTTAATGTCAGCTCATTAAGCTTGCTTTTACTGTCAGGTAGGGCTGGGTTTTCAATACAGTTGTACCTCGGAAGTCGAACGGAATCCGTTCTGGAAGTCCGTTCGACTTCCAAAACATTCAGAAACTAAGACATGGCTTCTGATTGGCTGCAGGAAGTTCCTGTAGCCAATCGGAAGCCATGGAACCCACGTCGGACGTTCAGGTTCCAAAGAATGTTCGCAAACGAGAAAACTTCCTTCTGGGTTTGCGGCGTTTGGGAGCCAAAACGTTCAAGTCGCAAGGTGTTCGACTTCCGAGGTACGACTGCATTTTCTGGTTTTCAACATCGCAATATAGCACCAGCTAAACATCGCAATATACTGATATCATAACGTCTGAAATAAGGATGGATCTATGTAGATGCATTGGCTGGCTTCATGGCTTTCCTCACACTGTGATTTTTGCATAGCACACAAACACACATCATGATTTGCGATATATTGCCAGGTCAAAAGCTATGAAACTGAAACCCAGCCCTAACACACACCATGCTGGCAAACACATGGATGCTGTTGTTGGTGCTTATTGGCCATGATGCAAACGCATTTGTTCCTATTCTCATGGGAAGCATCAAGCCTTTAAACTAAAATTAAAGAACTACGGGTACTTTTTTTTTTTTTTACTTTCCTGCTGCATTAGGTGACTTTCTGACTTGTGTACATTGTTTTAATCATTGCTTTTCCTTCATTTTGCAGAAAAGAGAGTTTGATGTGGACAATCTCAGCAAATCAGAACTGCGGATGCTCTTGAGTGTTCTAGAAGGGGAGTTGGAAGCACAAGATCTTGTGATTGAAGCTTTAAGGGTATGTTCCTGTTGTTAAATATATAGAAATTTTACATCCGTAAAGAAAAATAACATTATTATTATTATTATTTCTATACTGCTCTTCATCCAAGGATACATAATATAGTAACAAACAAACAAACCCCACAGTTTAAAAGGCCATAGATGGTTTAATAAGCCAAAGGTCTGAGAAAAAAAAGGAATGTTTTTTCCTGGTGCCTAAAGAGGTAACAAAGACACCAAATTGTGTTTGTTTTGTTGCTACAGTCGTACATTGGTTTCCAAACAGCTTAGTTCTCGGACGTTTTGGCTCCCAAACACTGCAAACCCAGAAGTGACTGTTCCCGTTTGCGAACTATTTTTGGAAGCCAAACATCCAACGGGGCTTACGGGGCTTCCGATTGGAGCTTCCTGCAGTCAATCAGAAGCCGTGCTTTGGTTTTCAAACATTTTAGAAGTCGAATGGACTTACAGAACAGATTCCGTTTGACTTCCAAGGTACTATTGTATATGATATTTTTGCCATGTTCAAAGGAGATTCTCATAAAAAGCAGGAGGAATCTCTCTCTCTCTCTCTCTCTCTCTCTCTCTCACACACACACACACACACACAAAAAAGGTATGCATTTTTAAATAAAACAAATCAGTAGCATGCTAGTACCAACTTTTAAAAGTCATACGTAGTGGAAAAAACAGTAATGTGAAGAAGTTCACCCAATACTAAGATAATCATAGTAGATAACAGAAGTTGGATAACATGCTTATTCCTGCAACTTCACAACTGGGCTGATCTATATTTAAACTAGTTTTCTGTAACTGAAGGGAAATAAAGGTATTTATAAGCAGCTCTTTCTTCATAAACTTATGTGAGGAGTCGCACAATGCATCCACATGAACTTTCTTTCACAAAAGGATGTTCTCAAAGAGAATACCAGTGCTTAGATACCAGAAGAGATGCGTTTCTTTCTAATACATCACTTCCTAGGGGAATCTTGCACTTTGTGGCTGTAAAATATTTAGCCTTAAGTCCCTGTATGTTTTACATTGGTATTGGTTTGAAAGACTGAGAGATTTCAAATCCCGTTAGAGTTCCCTCCCACACACTTCGTGTTAATTTAAGGAGAAAATAATGGAGGGGGAAACTACCCAATATGACACGTAGCCATTTGTTCTCTCTATATATACATTGCTGGGATTTGCCTGTCCTCCTTTACAGGCTATATAATGTTACACTTGCCATAAGCAGACAGATTTTGTAGTACTGAACGCTGTGGAGAAAGAGCATCGAAGCATGAAAAAATCCAGTGTCCCTAAGCTTTGATTCCAAGAAAGGAATTACTCAGAATTACTCCCCCAAAGTCCAGCCATATTAGACTTTTGCAGCAAAAATAACAGAGTCTAGTGGCACTCGTAAAGACTTACAGATTTTTATTGCATTAACTTTTGTGCACCATAGTCTACATGCCAAATACAAAAACAAATCAACTAGGTCAGACTACTACTCAGTAATAATCTGCTACAGGACAAACCTAGAAGAATAAAATGACCGGACACCACTTGTCACTTAAAGTTTCCAGCGGAAGCTACTCAAACTTAGCACCTATGCTCTATAGTCCATTCTGAACAATGGCATTTCCATGTCACAGGCCTTGAATAGTAGGCCTTGTACGTCCTTACATACAGTGGTGCCTCGCAAGACGAAATTAATCCGTTCCGCGAGTCTCTTCGTCTAGCGGTTTTTTCGTCTTGCGAAGCAACCCTATTAGCGGCTTAGCGGATTAGCGCTATTAAAGGCTTAGCGGCTATTAAAGGCTTAGCAGCTATTAAAGGCTTAGCGGATTAGCTGCTAAAAGGCTATTAGCGGCTTAGCGGCTTAGAAAAAGGGGGGGAAGCAGAAAAAAATCGGAACACTCGCAAGACGTTTTCGTTTTGCAAAGCAAGCCCATAGGGAAAATCGTCTTGCGAAGCAGCTCAAAAACGGAAAACCCTTTCGTCTATCGGGTTTTCCGTCTTGCGAGGCATTCGTCTTGCGGGGCACCACTGTACAGATCTCACACCTTAAATAGCTGCTCACCAGTAACAGCGGGGCATATAACAAAGTTATGGACACAGGGACAGCTCCTGTGATAGATCTAGATGCCAGCTCTGTCCACATAACTACACTGGCAACAAGTATTAGAAGACCTAATAATGCCATTCGTGGTATCGGGTTCATTCATCTTCCAATGTGATATATGCCATCATCTGCCAGCAATGCCCTTCTGCATTCTACAAAGCACAAGCAGGCTAGTCTCTATGCAGAAGAATAAATAGACACCAATCTGACATCAGAAATGGCAATATTCAAAAGCCAGTAGGAGAACCATCCAGGACACACTGCAAATTACTTTAAAATGGCCCCCCTGGAGCTAAAGAACTCCAAAGAGAGACAGCAATGTCATTCTAAATTTGTTAGTCTTTTAAGACACCACGAGACTTGTAGTTGTTTTTACTCAAAATTAAGTGCACGAACCCAGCCAAAGCTACTGAGCCTGGCAGTTTGTATAAAATGAGTCGCGTTAAAATATTGATCCATCACAGTTTGTTATTCATGGCAGCAATTCTCTGATGGTAGCAGATGACAAGTAAAACGTTGCCTAAATGCGACCAGGTGAAATGGACTGTGGGATGGGTGGTTGTCGTTTTTCCTTGGATCAATATTGTTCCACAAGTGACTAAGACAGGTATGTTTAGATCAGCTGGGCCAGTAAATATTTTTGCACACTGATGAACTTTGAGGATTTACTAGCATGGTTATGTCAAGCAAAGCTCGACCAGAAGCCAGTGTGTTATGATATTGAGGGTAGATTGTCAAACCAAATCCCAAATTCAAACCCCCACTCAGCCCATGAAGTTTGTTGGATCACCGTGGGCCAGACACCTGTATAGCTCAGCCTAATCTACCTCATGAGGTGTTTTGAGGATAAAATGACTGGGAAAAGAGCTATGCATGCAGCCTTAAGTGTCTGTGAGGAAAGGTGAGATGAAAATAGAATTAGATAGTAAAAATAATATGCTAGATTTCCCCAGCCCTTCAATTCCTTTTTGCCCATTGTGTTGTGTATTGTTCTCTTTTCTCTCTCTCTCTCACATGGATCGTATCCACTGTGGATGTAATGGGGGCAGAGAGCAGCTTGTATAACTCCTAACAAATGCCTGTCCGTATCAGGAGCCCTCTCCTGTATTCTGTGAACTTTAGATCTAACATTTAAAAAAACACATTCAAAAAGTACAAGCATCAAAGTTTGTAGGGACTGTTTGTGTGGGGTTTATTTCGGTGGGGAAAGATGCACACACCAATAAGACATTTTCCAAATCACATTTGAAAACATGCGAAATGTAGTTTTTATTGGCAGCAGGAGTGCATAGTATACTTGTTACATATTTTATTATTGTGATTAATTCTTATATCCCACCTTTTATAGCAGTACGAACGAATGCATTGTTGTTTATTCAAACGTTTACAAACCATGTTGCAATTTAGATGTTATTAAATGTTCAACTATATTATTAACCAGCTGTGATTAGTTCAGGACCTGTTTCTAACAATGCCAAGTCCTGGATTGGGTATTAACATTACAGAGTGGTCCATCAGTCCCGTACAGTCCTCCCATCATTCCAAAGATTCAGAGATGTTTGGAGAACTTGTTGCCCTCACATTGAATTCATTAGCTTCCACCTTCTGTCTATGTGAAGATTTAAACATACGTCTTTCATACTGGTAGATGTTCACATGCAGTAACATTTTGAGAGCTTGATCAAGTTCACTGTGGTCTCAGCAGCTGTTCACAGAATAATCCCTGTACAGTAGAGACAGGCGGTCCAGATGTTGGACTGCAACTCCATCATGGCCAAACCAGAGCAATAATGGGGGTTGTAGTCCCAACAATATCTGGGGGCACACCCCTGTAGAAGTGTATTACAGAAGCCAAGCCCACCCTCCCATGGTACTGAGTATCAATAGGCTGGGAAGCCACCTAGATTTTTAGGAAGACCCCAAAATGATGTGTATATCCTGGATTCTGCTGTTCTCTATGGGATCCCTCCACAAAGAAGTGCTATTTGCTTATGGGACTAGATCAACCCCTTTGTTTTGATGTTTATCTAAGTCATTAGCTGCTCAAGTTTTTAATATCCATTTTAGCTCGGACTGTTTGTTTATTTCCAATTTCTCTTTCCCCTTTTTAAAACACTGCAGGTGGTAAACGAGTATTTGCCTATGAAAATAAATTTAGATTTCACCTCATGCTCTGCCATGCAGATAATTAGAAATAGAGGAGAAAGATTGCTCTGGATACTTTTTTAATATATGGAAGCACTTGAGCTTAGAATAATTCATTTCAAGTTCTAGGAAGTCACGTGATTTGATATTTATTGCAAATTTAACACCAGGGGAGTGCTTAAAAGCAGACTTCGGTGTCTATTGCCTTTTGGAAATGAGAATCTGATTTTTAGAAGGTAATATGTAGTGCTGAGGAGAAAAATAATAAAGCTGTTCATAAACAAGAAAGACAAAGAAGTTTAAATCTTCATGGCTCCAATTCAGCGTTAGTCACGCTCAATAGCTTGTGGTTCCAGATGGGGATGTGCTTTCATATTTGCATCAAAAAGTGTATCCAGCCAATCTAGTGGAGCCCAAGTGAGGATTCAAATGCATTTGTAGATTTGTACGCAAATTCACAGCTTAATCCATGTTCTATTCACAGTTGACCTTCCAGCTTGCCATCTGAATTATGGCATTGTGTGTATGTGTCAAGGATCTCCTGTTTTGGACCCTAGATCCCCCCCCCTTACACTAGATTCTCTAATAAAATTTACTGTCTTGAATTGGAACAGACTGGAAACCATTCAAGATAACTGGATGTGAATGATAACGCTTTTAAAAAAATGCACGCAAGCTGTGAGTTAAGATACTGGGAAATAAAGACTTCTGAAGATCAGATCTGAAGTAGCTGAGCAGATATTAAAACCAAGCCTTTTGACTGTTTAGAGATCCGAATCAGAATTGCAGGTTCAGAGGCTATAAAAGTCGGCAGGAGGATCTCTTGCTGAGAATATAGCCTTAAAAAGACAAACAACTGTTAAAAATTAATCTGAACTGTTACAGTGCTGATTCAGCTTTGCACAGAAGGATAAAGATGGTCTTTAACAAATGCAGTGTGTTCCATATTTGGCTATGTTTCTCTGATGTGACATGTGTATAACTTTCAGAGTGAACTAGGGATCTGTAAGTGGAAAACGGACTGTATACATAAGACATTGTGTGTATACAATATGCTCTCTCTGTATATGGTATGCTCTGTGTTTTACAACTAGCTTGCATTATGTTTAGTTTTAAGTGCCATATGAACTAGAAAATTGTTGATAGAACTGGTAGAAAGAGATTTGGCAAGAAAAAAAAATGTTTTATGACTGTAGTGGTACAAATAATGGGAATATTGAATTAAGTTTTCGTGTTATCTTTGTTTAGGTTAGTTTTTCATCTTATGCCTTCTGTCCGTAATATTGGTATCTAGGTTCATCCACAGCATGATCAGGGTTTGCCTTCCATAACAAAGCAGAATCTAATTCCATAAACAGAGATAACAGAGACCACGCTTTATCAGAACTAAGAAGCTTCCAGGTTAGCACTGCTGCAGAATCTCTGGGTAATCATCATAGCAGTTTAGGGTGCGTGCATGAAAATGATCCACAGATACAGCCCTACCTTGGAAGGGTAAAGGCATACATTTTAATTTTTAACACCAAAATTATATCCAGAAGTTTGTCCAGTACTGATAATGCAGGTTTCCTATAAACCATAGTTTGTGAATCAGAATGCAGTCACAGAAACAAGTCTTCCCTTAGCTGGAAAGAACTTTTCATTGCATTTATATATGGGATCCTCCTATTGGAGGGTCCTGGTTGCGCACGGGCGCCTGGGACTTACCCCATAGGGGTAGAATGGGTGGGGGAAGTAGCAAAAGCCTTGGCCACAGCCCCTGGATCACGCCAGGCTGTTTTAGCTAATCCCCAGAGGGTGGCATGATCCAAGGGGCTTTAAAAGCGGCAGCGTGACGCAGTGGCATAGCGTGGGGGGTGCAAGGGGGGCCGGCCGCACCGGGTGCAACATCTGGGGGGGGCGCTCGCCGCCTCCGAAGTCACTGAAGAGCCTCGGGCGCAGGCTGTAGCAGAGCCCCATGTCTCGCGGAACCAACGAGCTGGCAGCGGCTCTCAGCGCTCGCCGCGGTCCCCACGTGTCAGGGCCGCGGAGGGCGCGCCAGGCAGCACCTCCTCACAGTCCCCCCGCCGCCGCTGCTGCGGCAGCTGCTGGGCCATGTTGCATTTTCCTCGCCTCTCTGCCCTCCTCCTCCGGGCAAGCCGAGTCGTTTGGGCGGCAGCGCCAGCGGCAACTCGCCTCAGATCACCTGACGTGGCAGGTTAGGGGTTAGGGGGCGCAAATTACTTGCCTTGCCCCGGGTTAGGGGGCGCAAATTACTTGCCTTGCCCCGGGTTAGGGGGCGCAAATTACTTGCCTTGCCCCGGGTGCTGACAACCCACGCTACGCCGCTGGCGTGACGGAAGTAGGGGCACTCACGTCAAGTTGCCGAACACCCACCCTCCCTCCCTAGAGTTAGGTAGTTTCATCTGGCCTTGCTTTGGTTTGGGTCACCTGTTTTGGAACAGGGGCTGGGTAGGAATTTTTTCCAATTGGCATATTGGCTCTAGCCACTTGGTTTTTGCCTACCCCTTAGCAATTGCCACAACTTGTAAGGTGGCGGTTAGGCACTGGCCCGGTTGGATTGTGGGGAGGGGAGGTGTGGCCATCACCTGCCCCTCTAGGAACGGGGTATTCCATTAAAGGAATCTGGGGGTCCTTGATCTCGTCCAAAGCCTGCTTGAGGGGCTAGGGCCATGACAGGACCACAGGAACCCCGGGGTGAGCTTCGGTTGGTCCGCATCAATGTTGCTCCTTCATTTGGTTTACCCCTTTAGGCTGCCACCCAGAGAGGTGGAGTCAGTTATAGTCGGGAGACAATGCCTAAGCCAATACTGCTCACAAAATTGTAATTCAATAAAGTTGTGGCCAAAAATTTGCCCAAAGACTTAAAACTAAAATATGTGTCCGAGTGAAGTTATTTTCAGGGTGGGTCCTGGGGGCCTTGAGGCGCAACTCACATTTTCCTCCAATGAGCTAAAGGCAGTGTGCATGGTTCTCCCTCATGTCATTTAATCCCCACAACAACCCTGTGAGGTAGGGTAGGCTAAGAGGCAATGACTGTCCCAAAGTCATCCATTGAGCGAGCAGGCATTTGAAGCCTGATCTACGAGGTCCTACTCTGACACTCTAGCCACAACACCACACTGGCACTGATTTTTCCCTTTGCCAGTCTTAACCAGTGACAACTTAGGTAACCATAGAGGCTGGAAAATATGCATCCATTATCTTGGAGCTGCTGCAAACTGCAGCCACAATCTAACTAACATGCTATATTTGAGCAAATGTGAAAATTGTCAGGCGCATGGATGGGAGTAGAAAGTGCATTGCCAGAATTGACCCCCATTCTTCGTATCAAAGTATACCACACACGTGGTCACTGGAGCAATACTCCAGTGCCCATAATATTGCGTCTTAATTTGCCCCTCTCCCTTAAAGATACCAAAGATGTTAGACAACTTTGGCCACCTTGTCAATAATTGCGTTTTCCCACAGCAGGTGGATTTGTTGTTAATTGCAATTATGCCTGCTTCGGTTGTTTTTTGAACGAGGCCTAAGTTGTTAAAATGCATGGCGTGTGCACAGAACAGATTTCTTCAAAACTCAAACTGAAAAGCAATCTCTCAGGAAACAGCTCAGAGGTAGAATTGAGTTCTAAAAAGGTTACAGCAACCACCAAGGGAAATTACTTGGCAATTTTTTTGTTCGATTTCTAAAATTGAAAGCTCTCACCTGAGAAGTGTCCTGTTGCCTGTGCATTTGAGTACATTGACCTTGGTTCAGCATATTTAGTAGCTAGAAATCGAACCAGCAATAAAGAGAAAGTCTGATGGCTCCCTATGCAGATAGGTTTGTTTGAAAACAGGAGAGATTTGCAAAGAAAACCTGCGCATGAATTCTAATGTAGTTCTGTAGAATGGCACCAAGCAAGTCCTTGCCTCCGGGAGCTATAGGAGCTCTCAAAGGAGAGTCAATATGACGTAGTGGTTAGATTGTTGGACTAGGATGTGGGAAACTAGAGTTCATATCTCCACTCAGCCATGAAGCTCACTGGGAAACTTCAAACCAGTCACAATCTGTCAGACACAGAGGGTTATGTACACTAGGGGTCAGCAACCTTTGTCAGCCATGGGCCGGTCCACCACCCCTCAGACCATGTGGTGGGCCATGGTCTATGGGACTATATTTTTTGGGGGGGGGGGGGATGAATGAATTCCTATGCCCCACAAATAACCCAGAGATTAATTTTAAATAAAATGAACACATTTTACTCATGTGAAAACACGCTGCTTCCCAGACCGTCTGCGGGCCAGATTGAGAAGGCGTTTGGGCCGCATCTGGCCCCCGGTCCTTAGGTTGCCTACTCCTGATGTACACCATCTTGAGGTTCTTGGAGGAAAGGAGGGATGCAGATGTAACAATAAATAAATACGTATTGTTGTGTGGACCATTGTATCTTGGAAACTTTCTCCCTTTCCTAGGAACCCTTGCAGTGGGCATTTGTAACCACTCTGATAGGATAGCTCCAGGCTCCATGAATATATTAAAGCAACTGCTTTCACTGCAGTTGGTAATTGCTTTTATGAAAAAGCTCCTCAAGCACAGAAGAACATCTCAAGGTCACCTAGATTTCCGAACAGGTTCCCCCCCCCCTTTGTCTTGGCCAGTCTGTTGCGGTGAGACCGAGATAGCTGTCAGAGAAAGAAAGCGTCATTTCCTGGCTCAGCGTCACCAAGCTTAAAAGCTGTCTCAGCCAGTGTTGTCTACCTAAGGCAGTTAACTTAGAGCCATTCAGATGTTGCTGAAGTATAATCTCTCACCACAGCCCGTGTTGGCAGAGATTGATGGGGGCTGGAGGCAAATAACCACAGGAAAAGCCACTGGTTCCCCACCTCTGGTCTGTACTGACAATCTTCTGCAGGCCTGTTTAGAGACGCAGGAGGTTGAACCTAGGCCTTATTCATCCAGAGGATGCCCTCTGCTATGCATTTATGTTCATTTCACAGCTGTGGATGTTTAACCTTGTTTTGCGCGGAGAAGCGCTTAAAATTGGTGAGTGTAAAAAGGCTCAACTTTATTTTCTTGGGTGAAAGTCTTCCAGGAGCAAGTTTTTATTTTTTCCTGGAACAGAGAATGGTGGGAGAAGTTTGTGTCTTTCCACACTTGCCATTTATAGTGGCATAGTTTCATTTAACTAATCTGAGCGGTGTTTTAGGCAAGGAAATGTGCCCGTATGTCTTACAAAGCTTTCATGAAAACCGTCCACATGCTATGTCCCAAGTATAAAGCTATACTTTCTATAGCAAAGTTTGTAAGACACCTGCTGTAATATAATCTGTAATATAACTTTGCCTTTGCCCCACACCACAACTCACTTTTGCCCTTTGACAAAGGAAACCACACAGTGAATGAAAAAGGTTGTGCAGTCACAATGTGGAACTTTGCACATATAGCTATGCATATTAAACATTTTTCTCAATGTTGCTATCTGTCTCTCACTTTATGCCAGCAATATTATTTGACCAGAGGTAAATTCTAGACTCTGGGGGCAGTAGTCAGCTAAGAGTATACCCAGTGAAATAAATGAACATGACTAAGGCCCCTAAATTTCAGTGGGTCTACGCTAAGTAAAATTTAATTGAATACCACCCTATGTTAGGATGGCAGCGTACATTAGTTGTACTTCAACCTAACCACACTTAGCTGGGAGTAATCCCTATCGAATTCAATAGGATGTACGTCTATTCTGAGTAGACATGGTTAGGCTTGTGCTGTAAGTCTAGATCCAACCTATAGTTTGTAGCATTATCCCTAAACTGGTGGCGACTGACTGGGGAAAAGACCTTCAGGCCATGATGGCTAAGCGAAAACAGGTTGCAATCCCATACCTGGGAGTATGTACCACTGAACTAAATGGGGCTTTCTTCTGAGTAGACATGCATAGAATTGCCCGGTCAGTGCATAATGAGGATGCAGATTCCATGCTGAAGAGTATGGTTAACATAATAAGGCCCTTATCCATGCTGCCATGGCTGTTGTGTATATAGTTTTGGCTGCTGCATCCCCCAAAGGAATTTGTAGACCTTGGAAAGGTACAGGGAAGGGAGACCAAAATGGGCACGAATGTCTTTTCTCTGAGTGAAAATATCTGTGGCTATTTAACTTAGAATAAAAGAATGGGAATATAATTTAGGTTTATAAAACGGCATGATGTAAATAGACATTTTTCTGTTACAATGCCAGAACTTAGGGTCGTCCACTAAACTTGAACGGTAGAAGTTCCAAGGTTTGTACTTTTTATGCACTTCCTTACACAAAGCACATTTGATTGGTGGAATTTTCTGCCACAAGATGTGTTGATAGTGGACTTAGCTGCTGGAGAGGGGGTGGAATTGTGGAGCTCAGGTCTACCGCTGGCTTCTAGCCATGACAGCAGGGTGGAACTTGCAGGTTCAGAGACAGTAGACTTATGAATTCCTGTTTCTGGGTGGTCAGTTAGCAAGGGAGCCCTGTTGCCTTCACGCTCTGCTTCCCAAAAGCCTCTGGCTGATCCAGTTGTTGGACTAAGTCAGAGGTAACCAATGTAGTTCCCTTCTGATGTTGCTGGACTCCAGCTCCCATAATTTCTGACTGTCGGCCATCTTGGCTGCACACGATGAGTGGTGGAATCCAACAACATCTGGAGCATACTGTGTTTCTTACCCCTGCAGCCTCCCCAGTGTGTCTGGGATGAACAGTAGGTACTACTGCTTTTCAACATCTGCTTATGGGAGTGATAACTCTCTCACCATTAAAAGAAAACAGAACTACAATAGTACCTCAGATTAAGAACTTAATTCATTCTGGAGGTATGTTCTTAACCTGAAACTGTTCTTAACCTGAGGTACCACTTTAGCTAATGGGGCCTCCCGCTGCCGCCATGCCACCGCCGCACAATTTCTGTTCTCATCCTGAAGCAGAAGAAGAAGAAGAAGAAGAAGAAGAAGAAGAAGAAGAAGAAGAGGAGGAGTAGTTTGGATTTGATATCCCGCCTTTCACTCCCCTTCAGGAGTCTCAAAGCGGCTAACATTCCCCTTTCCCTTCCTCCCCCACAACAAACACTCTGTGAGGTGAGTGGGGCTGAGAGACTTCAGAGAAGTGTGACTGGCCCAAGGTCACCCAGCAGCTGCATGTGGAGGAGCGGAGACGCGAACCCGGTTCCCCAGATTACGAGACTACCGCTCTTAACCACTACACCACACTGGCTCTCTTAACCTGAGGTACTATTTCTGAAGCGTCTGTAACCTGAGGTACCACTGTATTATTATTATTATTATTATTATTATTATTATTATTATTATTATTATTACAATTTATAGGTAAAGGTACCCCTGCCCGTACGGGCCAGTCTTGACAGACTCTAGGGTTGTGCGCTCATCTCACTCTAGAGGCCGGGAGCCAGCGCTGTCCGCAGACACTTCCGGGTCACGTGGCCAGCGTGATGAAGCTGCTCCGGCGAACCAGCACCAGAGCAGCACACAGAAACGCTGTTTACCTTCCCGCTATAAAGCGGTACCTATTTATCTACTTGCACTTAAGAGTGCTTTCGAACTGCTAGGTGGGCAGGAGCTGGGACCGAGCAACGGGAGCTCACCCTGCCGCGGGGATTCGAACTGCCGACCATGCGATCGGCAAGTCCTAGGCGCTGAGGTTTTACGCCACCCGCGTCCCTTACAATTACAATTTATATACTACCCTTTATCAAAAGATCCCAGGGTGGTATACAATATCAAAAACATATCAATGATAAAAACATAATAAAGCACATACTGACAGGCAGCCTGATAATAAAATAGTCATCATAATAACACTCCTCTCTCCCACACTTTCACAGGTCATTATTTAATAACCATAGGCCCTGCGTAAAGAGGAATGTTTTTGTCTGGAGCCTAAAGACATGCAATGGTGGTGCCAGGCAAGCTTCTCTGGGGAGAGCATTCCACAGACAGGGAGCCTGCGCTCTTGTTGCCAGCCTCTGAACCTCTCCAGGATGGGGAACATAGAGAAGAGCCTCAAATGACAAGAGCAGGGTCTGGGGCGGTTCGTTTGGGGAGAGGCGGTCCTTAAGGTACAGTAGTACCTCGGGTTACAGACGTTTCAGGTTACATAAGCTTCAGGTTACAGACTCTGCTAACCCAGAAATAGTACCTCAGGTTAAGAACTTTTCTTTAGGATGAGAACAGAAATCATGCAGTGGTGGCTCGGTGGGCAGCAGGGGGCCCCATTAGCTAAAGTGGTGTCTCAGGTTAAGAACAGTTTCAGGTTAAGAACAGACCTCGGGAACGAATTAAGTTCTTAACCCGAGGCACCACTGTACTGAGGTCCTGAGCCATGTAAAGCTTTCTAGACCAACACCAGCACTTTGAAGTGGGCCTGGAAACTAATCGGCAGCCAGTACAGTTGTACCAGTGTGGTGTAGTGGTTAAGAGCGATAGACTTGTAATCTGGGGAACCGGGTTCGCGTCTCCGCTCCTCCACATGCAGCTGCTGGGTGACCTTGGGCCAGTCACACTTCTTTGAAGTCTCTCAGCCTCACTCACCTCACAGAGTGTTTGTTGTGGGGGAGGAAGGGAAAGAAGAATGTTAGCTGCTTTGAGACTCCTTAAAGGGAGTGAAAGGCGGGATATCAAATCCAAACTCTTCTTCTTCTTCTTACCAGGATTGGTGTTTTATGTCTTTCCTGTTGTATCTTCCCCCTCTGGGTATCAAGCAGACTGTGTAGTTTGCCACAGCAACCACCCTAAGGTAGTAAGTAACATATACTCAGTTTGGTGTCATGAGGTTTTATATGTACACTTTATAGTGGGTTGAGAGAATGCTGGCAATTCTTCTCCTGAAATGTCAGGCACGCATGTGAACCTTTCCACTTCAGATGAATACTGTACACATAAATCAGTCAGTGTTTATCTTCAGTGTTCTCTGCAGTGCAGGTCGAAATTGCTTCCCAAGAAAACATGGTATCAGGAGAGCAACTCGTAAGTATTTTTTTAAGGTTTACTATCTCAGGAAGAACAATGTAATTTCAGTATCTGAATGCACCTCACTGTTGAGTGTCACTCATAAGTGCTCTAAATAATAATAAAAAATGGAACTGCTGACATTTTAAGCTAGGTAGCTAATGTGGTGTAGTGAATAGCAGATCACCACTGCTTTGGTTTCCTTCTTGTGCTCTTAGTACTGTTTTGTCAAGTAGATATTCAGCAGTTGTAGCTTTTCCTGGCATGGAGAAGCAGTGATGGGGAAACAAAAGCCCTATTAGTTGCAACCCTAGTGGCTAAGGTTGGAACAGCCTAGAGCAGGCCTAGGCAAACTCGGCCCTCCAGATGTTTTCGGCCTAGAACTCCCATGATCCCTAGCTAACAGGACCGGTGGTCAGGGATGATGGGAATTGTAGTCCCAAAACATCTGGAGGGCCGAGTTTGCCTATGCCTGGCTTAGAGTTAATCTGGACAAGACTTGTGAACCTCACTGGATCACCTTTGCCAAGTCTTCCTTACATAGCAGAGATAATGTGGAGATAATTTAAGATTAGGATATACAGTAGTCTGCTGAGAAGTGTTGGACTGTCTTTGGAGAATCAGATGTAGGATGTCAGGATAGGCAGAGCAAGCGAGCAGAAAAACTGGTAAAGGGGGAAGGTATTCAGAGCAAAATACAGTTGGCTGTTAGTTTATCCTCTTCATGCATCATTTTTATTTTAAAGAGAGATTGGCTGTTTGGAGACTGGTGTCAGTAAGACCATGGCGGCCGCTTTAGTCTAAGTCATGCTTTATTCAGAGGGTAAGAGAACAATATGCCTCCAGATATTTGCTTTTGGGAGTCTTGGGGCAGATCAGGAAACATGAGTGTCTGCAGCCATTTTCAGGCTGGTTCCCCAGCTGCGTTCTTGTAATGCAAACAAGGCGAGGAAACATGATGTCAGAAGCAGATCCCTACTGCAATAACTTACCCTGCAAGGGGGGGGGGGGAGATAGAAGCGCACGCCGTTCTCCATGAACGTAGCTTTTCACAGTAACTAGTATTTAGGTAGCAGGTGGCCTCATAATATCACCTTAGCTAAACTTCTTACTCGGCTGCCTGCAGTCTCTGTTAGAACAGTAGAGTTGAGTATAGTGGTCACAAGTACTTGGCTCCCCGGGGCAAGACTTGATGACTTTAAATTCTATTCAGGTTGCAGACAATAAGTAGGTTCACTTTTAATTGACCTTCAGGGGTTGCAGTGGGCTCTGCTGCCAAACATTTGCAAGTCCTTGCCAAGTCCTGTGGTTAACAAGGTTCTCCAACTCATTGAGCAGTTGCCAGTGTGTGTGTCTCCTTCCACTTATCCCAGTCCTGTTTCAACTGTTGATCATTCCACCCCTTTAGGAGGACGAGGGGAAGAGGGGAAGAGAGGGAAAATCAAGGGCATATTTTTATTTCCCTGTTTCAAATCACTTTCCAAAAGCCTTTTAACATACAGAGCAATGGAATAAAGCTTTTTTTAAAGAGAGTTTTTGGTAATCCAAGCAAACGAATCAAGCGAAGTTGCCTCTTTATTTATAATGGCTTCATTCTCTTGGCATTTCTTTTATCTGAACAAAGATGGATTGCTTAAAACCACAAAGTCAAGCCCCGATTTTGGCTTGAACAGTGGGGCCACGACCATAGTCACTTATTATACATTAGCTTTTTCAAATTAGCATCAGCTTCCAATCCATAAAATCCTTGCCATAATGAATGCCTGCATAATGGTTGAGATCCTGCTGATAAGTAAAGACAAATGAGATCTGCAACAAAATGTTGTAATGTATTATTTCCACCTCCTTATATTGGAGTATTCTTGTTCATGGTTCCAGCCATCCACATCCTCCTTCAGCAAGCCATTCCATACTCAAATCACTACCCCCTTTTCCATTTTTATCTTCCTCAATGGGTTTGCCTTTTCCAGATTTTCTTTGTATTTCTGCAAATCCTGGGGTTCCCCTGAGCATGCTAATGCTTTCATTTCTTTCTCAATGGTCTCATTTTGCCTTCATTTCTCTTGGCACTCATCACCTGATTTTGCTAGAAATGTCCTCCAGCAGGAGGACATTTCTTGCAAATATTTCCCATGATATTTGTTAGCTCACTTACCCATATTCGCCACCACTGCCTAAAATAAAGAAGACACCCAACTTTTGCAAAAAATTAATCTCTGTTCGCCCAGGAAGCCATTAATACCTTAGATGACCAGGTGATTAGCTGGTTTTAAACTTGCAGTGGCAATAGTCAATTTAAACCAAGTAGGTAGTGATCATTATGGATTCATTAGAATGTGACAATGTAGTTTTTTAAATGTGGCATTATTCACTGAATTAGCTCTTCATGACTCTCAATGGAAGGACTACCTTCTGTTTAGTAATTAGTGCTTGAGAAAGTCAGTCTTTCACTCCCCTGTGTTCTTGCTCGCCATCTGGAATCCCACTAAATAACTTAGACCTGTGAAATATTTTTTGTTTCTTATTTATTCCATCATACTCCAGTGTCTTCCCTCAGTGCTTCCCTCAACACAGCTCAGACTGATCTATGTTGCGTCTTGACCCTGAAGGGCTGGAGAGCTATTTGCATACAATCTCCCATATGTAATTTAAATAATGCTGCTTGATTATGGCCAACCAAACTGGGGTGTGTGTGTGTGTGGTGCTTTAGAATGCTTATGGTTTGTGACTTTTTGTTAGAAAGAGTCTAACATCTCTTGCAGTCTTTGTATCCATGCCGGGTTATATTAATACCTAGAACATTGGTAGGCAAACTAAGGCCTGGGGGCCGGATCCGGCCCAATCGCCTTCTAAATCCGGCCCGCGGACGGTCCAGGAATCAGCATGTTTTTACATGAGTAGAACGTGTCCTTTTATTTAAAATGAATCTCTGGGTTATTTGTGGGGTCTGCCTGGTGTTTTTACATGAGTAGAATGTGTGCTTTTATTTAAAATGCATCCCTGGGTTATTTGTGGGGCAAAGGAATTCGTTCATTATTATTTTAAAAAATATAGTCCGGCCCCCCACAAGGTCTGAGGGACAGTGGACCGGCCCCCTGCTGAAAATGTTTGCTGACCCCTGACCTAGAATATGGGACTTTGGCTAGTTGAGATGCTCCAGGGCACATACAGAGTTTGGGTTCTTCTCTCATTTCAGTATTAGAGAGTGTTGCATGTAGATTACGCACACAGAGCAATCTGTCGTTGGAATCAATGAAGCAGCTGCTGTTTACCCAGAACTCCACAGCTGCAATCTACAATTCGTCTGGCCCTGGCAGGATTTTGGATGGTGACTGAAGTCTAACATGCCGTGAGCCTATGAGGTCACTAGACCAGTGAGTTTAAGCCTACCACAGAAGGCAAAAGTATTACATTACTTATGATAATAACTTATTACTTAATAATTATTATATTACAAAAGATCTCACAGAAAAACAAAACAAGAGCAAATGTCTGATTATTGTTATTAATCCTTCTACTTAAACAACAACAACAACAACAACAACACATGATGGAACAGAATATTTTTCTTTGGCAACCTCAATATTTTTCTTTGGCAACCTCAATTTGCCAGTTGTCGTGATTGCCTGTTTGTAGCAACAGTTTGTTGCTATGGAAATCAGTTTGTTAAAACATTCATTTGTGGATCTTGATAGAGGAACTTAAAGTTTTCAATATTTTCATATTGAAAATATTTTTTTGGGGGGGGGACTCCTCCCTTAAGGAATATACATTTTAAAATAAAATATATTAATCAATTGAGTTAGTGTTTCAATTGCAACTGGAAAACTGCAACCTAGTTGAAATCTTTGGTTGGCTACCTTAGAGATATATTTTCTTCAACAACAAAAAAGCCAGCTTCATTCCATTGCTTCATCTGTAAAAGTTTGTTGACTTAGCCTCATCTGGAGAAAATGTTTTGAGATAACAGTACAAGGCCTAGTTCAAATAAATTAAAAAATTGTCCAGTAGCACCTTAGAGACCAATTTTTTTATTTATTTTGACTGAGCCAGACCAACACGGCTACCTACCTGAAGCTAAAGGCCTAGTTCAGACAATCAGTTAAAACAGGGTTTCCTAAACTGGGGTCTCCAGCTGTTTTCAGACTACAATTCCCATCATCCTTAGCTAGCAAGAACAGGGGTCAGGGATGATGGTAATTGTAGTCCAAAAGCAGCTGGAGACCCAAGTTTGGGGAACCCTGACTTAAAACTAAACCATGGATTTAGGTGATTAAGGAGAAGTTGCGGGCAAGTTGCTCATGCACTCTCTCTTATTGTTCCTTATTGGCTTCAACTAACTTTAATTGAAGGAAGCCACCATTCTCTAGGTTTGGACATAAAGTGGAGCTCTCTTTTGTTTTAAAGTGAAATAAGAAAATCTTACTCTCCTCATGCACGAAAGAATTGGGTGAGGAGAGATGAAAACGAGAGCTTGAAGCTTGCCACAGCTTCTTCCAGATTCCCTAAAACCATGGGCTCTAGATGGCCTTGCCTGTTTTGAGATCTTTTTGGCCAATGTATTTGGAGAACGTTTCAACTTCTATGGAATGCAAAATCTGCACAAATTTTATTGGAAAGATCTGTGAACAGGAAGGATTCCCATCTCCAGCTTGTAAATCCTTATGGCAAAAGGCGATGTTCTATTCTGACATAATGTTTTTCAGATGGATGTCTGCATTATCAGTTTAATATGCAAAGACTCTGCTCAGCTCATATAACTTTTACTTATAAGAGCAGACTTTAAGATGTGGGAGTGAGGAGGGAACTTATTAAAAACACACAGCAACACAGCAATTTCTGATTTTAAGAGCTGAGTGCTTTGAATGTCTATGTGTTGGACTGAGGGAAGAAGAGACAAGCCCAACTCCTTAACCTAGTACCCAACAGAAGTTGCCACACTATAATTCCTATCAACCCTCTTCATTGGTGATGCTGTATGTGGAAGGTGGGAATTGTCCCAAACCGATGGAGGGCACTATATTGAGGAAGTCTGCCATGAATCAGACAGCTTCTGAGGGAATTAAGACATCTTACCTTACTCCTGGGACGTGGGTGGCGCTGTGGGCTAAACCACAGAGCCTAGGACCTGCCGATCGGAAGGTTGGCGGTTCGAATCCCCACAACAGGGTGAGCTCCCATTGCTTGGTCCCTGCTCCTGCCAACCTAGCAGTTTGAAAGCGCATCAAAGGGCAAGTAGATAAATAGGTACCGCTCCAGCAGGAAGGTAAACGGCGTTTCTGTGCGCTGCTCTGGTTTGCCAGAAGCAGCTTAGTCATGCTGGCCACATGACCCGGAAGCTGTACGCCAGCTCCCTCAGCCAATAAAGCGAGACGAGCGCCACAACCCCAGAGTCGGCCACTACTGGACCTAATGGTCAGGGGTCCCTTTACCTTTACCTTACTCCTTGCCATAGTCTCATGGGCTTGCCCCATATCAGGCAGAGTGAGGCAGTAGCACCATGTAGCAAATGCCTTGAGACAGGGGGCTGTCAACTTTCCCCATCCTCTCTAAGCTATTCTGCTGCCCCCAGGTCCAGTAGAGAATACTGTCCCATGACCAGTGTGTTCAGTGGCACGTGGTGAAATTTTTCATAAGGGAACAGTTAGGGCCAGAGGCAAGGGAGAGTGGGGGAAAGGGACGATCTAGTGTTGCACGCGTCAGCATTGCGACTCTGTCCCTAAGCTGGGCAGAAACTTCCTGGGCTTCGGGAAGGAGGTGCCAGGGGAACATTTAGGGCACTAACCTAGTTCCCCAAATCCACTGACCACACACCGCTGAGTGTGTTCAGTCTCCAGTCTGGTTGGATACTATATGTGGACTAGGGGGTTCTCCATCTCAGGGAGCAATATGCCTTAAGTCAGTCCTTCTTGGTCAGGAAACAGTTATGATTATGAGTGAAGTGAGAAGTTTACACCTTGAGTCAAGGAACATTATTAAGAGAAATGTGCTATGTTTGGCTGATCTTTGCTTCTCTTTTATGTTGCCAAATCATACATATTTTAGCCCCTGGCTGAAATACTTCTCAAATGCCCAGCGTTGTGTGTGTTTGCCCATACAGACTAAATATGCACATGTGCACTTATAAATGTCATGACCTTTTGACATACTGTACTGCTGGTCACACTCCCATACAGTGCGCTTGGCAAGTATGTTGGGGATCGGATTGGCATGCTTGGGTGGTGAGGAAAGTTTTGGATTTTAGAAACGCCAGGTGTCTGTGAGTCATATAAAACTGGCTTTCTCTAGAGCCCAGCCAAAGGTATCATTGCTATAAAAAGACAAAATCAACATGTTTTCACTAGAAAATGTTCCTTTGGCTATTTGTAGTGGTGACGTTTAAGGAAACTTCCACTGGCTTCTTCTAAACTTGTCTGTTGGCCTCGAAGGGAAATACTGTGTCTGGATCTTGGCATTCAAAAAAAAGGAATGTTTGAGTCGTTTTAAAAAGAGAATGCACTTTTCTTTCTCCATGCAAAAGCTCTGTGAATTATTTTTTTAAAAAATGTAATGTGCTTTTTGCTTGTGACTTTAAAAAAGAATCAAGGAAATGTTACACTCTTTACCATATGTTAAGTGATGAAATCTGCAGAGTGCTGTAAAAATGTGTTAGTTTCGTTTCTATACGCAGATGCCAGCAGTGCATGATTTTCTCTTTGAGGTCATTAAGAACTTCCTGCGCTTCTGGTTTATCACTGTAGCACCCAGCTGTGAATGTGAGATGCTTTTCAGGAAAGATGGATATCTGTATTGCCCAGGTTACTCCAAAAGTTGCTATAGGGTGTACAATCCCCATTTTTCTTGTCGTGCTAATAGCACCTGTAGGGTTCAAAGTAAGATCTGGTGGGAAGCAGTCTGTAGCAGAGGATGACTAGCAACAGGCTGTAGGTCTTGGATGCTAGTAAGTCCTAATGAATACTGGATACCACAAGCTTTGGGAGAATTCTCAGGGCTAGCAAGAGTTTATCCTACAAAGTCCCAAGCATAATCCTATGCATATTTACTCAGCAGTTAAGTACCTTTTTTGTAATGTACACAACATCTCCTTCCCCCCCCCCACGTAGTTGCTACTTCTTGTTTCTTCTTTTTTGTGTCTTATCTTATTCTGTGCACTTGTAATTTCGTATTTTTTTATTTTTCAACAAAGAATATAAAATGTAATTATCGCAAAAGAGTCCCATGGTCTTCCATTGGATTTATTTCCATGCAAGTGTGCATGGGATTTCACTTTGAGTTCTAATATCCTGAAGTAGATCAATGGATCTTGACCAGAGCTGTGTCTCTCAAGAGAAGTTACAAGAAATTTGAAGACATGGAGCTACGGTGTGGAGTCTCATATTATAGCTCAAACAAGGTTCGAAATAGCAGAGGAACCTACAATCGTAGATTTTGCTTCTCTCTACAGATGTGCTCTACAGATGTTCGACAGAGGCATGATGGTAGGGATGGGGCCAATGGTTGGAAGCCACTGTTGGAACCCTTGTTGTTGATGTCGGATAATGCCTGAATAGAACTCAATTAACTATGGAATGGCCTGCTTCCTCTTAGCACTACCTTTCCTTCATGCTGACATTTCTAAAACGATGAGTTTCTCATCATTTGGCCTGTTTTTGAAGCCACCTGCTTTTCAGGACTTGAAAGAAGGCAAAAATAATTAATGCTTCTTTTCCACTTCCCATAATATCTTTTGGATTTCACGCTTAATCATCACTCTTACCTTCAGTTTGTGAGGCTATTTGTGATAGCATTTGGCTTCTTTTTAAAGCTGCATGTCTATTTTTGAGCCATGATTCATTCTTCGGTTAGATGCCGCCCAACTCTAGGGGGAGGGTTTTAAAGTTACTGTAACTTTCACCTGCCCCCAATATTAGGGATTATCAGCTGCCGCAGGAAACTACTGGTGCTTTCATGACTTCCGCACCCAGAATGCCTCACTCGAGAAGGACACCCCCCCCCCCATCGGTCCTTTCTAGAGTGAGACAGGGAGGTGGAGGCAGGGCTTCTCTCCTAAAGCACCATCACAATGAAGAGAAGAGGCACAGCAGAGACAAGGGAGATGCAAAAAAGGGGTTTCAGCAGTGCAATATCTTGTGCCAGCCCTAAATTAAGAAGGCTGATCCCTGAAGAATTGATGCTTTTGAATTATGGTGCTGGAGGAGACTCTTGAGAGTCCCATGGACTGCAAGAAGATCAAACCTATCCATTCTTAAGGAAATCAGCCCTGAGTGCTCACTGGAAGGACAGATCCTGAAGCTGAGGCTCCAATACTTTGGCCACCTCATGAGAAGAGAAGACTCCCTGGAAAAGACCCTGATGTTGGGAAAGATGGAGGGCACAAGGAGAAGGGGGCGACAGAGGACGAGATGGTTGGACAGTGTTCTTGAAGCTACCAGCATGAGTTTGACTAAACTGCGGCAGGCAGTGGAAGACAGGAGTGCCTGGCGTGCTCTGATCCATGGGGTCGGACACGACTAAATGACTAAACAACAACAACAACAAGGTGACAGGTGACATTTCCCTCCAAAGCAATCAGGCTTTTTGCAAGCATTGCCTTCAGGAACTTCCAGCACTTTGACGGGGTTTGTAACTACTTAAAAGGAAGGGGAGTAAAAAACAAAACACACAGCATCCTTTATTTTTGAACATAACAGTCTTATGATAACTGTTTGTGTTGACTTTCTCAAATGATGTTCATTTCCCACGTTTCTGATGATAGGTTTGGTAACAAGCAACAAAACATCTACATAACCTTTATAGTTGTGTGTAGCAGCAGCAAAGAGAGAACTCTGGGAGATGGGAAGAAAGCTAAAATGGCCACATCTTATTAACTGCACTTAATAAACCTAAATCTTAAATAATTGATTTCTCTCAGGCATATATAAAGGCCATAAATATATTATTTATTTTGTGGTGTTACTTGGAAATAAGATTTAATTTAGATCGCTGGCATAAAACATGGCTATTCTCAAAATGCATTGGCTTATGTATTGTTAAAAATACTGAAGTAATCTGCTGAACGTGTGACTGTTTATTTCCCAGTTGTTCTACGTATAGCGCTGTTGTGTGTGTTAACATTTCATTTAACTGTTCTCTAGTGATTCTTTTTGTTT
Source organism: Podarcis liolepis (assembly GCF_965112155.1). NCBI lineage: Eukaryota > Metazoa > Chordata > Lepidosauria > Squamata > Lacertidae > Podarcis > Podarcis liolepis. The sequence continues at coordinate 54,758,038 of NC_139562.1, read as the reverse complement.
ATCTCTCTGTTTAGGCACGGAGGAAGGAGGTCTTTATCCAGGAGCGGTATGGGAGATTTAATCTTAGTGACCCATTTCTGGCTCTGCAGCGAGACTATGAGTCAGGTGCTGGTGATAAAGACAAGAAGTCCATTTGTACCAACCCACTCTCCATCTTAGAAGCTGTTATGGCTCACTGCAGAAAAATGCAAGAGAGGATGGCAGCTCAGTTGGTTGCTGCTGAAAACAGACAAAAGAAGGTACCACATCAACTCCCCCCCCTTTGACTTGCTCTTTCCTTCCCCCCCCTTTTTTGTTTGCTCACCACATCTCCAAAAGAATGTATTCCCTCTCATTTTTATGACTTAAAATAATTAGGAATCAATTTTGTGTGTGTGTGTGATTCTAGAGTGGCCGTATTATTTGTATTTTATCATTAGTGACACATTTCTGGTGGATAGTTTTCAATTAATACAATGGAAGAGTATTCCTTTTTACATAATAATAAGAGCATCCCTTGTCAGTTTTGGAATGTCCTTCCCAGAACACCAGGGATGTCATGGGCTCTGTCAGCTTACCTGTGTCTTTGGTCATCAGGAGAACCAGGTCCTCATCATCCAGGGGCCCAGCATGACAACTGGATACAGTCCTGAGGCTAAAGAATGGCCATTCTGAAGAAATGCAAACCTTCAGCTAGGGCTGCAACATTTAATTGATCAATTGGTTAGATCATGGGTAGCAGATGTGGTGCCTTCCCAGTGTTGGGTGGACTACAGCTCACATCAGCCCCAGCCTACGTGGCCAATGATCAGGAAAAAGGGGAGTTGTAATCCGACAAATATTTGGAGGGCACTATGTAGGGTACTCCTGTTTTAGATCAATTGATTAGTGTCAGGGACTGGGCAGAGGAGGAATGGTAGCAAGCCCTATACGGCCTAGGACCCTCGTACCTACAGGACTGCCTTTCCTGGTATGTCCCATGGAGGACCTTACGGTCTTCAAACAAAAACATCTTGGAGGTCCCAGGCCACAGGGAGGTTAGGCTGGCCTCATGCAGAGCCAGGGCTTTTTCGGCTGTGGCTCCAATCTGGTGGAACGCTCTGTCACAGGAGACTAGGGCCCTGTGGGACTTGACATTTTTTCTCAGGGCCTGCAAGACAGAGCTGTTCCACCAGTCCTTTGGCCTGACCCCCTCCTTTGGCAATCCTCACAGAACTCTAGCCCAATGGTTGCCATTAATTTGATTTGAACTGATTTTATAATGAAATGATTTTAGAATGTTGTATTATTTTATTCTTGTTAGCCGCTCTGAGCCCGGCTTCGGCTGGGGAGGGTGGGATATAAAATATTATTATTGTTGTTATTATTATTATTATTATTATTATTATTATTATTGACCACCTCCCCAGCTTGACCCATCCAGAGAAGAGTAAGAGAGTTCAGAATTACAACAGGGCTTTGAGGGAGGTCACAGCTCAGAGGCAGATGAGGGGAAAAGTTATGAAATAATGGAAAAGGAGCAAGAGGCAGAAGCGGAGCAGCAACTGGCTGGCACGTTGTCACTAGAAAGCATTCCAGACCCACCTTCTCCCAGAACCCGGCGAGCCTTAAAAATAGGAGAGCAAAGAGCTTGAAGACAGAGGGCACTTAGCGTCTCCTGTACAGGAGGTGATGATGATGACAAATAAGGAAGTGGGAGAGAAAGGGGGGGGGGTGTAAATTCGCTCAGGACAACGCCATTATCCAAGAGGCTGTCTTCCAAAGCCTGCCTTTGTGAATATTGAATAAAAAGTGGATGGTAAGAAACTTTTCCTTGTCTTTGTACGTTCCTGGAAACCGGCCGTGGGAGTTGCTTGCAGGCCGCTTGGCAATTAGATGTATTTAATCAGCTGAAATGGTGCACCCAGTTAATTGGGTAGCAGATGTAAAAAAATGTTTCTTTAAATCAAAGGGCAAGTTCCATCATTAAAAGAGACGTTCTCCCTTCACTTGCACCCAGGAGGGAGTGGCTGTGTTAAGATTATGTCTGATTTTGACGTGTGTGGGTGTCTAAAACTAAACCAAATAAACCTTTATTTTCACTGCGGAAATAATATTTTTGACCAACAGATAGATGAACTGTCTAAACACTCAAAAGATAACTCAATTGCAGTTTCTCTGATCAGATGGCAACCCAGCAGAACAAGATCTGAATGTGGGGCAAAGTTGCTAGTTTCCCAAACGTGGCTGAGAGAATACCTTTACTATAAGCTAAGAACTAACAATAGCTCAATATCTCCAATATAGCCGCTGCTGGCTGACAACTCAACGTAATTGGATCAACTGCATGACACCTGAAACCAAACCCTCCTTTGGACTTTATTTACATACATTTTGCCAAGTAATTAAAGATAAACATGCTTCGTACAGTGATTCATACTCTTGGAGACAGATGCATTACAGTATTACTAGGAGGTCAAGTGGTTTGACTTCTTTTTTAACCCTATGATAGAGGGGTAGCCAAACATGGTGCTGTTTGGATGGTTTGGACTCCTATTAAGACCCAGCAAGCATGGTTAATGGTTAGCAGATAATGGGAGCTGTAATCCAACAACATCCAGAGGATATTATGCTGGGTACCCATGTCCTGATGAGTTTCGTCTGATCAGAGAGAGAATACTCATATAGATTTTGTCTAGTTTTGCAGGAGCTGAAGGCAGCATCTCTGAGTCTCAGCTGACCATGAGAGGCTAGCTTAAGAGAACTAGAGCTGGGTTTGGCAAACAGTTTGATGTTGGGATAGGATTCTGTGTTGACAGGAAGCATGGATAGGCAGTACAAGAAAATCAGAAGGTATGTGTAGGCAAGATGGGATCTAGCGGCCTAGATGGACATGAAAATCTGAGACATGAAGGAACAAATTGGGAGCAGGTTCCATAAGAGTATTGGGGCAAAGAAGTGGAAAGGTAGGTAGCTTAGTCAGGTTGACTCATCTAGAAAACAAACATATTATAAAGCACATATGCAACATGAGGGAACGGCCCACCCTGCTTCCTTTAGCAGAATCTGCTATAGGGAGCGGATGGCATAATCTGAAATGTACACATCTGGAATCATTTCGAATTTGAATATATTCACAGTAGGGAGAGGTTGAAGGGAGATAACAAACCATTTAGCTAGTTTTATTTATTTATTTATTTATTTATTTATTTATTTATTTGCATTTCTGTGGTGTACATGAAAACAGTGCACAGGAAACGAGACAATAAAGCAAAAGAAGTTCATCATAAAACCAAACAGTTCCACATACATTATCTGTTTTATTTATCTTTCAAAACATGTAGTCTACTTTTCCTCTCCAATTAAAAAAAGAGCAGCTTATCCTTAGAGAAGCTGACAAAACCATTTATACCATTAGTGGTATAAAAATGCCACTAATCCATTTTTTAAAAAATAAAATAAAAATAAAATAAAATCTTAAATAACGATACAATAAAAAGTCAGCTGAAAAAGTCAGTTAAAGGTACTATAGACAAGATAAAATCACACTGCCTATCGAGCCCACCACTGCAAAGGCCTCCCTGCCCCTTTCACCTATCTTAACTTTATTTTGTAAACAAATCAAAATAACACTAAAAATAAAAAGTTACCTGCTCTATTTTTATCACCCCTGCTTCCTTCCCAGTCACTACTTTGTCAATTTGACAATCTGTGGAAGGAATTATAATGTGAAAATTGTATATGCTTAACATGGATTAGCATACCCAAGGTAGAAACATATATATATTGCCACTCTGGGAAAAGGGGCAAATGTGTTTTCCATCACCCAGAATTATACTTAATTAATGTTTAAAAGAAGGCTGGGTTCTTCTGCGGTTCTGGAAAATATCCTGACAGTGCGAATGCATTCCAATTTGCATGGAGGAGTTTGTTATTGCTGTAGCTGCTGTGATTTGGAGTGCAATTAGAATTGGTCATTTTGGGAAACCACCCTGAGGAATGTGGGAGCAGAAATACAACAAATGAATGCATAACCTGGGACTATTACTTGGCCACTGTCGTGGATATGCGGAGCAGTTGTAGCTATTCAGAGTTCTTCCCCTGAAAAGCACCCCTTGTTTGCCAAGGCAGATAATACACATGGTTCTAAACCACATTTCATTTCTCATTATATTGCGTCATATCTGAATCAATTACTTGGCTCATATTTTGAGGCCTAGTCAAGAACGTGCGCTTGAGATAACCGCCATGATGCTGCTTCACATGCTCCCTTGTCCTTCATTATCCAAAGTATTTTGCTATTAGCTCTTTCCAGTCGCTTATTCAAGACAATTTTGTGATTGACGCTGTAATTCAGTGACTCTGGGGGATGTGTGTTGCTGGATATAAAGCAGAAATATCCTCTTCCAATATTTGTCCTGCCACACCATTCTCCTCCCAGATCTTAGAAAATAACGTATTTTTGCTCCATAAGACGCACCAGACCACAAGACGCACCTAGTTTTTGGAGGAGGAAAACAAGAAAAAAAATATTCTGAATCTCAGAAGCCAGAACAGCAAGAGGGATCACTGCGCAGCGAAAGCAGCAATCCCTCTTGCTGTTCTGGCTTCTGGGATAGCTGCACAGCCTGCATTCGCTCCATAAGACACACACACATTTCCCCTTACTTTTTAGGAGGGGGAAAGTGAGTCTTATAGAGCAAAAAATACAGTAAATGAAGAGTTTTAAGATTGCAGATCCAACATGCCATCATTATAGCTAACTTTTATTGACTTGAAGTATAAATCCCTGGAATTTTAGCAAACGTTTTCTCGTTTTTCAAGCACATCCAAGCACCAGGCAGTCTGTAGAGTTAGCTTCTTCTCTTTTTTGGATATGCAGTATTATTCCCTTGCTGCTTCACTTTCAGAGTGATTCCTGTTTTACTTATGCTAAGCATAAAAGACGTATTATTCAGAGTGGGTGGGGAGGACAGCAAAGCTGCTGTTAATTCCTTGTTTATAAAGTTTTCGAAGAAACAAAGCAGAAGCTGTCTTATTAGAAAAAGGGAGTGTAGGCAAATAACAACAACATTCTTTGGAGGAGCTGTCCAACAGACTATCAGTTTTCCTCCCTGCTGGAGGGAGGACACAGAATCCTATTGGTGAACAGCAGGCCACTCAGAAGTCACCAGTTCGTAATGACTTTCCTCTCGCTAGCAACCAAAGCCAAAATTGAACCACTGACCTAGAGATGAAATGCTCCATCTCCTGTTACCAATCCGCTGGGCCATCTGGTTCCCCAGATTACAGCATACATGAAATATACTCACCATACAGTATCTTCTTACAACTCTGAAATTAGTATGATTTTAGCATCTAGAGGAATGTAAAACCCTCCCCGCCTCTGTAGTAATCGCAAATGCTGGACTGCAACCATTTTATCTGCTTTCTCTTATCAGCTTACAGACTAACCCTGTGTGCAATTATTTTATAGGGGGAGTGGGGTGGGGGAGAGGGGATGCCTGTGGTTAGAATGAAGATCACATTTCATTACACTGATTATTACATGCAACTAAGCCCTTCCCCTTACATGTTCTTGAATTGTACAGTGGTACCTTGGGTTACATACGCTTCAGGTTACAGACTCCGCTTACCCAGAAATAGTACCTCGGGTTAAGAACTTTGCTTCAGGACGAGAACAGAAATTGTGCTACGGCAGCAGCGGGAGGCCCCATTAGCTAAAGTGGTACCTCAGGTTAAGAACAGTTTCAGGTTAAGAATGAACCTCCGGAACGAATTGAGTACTTAACCCGAGGGACCACTGTATAATGATCCTCAGTCAAGAGTCGTAAGTTTGAGCCTTTTCAGTTTCACGGACATCCAGCTCTGAAATTGCTACCAGGCAGGAAACAGGTATTTTTCTCCTTCTAAGAGGGAATAAATCTTGGCCCTACGAGCATGGAAATAGAAGGAACATTCTGTCCTACCTATTTCAGAATTCCAAGTTTGCTGATCGGTATATATGAGCATCAGAGTTTCTGGTACACCGTAGTTGCTGATCCATGTTCAGCATGCTGGTGATGTTATTTGGCACCCTAAAGTCTTGATGAGACTTTAGCTAGCATTCTCTAGTCCCACTCATTCCTTTCGGCATGGCCGTCTCCCAATACACATACACTTGCCCTCATTTTGTTTTTGTTCACAGATGACTTCTCATAGAATTGTTGAGTTGGACGGCACCCCAAGTGTCATCTAGTCCAAGCCCCTGCAATGCAGTTATCCTGTCCCTGAGGTGGGATTGAACCACCAACCTTTTGGTTAACAGCCAGATGCACAAATCCATTGAGCCACCTGTGCGTGATGCTTTTGATTCTTGCAAATAGGGAAAGTTCTTGATTACCATAAAATAGTTTTAATTTGATGCCTCTTTTGTGGGATGTCTGATACAGATGATTTTGTTGAAATTATGGTACCCTTTAAAAAAATACTCAAATGAACAACTGTCTGATGACTGGCACCCACCAATCACACATATAGGTTTAATAGTCAATCCCTTTTCCCAGGGAACTCTGGGAATAGTAGCTTTGTGAAGGGAAATAGGGTCAACTCGCTTACTACTACACAAGCTAGACTTTTCAGTATTCTTTGAGGGAAGCCATGTCTGTTTGAAGTTACATAATACTGCTTTGTGTATATATATACTGCAGATGAGTCCATTGACACTGTGTCAGTTGCGAAAAGCATAGTTCTGATATTTGCTGAAACAAAGTAGTTGTTCCCATTAACAATAAACAAAAAGTGAGCAGTTTGTATTTTCCTGTAAAATCAAGACAACGAAATATGAGTTTAGTTTTCATTTAACCTGTTTGGAAAACAGAGACACAGCAACATTTTGGCTCAAATCACTTAGCCCAGAAAATGTCTAATTCAGGTCCCATTAAAGATAGTTTTTTATCATTTTAATAACATAAAATACAGCTGATTTCTGTTATTTGAGACTAAAAAAAAAAAAAGGAAAGCCCAACCCTTATGGTAATGAGAATATTGTTCTGCATTTCTTTGTAGCTGGAAATGGAGAAATCGCAGTTGCAAGAGCTCGAAATGGAACATAAGAAGCTATGTGCTCGTCTTGAGGAGGAGCGTGGCAAGAATAAACAAGTTGTATTGATGTTAGTGAAAGAATGTAAACAGCTCTCCAGTCGAATAGTCGAAGAGGCCCAGAAGCTGGAAGATGTCATGGCAAAATTCGAGGAAGAAAAGAAGAAAGCCGGCGAATTGGAGGAATCTCTTGCTGTTGAGAAGCAGCGGAGTGCGCAGATGGAAGCCCAAATGGAAAAGCAGCTTTCTGACTTTGACACCGAAAGGGAGCAACTTCATGCCAGGCTTGGCAGAGAGGAAGCGCACACCTATGACCTCCGAGAAGAGAGGGAGAGGATGAGAAAAATGATTGAGCAGCTGAAAAAGGAGAACGACAGTAAGTTGCGCCTTTCCCTCCCGCGTAAGAACAAAGATAGAGGTTCCGCTTCTGTATCTGTCGGAACAGAGGGACCGGCTTTGAGAACGCTTGCCTGCCAGACAGACGCGGCGTTGCTAGATGGTGGAAGCGAAAGTGTTAGGAAGTTGCCTTTAACTGTTCCGGTAAAGCCTTCGGCTGCCAACCCTTTGCTCTCTGGCCACACAAAGATGAATGTATGCTCCAATGCAGGCTTTGTGAAGCCAGTCATGGACAGGCATTCTTCTTGCAATGACCTGCTCCTGTCCCCCTCAACTCCCATTCTGACTCAAGGCCAAAGCAGAATTGAGGAGAACGGACCAAATGCAACGCCTGACTTAACCAATCTACCTTCTTCCCCCTTCCCAAATAACATTGCACCCTCTCCAGCACCCAGCATAGCACCTCAGAGCTACCTGCAAGCGTCGTCTATGCACTCTCTGCATTCTCCATCCGCCGGCAGTACCGGGCATCAAGGTCTGAATCCACGCGTCCAGGCAGCTAGGTTTAGATTCCAAACCAATGCTAACGACCAAGACCAAAACGGAAACACTACCCAAAGCCCTCCGTCGAGAGACGTGTCGCCCACGAGTCGAGACAACCTAGTTGCCAAGCAGCTAGCTCGGAATACCGTCACCCAGGTCCTGTCAAGATTCACAAGTCCTCAGGGTGCTCCGCCTGGACGGCCGGGAATGTCACATTCGATAGACGTTGGCACGTATCCTCCCCCAGTCGGTAGAATGGGTTTAAAGACTCCCAGTGTGTCGAGGATTGACAGAGGAAACCCTCCGCCCATTCCTCCCAAAAAGCCAGGCCTTTCACAGACTCCATCTCCACCGCACCCACAGCTTAAAGTCCTTATGGATAGTGGTCGCTCCCCTAATATAGGTGCCAAAACTGACAGCAAAACCCTAGTCTCACCTCCTTCCAGTTCACCTCAAGGAATCAGGGTAATAAATGAGGAGGTCATTTCTAAGTCCTCACCTCAGCTGCCACCAAAACCAACACTAGATATATCTGTGGCATCTGCAGGCTGTGCCATACCAGCCATGGCCACGTCTCAGGTGGGTGCCTGGCCTCCCCAATCCCCTGGACTGAACCAACCTGCATGTTCAGAAAGTTCCTTTGTCATTCCCACCACCATTGCCTGTAGCTCCTCCATAAACCCTGTTAGTGCTTCATCCTGTAGACCATGTGATTCAGACAGCCTACTGGTAACAGCATCAGGTAAAGGGATTGTCAATATACTCCTAAACTTGTTGCTACTTTGCCATATTTTTTCCATAGCTTTCCTTTTCCCTAAGCCTGTTCTTTCCCTTTTTTTGCTTCTTCCTTAAAGTTGAAATTTCCACGTGCGGTTTCTTTTCAGTTTCAGGGGTATGGGAAATCCATTTCATGGGACCATAACATAGTTTCCCCCACACAAGGAATTTGTGTATTTCCTCCCAAGATGGAAACCCTAAAGTCTAGAATAATTTTTAAGGGTGAACTTGATGTTATATGTAGTTCCATGACTCCTCTCCCCTCCCTTCTCTCTCTTTTTTAATCAGGTAAAGCAGAAGATGGGTGTTCATGCTTGTTTAACCATTTACTTCCCGGCTGCTTGTTCACTCAAAGTTGCTCTCCCCCAGACTACTTTTCTCCCCAAAGATATAAAAGGCACAGGCCTCTGTATTTTTAAAATCCATGTCTGGGAAAGAAAGAGTTAAACAGCCCCCCACCCCTTCCCCTCACCAGTCCCATGTTCCATCTTTTATCAGAGGTTTTACCTGATAATAAAAGAGCCTTCAGAGAAAAGACTTCAGGAACTAGACATGATGTGTAGTTTTGCACGCACAGCCACGGGTGAGAGGCTGCAGCCTCGAGCTCATCTAGGAACGAGGATATTCAATTACCTTGAAAATCTCAGTGAACTATTTAAGAACTGCTTCTGTGTTACATTCCTTTAGGGGTTTTGGCCACTTAGCTTTTGAGAGCACTCCAGGAGTGACTTCCCAATGCCTCCCTTGTGAAACCAAAGGACTGGAGCTGATTTTTTTTTATAAAAAAAGATTGGCCCAGTTTTAGCTTTTTTTATATGACTGGATATATTTTATTGGCTTTATTTGTGGAGGGTTTTCTCCCCGCCCCTCTAACGCCACTGGATTTGGTTTTTGTGTTCCACAGCCCAGTTGGGTATGGGTCAACAACAAGGTTTTGCGCTAGAAGCGGCAAGGCTTAGTTCATGTTCAGCCCAGGTGTCCTTACTGCCCTGAAGCATTCCTGAAAGACACTCAGGACATCTGAAGTTTTAATTTCCTTCAAATGGGCTTTACATTGAATCCTGCTTCACACTTTGGGCAAGGCCTTAGTAGAATTATGTGCCTCCATATTTAATGATAGTGGCCATGCCAGAAAGCCTGCCTTCTCTTTGAACAGAGAGTTGGGTTTGGGTCTCCCTTAACACTGACTGTGCCCATCTTAGCTGTGAATGTTAGTTCTCATCCTGAAAAGGACAGCACGTTTCCAGAAAAAACAACTTATGCTAAGACATTGAGGAAGCAGGCCTTTCTTATATATGTCAATAGCGTGGTGATGCATTAGGAAAAAATTAGTCAAAGTGGATTGCATCATATACCTAAAGCTTCCAAGGTTTATCCTCACTTCACATGCAGCTTCTGATATTTGGGGTGCCAAAGCGATAGGCATTCTGGGATCCAAAATGTACTTTCTCTGCTTAAGAACAGCAAGGAGATTTTGAGCTCTGAGGATAAGAATCTAGGGTTTGGGGAGAACAGTGGTCCATGAATGATATGGGGAAGAGTGCCTGGAGTCTCAGACATGCTTAAAGGCAGTAGAGGTGGGTGTTGTGGAGTTGCCCTCCCAGCACTGGTATTGCTGCTTCACGCTTGGGTAGGGTGTCAACAGGGCAACATGTTTGCGCCAGCAGGGTACCACCAGCTGATCCAGTGGTCCAGACAGTGCACTCATGTGACTTCAACCTCACCAGCCCCATCCAGGAACAACTTGGTTGCCAGCTTGACTCCGTAGCTTCATAACACCACAAGTACCACCACTGCTTAGAAGATAAGCCTTTGTCCATAGAAACATAGAGTTAGAAGGGACCACGAGGGTCATCTAGTCCAACCCCCCGCAATGCAGGGATCTTTCCCCCAACACGGGGCTCGAACCCACAACCCTGAGATTAAGAGTCTCGTGCTCTACCGACTGAGCTACCCAGAGTGCCTTGCAATCTCTAAAATCACTCAGGACCACATGTAATTAAACCTTGCCACCATTTTAGAAGTATTGTAAGACATTTCTGTATGGACTGGATTTTGGGCATTGGGTTCGAGCTGCTGAAGGATTTTATTTTTCAGCATTTGGTAAGCAGTTTTGCTTGGGGTTTTTTAAACAAAATTTGTGGGATTTAAAAAATATTTTATATGTTTATTTTTATATTTTATATTTTTTGTAGGACTAATAGTCAAACACATCCCTTGCATGTAGACGATCCCAGATTCAATCCCTGAATTTCTCTAAGTAGGACTGGGGGAGACTCCTGTCTGAAACCCTGGGGAGCTATTGCCAGACTAGTTAATAAATAATGTCATGCTTTATTAGAACTGCCTGGCCCTTTGGAGATTGAGATAGGTGGCATGAAGAGTCCCTGAGTGACAATATTCAACAAAAAAATCCAAATCAAAATGATATTTATGGTTTACAAGCTATTATAACAGAATTGAGGTACATTGGTACGCAGGGAAGTGTTCTAATGGATGTAGTTAATCACCTTGCTCATTGTATTCCTGTTCCTTCCTTTTTTTCTTTTTTTGTTAAGTGTACTATATTCTGGGGAAACACTGCTCACCACAGTATTCAGGTATCTGAAAAATTCTGGCGAGTGGGCCAGTTATTAGAAATAATAGCAGGCTTACCTTCAGCAAAGTGCAATTAGTACTGTATTTCAGTCTCAAATGGCAAGACTTGACAATTCAATTCCAAATTGTTCATTGAAACTCAGCATGCAGTTCTTAACGTTTAATTAAATGCCAAGTGCTGGTCGATTGAATATACATTTGTTAATCATGTTGAAAAGAACCACCAGGTGTATTAGAAAGCGGTTCAAAAATTGATTTGGATTCTGGTTGCAGTAGGCTTTTCACATTTCATAACAGACAGTGAATGCAAAAGGTATTTATCTGGGAATTCACCTCCCACTTTTTGATGATAAGATCAAACACAAGGCAGCTTTAAGTTTGCTTTGGTTCGATATAACTTGGAGACAGTAACCTAACTGTTCCTCTTTTTCAATCAATAATAAAATGGTTCACCCATTAACTAGGGATCTGGTCTTATGGGGCAGCAATGTTTTATTGTCCTAGTAACATATCACTCTTTCCTGTAATGATGTATTCTCATTCCACAAAAGACTACGGTAATTATTATAATGGCAATAAAAAGAGATTAAAATGCTTAAGGAGCACCTATCATACATCCTATTGAATCAACTTGGCAACACATTTGCTTTTAAATTATTCTTCCCCTTTTTTCTCTTCATTCTAAGTGACATGTTACTGTTGCTTCTGTAATTCAATTGGCAAGAAATCCCTAGGATACTTTTCTGTAGGCAACCTACATTAAAGTAACATAGCTTGCATCTTGGCTGCCTCTAAGAAGCATGTCATCCTTGCAGTAGCATCAACATAGAATCCCCTTCATATGATCCCTTTCTCCATGTGCTTGAGGTATGAGCAAAGACCATGGGAAGCGACCTTAAAACATGTCATACCTTTTGTCCATCTAGCCAATTATCATCTGCTTTGACCACCTGGCTGGGACTCTGCAAGCTGTCTGCCAAGTTACCTGCTACCAGATAATTTTAGCAGGATATGCCAGAGATTGAACATGAGACCATCCACATGCAAAGAATGTGCTCTATCATTGAGCTATGGCACCTCCCATACTCTTGTGTGAAGTAGAAGCACAAGTATATAAGGCTATGGGATAAGACAGAGCTACAGTGAATAAGGATTACATTGAGGGTTGCAGCCTGTGACTTCCCAAAAGGTACAAGTGTGCCAACATCAGCACAATTGCTGTGTATTCATGTAATTCTGGTTATCGTGAGAATTGTGCATGGTCACAGATAGACAGGACCAAGCTCAAGGACAGTCATCAGGAAAGAATGCAAAAACATTGCCACACGGGCAGTGGCATAGCTAGGGTTGCCAGTGCCCCGGTGGGGTGGGTGGGAGGAAAACAGACAGAGAACGCATGTGCATTTAGCTGCCTAATGGCACCTGCGTCACCCAGGAGATCGTAGCCGCAGATATAAGAAAAGAAGAGCTGTTCCATTGTCTAGAAATTTCACTTCCTGGTTTCACGTGGAGAATATTTTTCAATGGACCCCAGCAACAGAAGCACACAGCTATATTGAGGTAGCACTGGGTGTTGAAATTTTGTGCTGCTGACAATTTTGCGCCCTGTCCCCACGCAATGCCACTGCACATGTGTAAACAGGCCTGAGTGTTTTTACCATGCAATTCAAACGGAAGTTTTAACATGCTGCTGTCACACAGCAGGTTTGTGCAGTACAGCCAGGTCTGAGTTTCAGGTGTATTTATCATGAAAAGTGCTGTGCAATCAATCCAAAGATTTTTCTAAATGTCTAGAGTCCCATGTTGAAGATTCCTAGATCCAATCCACCCCACATACTCGCCATGAGCTCCCCCAAGTTGCCTGCCAGTTGTCACTTGAGTACAATTGAGCTTGTTCCATAGGTGTTTTAAGTGAGGCTGTACAATCCTATTTAAGATGGCAGCAGATGTAGCCTACCAGAACTGAGGGTCGCTACCGAGTTGGGGGTTGCTGCCTTTGCTCTTTGTGCCTGATGAACGTGACCAGCTACATTTAGCATGATTCCCATCATAGAGATATCTTAAAAAGTATACATCAAATTAGGCAAGACTGGTTATATCTGCTGCCTGGCCACCTTACCATTACCAAATTCATTCTATATGTCAGTGCAGGTCTCTTGTGCGTCTTCATACTTTTGTCAAGTATGAAATGTCAACTGAGTCCCTATTAGCTGTGGGCCACTTTGTAAGACCTCTGTAAGTAGTCTTCATGATTCAGCTCTCTTAATGCCAACGAATAGCCTTCATGATTCAGCCAATGAATATCAACTAATTTTACAACTCAGACTGGGGGGGGGGAGTAGCATAAATATTAAAATGGCTCTAAGCAATTGAATTTCCCATGCCCTTGGGATTATCCATTCTTTTTAGATTTGCTCTCATTTATTTATTTATTTATTTAAATCACTTTTCAATCAACATTGTTTTTATTTGGTTCATTCAGATCTGATTCATCTTTTTGTGATGTGGTTTGCTCATAACGTGAATGGGGTGCAGGAGAGGTTGGTAATAGACTCCGAAATTAATCATCTCCACAATCTGAAGCTGATGCCAGAAGCTGTTCCCCCCCCCCCATTCCTTTCATTCTCCCATCACTGCATGTCCAGCACGCTTTCCCAGATGCTTCGTATTTGCTAACTTCTTGCATATGAAACCACAAAGCTTACTCATGTCTCCGAATTTTGTTATGCATTTTCCTGAATGAATACAAACCTGTGGTTCTTCTTGCTTGCCAACTCTTAAAAATCGGTGCCGATTCAATGTTACGTTAACAGTGGGATTTGCATACGAAATATGCAATGCAGTTATTATTGCTTAGTTTGTATATGCTATGTTTTGGAAGGCTTTCTCATGCTCCTGCTTCATATGTTAATCCTACATGGACTTCCTCTTCCAATACTCATACATGCAGTGGTGTGTGTGTGTGTGTGTGCGTGCGTGTGATTGCTGCATGCAGTAATCTTCATGTGTGTTTCAGGCTCTTGCCTGGAATTGCTTTCCATGCTGGGACCCTGTTAATTTGTAAAGCAGTTCACCAAGAAGATAAAATTTAAGCTCTGCCGGGAAGGTGAATGCAATATTAATAATATCCGGATCTGCTATAGTGCACAGTAAACCTACTTTATCTAATATCTATATGACGGAAAAGATATTGCACTCATTTAAAAAGCTAAGATGGAATTCAAAAGCTTTTTCTGAAAATGGCTTTCGCCTGTGTTTGTAGCCATGGCCAAAAATCTCTTTAACCTTCCCTCTCTACCCACATCTGAACAACAGTTACAAATGGCATCCCAACATTTGATTGCTACCATTCCTAAATAAGTGCTAAATCAAGTACTTATTGCTGGAAGCTCCATTTTGTTCCTCCACACTCTCTCTCTACCAGCCCGACACCCAAAGGAAAATAAACCAAATAATCATGATTGTCTAACAGGTTCAGTAAAAGGGCTCCTTGAATTAGGCCTGCGACAGGGTGCATCTTCCTGCCAGTGCTTCTGGACCTGGTTGTTGTTGTTTAGTCGTGTCCGACTCTTCGTGACCCCATGGGCCAGAGCACATCAGGCACTCCTGTCTTCCACTGCCTCCCGCAGCTTGGTCAATCTCATGTTGGTAGCTTCGAGAACACTGTCCAACCATCTCGTCCTCTGTCGTCCCCTTCTCCTTGTGCCCTCCATCTTTCCCAACATCAGGGTCTTTTCCAGGGAGTCTTCTCATCAAATGGCCAAAGTATTGGAAGCTCAGCTTCAGGATCTGTCCTTCCAGTGAGCACTCGGGGATGATTTCCTTCAGAATGGGTAGGCTTGATCTTCTTGCAGTCCATGGGACTCTCAAGAGCTCTCAAGACCTGATTAGCTTAACATTATAAACATACACAAATGAGGTTTGCTTCCATACTAGCAGGAATTCCCCATTCATCGTTCACTTCTAAAGAGACATCCAGTAATGCCATAGTCAGCCCATTGTATTCCAGCAGTTTTAATGTTCCCTCCCCCAATGGGTTTTGTGGTAATTTCCGGGGGGGGGGGTAAACAAATGCAACTGCAAAACCAACCTGACCAGTGTGAATAAGCAAAACACCATTGAGGCTTTTAATGGTCCTGGTAGTTAGTGATGAATAACCTCTTAAATTCACCATGAATAGCCTCTCTTTAATTGTCCCAGTATCCCTTCTAGTCTTGCAAATGGGCCAGAAAAAGAATTACTGGTTTATGCTAATTATTTTTCTTTTCATATTTTATATAGCGAGAACACACTATTTTCTAGTTTGAGAGAAAAGCAGTAATTAACCCTCTTCCCAAATGGGAACCAAAAAAGGCATTGAGACTGCAGTTCTATACATGTTTAGCTGAGAATAAGTCCCCTTGAACTCAGTGGATTTTACTTCTGAGTAGACATGCATAGGATTGTGCTGTGACAAATTCAAGGGGCAATTAAGAGGCTGTTCACCACCATTCCTGCACCCATGCCCATCAAGGAAGAATAAAATGGGTTGGCCTCCAGTGAAGAAACTTAATTAAAATTGCTAGAAACCTATGCTGTTTTTGCTTGTCTGGAATGCCCATTTTTATTCTTCCAGCTAATTGGGGAAAAGCAAAGCCACAGCAATGTTAAAGGACTCTAATGTGGAAGCAATCTAGTTAAAATATAAAGGTTTCTTTCATCTAGATTTTATCCGTTTTTTTCTGCTAGGTCTTTCTTTCTTTCTTTCTTTCTTTCTTTCTTTCTTTCTTTCTTTGTAAGGCAAAGTTTAGATGATATTCCCAACTTTCTGTGATGAATTGTAGTTCATTAAATAGAAAGGAAATCATTAAAACTATATAAAAAACTCTTTTCTTTTCTCTCAGTCTTCCCTTTTTTCCTATTTCTTCCTTTCCTTTATTGAACATTCACAACTTCCTATAATAGCCTGCCATTCATGAACCTGATGAAATGGATTCTTCATCATACACACACACACACACACACACACACACACACACACACACACACACACTTGAGAGTCCCATGGAGTGCAAGAAGATCAAACCTATCCATTCTGAAGGAAATCAGCCCTGAGTGCTCACTGGAAGGACAGATCCTGAAGCTGGGGCTCCAATACTTTGACCACCTCATGAGAAGAGAAGACTTCCTGGGAAAGACCCTGATGTTGGGAAAGATGGAGGGCACAAGGAGAAGGGGACTACAGAGGACGAGATGGTTGGACAGTGTTCTCGAAGCTACCAGCTAAGTTTGACCAAACTGCGGGAGGCAGTGGAAGACAGGAGTGCCTGGCGTGCTCTGGTCCATGGGGTCACGAAGAGTTGTACACAACTAGACAACTAAACAACAACAATATATAACAACGCCATGTGTTTATGTTCAATCAAAGCCAACCTTTCTGTTAAGGATCCATTGTAGTTGATCATTGGTGCTGCAAGCAACTAAGCAACTTCCTTGGGCTACCAAGAATTCTAAGTTTGGCTCCTTTTGCCTGCTGGGCTAGGGGTGATAGTGGGGACATCTCTAATAAGAGAGGCTGACCTTGAAACTCTATTGGAGTTTCCTAGAGAGAGTTTTCTCCCTACTTCCATCCTGTCCACCCCTTCTGTGCTGTCCACCCCTGAACTGTTTAGTGGCAAAGTGGTATCGGTCAAGGAGGGGGAAATTGATGTTGTCATTAGTGGCAACCGAATAACCCCAAGGTAAGTACCTCCAGGGAGATAAGCAGAGCTGTTATTCTATTGCCTATTGCCTGCACTTAACCTTTGTGCCCATCCAATCCTCTGACTCCTTTTGGTCCATCATCTTCTGCCATTAGTTAGCTTTGTCCCCCAGTCTGTTAGTGCCTTCCATTAACCTTCTCATTGGCTAGTAGCTGCCCACTTAATATAGTGTCCAAGACCAATGAGACCCATTGCAGTTCTGCTATGGCCCATTTTCTGTATTTTTCTTTTAAATTCAGTTAATACATTTATGATTATTTTCCATGGCATAAATGATTGTTTTCTGTTACGAGAAAAATCTCTCCTCTTTTAAACACCGTCTTTATTGAGACGTGTAATGTTTATGAGTCGGTTTGCTTATACTTCATGGCAGCTTTTAAAATTTTTGGAGATAGCCAAACCCTATAATAGTTGGAAATAGATAACTTAATGAATGGCTGTTAAGTTGAGAAAAACAAGAGTAGAATACTTTCTACATCAGGGAGGCCATAGAAATTACTGTATTTTTTGCTCTATAAGACTCACTTTTTTCCTCCTAAAAAGTAAGGGGAAATGTGTGTGCATCTTATGGAGTGAATGTAGGCCTCGCAACTATTCCAGAAGCCAGAACAACAAGAGGGATTGCTGCTTTCACTGCGCAGCGATCCCTCTTGCTGTTCTGGCTTCTGAGATTCAGAATATTTTTTTTCTTGTTTTCCTCCTCCAAAAACTAGGTGCGTCTTGTGGTCTGGTGTATCTTATGGAGCGAAAAATATGGTATAGTTTACAATACAAATATTACCAAGCCTGGTGTTTAAAATTCATGATCTTTCCAACTTATAGCAAGGATGGGGAACCTGTGACCTTCCAGATATCATTGGATTCTAATTCCAGTTAGTCCTGGCCAGCATGGCCAATGGTCAGAGATGTAGTTCAACTACATTTGGAAAGCCTCAAATTCCTCATGCCTGGCTTATAGTGTGGGCAGTTGTTATAACCTGATTATAACCCGAACCTCAATAAAGGTTGGAAATCCCTTTGGAATTTCTCCTTTGTCAATCGGCAGTCCACAGTTGCAAGAAGCGATATCTATTTTCAAATCCCCTTTCTATTTCCTTTTGCAGCCTTTTGATCAAGGAAGAGTTCACAAAGTCTTCCGCACCCTATACAGCAGACTTCATGCCCTTAATAAACTCTCCTCTAAAGCTGCTAACGTCTGATACCTGGAATGTCTATCCAAGATAACTCCTATAATTTCCTAAAATTCTGTTCTGTTGCTTGCGTTTCTTACTGGGCGATGTGGAAGCTTTTGCCAGGCATTTTGATGTAATTAATTAATTGCTGCTCTTTAGTCCTTACTGTAAAACACAAAGGAAGTTGCGGTGCTGCTGCCACATTTTAGATGGCTCTATGCAGTGTTTAGGCCAGCTGAGTAACAAGCAGGCTTAGACAGTAGGCACCGGTGTGAGATTTAAATGTACTTTCAACTAAAATGCCTGTCATATTTTGCATAGATTTAAGCAGATTTTCTTAAGAGAATACTGATAAAAATGACTCTTTAAAATCATATGTAACTTTAAACCTATGCAAAGTTTATCTCAATCCTCTTTTTAATTTTTTTTTGCTAAATTTAAACCAAATTACCTTGAGCTAGCTTTTCAACTAAAACATAATCTTTTTTTAAAAAAACCAAAATCTAGGCAATGGCACCGTACCAAAAGTGGATGGAGTGTTTCCTTGAGCTTACCTAAATAATAAATTGTTTCAGTTAGCATGTGTGTGATTTGAAGCTATCTTTGGATCCAGGATTTATTTATTTTTTAAAAAATTGTGCTAATTTTTTTATATGTGCTGAAACGGCAGTATCTGTTTTCATTTGTAGAACTTTTGAAATAGCTTTCAAAGTGTGCAGCTTTAACTTCTTCATGTGTGTTCTCTCTAATTGATGTTGCTTTTAACTCGCAGGCTGGTCTCCCTCCCTAACCCCTTTATTAATGAGTGGTGGTCCTGTCCCCCTGGGTGGCAGGCCCACCCTTCTTCACCAAGCTGCTGCCCAGGGAAATGTAACTTTATTGTCAATGCTGCTTAATGAAGAAGGTCTGGACATTAATGACTCCTGTGAAGATGGCTATTCTGCCTTGTATTCTGCTGCTATGAATGGACATACAGGTATGGATTTTGTCCGTGCCCTGACTTTACTATCTGCTGTGTTTATATGTGCTTTTGTAGTTCAGGGGAGGAATTCCACAGTGCGCTAAGGTGATTGTTCCACCAGCATTTTGGCTTCCCAGAGAGAACAATCCCCACTCTCCTTTCTCTAGGCTTCCCCTAACAACCCACTGAGCCCATTTTTGGGAGTGTGGGAAGATAGGGGGAAGCCCCCGTTGCACAACCAGAAGTCCTCTTGCAGGACTTCCACCAATAGGACTCATTAATTGAATCCCACCCTGCGTACTTAACAGTGACATCCTAAACATGGCTATGGAGAAGCAAGTCCCCTTGATTTCAGTGGGGTTTATTCCCATGCATACGAGGGCAGGGTTGCCTAAGGTTACAGCACCAGACACCAGGGGTGAGAAACTGGTCAGGTCAGTGCGCCTACCTCTTGGCCAAATTTTGGACAGGTGGGCAGTTAATCGCTTGATGCCACCGTGACATCAGGTGATGATTGTCAGGATTTCAAAGCAGTATCACACACATGTAAAGTCAGGTGTGGAGCAGGTGGATTTGCTTGGGGGCAAATGGCTAACTGGAACCAGGGTCAAATTTGGCTTGCGAGGCAAAAGTTTCCCACTCCTTCTATGCACACTTACCTAGGGGTTTGTCTCACTGGACTGTTGTGGGGAGCCGGGCTTTTTAGTAGACATGTATAGTTAAACCACATAGCTTAGGACTTGCTAATCAGAAGGTCGGCGGTTCGAATCCCCGTGATGGGGTGAGCTCCCGTTGCTCGGTCCCTGCTCCTCCCAACCTGGCAGTTCGAAAGCACGTCAAAGTGCAAGTAGATAAATAGGTACTGCTCCGGCGGGAAGGTAAACAGCGTTTCTGTGCGCTGCTCTGTTTCGCCAGAAGTGGCTTAGTCATGCTGGCCACATGACCCGGAAGCTGTACGCCAGCTCCTTCGGCCAATAAAGTGAGATGAGCTCCGCAACCCCAGAGCCGGCCACGACTGGACCTAACGGTCAGGGGTCCCTTTACCTTTTTATAGGATTCCATACCCTCCAACATTTCTCCAATGAAAATAGGAACATCCTTTTCCATAACAATAAATAATAATTTTATCATTTATACCCCACCCATCTGACTAGGTTACCCCAGCAACTCTTGGCAGCTTCCAACATATATAAACATAATAAAACATTAAACATTTTTTTAAAAAATCCTTTAGATGCCTTTAAATTTCTTTTAAAGGTTACGTATCTCCTTGGCTTAGGGGGGTCACATAACTCCACACCCTCCAACATTTCTCTGATGAAAATAGGGGCATCCTGCCATACCCTTCAACATTTCTCCACTGAAAATAGGGCTGTCGTAAGGAAAACCATGACATTCCATGATCAAATCAGAAACCAGGACAGCTTCTGTAGATCCAGGACTATCCCTGGAAAATAGGTACACTTGGAGAATTTGGGATTCCACTGTTATTGGCAGCATGCCCTTGATCTTTCATTCTGAAATTATATGGAGAAAACAGTATTAACATCAAAGTATTGCTGAGACATTTCAACACAGTTTAAGCAAATGGAAAGCTTTTATGGTCAAATAATTTTTATCACTCCTGGTGAATATTCAAGACTTGTATATGTTGGAAGGAAGGCAAAACAGTCTACTGAGAAACTAGTACAATTTGGACAGAAACTTGATAGCTGTGTTTCTTCTGCCTAAAACAAAGAATGAAAGCGATCACAGGGGGACACACTCACCTCACAAAGTGTTTGTTGTGGGGGAGGAAAGGAAAGGAGAATGTTAGCCGCTTTGAGACTCCTTCGGGTAGTGATAAAGTGGGATATCAAATCCAAACTCCAAATTCTGGGGTCTGGTTTCAGCCCTTCTACACTCGTCTCCTTCCCCTGTAGACATAGATGTGTCTACACTTGGGTCAGGATGGGACACTTACAGCCTCAGAATCCTATAAGCACTTCATCAGATTTGAGCAAGAGATAGCATAGAAAGCCGTTGGGGTGGGGGTACAGTAAGGAAGGCAGTGATTGCAAGGGAATCTTGGAGGTACATAAGAAGAATCCTTTTGGATTAGACCAACGTTTCAGTTGCCAGTTTTCCAGTGTGGCCAGTCACAAGTCTCCCACAAGCTAGACATGAAGGTAGTAGACCTCTCCCATCAATTCTTCTTGGCAAATGACATTTTGCCTCTGAATGGGGATCGTGAATGTAGCCATCATGACTTGTAGCAATAGACATCTCCTCTGTGGATTTTTCTTATCCATGTACTAAGTCATCTTAAGCTGGCGGCCATCACCTAATCTTGTGACAGCAAAATCCAAAGTTGGAAAATTTCCAGTATAGTCTAAAGCATTAAAAGGCTCAGAAAGGTTTTTCTTTCTGTATTGGCTGCCTGTTTGTGGAGTGTTCTCCCCAGGGAAGTTCACCTGGTGCCTTCATTATGTATTTTTAGGTGAAAACGTTTCTTTTCAATAATATTCTGCGGCCTTTTAAATGTGTCTGTGGGAAGAGGAGGTTATTGTTTTGCTTCTTTTGTTTTAATTTTTTACTTGCTTTTATCCTGTATTTCATTCTGTGAAGCACCCTGAGACCTTATGAAGAAGGGCATTATATAAATCTAATAAATAAAATAAAAATAAAAAAGAACTTGGTGAATGGGAAGACTTTGTTAATTTGCTCTCTCTCTATATGAGAGATAAGTTTGCCTTGCCCAGGTGTCCTAGCAAGCTGGCATCACAATACAGAATATTGCCTTTGGTAGATAAGAACATACGAAGACCCATCTAGTCCAGCGCTCTGTTTCAACAGTTGGACAACCAGTTATCCAAAGGAGCTTTTATGGTTACACAGGGGCGCCGACTTATAAAAAATATTGGGGGAGCCCGCGAAAGCTCAGGAATAATAAATAAGCTCATGAATATGCAGATAAAGTGGCGCCGCCTCCTCGTGAGCGAATAGGGGAGAGCGTGCTGCGCCTATTAATCAGCTCTGAAGGAAATTGGGTGGAGCTTTTGCTCGGGAGGGAGGGCAGGAGGCATGCAGCCCGACCCTGTGCATTTTGGGCTGGGGGAGGGGCAGCGGTGGCGCTCTGCTGGAGGGGCGCCCGAGATTATTCGGGGGCGGAGCCCCCCCAAACGAATTTTTGAGGGGGCTCGGGCCCCCTCAGGCCCCATGGAGTCAGCGCCTATGTGGTTACATACTGTAGATGCACAATTTCTGAGGAATGCACTCTGGTTTTCAGACCCCACCACTTCCCTCTTATATATCAATATGCCTTTGTGTTTTCCAACTCCTAGATTGTGTAAGATTGCTGCTGACTTCAGAAGCTCAAGTTGATCCTGTTGATAAAAATGGCTTTACACCCTTGTGTTCAGCAGTTGCTCAGGGACATTGCAAGTAAGTAACGTGGAATTCTGTGTTTCTCCAGACACAGAATTCCTTGTAATCTTTTAAGTATTGGGGTGCACAAGCCGCAAGAGAAAAACATACTCAATTAAAGACTTATTCCTGCCTATAATCCTCAGTTGTAATATTATTATGAGATTTTCTGTTAGAAGTAGAGATGTTTGGGGATTTTTAAAAAAGCTCTCGAGTTTCTATGATTTAAAATAAAGCCATGCTGCAAAAAAGGTTTCGCTTTCATACTTCATACTGCAACATTTTAAGTTATATATTTGTATTTTTATGTTGTAAACCTTCATGTGGTCTTCAGATGAAGGGCAGTCTATAAATTTAATAAATAATAGTGTTCTTTCAAATGGGAAAAATGGGTCTTGGCTTCTAAAAATGCATCTCTTAATGGGAGCTCTGGACGGATTTATGGTCAAGCTTTTACTGAAAGCCTTATCAGCCATTTCTTTGAGCACAAAAATTAAATGAAAAGCATGTGCTGGCAGCTGATGGGGAAATTGCGTTCATTGATATTTTGCCTTTGATCCTTCAAAAAGTGGTCTGCCTACAGAAAAAGCCCCCTCAGTTGGGGTATAATATGTCAAAGAGCAAGGATGTTTCATTTAACGCAGTGCCTGAGGAAACGGAATAAAGGCACACTTTTGTAGGACTTTGATGGTAACTGACTGAAGCAATACATTACAATTTTGAAAAGCTGCTTTCTTGTGAGAAATATCTGTGTATTTCTATATATTTAACCATGGAAGGATATAATTTTTTTGGGGGGGGGGTCAGTTGGGATTGGCCGGTAAGGTGAGGAAGCTGAAGTTATCCGCAAATCAGTTCCTCACTGTTATCAAGGTGTGAGAATCTGTTTAAATATCCTCAGAAATAGGAGAAGTATAGTATTGTGAGCTAGATTCTCTAATGTGAGCCTATCTCAGAGCTTTCACACTTATAATTGAAAAAGGGGTAACAGACCTTCCTTTAACAGTCTGCTTAAAGAGATTTGCTGAATTCATGTTTCCTCCTCCTCCTCTTTCTTCTCAGCAAACTAGTGATCTGATATCCTCCCCCTCACCAAAAAAATAAAAAATAAAACTTAGAACCTTACTACTCTTACTTGAATGTAAGTCTGATTAGTTGGCTCTAAGAAAACATGCTGAAATTTGTAGCCTTTTGGCATTTTATTCTGGGTTTAGTGCCATTTCCTATCCTGGGAGCTTACACTCAAGACCCTCCTCTATATAAAAAAATAGTTTGTGTGCATTGGGTGGGTTATCGTATTTTTCACTCCATAGGAGCACTCCGCAGGCTTGCAGATAGCTGCCTGAAGCCTGGAGAGCGAGAGGGGTTGGTGCGCACCGACCCCTTTCACTCTCCAGGCTTCAGCGAAAGCCTGCATTCGCTCCATAGGACGCACACACATTTCCCCTTCATTTTTGGAGGGGAAAAAGTGCATCCTACAGAGCAAAAAATACGGTACTTTGGCCTACAAGAAAGATAATGTGAATGCCAAATCATGTAGTCATTAATGGGCATACCCATGTCTGACATGAATATCCTTCCCACATTACAATTTTTGTGATAAGAGAATGTTGAGGAGGCTTGTGGTTTGTTGATTGCATCATTGCATGCAAATAAGCATGGACCTGGCATGTTCTGGTCGGGTCGGGTTTAGTCGGACACGACTAAACGACTAAACAACAAATGCAAATAAGCTGATACTAGTTTTTATTTGTTCCGTTTGTACTACCAGAGCCTTTGCAGCGATAATTCAATTGTTTTATGTTTATATCCCTTTTCATTTTGAAGGCTCTGAGCAGTAAGAATGTGGGGTAGTATAATGGGACAAGTATGCATGTTGTTGTGAGAGGAGCAAGTGACTTTCAAGATATGCCTTTCATAGCTGCTGGATACTTCACATTTCTTGCTAAATGAAACTCTTTCACTATTCTATGAAAGATTGTAGAAAAACAGAGCTGATATCAGCTCTTTTCAGGTAATCTTGTATCCATCCATCCTCTCATGACTTGAATAGGATTAATTCTAATAGTACTGCAGAGATCCATATTTTACTGATGATTTGATTGTGTCTATGAGTGTATTCAATCTTATGGATGGTATCTCCTGCAAATTTTGCTGTTCTGTTTTCCTAGGGTTGCCAAAAAAGTAAAAACCAGGGTACCCCGAAAGTTGTCGAGCTTTTGTTTAACAAAATCACAATTTTGCGATTGGCTTGCCTAAGATCTAGGACAAAGTGCCGCCTTTCGTAAATTCCCCCTGGATGTCAGTTCCAGCTTTCAGATTCAGACATATGGCAGCCCTATTTTTCCTTGCCACCCTAGCAGATACTGTTGCCGCCCCAGATATCTGGCATTTAAATGACTGAGATGCTATTTATATTGGCTAGAACTCCACATAGTTCAGACAGGTGTGGTGCAGGTTTTCCTGTGGGGCTGTCAATCAGACTGATTCCTGACCTGAGGCAACCCTGTTATTCCAGTTACAGATAACATCCTTTCAGTGGAAAGTGTCACTTCTGCCATCTCGTCTGGTGGCTTGTCAGATTTTGCCCCAGAGTTCAGCACTCTGTTGAGAGGAGACTTGGAATTGATCTCAACTTCCTGCCATTTGGAGAGCAATGTGCTCTCTTGTGACCATAAACTATAACCCCTGTTCATTTACATACATTTCAAGTCTTTCTGCAGCTTTTGCTCTCATCTTCATTTCCTTTTAATCTCAGACAGCCCTGTCCTTATTTCCTCCTGCTCTCCCTCCCACCAGTCTGAAGGATTCTTATGCTTCTGTTCTTTAAATGTTTTGATGCTTCTCATTTTTCCTCCTATTTATCAGTCCCTCTTCATTTTTCTAACACTTTGCCTCTTGTTTTCCTCCTCTCCTTGCCTAAATATTTTCTTACCATACCTCTCTTGTTGCATATCTGTTCTGCTTGTCCTGACACCCCAGTTTTGGGCACCCCAGTTTTGCAAACGCCTAGTTCTCCCCCCCCTTCCCTCAGTCTCTATCAAAAAATGAGGTCTTAAAAAGGAATAAGATGCATTCTACATATACAGGTAACTCGCAACATATGTACTTTTAACTTGCGCAATTTCAGCTTTAAGTGCTTTACCTACTAGCCAGCTGAAATCACACAAACTAAACACAGGCAAGGCGGGGAGCTTAAAAGCTCTTTCTGCACCAGGTTTACCTGCTGCAGAAAGAGTGCTTAAGCTCTCTGCTTTGTGAAGGCAAGTCCTGCTCAGCACACCAGCTTCAGAAAGGTAGGGATGCTCGCACAGGGACAGTTCCAGGATTGTTTTGACTATACACGATTTCAGCTTTGCGTGCAATCTCCAGAACATAACCCCTGTGAATTACCTGTATATTACCGTAAATTTCGCTCCAAAACACGCACTTTTTTGCTCCGAGAAAGTAAGGGAAAATGCCTGTGCGTGTTAAGGAGCGAATGCACGGATCAGAGCCATGGCTGCCGTCAGTCAGGCAAAGCGGGAGCCACTTACACGCTCTACGAGGCTCTCACTTTGCTTTCTTTAAAGCGACCTGGAGCCAGGAAGGAGGGAGGGAAGGAGAGCCATAGCAGCAAAGCCGGCAGCAGCCGCTTACACGGGAGGGAGAGACGCTTGCAAAGGTCTGCGCTCTCTCTAAACAGAGCAATGAGGCTGCAGAGAGACGGCAGGAAAGATAAAATTTAAGCAACCAGCAGCAAAATAAAACCAACCTCTAGCTCTGAGCCACGCAGTGAAAACCAGGAAGTAAAAAAAAAGGCTGGGGAGGGCATGAGGGAGAGGGGAAAACTTCGCAAATCTCCGCGTCTCAGCTGATCGGCTGGGATGGAGCAGCTTGTTTTCAAGCAGGATAGATTTGAGCAATGTCTGGGTCCTAGTGCCCCTACCGCTTTTTTGTGCTCCATTATATTGCTGCTGATGGCTGCTTATCACTCAGGCTGCAAAGAGGAGCACTTTTACACAGCTAATGGCGAATCCCCTCACTTGCTCAAATCTATTCCGCCTCAAAACAAGAAGCGGAAGGAAAAGGCTGCAAACTGTTAAATGAAAAAAAAACCCAGGCACAGGGCAAATACCTTAAGTATACCTTTAAAGCAACAGTGCTCTTTCCCTCCCTCCTCCCCGCGGAAAAGCTCCTTGTCCCTTGAGTTCTTTTCCTTCCCTCCCCACTTAAAACGTGGTTACAAAGCACGGATCCACATGGATCCTCAGGATTTTTGCATTGGGCTATCCCAAACTCACTGTCAGATCACATGTCTGTGGCCACAGCATGAACCATAAAAATCATACATCCACTGTTTCATTTAGAATATTTTTTCCTCGTTTTCCTCCTCTAAAAACTACATGCGTGTTATGGTCAGATGCGTGTTATAGAGCGAAAAATACGGTATATTGCAGTGAAGCCATTTAGATTTAAGGCGATTGCTGCCTACCAGAATGAACAGTGCCAAATGTGCTGTTCTTAAACAAAGGTTTCTAATTACCTGAAGTATAAAATTCAATAAAATGTTTTCCTAGAATCCAGAAGGAGCAAAGGCAAGAGTGGATGCATTTATTATATATAGGAAATCTGAATTCTATCCGGCTGTGACAAGTTCAGGGTCAGAAGATGAGGGAGTTGGGTTGCAACCAAAACCAGGTGTTGGCTAGCGTGAGTGGAATTTCCATTGGGAAGACATGATTTTGACCCTGTAACCTGTGCTTTTATTGCTTTGATCATCAGATGCTTGTACCAAAAGCTTTTAACATTCCACACATCCCGACTATACTGTGTTCATGAAAGAAGCTGCCATGTTAAACCCTGTCACATGCGGACTTGCACACTTCACAGACTCTTGAACACACATGGCCACTATCTCAAAGGCCTTCCTGTTTAGCTAGGCCTCATTGCATCTCTTTGGAAATCCAGTTATCAATTTGATATCTGGAGTTTGTGCTTCTGTTACTTGCTGGGACCGGGAGCATGCTTCCTGTCATAGGAGCCAGCTCCTAGAGGCCATGGGGGCTTCACCCCTCCTCAGTAAAATATTTGAGGGGGCCGGGCCCCCACAAAGTTATGGGCATTCCCATTCAAATGGTGTGTGCGCTCTGCATCATATGATTGATTATGCGGGGCAGAGCTTACCTGCTCCCCCACAATATTTTATTGGCACCTCTGCTTCCTGCCCTTGAATTTTCCTTGCATTGGTACAAGTGACTGCCTTGCCCATATGCAGCTGCCCAAGATTTGCAATTGGCATCCGGTGCCTTGTTCCCTGATCCTCAGAGAGCTATTAGATGGATGAATACTAGTGTCAGGTATAGTGGTCACTTATCTGTGGAATTCCCTTTGCAGAGAAATATGCATAGATTCCTCTCTGTTGGCTTTTAGAAGAGACCTTATTTTATTTTTATCAACAAAAAATGCAGCCTTGTTTTACAGCACTGTGGTCCATTCTACTGCTGCTAATTTAATGTTGTTGTTTCCTGTTTTTATTGTTTTAATTGCTAGTAATCATAACACGTGCTAATTGCTTGGAAGAGCGAACACCCTAAAAAGGCAGGACTTTATGAAATCTGTTTAAATAAATAAAACAAATAAATAATGCCATATTAATAAGCTAAGGAGACATGTGCGAACACAAATTGACCAGTTTGCTTGTTATAATTCAAATATTCTGCAACATTAGCTGAAGTCTCCACAAATAACTGGATGAGAGAATTTGCCTATTTTCAGTGTCCAGGCACCAATTTTGGATTTAATATGTGTCCCTGATCATAATGGTTTTAAGCCAATTACCTTTGTTGATGCAGTATAATCGAAATATATGTTTGGAGAAGGTATTGTAGCTGAATGGCATTTTAAAGGTCATGTCTTTTCCAGGTCAGGTGTTCTTCTAACATGTCCAATGCTTCTGTCCCTAGATGTGCAGAATTATTAATCATGTATCATGCTGACATTAATCACGCTGCTGAAAAGGGAGAGACACCTCTCTACTTGGCCTGTAGAAATGGAAATAATGAATGTGTCAAACTCTTGTTGGAAGCTGGAGCAGACAGAAGTGCAGAAACCTGTGTAAGTCTTAAAAGCCCATTTTTCAAAGTCAACATATCAAGAAGAGCAGGAGTGAGCTGCTTCAGAATGGTTTCGGTTGAGGCATATATTAATAACCCTAACGGCTGCATTGCTGTGTGTCAAAATGGCTTCTGTTGAGGCATTTGTTCATAATCTTAACTGCTGTAGCGCATGAAATCCTTCGGAATTAATGGAAGGTTTCACATTTATATGGTTGTGTGCCGTTGTAAAATGCCTTCAACTGCATTCAATTATTTATTTCCCCATAAGATTTCTGAAATAATTATCTTTCCTGTCATCCTGCCTCACAGACTTGAAATCTGAAGCAGTTGTTACTCACATCCTGTTCCTATAAGCTCTTGTTTTCCATGATGTCAACTTCAATAGAGATTTTTCTTGTCTCTGATTCAAAAGCTCGGACACCTTGCTTTTAGGAGAAGATTGCTTTTGTTCTTCCTGCAGAGGAAACAGTCTACAAAGGGGTGGTAAAAAAAACTGAGGATTCTTTTGGGTTTTTAAAAAAGGAACTTCTGAGAGAGTAATAGTTCAGACTAAATAAGGAAGATTCTTATTCTATCTTTGAAATTAACATACAACAAATGAATATAAAGAAACTGACATCTCACTGTTGTTTTTAAAAAATGTTTGGACTTTGGAAGATGCAGAAATATGTAAAAAATATAGGAGCAGAAATATTATGTTCCTAGTAACAAAGAAGCAGATAAATCATCCCAATTTATTACCACCCACCATCCCTATATCCATATATCAAATTACGTTTCCTGCTAAGGACTCATTCATATGTTTTTAAAGTAACTATTTCAGTGCATGAATATTATATAGCAGTGGTTTTTAAACACTGTACTGTTAGGGCGTTTGTTGCACAACTCCTACAAATTTTGCTGGAGAGTTCAGGATGTACTCTTGGTTCATATCGTCCTTAGCTATCATCCCCTGAAAACTAGGCAGATATCTTAAAACATGCCCAGTACTATTTCTGTGCTTCTGGGGGAGTGGTGGACGTGTTGGCAGCATTTGGACGTAAGAGTTCCTTTTGGTGTATTTTGACAGGAAAAAATCTAGCCTCCCCCATTGCCTCTTCTCCTCTAGTGCAGCCACAAGAAGGAGATGGGAACCTTCACTTCCCATTTGGATTAACCACAGTTTAGTGATATAAACCTTAAACTGTGGCGAATCTTACCTATGGTTTATTGAAAGAAGCCAGCTTTGTAAACAACAGTTTGCAGGGCTCTGATGAAATGGCAAGCTGTGATTAATCAAAACAGAAGCACAAACATCTGGATTGCTACAGAGGAGGCTGGGGCATGGCGGCACACAAGCTTGGGGTGTATCATGTGGCCTCTATCTCCCAAGAAGTTAGTCTACCATTATCCTTATTCTATCAAGAAACATTTGCTAAGTTTCCAGTAACACAGTTTGAAATTCAAAGCTATAGGCGCATAAATTACTCTTGTTGCTGATGTGACAACATACTATGCTTGTTCAAATTATATTTAATGTATTTTTAATCTTTTATTGGAAGCAGCCCAGAGTGGCTGGAGAAACCCAGCCAGATGGGCAGGGTATAAATTATTATTATTATTATTATTATTATTATTATTATTATTATTATTATTATTTGCCCATTACATTCAATGGAGCATACTATACGAAAAATTTGGGGTAATATTTCCAATGTGTCTCTCAATACTGACTGAACTGTCCAGTGTTAGGTAGGATGGGTTGTTGCTCTGTCACTATAAGTATCTTCGTATATTGAGTGAAGCATTTGTTTCCACTCAAAGACGTGGTAGAAGATCACAGCAGAAATCAGAGAGAGAAATAGAAATGTGAAATGGAACAGAAGCAGAACAGGTTCTGTATCAAAGGCATCGTGGCTTTGGATTCATTTGCATAAGGCTGAAGATCTCCGGTTTGTAAATGCAGCTTTTATCAGAGTCCTTGATAATTTTGTGAACGATTTCATCCAGAAATGGTTCAGAAACGTATCTATCACTCATTGTGCCATTTAATAAGCAAAGGTCCCTAGACATGCCTTGCTTAACAAGACAGATTTGGTTGGTTTGGAAATGATCTGTGGAACAGGTGGTTCAAAGATGTTTATACATGCCAGCCCTAGGGCTGCCTTCAGAGAGCACTTTATTCTGTTTCCTCACCTGATATTTTTAGGCTTTATGTGATCTTTCACATGTTGTAACAGCCACTTCTGGAAAACTAGTGGAATCTCGTGGACATTTAGCTCTCATATGTTAATTGCTTCCAGAGAAAAATCTGTTTGCAATCACAGTAATCTAGAAAATCACAGAAGTTTTGCATTTCCCCAGTATTCATGGATCTCACCACTGCTGCTCACATGATGAAATTTGGGGCAGTATCCCAGCATACAGTTCTTTCCTGTTGTTTTAATGGGGAAGAGCAGTGCACATGTGCTTAAAGTGGCGGGGGGTTGCGGTTTCAGGATGATAAATTCAACGATGTCCTCTGGTGTCAATAAATTTTAGCTCAACCTGGTTGTAGATCTATCAGAAAGGCCCAGTTCCGTAACACAGCAGGTCATGCAGTGCAAAAGGAACATTAGATACTGGGAGAGAAGTGCTAGCATTATAACCAGGAAAACTAATGCAATAATCCCCATGTCTGAAGTCCCATGTGGTCCTCTGTGTCCATTCCTACATCTGGGCGATCCTAGGTTGGCTCCAAAAGTTGGTCTTTTTCATATACAGTGGTACCGCGGGTTACATACGCTTCAGGTTACATATGCTTCAGGTTACAGACTCCACTAACCCAGAAATATTACCTCGGGTTAAGAACTTTGCTTCAGGATAAGAACAG
This sequence comes from Podarcis liolepis, assembly GCF_965112155.1. Lineage (NCBI taxonomy): Eukaryota > Metazoa > Chordata > Lepidosauria > Squamata > Lacertidae > Podarcis > Podarcis liolepis. The sequence continues at coordinate 54,726,518 of NC_139562.1, read as the reverse complement.
AAATTGTGCTCCGGCGGCGCAGCAGCAGCAGGAGGCTCCATTAGCTAAAGTGGTGCTTCAGGTTAAGAACAGTTTTAGGTTAAGAACGGACCTCCGGAACAAATTAAGTACTTAACCTGAGGTACCACTGTACAGTGGTGCCTCGCAAGACGAAATTAATCCATTTCGCGAGTCTCTTCGTCTAGCGGTTTTTTCGTCTTGTGAAGCAACCCTATTAGCGGCTTAGCGGATTAGCGCTATTAGCGGTTTAGCGGCTATTAAAGGCTTAGCGGATTAGCGGCTAAAAGGCTATTAGCGGCTTAGCGGCTTAGAAAAGGGGGGGAGTGAAAAAAATTCGGAACACTAGCAAGACGTTTTCGTCTTGCAAAGCAAGCCCATAGGGAAAATCGTCTTGCGAAGCAGCTCAAAAACGGAAAACCCTTTCGTCTAGCGGGTTTTCCGTCTTGCGAGACATTCGTCTTGTGGGGCACCACTGTACTGGGTAAGCAGCAGTGCTGTTTTCTGGAGAGCTGGGATAAAACTGGATGTTGAAAATATTACAGAAGGCCTTATAATAAGCCTGAATACAGTGGTACCTCAGGTACCTCAGCTAATGGGGCCTCCTGCTGCCGCTGCGCTGCCGGAGCACAATTTCTGTTCTTATCCTGAAGCAAAGTTCCTAACCCAAGGTACTATTTCTGGGTTAGTGGAGTCTGTAACCTGAAGCGCATGTAACCTGAAGCATATGTAACCCGAGGTACCACTGTAATTGTGTTTCATTTTATACGTATGAGGATCTTTGCAACACTCTGACACTGCAGTCCTGTACCTGTTTTCCTGTTCATGTTTGTTTCAGTTGAACAACTGGTAGGAATACTTCTGAGTAAGCATGTGTGGGATTATACTCTTGAGTCTGCTGCCTAGGGAATTTGACTGACGGATGCTACAGGGGTTAAGTCATCCGTGTTAAATTAATGTCATAATTTCAATCTGTGTCCAAGTTAAATTGATTGTGGGTCGGTAGTTCATTTCTCGAACCATGGATCAATAAGTTCTAAGCTGCAGGCCTTGGAAGGTGATCTATTCAGAAGCAATGCCTCAGAAAGAGCTCTCAGAAATCTCTGATCCAAGCAGGTGTAATGCAGTTGATAACAACCCAGCTGCCCTCTCTCTAAATAGTCCAGTTCCACTCTTCTCTTTCAGACTGCTGATTTCTTAACTGGTGTGTGGCCCCTGCTCACCACCCCCTTTCAGTTCCTTGCTTTGCTTTATGTGAAATCGCCTGTGATGCGACACTTATTTACACAAAATATACGTCTTGCCAGAATGCAGGCCAATTTCCACGGGCAGGATTTCATGGCCATATGCCAGGGCTACTCCTGCCATTAGAAAGAGGGAAGCTTCCGCCTCAGGCAGTTGATTCTGGCTGTCATGTAAGGACAGCATACTGCTCGTTATTTAATTTATTATTATTGATTTTTTTTACTGCCAGAGGGTGGGAGAGGCTTTTGGAGAGTTCTCTGCCACAGATGCCAAAATACATTGTCAAGCCTTAAGTACTGTGCACCACGGTTTGGTGGGGGTGAGGTGTCTGCACAGAGTTTGAAACCCTCATTGTTCTAGGTGCATTTTGTGACAGGGAATTTCATTAGCGCCAGCAGTTTCTGAGCTCTGGGCGCAGTGCTGCGCCTAAGATTTCAGATTAAAACTGCAGAGTGGAAGGAAAGGGGGAACCTTTTCTGCCTCCCCACTTCCAGCCACCCTTTGAAGACTAGAGATGAGACCCTCTTAAGAATATTAGGTGAGTAGGCAAGGGAGGGACTAGACCATGTGAAAAATGAACATAATATTTTAGCTGCAGTTCATTCATTTTCAACTTTGTATTATTGTTGTTTTTTTTTTAAAAAAAGCGCTAGACATTCTATTGTTGTGCCCATAACCTAGGTTTAAGGTGCCATTTAGCTCCTAGCTTTCATATCTCAGTTTCAAACACTGTGTCTGCACCATTTAGTGGTCCCCTGTAAAATTTCTTGGGCTAGCCTTGCTGTAAAGCAGGGCTCAGCAAACTTTTTCAGCCATGGGCCAGTCCACACTCCCTCAGACCTCCCCCTCAGTGGGGAGCCGGACTATATTTCGGGAAAAAATAACGAACCAATTCTTATGCCCCACAAATAACACAGAGGTGCATTTTAAATAAAAGCACACATTCTACTCCTGTAAAAACACGCTGATTCCCGGACTGTCCGCAGGCCGGATACAGAAGGCGATTGGGCCCCGGGCCTTAGTTTGCCTACCCATGCTGTAAAGGATGGCAGAGAGGAATGAGAGTGATGTGTTTTCCTTTCATTAACATTTGGTCAAATGGGGCAGTGAACAATTGAACCCATTACTACTTACTTTTGTTTGAAACCAAGACCCACAAGGCCGTAAGGAGCTGGTCTGAAAGAGTATAGATGTAGATATATGAATTTTTTTACTACTTTCTTCTGTGTTTAGAATTGGGTTCCCCAAAAGCAGGGAAATGCATTAGCAAAATGATATTCTCATTGACCCTGTAGGGGCTGGGGAGAGAACTAATACTATATATACTTTCAAAATAAGGAATATTGGAAGTAAGGCACGTGCTTACAATTTGTTTTGTAGTTAAATGAAGCGGGAGGGGGGACTGTATAGTGAGCTCAAATGTAATGATAACTTAGAGGGGGAAATAATAATAAGAAAAAGATACAAGTTTGGATGTTGGTGATTCGAAATAAATACATCAAAAGAAATTAAGGACTGAAAATGCTTTTGCAGAGCAGCTGTGCTCGCTTTGTTATGCTAATGTAGGAAAGACTTAATACCGCACAGAGCTAAAGAGGTGTGCTTATATAAAACTGTACAGATTTGCTAAGAAAGGAATAAGACATCTGAGAAAACTCCAGTAACAGTTACATCAGCCTTCTCTGTCAGGGTCTTTTTATGTTTTGGTATCATGCTGCTAAAAGCATCCTTTGGAAAGGATTGACCCCACTTCTTTCGCCTCCCATTTGTGAACCCTCTCAGTCTAGAAGCAGGAACATCCACCAGCACTGTTCAGAGGAAGAGCTGAAGTACTTCACACCCCTTTTTTCATTATGTACCAGTACATACAGTTGTCTGAGGATATAACAGATGGGCTGCCTTTGTCAAAACATTTACAGCCAGACACTATTGACTGCTTCAGATAGATAGCAGGCAGCAGGTTTTGCAAAACACATAAATTTCGTAAATATCCATTCGGCAGGCTGAAGTTGTTTCTGAGCTCCCCCCGTTTTTTCTGTTTCTGCAGGATGGCTGGACACCCTTTCATGCTGCTGTCGATGCTGATAATGTTGACTGCCTAAGATTTCTTATGTACTACGGAAAGCCGGAAGATGGAAACTTTGTGAATGGAGCAGATGCTAATTCGTGCCTCTTTGACTTGGAGTGTGGGGTTGACAGCTGTAACCGTAAAGCAAAGCCCATTGTTTCTGCAGATCTCATCAATCACGCTGACAAAGACGGCTGGACTGCAGCCCACATAGCAGCGTCAAAAGGCTTTAAGGTCAGTCAGCCTGCCTAATAGATTGTTAAGTGCGACGTGGTATCAAGACTAAGTCACTGTTCCACTGGCTGTGTGTGCGCGACTGATACAGTCAATACTGTGTTTTTCACATTCGTCAAGAAGTTTATAAAACAATGAGGAAAGGGCTGATAAAGCTTTTTTTTTAATAGACTGCATAGCAGGTGAGGAAGCTATGAAAGATGTTCCTAGAATACGAGCACTGGAAATATTAATAAACAATAAACTAAAAACAGTTGAGATCATTCCATTAGATTGTTTGCCAAAAGTTTCAGAACAAGCACATAGAAGTTCTTTTTTCTGACAGTACACGATTAACATATGAAAGTCATTGTCACAGGAGATGGTTATGGCCCACGAAAATAGACCCAGACCAGATGTTCGCATTGAGGCCATTGTAAAACTACACTCTCAAGGTTGACTCCATTTGTTGCATTGGTACCAGTGCCAGATTAAACCCTGTGGAGGCCCCTAGGCAGTCGAAATCTCGGGTGTGGGGGTCGCAAATTACCGTATTTTTTGCTTTATAAGACTCACTTTTTCCCTCCTAAAAACTAAGGGGAAATGTGTGTGCGTCTTATGGAGCGAATGTAGGCTGTGCAACTATCCCAGAAGCCAGAACAACAAGAGGGATTGCTGCTTTCACTGCGCAGTGATCCCTCTTGCTGTTCTGGCTTCTGAGATTCAGAATATTTTTTTTCTTGTTTTCCTCCTCCAAAAACTAGGTGCGTCTTGTGGTCTGGTGCATTTTATAGAGCGAAAAATACAGTACCTCCAATACGTTTTTGTAAATTTCTCTCAGGATCAGATCAATATTATTTAGATCCGTTGCTTCAGGGTGTCAGGCTTTGAGGAACCTGACCTCTCCCATGGTGGCAGCCAAGAATCAGAGAAACGATATAAATTCTTACCAAGCAATTTATTCAATAATTCACAGAGAGCGACAAGCAATGCAGCCTTCCCTAAATAATGGCATAACTCCAAGTAAAGTCCCACCCCCCTATGTCTCCCCTATTCTACGTCACCCCTGCGTTGGCTAATCTGAGCTTTCTGCTGCTGAGCTCTCTGTTCTACTACCCTCAATGAAAGCATGGTCCTGAGGGGGCGGGGTAAGGAATGCTTCCCAAAACACTGAGTCTGTCAGCTATATCTCCCCGGTGCTTCTTCTTCTTGCTGTTCCTCTTCCAGTATTTCCCAGCTTCTGCCCTCTGCAGCCTCTGAACTGTGCCCTTCTGCAAACCACTGTTCTAAATCTATGTTGTCCTCCTGTCCTTGAGAAGGTTCAGGAGAAGGGGCGGCAATCCCCACCATTCCTCCTCTGTCTACATCATGTGAGAACCTTCACGTCAAGATGTCTCCTCCATTAGGGTTGATGGCAGTCAGTGCTATTTTTCTAGACAAGACATGCCGGAACTCACCATGAGCGCCTCCCTCATTATCTTAGAATGGCAGTGGTGCCTACCTGAGAATTCCAGTGAGTCCCCACTATAAAAAGGGCCCTATGGTGGCAGTGGTGAGGGCAGTGACCATCACAGATTGTGAAACATATGCTGCAAAGGATTGGACCTTGGGTGATTTTGGAAAGGTTTACACAAACCCAAGGTAGATAACAACAACTTTATGGAAGATATATCAATGGATATTGATAGCTCTTAACCATAAGAAGCAAAAATGTGACACACACACACACTCAGAATGTCTGGGTCTCAGATGCTGGGATTATTACCACCACCATGCCTTGGTACTTAACTTCACATGCCTATCAGGAGAAAGTTCTTAGGTGAACGCTGTTGAAAACAAAACTCTAGATTATATTGACCTTTGGATATGATTTAGCTGATTTAGCATTGTTTTTAGCTGTCCACTACAGCTGGCATCACGTGATATCTTTGGGGGAAAAGACACCTGATAACAGAAGCCGATTTTGCAGATTTTACAGTTTGCAGCAGATGGCACAGTTCTTGTGGCCAGTGGGAAGCTTCTAGCTATGATTTAAGTTAATAAATTTAGATCAGATTTATAACCATGAACTGGTTTTCATTAAGTGGATAATTCAATTATAGGCACTAAGCACTTGGAAAGGAGAAACATGCGTAGGGAACCCCATCATTCTCACTTCGGAGACATCCACATAGAGCTGGGGGAATCATTTTCAGCCTGAGCACCACATCCCCTTCTTGAGAACTTTCCAGGGCCCACATGCCTATGGTGGGCAGGGCAGAAGCAGAAGCAGGCAAAGCAATACTGTACTTGTGGGTTTCACCTTTGCCCAGTAGGCTCATTTCTTCATATGGCTCTCTATCCTCCCTCCAGGTGAGCAAGAAGCTTTATAAGAGTTCAGCGGCACATTCTGGCCAGGCAAAAACATTCTAGGCAGGGTACACAGCAGGGCAGGTGAGGGTGTGGCTGAGGACGGTGACTTCCATAGTACCAAAAACATGGCTGGGTGCATTAGGCATTTCAGCCATGCCCCATCGGAAGATTACAGTTGCAAGGCATGAATTTTATAAGGGCAAGGCAGTCCCTTAGGCTACCCGGTTTACCTTTAAATGCTCAACTTGACCTGCATCCAGGAGCATTTTAGCAGCCAGTGCAAGCTCCCTCAACAGATGTTTTATATGATGTTGATGGGATACCTCCGCCAACAACCTAGCTGCATTTTGCACCAGTTGCAGCTTCCAGGTGAAACTCGGTGGAAGCCTGGTATAGAGCATATTGCAGTAATCCAGTCTTGAGCTTGCCAATGCAAATAGTAGCCAAGCTCTCTTGGGCCAGGAAAAGCCTAAGCTATCTTCTCAACTGAAGCTGATAAAAGGCATTCCTATCCACCGAGACCACCTGCACCTCCAGACACAAAACACCCCCACACTTCATACTTGCTCCTCTAGAGGAAGTGCAATCCTATCTAGAACAGCTGACTATATAGTGGTACCTCGGGTTAAGTACTTAATTCGTTCCGGAGGTCCGTACTTAACCTGAAACTGTTCTTAATCTGAAGCACCACTTTAGCTGATGGGGCCTCCTGCTGCTGCCGCGCTGCCGGAGCACGATTTCTGTTCTCATCCTGAAGCAAAGTTCTTAACCTGAAGCACTATTTCTGGGCTAGCGGAGTCTGTAAACGTAAGTGTATGTAACCTGTATGTATTTTAAGGGCTGAAATGAGGACACTATAAAAGCTACATCCAGGTAATAACTTCATTTCAGCTCAAGCTAATTCATTGAAACCCTCCTGCTCTTATCTTCCCAGAGTTGCCTAGAAGTCTTGTGTAGCCATGGGGAACTAGAGGCTGAGAGGGAAGATAAATGCAACCAAACCCTGCACGATGTTGCCACCGATGACTGCAAGCAGCTTCTAGAGAATCTGAGTGAGTAACAGCTAAGTCATGAATACGTGGAAATTTCTGGAAAAGCAGCAGATTCTCTGCGGCGGCCAAGCATTGCTGAAAAGCCCATTGCTGTAAATTGTATATTGTTGCGTAGTTGTATGTTGCTGATTCTCGGGTATACTGGGGTATGTGTGTGACAGAGAGATGTAACCGTGGCTGAATATCAATTTACTGCCATGGAGACTACATCTGAATTGGAGACTGCTCCTAAACAGACAGGCAAAATGGAGTCTGCTTTTGTAAATGGGAGCTAAAATTCCCTACTGCCACATGGCTCTTTCGATTGGGTCCCACATCATCCAGAAGGAATCTGCCTTCTCAAAGTTTTATAGTGTTACCTTGGCATCACTTTCAGGCAAATATAGTGCAGGCTGACTTTTTTTATTGTTGCTGTTGTTGCTATTATTTACCGTATTTTTCGCCCCATAGGACACACTTTTTCCCCTCCAAAAATGAAGGGGAAATGTGTGTGCGTCCTATGGGGCGAATGCAGGCTTTCGCTGAAGCCTGGAGAGCGAGAGGCATCGGTGTGCACCGACCCCTCTCGCTCTCCAGGCTTCAGGAACACATCCGCAAGCCTTGCAAGCCCGGCGGGAGTTCCCGCGGGCTCACAAGGCTTGCGGGCAGCAGCCTGCAGCCCGAAGCATGGGGAGCCCTCCGGAGGGCGCCCCGTGCTTCGGGCGGGTGTCCACAAGGCCGCGGCTGGGGGGGGAATAATTTTTTTTATTCATTCCCCCCCCAAAAAAACCGAGGTGCGTCCTATGGGCCGGTGCGCCCTATAGGACGAAAAATACGGTACCACTTTTGACCATTCTCTACATTTAGTACAGCATGCTGCTGTTAGGTCCATTAAATCGTGTGTCACCATTAAATCCCATTAGGTTGAGATTATTTCATTTGTCATATATTCAGAAGCAGCTCACCAGGTGGAACTGAACCACTGACTACACCACCTTTTGGGAAAGTGCAAAGGTGGTGGGGATGTTGGCTTGGTGGAACGCAACAGCAGAGCCAAGCCACCTGCCATACCTATTTCACTGCTAAAATGACCCAATGGGATTCTACAGCGCAGAGTTAACAGCAACTCATAGTCCTTTGCGCAAGGCCTCTCATTGAGATCACACTGAAGCTGGAATCCAAAGTAAACTTTTCCAGTGTTATCCACTGAACTGGATCGCTAGGGCAATTCTGCCTGGTGTCTCCCATTCAGTTTGTAATGCTAACACTTAACTTTTTTAAAAATATGCTTTTCATTAGTTTTACTTAACAAACACACGCAAGAAATTAACAAAAATGATAAAATAATAACAAAAAAACCATCTATACATCCATATATCCATAGGTACTTACAAAAGAACTTATGCCACCATGTTCTTATTTCCCAATTCCTTATCTTCCCCATTAGACTTCCGTTTTCCTTAAAGTAGGTCTGTCTTATTCTCTGTTTAATAAACTGCTTCTTTAATCATTTCGCCATTTCTTCTGTTACTTAGAATCCATATTGTGGTTTGCAAAAATTGATCAAAGCATGTCCAGGTTTTAACTTGAGGGCACTGGTTTTATATATTATATATACTTTATAAATTTCCCACTCCTTTTTGAACTTTCGGGTTGGCTGTCTCCTAATTGCCCTCATCATTTTTGCCAGTTCGAGATATTCAGATAATTTATCCTGCCATTCCTCTTGTGTCGGTACTAATTCTGCTTTCCAATTTTTGGCAATTAATATTCTTGCTTCTGTTGTAGCATATCATTCTTAAAACTTAACTGTGAGCATGTGACATCTCTCTGGAAAAGGCAGGCACTTCTCGCTCCACCAGGGGGGTCCCTTATGTTGAAAGCGAAAGCCCATTATGTATATACCAGTCCCGCTTTGGTCCCTGTCAGCTGTGTGGTTTGGCTGTGCACCAGAAAGAATTTCTGTGCCATATTTATGCCGTGGAGATTGGATATGCTGAGGCAGCTTATCTGGAGCCCTAAATTAGCACCTACATGGATGTGTCCCCAGGGTTGGATCTCACATGGAACTTTAAATGGAAGTGTTAATAGAGTTGTACCCTTTAACATCAGTTGAGGAGCATGGAAGTAGATTGTTTTCCGCCACTGAAGCAGGAAGAAGAGTGGATTTTGCAACACAGGGGTCTGTGCTGGAGAAGACCGCTTAAGAGAGCTTTTTCTCTGATAGGCTTTCCACCTTCCTGTCTTAAACCGTAGGCATTTGGCATCCCATCCCACTTCACAGCACAGCAAGATTTGGAAAACAAAATATTACCATTAGAGGTGGGAGTCAATTTCCCCTTTTGTTCCTTTGTTTTTGTTTCTGCCTTTTTGTATTGGTTTTTGCCACTATTTATTTATTTATACCATACCCATCTGGCTGGGTTTCCCCAGCCACTCTGGGCGGCTTTCAGCAAAAGGTTTAAAATACATTAAAACATCAGTCATTAAAAACTTCCCTAAACAGGGCTGCCTTCAGATGTCTTCTAAAAGTTTGGTAGTTATTTTTCTTTGACATCTGGTGGGAGGGCGTTCCACAGGACGGGTGCCACTACTGAGAAGGCCCTCTGCCTGGTTCCCTGTAACCTCACTTCTCGCAATGAGGGAACTGCCAGAAGGCCCTCGGAGCTGGACCTCAGATGGGGGTGGAAATGCTCCTTCAGGTATACTGGGCTGAGGCTGTTTAGGGCTTTAAAGGTCAGCACCAATGCTTTGAATTGTGCTCGGAAACATACTGGGAGCCAATGTAGGTCTTTCAAGACCTGTGTTATGTGGTCTCGGCAGCCGCTCCCAGTCACCAGTCTAGCTGCCGCATTCTGGATTAGTTGTAGTTTCCTGCCCAGTAAGAAGTAACAAGAAAAAAAGCCATTATTTTATTTAACATAATAACTCTGAATTGAAGGAAACAAAGTTTAAAGCTTGCCTTCTGGTTCCATGTAAAAATAACTTTTGCAATTGTTATGCAACTTATAGTATACCTTTAGTTATTCATGGTAGCAACCATGAAAACATACTTCTTCCTGTGTGGTCCCAAATTGAAAACAACATTTTTTCAAACATCTGCACTTCGATCTCTTGAGTACAGTTCACAGGAGACCCTTCAGATTTCAGGATGGAAAAAAGATTTCAGCACTGTTTGGAGTGTGCAAAAGCCTACTCTTGGAATCACAGAAGATAAAATGCGAACCAGCAGTATATTTTAATACTATTTTGTTGTGAATACCGGATGCCTTTTTATACTTCATAATAACTATAGCATTGAGATCAGAACAGAACAAAGGGACACATCATATTTCTACCTTACTGCATGTATAACTAGTACTTAGGCATTATACTCAAGCCATTCAGAATGTTGAACCTGCGATTTGGCCAGAGTATAACATAATTATAAGCTAGAGCCACCCGCAAATGGCTTCTCAAAATTGTCCACCCTATTTGTGGGCAAAGAAACCGAGAAGAGCTTTTCAGCAAATCTCTCCAGAGAGAGGGAGAAATATCCAAACAGTTTATTGAGGTTTGGGGCTCATTAGCACAGCTTTTCCTTATATATTTCTTATTTTTCACATCTCGTAAGGCGATGGAAGAGGGGTAAAGTCAAACTGTTGGAGGGTTACAGCACCTGCTGTGGCTGTAGAGGCCGCTGTGGGAGAGATACTGTACGTTTTATTGCAGGTGAGGCAGATGAAGGCATCCAGTTTTGATGGTGATTGTGTGTGTGTGTGTGTGTGTGTGTGTGTGTGTGTGTGTGTTTACATGTCTTTGCTGCATTGGCAACTTGTCCACCTTGCACCTAGCATCATTCGTGTGTGTGCGTGTGTGTGTGTGTAAAATGGTAGAAAACCTTCCAAGAACATTTTTCAAAATGGCTTTTTTCTTCTAGAAGGGCGTGAAAAAGAAAAACCTTAGCTTTTTCCTCCAACGATGACTTATGAGAAATTTCAGCTCAGCTCTAGTATAGTTGTATGTGGGCTAAAACACAGCCCAGAGGAGAGACTGCCTCCCTGCTTTCCCTGTTGTAAAGATGATGAATGCCCAGAATACAAAGAATATGAAAGAAGGTAGAAAGAATAGGTAAAGAACTGGCAAAAGATGAAAGCAGGGCTGGACATATTAATGGCTCTCAAAATGCGTAACAAGGTGTCAGAAGTGGGGATTTTTCTTCCCACATATGGAAACAAGGCCAAGAACTAGTGGAATTCACCAGACAGGTTTTTAATTAAATGTTAGAACAACAGTCCTAGCAGTTTCAGAAGTTGAATAAGTGATTGTGGAATCATTCAAGATTTTTAACTGAGGCATTACTCTTCATGAAGGTTGTTCGGAGTTATTTAGGTACCGGGGTATGATGTGTTTGAACTGGCAGTTAGAGCAGTCATGCCCAGGTGGTCCCTTTATAAGTTGTTGGCATTTCCACAGGTGGTGCAGAAATAGTTATTTAAATGCCATCTGTCTCCATGACAACCATGCTAACAGCAACGTTATGGACTGCATCGCCTTTCTGAATTGGGAAAACCACATGTGCAGGAAGGGAGCCCAGTACCAGCAGTTCAAACGCAAGTCCATTAATTGGCAGTCATCACACCATATCAAACATAATCTAAATCTACCTGTACCATCAATCAAATTTAAAATGAGATCAGCATGGAATATACTCAATAACAGGCATTCTGAAGTGCTGTGGGAAAGGTTAAAATACTCCCCTATGAGGTTCAGACCTCATGGAAATCAAAAGGTGGACACAATTGTTCTGTCGTCACACATGATGGTCATTATGCAAGCCACAAACTTTCGTACATCAAAGCCTTTTCTGTGTGTGATGTATTGATTCCATCACATTTGAAGTGGCTGTCAGACATTTTTGGAGTTTTCCCTACAGCTAGATCAAATGATAAAAAAAAAAATTGGCTATACAGGAAACGAACTTGGATTTATATTCTCTTCTATCTGATGGAGCTACCAACTGTACCCTGGGATATTGTTTTTGAGATGTGTGGATGAATACTCATATTTTTCTTTTATTTATTGTAATTGTGTCATTGCATCTAGATTTTGCTACATTCAAGTTCTCCCATTCTATTTAAACAGATGCTCTGAAGATACCTTTATGGATTGCACTTAGCCAGGTGGAGCCAGCCCATTGTGGTACAGATGATCTCGAAATGGAAAACACCATATGCGTGCTAAACATCCGCAAGCAGACAGCATGGGATGATTTTTCAAAAGCAGTGAGCCAGGCAGTGGCAAACCATTTCCAAGCAATCACTTCTGATGGATGGAAGAGCCTAGAAGACTTGACACTTAATAACACCACGGAATCCACCATTGGCCTCACTGCAAGCAGTATATTATCCATCAAACTTGGTATCTATTAGCAGTCTTAGCTCTGTAGAAAAAGAAAATTCCTCTATGTTTTGGGTTACATGGTATGCAGCAAGTATCTTGGCTAAGAGCGTTGTACTGAACTCGTGGTGTATTATGCAATTGAGGGGATGTGGGTGGCGCTGTGATCCACTGAGTCTCTTGGGCTTGCCAATCAGAAGGTCGGCGGTTCGAATCCCCGCAGCAGGGTGAGCTCCCGTTGCTCTGTCCCAGCTCCTGCCAACCTAGCAGTTTGGAAGCACACCAGTGCAAGTAGATAAATAGGTATTGCTGTGGTGGGAAGGTAAACGCCGTTTCTGTGTGCTCTGGTTTCTGTCACGGTGTCCCGTTGCACCAGAAGCGGCTTAGTCATGCTGGCCACATGACCCAGAAAGCTGTCTGTGGACAAACGCCAGCTCCCTCGGCCTGAAAGCAAGATGAGCGCCGCACCCCATAGTTGCCTTTGACCGGACTTAATCATTCAGGGGTCCTTTACCTTTTCTTTTTTACCTTATGCGATGGACTGATGGAATATAAAGAAACACAATTGTTCTCTGTATATACTTACCCAAAGTCCAAAATCGAGCCATGATTAAACAAGTAAATGCCAATACATTAACTCTGTGCCCTCCAGATGTTTCATTATGATATTAGTATAGTGGTACCTCGGGTTACATACACTTCAGGTTACATACGCTTCAGGTTACAGACTCCGCTAACCCAGAAATAGTGCTTCAGGTTAAGAACTTTGCTTCAGGATAAGAACAGAAATTCCCTTAGGCTACATCTGATCTGTTTGGATACTCTGCGCAACGTAGAAAAGGGCAGTGGACCTTCTGTTGATGTTCGTCCCTGGCATATTGGCCACACTCTGGAGCCAACTCTAGACTTTCAGCATAAGCTTATTTTTCTTAGTCCCCTATGTCATGGTAGCTTTTAAACATTACAGAATAAGAAAGGTGCCATATTGTACAACATTGGTAGGTAAAGCCAGAAGTGGAGTGAATCTTGTGTCCTTAGTTTGAGATACGACATTTCCAGGAATCCAAACGAATTGCAAATTCCTTTTTTAAAAAAAGAGTAGACATTACATTATTGTTTAATAATAATGATGATAATGATTATTTTTGTACCCCATCCATCTGACTGTGTTGCCCAAAGCACTCTGGGGCACTATATAAAGCTTTTTAAAACACTAACGGTTTATATTTCCATTAAATATTCGTTAAAACTAACCAAATTTAAATTCATGTGACATGGCATATACAAGTGTCTTCAAATATAGATGTGTTGTGTTTGTGTATATAAGTATGACCGATTTCATGTTCTTCTTAACAGGCAATGTTTCGTGGTCAATAGGTCAGGCATTTCCTCAACCACCTTGGGAATTTTTGAAAAGGAATCAGGTGGAACATATAATCATATTTTTGCTTGGTAAGTATGTCTGCTCCTACTTTGGCTTCACATATTTCCGTAAATGTTTATTGTGATGGATAGCCAATGGTTTGCTGACAGTTGTCATCTTAAGTAGTTACATGCTACATTCTTATTAAGCTTTGAAGTTCAGTGAATAGAGAAGCTTTGCTTCAATATGTTCAAAAGGGAAAACCTGAACAACAAGGAAAGCAGGGAAGTTTATAGCCACAAAATAGTCTTGCCTAGTGAAAATATTAGAATAATATTTGTGATCCATATTTTTAAAAATGCCCTTCACAATATGCAGTTTCACAACTCTCAGCAAAACACGCACACATTATTATTATTATTATTAGTCAGCCTGGATAAACAAAAAGCAAATACTCTGAGCATGTGCAGTTTCACATTATTTTTGCTCACTTCCTGACTTTGGTTACTCTTGCCCACTCACATGACTGCTGTGAAGATATAGAAAGAGGCATAAAATGGCTGCAAAAGGAGACTTAGAGCTTGTATCATAGGCATTAAATTTTGGGTCGTTTAACCAGACTGATTCACCTTTGTATTATAAGGGGCCATGTCTTTCCCTCCCCACCCCAATATGCAAATTAGCATAGCTTCAAGTCTTCAACCAGCCTTATTGTGGTCTGAATAAGTCCCACTTATGCTCAATCGAGCTTAATCCCAGGTTAGTGTGCACAGTCGATTAATTCCCAAAAGGAGTTAATTTAGGCCTCTAACCACTGTGGAAAGCAGAGTGATCGGCTTTCGTTTTTAAAATGGTGTTGCTTTTGTAGTTCACCATTTTTGCCATTAAAAAGGTAAAGGGACCCCTGACCATTAGGTCCAGTCGTGGCCGACTCTGGGGTTGCGGCGCTCATCTCGCTTTATTGGCCGAGGGAGCCGGCGTACAGCTTCCGGGTCATGTGGCCAACATGACTAAGTCGCTTCTGGCAAACCAGAGCAGCGCATGGAAATGCCGTTTACCTTCCCGCCGGAGCGGTACCTATTTATCTACTTGCACTTTGACGTGCTTTCGAACTGCTAGGTTGGCAGGAGCAGGGACTGAGCAACGGGAGCTCACCCCGTCACGGGGATTCAAACCGCCGACCTTCTGATTGGCAAGTCCTAGGCTCTGTGGTTTAACCCACAGCGCTTAAGAAAAAAGCACAAAGTCATTTTGTTTCCTTATTGCTCCAGCTGGCATTGTGTGCCACTTAACCTGGGACTAGGCTCCATTAAGCACAAATATATTTACTTCTGAGTAGACATGTGCAAAAACCACAGCAGAATTAAATGTCTGTGCCTCTTTCTGAAGTCTGCACAATTTGCATCTGGCCAGGCTGAGAGGACTCTTGAACGCTTGTATTTATTGTGCGGCAGTAATTTCAGAAAATAGCTTCTCGGGAATACCTGATCTGGGGAGTCCAACCACTGGAAAGATTCATCATGGTTGGTAGGATGAAAGAAAGGGCAAATTGCAGAGATTCCAAGGGCAAGAAAATGAGACAGAAGCAGGGAATGAAAGTACAGTAAGCTGGGGAAAGCAGAACCTCTTTAGGACTGCAGGGATCCCTATAGTCTGGTGTCCAAAAAACGTGCTCATTTATCACAGCTCTGGCTCTGTTCAGCTTAACCCCCCACAGAGCTCAGGGTTGTTTTCATGTGTATCCTTTCCTTTAAAGGTCCTCAAGAAGGCTGTCTGCACAGTGTGACTTATACATCTATGATCCATCTTCAGACGCTGCAGAATTACCTCAGGCTGGTAAGGATCAGCTTAGTTCTGCCTTAGCAACGTTCCTCTCTCTCCACCACAATTGTTTTGTAAAAATTAACAAACTTCTTGTGTTTTCTAACTGTTTGGGGGACACTCTCCTGAGCTGTGCCCTTCTACAGTACTCTCTAGAAGGGAGCCAGTGCTCGAACCTCTGCAACATACAGAATTTTTTTCCACATTTGTCTTCTCTGCCAAGAGCCAAATATGTTATGGACTGATTCAGATAACCAAGTTTCTCATGGATCTTACCATGATGACAGAACCCATGTTGAAATGGGAGTAAAATAGTTGTGTGACTGCACCCTCAGTCCTCTTCTTGAGGTCTTTTAAACTACAGTGGTGCCTCGGGTTACATACGCTTCAGGTTACAGACGCTTCAGGTTGCAGACTCCGCTAACCCAGAAATATTACCTCAGGTTAAGAACTTTGCTTCAGGATGAGAACAGAAATCGTGTGGCGGCGGCGCAGCGGCAGCGGGAGACCCCATTAGCTAAAGTGGTGCTTCAGGTTAAGAACAGTTTCAGGTTACGAATTAAGTACGTAACCAGAGGTACCACTGTAATTGGCTCCTGGTTGCTTTTGAGCAATTGGAATCTTTTGTGGCTATGTCCCCACCACGACAAGTGGTTCCATTCTGCTGCTCTGAAAAATGAATTAGCGAAGCAGCCACTCTAGAAAGGCACAAAACAGTGTTAGCACAGAATATTTTCTCCCGGTCTATGGGCTTTGAAGAATGCAAGTCTTAACTCTTATTATCTTGCTGGTTTTCTCTACCTGTGCCAGAATGCTACTGCTTTCTTAAGGCTATAAAGAGAGCCTTGCTGGATCAGTTCCAAGGTCCACTTTGATCCGGCACCCTGTTCCCAAAAGGTTGCCCGGGTGCAAAGTCCACAGACGAGCTGTGATGGCAACCAGCCCTCCCATACCAGCAAATGTGATTCAGAGGAGCATTGCCTCTGAACATGGGTGCTTCATTTACCATATTTTTCGCTCTATAAGACGCACTTTTTCCCCTTCAAAAATTAAGGGGAAAGGTGTGTCCGTCTTATGGAGCGAATGCAGGTTCCTTAGCTTCAGCGATAGCAACGCGAAGCCTACGAAGCGCAGAGGGAGAGCTCCCCCCGCACTCTGGAGGCTTCGCGTTGCTTTCGCTGAAGCCGCCTGAAGCGCCCGGAGTGCATCGCGAGCTCCCGCTGTGCTCCGGGGGCTTCAGGCAGCTATCAGCAAGCCTTCAGAGTGGAGCAGGAGTTCCCGCTGCGCTCCGAAGGCTTGCGGATAGCCGCCTGAAGCCTGGAGAGTGAGAGGGGGCGGTGCACACCAGGCTTCGCTTCGCTGGAGAGGCGCTGCACAGTTTTCCCTCTCTGCGCAGCGCCCCTTCAGCGAAGCAGGAAGAGAAATGGAAGGGGCTCCGTTTCTCCTGCCGCTTCGCTGAAGGGGCGCTGAGCAGAGAGGGGGAGAATTTTTCCCCCCCTGTTCTCCCCCTCCTATGGTCCGGTGCGTCCTATAGAGCGAAAAATATGGTAACTATCAGGGCAACAGAACTGTCATGTAACAGCAAGATGGGGAACTAATTCTCAGACCCAAGGGCTACATTTCTGACCCCCCTGGACTGCATCATCCCATTGCCTCCTTCACCAGCCCTTCACATGCTTTTGCCAGGCTGGAACGAGTCACATTATAACATTGTGAGTTGCATTTGTTGCGCTCTCTCTCTCTCTCTCTCTCTCTCTCTCTCCTTTCACCTCTAATTCCCCACCTACTGCTGACAGGTTGTCCTTGAGGGAATGCAGACCTCAGCCTGCAAACAGCTCACCCTTCCCTGCTATAAAGCTTCACTAAAGTTTCGTACACCGAGTTCACTTACTATAAAGTTCCTTTTACTATCCGTTTCCACTTAAAAGCAAGGAAGCAAAATTCTCAGGAGTGGCAAGTTAGCCTTCAAAGGACATGGCTATTACAGTGGTAGAGAGCTAATTTAGTCCTCTTGGAATTCAATTTGTAAACTTATCTTCAGAACCCTTTACAGGTAGTTACGTTGCTAGGAAACTGAGACACGAGCGTTAGATTTCGTTCCGGGAATAGCAGCACAGGAAACGCAGAATACTTGAAAAGCCCTCCTCTGTAGTTATTCTATCCAGATACATAGATTT
Organism: Podarcis liolepis; assembly: GCF_965112155.1. Classification (NCBI taxonomy): domain Eukaryota; kingdom Metazoa; phylum Chordata; class Lepidosauria; order Squamata; family Lacertidae; genus Podarcis; species Podarcis liolepis. The sequence continues at coordinate 54,708,872 of NC_139562.1, read as the reverse complement.
TTTTTAAAAAAAACCACCTAAATCATGCTCACAGTCCAAAGAATTGCACGGTTCATTCTGCGCAAGGGGATTCTCAAATAGCAGGACTGCGCGTCATTGTTTTTGACACTTGGTAAAATGTCACAGGGATCTACTGGTTAAAGGGGAGAAAATACAACAACTCTGCTGAGCAAGTCCTTGGATGAACCCAAAGTAGCACTTTACATCCTGGCATTTGATATTAAATGGCATTTTGATTTTCTGTTTCAGGGGTAATAACTGACTGGTGTCTTTGTTAACATTCACTCCAGTTAATACATTATACAGTACAGTGGTACCCCGGTTTAAGAACAGCCCTGTTTACAAATGATTCGGTTTATGAACTCTGCAAAACCGGAAGTAGTGTCCCGGTTCGCGAACTTTACCTCGGTCTAAGAATGGAAGCCGAACGGTGGAAGGGCACCAGCAGCGGGGGCCTCATTAGGGAAAGGGTGCCTCGGTTTAAGGATGGTTTTGGTTTAAGAACGGACTGAGGTACGACTGTACCTCAGGTTACAGATGCTTCAGGTTACAGACGCCTCAGGTTACAGACTCCGAAACCCGGAAGTAGTACGTCTGGTTAAGAACTTTACCTCAGGATGAGAACAGAAATCGTGTGGCAGTGCAGTGGCGCAGTGGCAGCGGGAGGCACCATTAGCTAAAGTGGTACCTCAGGTTAAGAATGGACCTCCGGAACGAGTTAAGTTCTTAACCCGAGGTACCACTGTACTAAGAATCAAAAGCATCATTATAGGGGCACTCATCCTTCCAGACTTGTGATGTAGGGATGGTAGAATGGTCCTTAATGCTTTTATGAACCCTGAATAGAAACAGAGCAATTAACTGTTACCATTTTATAAGCTGCTGGCTGTGAGCATTCCCCCCCCCCCCCCGCATTGAAATGGGTACCAGGTGGCCACCCATGTTCTAATTACATTTTTAAAAATCTGTAAGGCTGCAATCCTACATAGCAGGTTCTTGGGAGCAAAGTCCCTTTTAATTCAGTGGGACTTGCTTTTGAGTAGACATCTATGTGATTGCACTATAAGCAATGTCTAAAGAACAATAAACACCTCTTTTCATTCATTTTAAAACAGGCCTGTGAAAGTACATATAAATATTACTGTGTTTATCTATAGGTGGAACAGTACCGCAATATCATCTTCCATGGTCCAGAAGGAAGCTTGCAAGATTATGTGGCGTACCAAATAGCCCTCTGTATGAAGGTAAGAAGATAAAACTATACAACATTTTGGCAGGGGGCATGGAGGGTGGGTAGAAAGAGCCTATTATTCACCTTTGCTGAATTTGTGAACTTTTAACACAGCACAAGCAACTGGCTGCAGGATTCAGCTGTGAAATTGTCAAAGTGAAGATAGATTCTGATTTCTCTAAGGAGCACCTTGCAGAATTATTCATCAACAGCGGTAAGATGATTTTAATAAATCAGCGGAGGCTGGGATTAAAAAAAAGAAGGCTTACTTGGAATGATGTTTACAAAGGAAATAGTACACCGAAGCACTATGGCATATTTTTAATCTAACTTTTCAGAAACTCCAGAGACAAAAATTGATGTTGTGAAAAAGAGACAGAGCCTAAACTGAAGACAAAATTTAATGCCAAGCTTTGAATAGTTTTATTTTATATCTCTCCTGACAGATGTGAGGATAGGTCTGGGATTTAAAAATACCCCCCCCCCAAAAATACAATTATTATTCATGATTTGGAAATATTTAATTCATATGAATAGCATGAAATGAAATGAAATGAAGGTAAATTAAAGTTGTTTTATAGGTATTATAAGGGATAGGCAGAATTCTCTCAAGATTTCATTCCCATACTGAACCTCATGCATCTACATCCCTCAGGATTCACCCAGAGTGTTTCCACCTCTAAATCATTCTTCACCAATGATTGTAGGAAAAACACTCCCAAGAGATTTACAGGCATCTCATACGTCTGTCTAGCACAGGCATAGGCAAACCCGGCCCTCCAGATGTTTTGAGACTACAATTCCCATCATCCGTGACCACTGGTCCTGTTAGCTAGGGATGGTGGGAGTTGTAGTCCCAAAACATCTGGAGGGCTGAGTTTGCCTATGCCTGGTCTAGCAAAATGAAATAAAGAACAAATGATGATGACGTGACGCCCAGCAAGTTCATCCCTGACTACAGTGGGGCCTCCTGCTGCCACCGTGCCGCCAGAGCATGATTTCTGTTCTTATCCTGAAGCAAAGTTCTTAACCTGAGGTACTATTTCTGGGTTAGCGGAGTCTGTAACCTGAAGCGTGTGTAACCTGAAGGCCCCATTAGCTAAAGTGGTGCTTCAGGTTCAGAACAGTTTCAGGTTAAGAACAGACCTCCAGAACGAATTAAGTTCTTAACCCGAGGTACCACTGTATTTTGATTGGGCTGGTCTAACAGTCTAACTTGTCTGTAACAAACAAGTGAAACTTTTTCAAAATAACTAAGTTAGCTGTTTCAGTTTAAAAGTTAGGTTTATAAATGTCAGGCTTCAAGGAATCGACTTCCTTCCCTCCACCCCCCTGGCAGTAGATAAACAGAACATACTGAGCGGAGTCTTCTTACCAGTTAGAATTCTTTAATAATCACAGCAAGGGATAACGAACATCTCCCTTTAAGAATTGTGGTGTTTTCAATTAAGGCTACACTCCGCCCCGCCTGTCCCTCTCTCAATCCACATCACCTCCACGTCTGGTACCCTGATCTTGAAATCTCTTTGCTTTCTATTCAGCAACTTTCTCAGCTCTCCTAGAACGTGGGGAGGGGGGAAGGGGGATGTTGTCCAGCGACTGTGAATCTGTTAACCCTCTCTCTTCCAATGTGTTTCTTCTCCTAGCGGCTCTTCATCTGGTATTTCCTAGCTTTTCCCTTCTGAGCTATGCCCCTCTGCAAACCACTGTTCTAAATCTATACTGCCCTGCTGCTCCTGGAGAGATTCAGGGTCAGGGGGAAAAGGAGGCGGCACCCACAATGGCTCCTCGTTGTAACCCCCCTCAGCACTGTCCCTGACAATAAGCAAAGTTGTCAAAAGTGTGCATCTGTTTTGCCGGACACAAAGGCTGGAGACAGAAAATGTATTTGTTTAGTTAAGAGAGTTGAGAGGAGTTCCCATTCACTGTTGCCTCTGCTCAATCAGAGGTGGGCAGAACCTAGTATCCTGGGGGAGATGCACATTGCCCCCTTTTCGGTCAACCGAACAATCATTTAGTAAGCAGAGAAAAACCGATAACCTTCCCTCTGCTGATCTGCGGAGGGAGGGGCTGTGTGCTTCTGTGTGTGTGAGAGAGGGGGCACTATTCTCACTTTTGGTTAGACTAGGGTTACCAGACGTACCTGGGGACAGTTCCCAAATTTGCAAATCTGTCCCCGGACAAATTCTGTCTCCGGAATGTCCCCAGATTTGCAAATCTGTCCCCGGGAAATGTGGCAGCAGCAGCCTCAGCAGCCCAGAGCCAGCCTGTTAGCGCTGCTCGCTACTGTGGCGCCCGCCATTTTTCCTGCGCCACGGCAGCGAGCATCTCCTGAAGCCAGCCAGAGCAAACTGCACTACCAGGCTGGCCCCTCCTGGGCAACGGTCGCCTGCCCATGACTTCTGAGCCTCCCCTGTTCTGTCAGAACAAAGGGGGAAGGGGGAAGGAGATCGGGGAAGGCTCGGGCACGCCATTGCCCAGTTTTTGAAAAAACTCTGCGCATTTATGTTTCACAGGGTGCGAAAGAAGGGCTTTGCACATTTATACAATATGCATGTGTGCTTGGGCCCAGGGTCTTTTGCCTCGCCATTCCCACTACTGACTCCCTGTTGCTACTTAGCTTAAAAAAAGAAGAAGAAAAAGAAGTGTCCCCGGATTCATTGAAAAAAATCTGGTAACCATAGGTTAGACTCCCAACTGCTAGCATGTGGCCCTTGGAGAGATAGCCAAGAGGGAATGTGGCCCTTGAGCCAAGGAAGGTTGGTCACCCCTTCCCTGAGATATTTGGGGGGCAAAGGGGGGTGGACAAAAGCAGCATCAAAGTTCCTACATGCTCTAGATGTGTTCTTATTATGAAAACTGCACGTTGTAAATTGAGAGAGGGAGGTCTCCCTATGCCAGCCACAATAAGCTCTTTGTATCCACAGGTTGCCTGATCCCCGTGAAACAGCCTTCTGTAAACAACAGAACCATTGTAATTTTAGAGAATTTGGAAAAAGCGACATTATTGGAATTACTGGGGGAGTTTCTCCAACCTCTTGAAAACCGTGGCTCTGAGAACCCCTACACGATGAAGAAAGGTACAGAAATGTTTTTTTTGTTTCTCTGGGATTCACTACTATGGAAAACACACTTTTAAAGTACCTGAAGACGTGTGCATGCACACGAAAGCTCATACCAATAACAAACTTAGTTGGTCTCTAAGGTGCTACTGGAAGGATTTTTTTTATTTTGTTTTAAAGAGCAGAGTTTTCTTTGGAAGTTTGCCCTTGACACAGGCTTAGCACAAACACACAAACATGCCGGCCTGCAGCTGACTCCTCCCTGATCTCTCTGCAGTGCATTGCACTGAGCTAAGCCTTAGCAGGACACCTGAACCCAGGCTCATGGATTAGCTCTCTCCAGAGAAACCACAAGCTATAAGCAAGGTTCATCGTATGGTTTGAGGCTTAGCTCAGTACAGAATGACAGGGGAGTCGCATACGAACCCTGCCACAGTAATCCATTTAAATGAGCTTCCATTTCGACTCTGGTTCTTTATTAGCTCTATCACCTGGATGTTTTATTTTGAGTTTTTCTTCTCTATTGGTTGTTTTGTTTTGGTTTTGTTTAGCCAATGGTGCGTCTGAAGCTTATTACTTCCACGAGAATTGTTTTCTTATGGGGACCATTGCAAAATCTCGGCTTCAAGGCTCCGACCTGATGGTTCAGCAACATTTCCTCTGGGTTCAGCTAAGATGGGACGGAGAACCGATCCATGGCCTCCTGCAAAGGTTCTTAAGAAGGAAGGTTTTAAGCAAGGTAGGAGCATGCCTGCTTGAGTTTCAGGTCACTGTTCACTACAAAAGGTGTTTGGCGTTACTAGAACCAAATAAATTAATAAGAGAACTAAAGCTCTTCCATTTTGGAGGACAAAGAAGTGAGCCTTTGTAAACAGCTCAATAAGCTTCTGCGATTTAGTTTATGAATTGAGATACAGTTAAACCTCTCTACATTGTTGAATGTAATTCGTTCTGGAAGTCCGTTCCGAAACATTCGACAACCGAGGCGAATTGGTTGCAAGAGCTTCCTGCACTCAAGCGGAAGCCACGTCAGATGTTCAGCTTCCAAAAAACATTCAAAAACCGGAGCATTTACTTCCGGGTTTTCGGCCTTTGGGAGCTGAAAAGTTTGAAAACAGAGCCATTCGGGAGCCGAGGTTTGACTGTATATATTTATAAATACACAGATGGAACTTCATCATCATTCCTACGTACCATCAACAAACCAGTAACTTTCGTGCATAAGCTTTTCTTAAATCAAATTGCAGAATTGCTTTTGAGCGGTCTTGGCTTATTGGTAGTCAATTACATCACCAATACGTGTTACAGAGGCATTTTCTGCCTGCTGTAACTGCTACCATTTAAGACTTCAATAGAGGTGCAGTGTGTATTGGATGTACTGGTAAAGTTAAATGTTATTAGTAATATGTAAACGGATCTTAATTGATGTATAGTAAAGTTTATTTTAAAAAAAGAAAGAAAAAGAAAAATCCACCCAACTGTACTGCAGGAGTGTTGAGTTGTTGCCTAATGATAAGCTCTCATCCTTCAGGTTTGTCACAGACACATAATAAATAATAATAATAATAATAATAATAATAATAATAATAATAATTTATTTATACCCTGCCCTTCTGGCTGAGTTTCCCCAGCCACTCTGGGCGGCTCCCAATTGAGTGTTAAAAATAATACGTAAGGGATGGAAACCACTTCAGGTCGGTTTTTAATAATAATAATAATAATAATAATAATAATAATAATAATAATAATAATTTATTATTTGTACCCCGCCCATCTGGCTGGGTTTCCCCAGCCACTCTGGGCGGCTTCCACAGAAACCAAAAAACACTAAAATATCATACATTAAAAGCTTCCCTGAATAGGGCCGCCTTAAGATGTCTTCTGAATGTCAGGTAGTTGTCCATCACCTTGACATCCGATGGGAGGGCATTCCACAGGGCGGGCACTGTTTTTAAAAGCAGTGACACCTCTCTACACACTGCACATATTACAACATAAACACACCAAACACACCCGTGACACTAACTTCCTATTCTTTTCATTGTGCTATTTTACATTTGTTAACCTATACACATTTCATTATTATTAATTTCCATTTCTTCCAATTGGTTTTATTATATACTTTCTTTATATTTCATGATTCATTCTACGTCTGCCCAGAGGTTAGCATTATCACAGTAATTTCTATTATATTCTTCAAAAGTTATTCAATCTTTATTAACTTTTTGTATTGAGTTTCTTCTTATTCTTCCTTTCATCTTTGCGAGTTGTAGATATTCAATCATTCTCATTTGCCAGTCTGTTTTGGTGGGGATGTTGTCACTTTTCAAATTCTTACCTATTAGAATCCTAGCCGCTGTGGTTGGAGTATAAAAGAATAAGAGAATTTTCGGATATCATATATAATGAAATTAAGAAGATTCTTTAATTTTCATTCCGCAAAAAACCTGAAGCCTACTTCTTCTTCTTCTTTTTCTTTTTCTTCTTCTTCTTTTTCTTCTCCTCCTCCTCTTCCTCCTCCTCCTCCTCTTCCTCTGATTGTAGGTCTCCTGGCAGCATGGAGAGCTTCAAATCCTAGTTAGCAATGGATGGTTTATCATCCTACTCCCTTTGAAATGAAGTCATAAATCATTGCTGCTTAGTGAAACTGGTGTTTGTCAGGAGCTAGCTTTAAGTGATTTTTCTTGAGCCCATGGTGGCGGAGAGCTGATCTCGAGAATATATGGCAGAGAGAAATTTAGCAGGTGTGACTTCTTCCGCAAGCAGCACCTGAGAGACAGTTCTTTGACAGTTCTTCTAGGAGACCCAGAAGCCAACGTGGATTAAGAGATTGAAACCTCAAGGATGTGAGCCCATTGTAAATGAAAGCAAGCTATACATTGCTGCTTTGATATTTAGATATGTTGGGTTTGTTGTGTTCTTTCCACGTTCAAGGCACACCACATACATCATCACAGTAATATTTGTATAAGGTATACTGTAGTCTATAGAGCTATAGCTGCACAGTAGTTAGTGATGTCACTGAAATTTTTGTATTTTGACTCTCAAAAATACAGTCGTACCTTGGAAGTCGAATGGAATCCATTCGACTTCCAAAACGTTCAAAACCCAAATTGCAGCTTCTGATCGGCTGCAGGATGCTCCTGCAGCCAATCAGAAGTCATGGAAGCCCCATCAGATATTTGGGTTCCAAAAGAACGTTTGCAAACTGGAACAGTCACTTCCAGGTTTGCGCCATTCAGGAGCCAAAACGTCCGAGTTCCAGGGCGTTTGGGATCCAAGGTACGACTGTACAAGCATCCAGGACTCATAACGTCTGTCTCAATAGAAGATGAACATTGCAGTGTTATAATTCTTCTTGGGCTTGGATTTTTATTTGAGCTAAAAAAGATCTCAGCTTCTTCCACCCCACACATCAACCCAGTTCTCTTCCAGCCTCCTCTTCCCTTTCCTTCCTCTTCCCTAAACTACCTTCTTCTGCTGTTCCAGCGGGAGATAGGTCGAATAATGAACCAAGCAAGGGATTCATAAGGTATCAGGTAATCGTGATGAAATTCCTCCCTCCCACTTGGTGCTTATGAAACAGCAGCAACCATGTAAAAAACAACAGGGAGGGAGGGGGAGTTCTGGGGCTTTTAGTGCATTCCTAGAAAAGGGGACGCGGGTGGCGCTGTGGGTAAAACCTCAGCGCCTAGGACTTGCCGATCGCATGGTCGGCGGTTCGAATCCCCACGGTGGGGTGAGCTCCCGTCGTTCAGTCCCAGCTCCTGCCCACCTAGCAGTTCGAAAGCACCCCTAAGTGCAAGTAGATAAATAGGTACCGCTTTATAGCGGGAAGGTAAACGGCGTTTCCGTGCGCTACGCTGGTGCCGGTTCGCCAGAGCAGCTTCATCACGCTGGCCACGTGACCCGGAAGTGTCTGCAGACAGCGCTGGCTCCCGGCCTCTAGAGTGAGATGAGCGCACAACCCTAGAGTCTGTCAAGACTGGCCTGTACGGGCAGGGGTACCTTTACCTAGAAAGGATTCATATAGGAGCCAAGTTTTATCTTGGGGATTTTGGAGAAAGCTCATGTAAGGTGTGCTTTCCGTGATGAACTTCCAGAGAGCACTCATCACCCGTAATAGCTGCCACTCCACATATGAACTGAAACAGCAAAGTATTGTGGTAGTATTCAATGTTGGTTTGGAAATGCAAAACATTTCCCTGTGGTGAGAGCAAGATGAATATATAGTGGAATCTTATATGTCTATGCAGAAGCAAGTCTCGCTGAGTTCGATGGGATTTACTCCCAGATAAGTAGGTATAGGATTGCAGATTTACATTATTCAAAATAAGCCAATAATGTATACAGGGTGGTGAATTAGGGTTACCTTGGTGCAGAGGTCTGTGCATTTTATACTAATATATACACAACCCTCATCGTGATATTCCCTTTTAAAATTAATTTCAATTAAATGTCCACAACAGAACTATGAAAGCAGTGCTGTAGAAAACAAAACAAAATGGTATCTTTCCACAGCTGGTCTGACTGCACACCAGAAAGCCCTGCTTCTAATGAGATTAGGAAGAGCATGAGTTATTTCTTATGAAAGGATTTCCTTTTTAGCTCTTGCCTCAAAGCAAGGCATTATCCCTTAACTGAATACTTGTGTATGGTTCTTTTGTCGTTTCCTGATCTCTGCCTCTATCTTTGTTAAATGCCTGGACTGCTCCCCATTGTCTACAAGTGTTTTTTAATTGAAAACGAGCAAAATGGAAGCAAGGGCATAAATGCGCCAAAATAGCTTCAGCAAATGAGCAAACCAGCACAATGAGAACTGAAGGAATAATTTGAAATTTGCAGTCATTGATAGCAGTAGGCCTCCGCTGTGCGAGAGAGCCTTAGTACTTGGCCCTTTCTTTTTACAGTTGTTATAAAACAAGAGAGACCTCTTTTTTGTGAGAGGTGCAAGATTATTTACATTGAAACAAAACAAAGCTCTGGGTGCAAGTTTTTTCTTTTTTTATAATAATATTTATTAGCATTTTCATTTTCAACAAACACCATACAATTTCTTATCATCACCTATATTTTGACTCTCTTGAGTCATCAACTTACCCCCAGCCCTCCAAACTGACTTTCTAGCTTCCAATCATAATTTCATCTGCATTTCTCATTCCCCCTATCTGCCTTTCTTTTTGCTTTGATATTCATTTTAATTGTAAACAAGCTTCTACTTTTGACTAGCAAACCTTTAATTCAGTCCTGTTAGTGTTGTTAAATGTTTACAATGCTCTTTCAAATACGTAATAAATTTACTCCAGTCTTTTTCAAATCGTTGGTCTCGCTGGTCTCAGATTTTCCCGGACCGTTTTGCCAGTTCTGCATATTCAATCATCTTATTTTGCCATTCTTCTACTGTCGGAATTTCTTGCTGCTTCCATTTCCGGGCTAAAAGAATCCTTGCTGCTGTTGTAGCGTATAAAAATAGAGTATAGTCTTTCTTGGGAATCTCTTCTCCTAGAATACCTATCAGGAAAGCTTCTGTTTTCTTATGAAAAGTGTTCTTAAAGACTTTCTTAAGTTCATTATATATCATATCCCAGTATGCTTTCACCTTGGGACAAGTCCAACTATCTGTCTTCTTTGGCGATCACTTGTAGCCGAGTAAGAGTGTCTTCCATAAACACGGTTTTGGTTTTGGAAGATGCCTGTGCGTGAATTTGTTTTTTGTGTGTAGATCAGTGCACGCTGACCAACGCACAGTCTTCGCAGTAAGACTCTATTCCGATGGCATGAGTACCACAACGACTGATAGATTCCTATCTGCTGCAGCCTTCACCCACCTTCACAGCTGTTGTAACATACCACTTATCGCCCGCCTGTTCTGCCATTGAGGACTTTTTGGATCATCCTTTGTCAAGCTCCTCCCCTTTGACCTTACCGCCTTGGGTGACCCTGCTAGGAGTACGAGACTCCTGATGGCTTTGCTCACAAGGGTCATAGGAACGTGCAAGCCCACTCACCATGACAAGGTGATGATCCAGTGAATGAGTTCTCCATCAGTAGACCCTAGTGGGCTTATTTGGTGGTGAAGCAGTGCCCAGTGTCTGCATCTCGGGCCCCTTAGCAATGCTACCACAATGGCATTGTGGGAAATTGAAATGATGAATAGACTTAAAGCATTGCTGACAGGACTGATACATTTTCGCCTTCCTAGATCGAGACTTTTCACCACCAATGTGCTGGTCGGAACTTGTGCCCAGGTAGCATTAAATGTTAATTGGGAGAAAAGTTACAGCCCCAAAGGCTTCATTTGTTCCTTTGTAACATTAGATGTGCAGCAGTCATATTCCCCAAGCTTGTCCTGGCAAGATGGCGTAAGCGACAGCATCTGCACACTGCTGGCGACACCGTTGTTTCTTGCTATATGTAATGTTATGCCTTGTTCCCTCTTGAGGTGGTGATGATATGCCAGTTGAAGGCAGACTGCATAGCCAATATCTCTGTAATGCTTCTACTGGGACTTAAGTGTGAATGCTTCATATAGAATTAGGCTTTATTCATCTATTGGGATGTTCTTCTTTTTTTAAAAAAAGCCCCATTAGAATGTACAAGTGTACAACCCTTGTCCATTATTATAGGGCTTGCTCAAGAAATCAGTTGATGTTACTATCACTGGAAGGGCGAAATAAAACCCTCCATAGTTTCAAATATTAAAATTTTGGTTCATATTAGAAGGTGGAGCATCCTACTGACTTTGCATCTTCTTGCTTACATTTAGATGTGCTTTGGAGTTTCTGGCCACTGCCTGTGTTGTTTCAAAAGAACTCAAATGTTTTCATCTTTCTGAGTTTGGAAATCATTCACACATGCCTGTACACCATTTGATATCTTATTGCTTGGTCACTCAACACAATGACTTTCTTTTTTACCATCTTATTTCCTCCCAAACATTGCATACAACAACACACATATGTGCAGACACCCACACACCCACACCCACACACAAAATGATAATAATGAAAGTAAATATTTTTCCCCTTTTATCTTCCAAAATCTTTTCTTCAACTTTGACTTCCTGTCAAATCCCTTTGCATATATTTTATCTTACATTTGAATGTACACAAAACAATAAACCTTTCTATATAATTTTTCTAATACATTCTGAAAACATAATAAATCCTTAATTGTTATCCACCTCCTTTAGTTCCTTTATCACTCGAATGCTAGCATGGAGTCAAAACTATTATTGTATTTTTGAACATATCTTCTATAACCATCCCATTTTCCCACAAATTTTTGCTTTGAGTTTCCTCTGAGTTTACTAGTCAATTGAGCCGTCTCCACCAATTCCTGTAATTTGATTTGCCAATCTGTTATTTTTGGAGCCTCGTGATCTTTCCATCCCTTGGCCACAAGTATATGAGCCGCTGCGGTTGCATACAAGAATACCTCTCCTAGATTTTTTGGGATCTCTTTATCTATAATACTTAATAGAAATGCCTCCGGTTTTTTAGTAAAAGTTTTTAGTAAAAGAATTCAAATGTTTTCATCTTTCCGAGTTTGGAAATAATTCACACATGCCTGTACACCATTTGATATCTTATTGCTTGGTCACTCAACACAATGACTTTCAGCTCTGAAAGCTCCATCGAAAAGCACTTGTATTTATGGTGATGAGAAGTGAGAAGGACAGGTGTCTTGGTGGTATCTGATCCATGGTGGGTTTTTCACACGAGCAGTGATTGCTTGATGCTGCGGTTATCAAGGAATGAGCATGCAGGTGTTCGTTTTAGTGAAACCTACTGCTTATGTACAGCATGTTGCGTTGTGAAGTTGCTTTCCTTCTTCTAAGTGGTCCGAAACCAATCATCTGTGCTCTCTCCAGTTCAAAGGGAAAATGCCTCCTCCGTGTGATCCAGTGTGCAAGATCATAGATTGGATTCTCGCAGTCTGGCACCAACTCAATTCATGTTTATCACGGCTTGGTGCACCTGAAGCACTTGTGGGACCGAAGCATTTTCTGTTTTGTCCGGTGGTACCTGGTCACAGCCACACAACAGTGAAGTAAGTCTTGCTGTTTAATCTTCATTAATGATACAGTGCAGCAGTGACATCCTTAAAATACTTACTTCTCCAGTACATCACTGTAATCTGTTCTAGAGCGACTAATTCACATTTATAGAGTTTCCCAGTCTTTCTCCCATGGCTGCACTCTCTCTAATTTTGTGTTACACCATGCCTTCTTGGCAGCCATTTTGCGACTGGCACCCACAGCTCTTTCTCAAAATTCAAAATGTACCTGCTGCTTCAAAAAGGTTGGCAAGCCCTGATGTACTGCTTAATTACAATCACGTACAACACACAGCAGAATAACTTATTTCTTTTTTTAAAAAAAATAGTTGCAGCACCACTGTGTAGACATGTACTTGGTTACAGATGCTGAATTTATTATTCTTTTACTTTTTATTTCATTCCGACAATCATGATGGTGCTATGATGTAAATGAGTTCCTTAAATGTTCGTGGGTATTTTCTCTTCTTTTTTTTTATTAGAGCTAGCAAACTCTTTGGTTAGTTAGTTTTTTGATATAACATATCAGGAATATATAAGGAGTTGCAAAGCATGCAATGGCAGTAGTGGGGAAAAGTAATTGTGTGCTTCACAACTGCAGTAATACACACTGGGCCTCCATTAGACTATTAAATCCAGGGGCTAAAATTACATTTTATATCTTTGATTATGATTACATGACACACTTGTCACATAGAAAGGGAGGTGCAAGTTCTTGGAAGTGCTTGTACAGCCCAAGTACAATTGTACCTTGGTTCTTGAACGCCTTGGTACTCGGATGTTTTGGCTCCCAAACGCTGTAAACCTGGAAGTGAGTGTCCCAGTTTGCAAACGTTTTTTCGGAAGCCAGACATCTGACGCGGCTTCCATGGCTTCCAATTGAGTGCAGGAAGCTCCTACAGCCAATCGGAAGCCGCGCCTTGGTTTTCGAACCATTTTGTGAGTCGAACGGATTCCCAGAATGGATTAAGTTCAACAACCAAGGTACAACTGTTCAAGACAGCAATGGTTTGCTGTCCAGGTGTCTTTCTCAGGATTTGTAGGAGCTCTCTGTGGTCTCAGGAAGAGCTGTTTTATATCACCTGATATTATTTTTTTACCAACATGCAAGGGACTGAATATAGGATCTTCCGAACTCAAAGCACGCACTCTGCCTCTAAACTATTGCCCTATACCAGAAGAGGGAATTTCAACAGCTTCTCATGCAAGGATGAAAAAAACTGTAGCTACAATGTTCATGCCTTAGTGCTATTTCTTTTCCCTCTGTACTCAAAGGTGGATGTCCAAGTTATGGAATTCTGTCATTGCTCCCCGAGTTCAAGAAGCAATTCTCTCCAGAGCTTCTCTGAAAAGACCATCCGCACTGGGACAGATGGCAGTCAAGAAAAGTCCGAGCCAAGGGCAACAGGCTGTGGTGAAAGCTGCGCTCAGCATCCTCTTAAATAAAGCTGTTCTGCATGGATGTCCTCTTCCTAGAGCAGGTGGGAAATAGTCACTGGGTTGATTGCTAGACTTAAAAGTCCAGGAAGGAAACTGAAGGCTATAACCCAGCAATCCTAGAAGACACTGATAGCACCCACTAACTACCGCATCTCAGGCATGGTTTCAAGAAACGTGCTTTGGAGTGATCAGAATATCTTAAGCAAGTCAAAAGCAAACTGCTGTTGCTCGCCTGTCTGATCTGGGGAAAATTCATTCTTGACCACAAAACTATGAAGATCACTGATCACGTAATGTTAAACTAGAGTTGAGGGAGACATTTCTCCATGAGTTCATCTCTCGGCACTGTTATGTTGTGAACTGCCCTGAGATGTACAGATGAAGAGTGGTATATTTCTTCTTCTTCTTATCATCATCATTATTATTATTATGTGCTACAACCACATAGGTATGGTCAATTGCATGGGTCTTTCCCATTGAGTTTGAGCACTAGATATTTTTATTTTGCAAGGAGTCTGACATGTTCACATATGTAGATAAATTCTCTATTTTTCTTATTTTTGTTGTGGCCAAGTAGTAATAATAATAATAATAATAATAATAATAATAATAATAATAATTTATTATTTATACCCCGCCCATCTGGCTGGGCCTCCCCAGCCACTCTGGGCGGCTTCCATAGAAACCAAAAATACACTAAAATATCACACGTTAAAAACTTCCCTGAATGTCAGGTAGTTGTTTATCGCTTTGACATCTCGTGGGAGGGCGTTCCACAGGGCGGGCGCCACTACCGAGAAGGCCCTCTGCCTGGTTCCCTGTAACTTGGCTTCTCGCAGTGAGGGAACCGCCAGAAGGCCCTCGGTGCTGGATCTCAGTGTCCGGGCAGAACGATGGGGGTGGAGACGTTCCTTCAGGTATACTGGACCGAGGCCGTTTAGGGCTTTAAAGGTCAGCACCAACACTTTGAATTGTGCTCGGAAACATACTGGAAGCCAATGTAGGTCTTTCAAGACCGGTGTTATATGGTCTCGGCGGGCGCCCCAGTCACCAGTCTAGCTGCCGCATTCTGGATTAGTTGTAGTTTCCGAGTCACCTTCAAAGGTAGCCCCACGTAGAGCGCATTGCAGTAGTCCAAGCGGGAGATAACCAGAGCATGCACCAGTCTGGCGAGACAGTCCGCAGGCAGATAGGGTCTCAGCCTACGTACCAGATGGAGCTGGTAAACAGCTGCCCTGGACACAGATTTGACCTGTGCCTCCATGGACAACTGTGAGTCCAAAATGACTCCCAGGCTGCGCACCTGGTCCTTCAGGGGCACAGTTACCCCATTCAGGACCAGGGAATCCTCCACACCTGCCCGCCTCCTGTCCCCCAAAAACAGTACTTCTGTCTTGTCAGGATTTAACCTCAATCTGTTAGCCGCCATCCATCCTCCAACCGCCTCCAGACACTCACACAGGACCTTCACCGCCTTCACTGGTTCTGATTTAAAAGAGAGGTAGAGCTGGGTATCATCCGCATACTGATGAACACCCAGCCCAAACCTCCTGATGATCTCTCCCAGCGGCTGCATGTAAATGTTGAAAAGCTTGGGGGAGAGGACAGAAACCTGAGGCACCCCACAAGTGAGAGCCCAGGGGTCTGAACACTCATCCCCCACCACCACTTTCTGAACACCGCCCAGGAGGAAGGAGCGGAACCACTGTATGACAGTGCCCCCAGCTCCCAGCCCCTCAAGACGGTCCAGAAGGATGTTATGGTCGATGGTATCAAACGCCGCTGAGAGATCCAGCAGAACTAGGAAACAGCTCTCACCTTTGTTTGAATATATTGCTCATAGTTCTCTTTATTGGTCCAGGCACTGCAGCTCTCTCCTTTCTGGCTACGAGGGCCTGAATCTCTATTTTTGCATTCATCTCGTCTCTTTCTCTCTCATGCAATCATCACACACACAGTTTCTGCCCCTGGTGCTTCCTGTGTCATTTACTTGTGTGTTTCTTTGTGAAACCAGAGGTAGTTCATTTTTACATTGGGGCCCATGATTTATTTCTGGTTGAGCAATTAGGTAACCCACGATTGTAACAGATCTAGTGCTTACTGCTGAGCCCACAAACCAATCAATTAAGTCTCAAAAACCTATAACATTTCATTGTTCGACCTCTTTATTCATCCTTGCAATCACAGCAAATCTTCCAGTTCCATAAAACCATGGTGGTTTTTTTTTAAAAAAAAAGCTTAGCTGATGCACTTTTAGACAAAGGCATTTGGCATCACATTATAATATTTCAGGTCTTGAATTATCACCACCACGGCTTATTTTGTTCTCAATGTTTCAGAGCTGGATCGGTACATTGCTGATTTCAAAGGAGGAAACTTCCCCCTCTCTATGGTGTCAAACTACAAGAATTGCCCCAAGAAAAGAGGAGAAAGCATCGCTTGGAGAAAAGTGAGCACCAGTCCTCGTAAGAAATCAGGCCACTTGTCAGCCCAGTCCTGGAGCAGAAAAGAGGAGAATGCAGAAGGTAATGGCTAATGGGAATGAAAGGCCCTGGGGACCTCATAGGAACTGCAGAGATGGGCCAGGAAATTCTGTTTAATGTGAATGTACTGTCCTTTAACCGTTCAGTCAAGGGTCTTTCATTTCTGAGTTGTTGTTGTTGTTGTTGTTTACCAACGATATGCATAATCCACTCACCACTGCTGAAGTGCAACTTCTCTTTAACCCTGCTAAAACAGATACAGTGGACGCTCGGGTTGCAAACATGATCGACGCGGGATGCACTTTCGCAACCCGCAGCATTTGCAACCTGCAGCAGCACATCTGCACACACGCGGGTTGCGATTCGGCATTTCTGTGCATGCGCAACCGCGAAACCCGGAAGTAACCCGTTCTGGTACTTCTGGGTTTCGGCGGGTGCATAACCCAAAAAAAACGCAACCTGAAGCGCCTGTAACCCGCGGTATGACTGTACAGTGTTACCTCGGGTTACAGACGCTTCAGGTTACAGACTCCGATAACCCAGAAATAGTACCTCGGGTTAAGAACTTTGCTTCAGGATGAGAACAGAAATCACGTGGCAGCGGCAGGAGGCCCCATTAGCTAAAGTGGTGCTTCAGGTTAAGAACAGTTTTAGGTTAAGAACGGACCTCCAGAACGAATTAAGTTCTTAACCCGAGGTACCACTGTACAGGATTGGCACCACTGGTGCTTCATGGATTACTCCCACCGACTGTATGTGTGTGTCAATACTTCTCATCCTTCGTCTTGTGTAGGTGTCAAGTCAAAGAACATATTGCAGGAAAATGGGAACAAAATGGCTTCTCTAACAAAAAAGTAAGTTGCTTTCAGAGGGGGACTGGAAAATTATTAGGCAATGATAAAATTAAATAACTGAA
This sequence comes from Podarcis liolepis, assembly GCF_965112155.1. NCBI lineage: Eukaryota > Metazoa > Chordata > Lepidosauria > Squamata > Lacertidae > Podarcis > Podarcis liolepis. Next base: position 54,691,682 of record NC_139562.1, on the reverse strand, counting down.
TTCTGTAATAACCCAGTACTGTACATTTTTATGTGGCTTTGTCCCGGTCCGTTTTCTAGGAAATTTTAGATAATTGTTTGCCCTGGGGTCAGCAAGCCTGTCGTGTGAGATGAGCTGAGCATCATTGCCCTCCCCTCCCCCAACTACATAGGAAATGGGAGAATATGTAGACAATAATATTCACCTTAAATTACTGTGGCTGGATGCCATAGCCAAAATATCAAACCACGTGCAGATGGCAAACACAAAGCTGCCAATTCACAACCTGCCAAAATGCCACAAAGGTTGGAAAGAACTGCAGGTTCTTTGCTACCGGTTGTCGTAGCCTCAACATGTTTTGTTAAAAAGATAAAAGTGGTTGAGAGCAATGTGCAGGGTTGGTGCACCCATGAGGCAAGGTGAGGCAACCGCTTCAGGTCACAAGGGTCCACCACGGCAGCAGATCCCAATGTCGATCTTTCTCCCCTCTGCCCCTCGTTCCTGATGTTCCTGATCATCCATCACCCCATTTTTCCTGAATGGGAGGGAGGTGCCTCAGGTGTCAAAATGTCTTGAGCTGGTCCTGGCAATGTGCATGTGAGTGCTACTGGACACATGCCTGGTCTTCAGGAACATTCTATAACGTTCCTGGCTTATATGAAACAGAACAGCCTACCCACTTGCTTTTGAATAGTTCACAGGAATGAATTCCCATCTGTTTTAGTTTGCAGAATGGCAGTCCTTAAGCCAGTGTGATAGTTTCTAAAAATTCTGCTGTCCATTCTATATACTGTTGAGCAAATGGTCAAAGGCACAGATTAACTGAATGAGACTCAAGTCAAGTTTAGTTTTACTTCTCCAGAGGATTTGCAGCTTTGGGAGAACACTTTACATATATACATTATCTGTTGTTTCAACAGATTGTGACTCAATCCTATGTAAATGTTTGAAATGCCTCTGTTAAAAAAATATTGTGCTTGCATTTATGTTTGATGATACGAAAGGTCTGTCTGCAGTGTTTAATGGTTGCCATCGTTTAATGTTGCATGTGTGAACTTGCTCGCACATTGTACTAGAAAAGGCCATTTCTCCCTTGTAGATTAGTAAGGAAATGCCCGTGTAGCAGGGAAGGTTAATTAAACCACTCATAGAATTAATATTCAACCCAGATATATTTTGAGTAGACCCTAAACTCTCAATTTTAAAATCTCACCTTTACTAGGGAACAGTGTCAAGAATGATTTTTTTAATGAGCTTGTAGAATAAATTAAATTGGCTTTTGTTTTGTTTTCATAGACGTCTAGAAGATGACCCACTAAGTGTGTTAAACCTGGAGCAGAGGCTATCGGTTGGTTCTGATGATGAAGTAGACCTTGTGCAGGAGCTTCAGAGCATATGTTTAAGCAAATCAGAATCTGACATAAGCAAGGTAACTGCAGTCTACATCTCTTCACAATGTAATCAGCTTGTCCATTTCCTCTGGTTCCATCCATGCTTCATTCCAACACGTCACAATTTTCTCCCGTTCTCAGGAAAACATTCATAGACTCATCCATCTTTCTAAGTGCCTTCCTTTTCTGTTTCTACCCGGTGTTGTCTCCAAATTCCTTCAGTCGACTGCTTACTCCTACTTTTCATTTATTTATTCCATTTCAAAATTTTAAAATGCTTATAATTACATAAATAAAAAATAAGTCTGGATTTAAATAGAGCACTTGCAGAATTACAGTTTCAAAATATCTGCAACATGGCTTATTCTCACTTCTTTCTCCTCCTGCTCTCTATTTAAAGTGCCCTCAGCAGATGATTTCCTAATGGCCAAATTCAAAGGTCTCTGTCCTCATCTTGCCAGATTCCCTTCTTGCCCTAGTTTCTGTCCTCAACTGGGTCTCTTCCTACCTGACCATTCTCTCGTTTCTCTGTTCCCTGTTTCCATTAGAATCTGTCTCAGTGATATATTGTTGTTCCCAATCCTAGGTTATTTCATCAGATCCCATGGTTTTCATATTGCCTATATGCTGGTACCCAATTTTGTCTCCCTATCCCAGACCAAGATCCCCCTCCATTCATTCATCAGTTCTTAAGTACTTCTCTGACATTGCTGCTTATATGTTCCATCGCCTTCTCAAACTCATTCCTATGTTTCCTTTCCTCATATACTCTGTATTAGAGGTTTGCATCTCTGTGTCCATTGAGAATATCACCACCTACCTCACTGGATAGACACATCTCTTCCACACTGCCACCAAGTCACTTCATTTTCAACTGTTTTGACATTGTCAAAATACAGCCTTTCTTTTCTGCTTTGTCAGCAAATATTCTGATTTGTAGTCTTGTCAGCTCCCATTCTGAAAGCTGCAACCTTCTCCCCCCTCTTCCTACACCCACCCTATACCAATGCTCTACCACCAAACAAGTCATCTGTTTTATTGCTCAGACCACCTGACAGCTGTCCTTAATTCCTACACTGTCTTTCAGCCTGGGATCCATCACAAAAATCTTAATCTCTACTTTCAAAATTCCTTATGGCTTTGCGTCCTCTTATCCTGGCCACCTTTGCATCCCAATACTCCTGCTGGTGTTCAGGTCCATCATCTGTCTGAACATCTCCTTCCCTTTCCCTTTCTCACCCTGCCCCTTATGTCTGAAACTTGTTTTCAAAAATGGCTGCAGGTTGTTGCCTCTCTCTTCCATTAACTCTCTCCTTGAAACTCACATTTTCCATGAAGTTTTTGGTGCATGCCCTTATTTATTTGTACAAATATTTATAGACCACTATTTCATAGTGGAGTAACTCATTATGTAGAAGTTCCATCATCATATGGAAAGTTCCCTTGCTGCCTCCAATAAAGTCCAGTTGGTGTCCTGTAGACATTCTTGGATGTACCATGGTGCTGCATAAATTGTATCTAATCACAGAAGACATAGTGTATAGACTGCAGCTTGGCAACACTCTTTTCAACTCTGAAAACCTTTATAATATGTTTACAGAGTGTATTACCAAGCTTTAAGAGGTTTACCAAAGCAGATTAACAATGATACACAGAGCATTGCTTAAAAACATATATCAGTTTTTGTATATGCGAGTGAGATTTCCCTCTGACTTCATAATCTTATCTCTGTTGTCGCTATCAGTCTATTGATCATGGGAAGCTAGTGTAGACTTAACGAGGGGTATAGGCATATCCCTGTTTTGACTTCTAACGCTTGACTTTTTCCATCCCTCCTTCCTCACCAAACCTTATACAGATAGTAGATTCAAAGGATGAGCTGGTGATGATGATTAATGCTTCTCAGAAGGATCCTGTATTTTCAGCAAACGTCATAAAGTCCAAAACTTCAGCATCACAGCAGGTTTGTGACGAGTTGTGATAATGTGGCATAAGGATGTCTTTGTATGTCCGTAACCTAAGCCTAGAGTTGTTTGTTAGATTCAGGGCATACTGAGCACAATCACTGCATGGTTGCCAAGGCTCTTTATATTGTGTTGTCCTTGTGGAAGTGAAGTTTCACCATGAGAGAAGGCAGAGAACAACAGAGACAGGCACAAGATGGGCAAGAGAGACTGATGCGCATGAAATATGAACACAAAGGTGTGGAGAGAGAGAGAGAGAATGAAGCAGATATGCAGGCTAGACATTATATTATGGACCACTGGTTGCCATGGAAAGATGTTAAAATATTTTAGATTTTTGAAAACAAAAATCAGAAGAGGTGTTGTGTTTGACAACTCCATTGTCCAGAAATTCAATTTTGCTTTTGCATTCGTGTTAGTTTTATTTTTGTTGAGCTACCTGGTCATTTACAGAAATAGTGAATACATACTTATGCATTTATTTAAAGCGTTTTTGCCCTGCTCTTTGGCCAAAAAGGCTCCCAGAGCAGTTTACAAGATCAGAGAGAAGATAGCCCTTGCCTTCAGGATGATAATCTAAAAACACCACACACTTGGAAAAGGGGATGGCGAGGGAGGAGGAGGAGAATGGCAAGCTCAGACATTACAATGACCATGTGGGATGAGAATAGTTTCAGAAGCCTAATGAAATGGCTGCTGCTAAGGAGAACCGAAGGCAGCTGGCATCTCAACGGAGGCAACAGCCTTGCTTCACCCCTCTCTCTCTCTCTGCTGTGCAGCTTGATAGAATTATACAACTTTTTACTGCGGCTATTTATCATTTATGAAGAAGTTCCAGTGTGCACAGGATTTCAAAGTCTCTTGCTTTATTCATATAAACATCCTCCGAAGTAAGGAGAAAAATTAAAAATTGAGCCCTGCAAATGGGATGTGTCGCCCAAAGGACCCAGTGAGAATAGATCCTTCCCCCAGTCGGATGTGCTGTCTCCAGTTAAGCGTTTTACGTTGCAATCCCATATTTACTTATTTAAGAACCGTGGAAGCCAGTTGGGCTTTCTTCTGTGTACAGGTTCATACTGTTGTTCTCCTACAGTGCACAAACAGAAGTGGTAAGCTATCAACGATACACCATGGAAAACCCCAAAAGATTGTTGCTTACTCCCCTGCTGCACAATCTGAAAATCTTTGTGGTTTCCCAGCCTATTGATGCTCAGTGGTGCTGTAGGTTAAACCACAGAGCCTAGGACTTGCCGATCAGAAGGTTGGCGGTTTGAATCCCTGCGATGGGGTGAGCTCCCGTTGCTCGGTTCCAGCTCCTGCCAACCTAGCAGTTCGAAAGCACGTCAAAGTGCAAGTAGATAAACAGGTACCGCTCCAGTGGGAAGGTAAACGGCATTTCCGTGCACTGCTGTGGTTCGCCAGAAGCAGCTCAGTCATGCTGGCCACATGACCCAGAAGCTGTATGCCAGCTCCCTCGGCCAATAAAGCGAGATGAGCGCTGCAACCCCAAAGTCGTCCGCAACTGGATCTAACGGTCGGGGTCCCCTTTACCTTTACCATGGATGAGGGGCAAAGTTTCTTAAATGTCTGGCAACCAGGTTGGGCACATTGAAAGAGCACATTTAGTTGTTTTATTTTCCTAATTTATGAATATTATTTCACACGAGTCTCAAGGCGATTCGCAAACATGCCGTAACACAGCTTGCCATACGGAAACCCGACAAAAGATGGGTTTATGTAACCTTTTCCTTCAGCTGGAAAAGCGTACCATATACCATATCAGATTACAGCGGAAGTGGTCATATGACTGATATTTTTAAATCTATTCTTGTACAGCCGTACCTTGGAAGTCAAATGGAATCCGTTCGACTTCCAAAACATTCAGAAGCCAAAGTGCGACTTCTGATAGGCTGCAGAAAGCTCCTGCAGCCAATCAGAAGCCGCAGAAGCCCCGCCGGATGTTTGGCTTCCAAAAAAAATTCACAAACCGGAACAGTCACTTCTGGGTTTGTGGCGTTCGGGAACCAAAACATTCGGGAATTGAGCTGTTCCAAAATGAAGATACGACTGTACTTGCATGTTATTGGGGGTTGGGATTTACATCATCAGGGGAAGCCCCTTGCAAGGACTTCCATTTGCACCATGGTGCTTAAATCCATCTCTACACTGCCCCATGCACTACCCAATTGGCTTGGGGTAAGTGGTCATAAAACCCCCAGAACAGCACACAGGGCAGGGAGAGCGGGAATCAACCTCTCTGTCAACCTGGAATGCTCATGCAGACAGAAAAATTGGAAGAGCACAACACAGCACTGTATAAATCTTTTTGACTTCTCCCCCATTGCCACATTTTCAGAAGGATATGAACAGAGGCCTAGGGAGCGGGTGGGCTGTGTTGAATTGGTGGGTGGGCTGAGTGAATTGCTGAGCTATTAACACGAGTGAAACCTCCCTCGACCCATATTGCTATGTGCCTTTAGCACTGGGGATTGTGTGTACTTGTTTGTGTGCTGCTATCCCATACCGATTCGTGACTTGCCTTTCAGTGGTATAATAATCAAAAGGAAGTACTTTCTCTGGCATTTTAAATGAGCCCCATGCCCTAGAAGATTTTTTTTCTTAAAAAAAAAAAAGTTTTGTGACACCTACACAAAGCACAGCCCACTCTGAGGAAAAATAATTGAGAAATTCAGACTAGCCAGCACTAGGATGAGAGACCATTTGGCTTTAGCCATTCATGACCAGGCCCAGAGACCATGAACCCTCCAGATGGTTGTCGTTACCATGGAAACTCAAAAACACAGAGGTAGTGGCTGACTAAAATGGTACCCAGGGGGGAGGGTTGTTTGGAAGTGACAATTAGAAATGTTCAGTTGCTTTAAAGGATTATTTTTCTCTTCCTCTGAGTTGTAAGAGGCCGTTGCCTTCTTATCATGTGAAATAGGAAAGAGGGAAGAAGGTCTGCAAAGCATCTCAGAATGTACACAAAGATAATCACATGGAGGCCTGTCTGGGAACATCACTTGTGATGAGTTTGTACATCAGCCCGTATGCTTTCTCTCAGTAGGAAAGTGGCAGCTACCTGGAGAAGTGGGGGGTTAGATATTTAAGCAGACCAAGTGACAGTAGAGCATGAGACTCTTCACCTCAGGGTTGTGGCTTCATGCCCCACATTGGGCGAAAGGTGGACTAGATGACCCTCGCGATCCCTTCCAACATTATGGTCTGTCCACAAAGCTGTAGCTACATCTGCACTGCAGATCCTGCACTGAGCAAGGGTGTGGGGTGGATGATCTCCAAAGGCCCTTCCAATTAGCTCTATACAGTGGTACCTCGGGTTACATATGCTTCAGGTTACAGACTCCACTAACCCAGAAATAGTACCTCGGGTTAAGAACTTTGCTTCAGGGTGAGAACAGAAATTGTGCTCCAGCGGCGCGGTGGCAGCAGGAGGCCCCATTAGCTAAAGTGGTGCTTCAGAACGAATTATGTACTTAACCCGAGGTACCACTGTACGTGTGTTCAAAACAATGTTTGCAATTCAGTTTAAAAATAATCATAATACATATATGCATATATGTGCCTTTAGGTCAGCACATTTAGGTCGGCACAGTTTTATTGGACCCTACTGATTCAGTCAGTCACTGATGGGGAATATATATATATATAAAAAATTTAGGTGCCTCCACAACGCTTGGAAAGTTGAAGCCTGCTATATATATGGCCCTACACACCTTGATTAAGTCAGAAAAAGACAACATTTCTTATTTCTTTCCTTTGAAACTCAATTTGAGGGGGGGCTCATTTCCAGTGGCAAGTATATTTCAATTAATTCATGAGTGAAAAATGGCATCAAATGAGCGCCGTGGCTTGATCAGTTCCATCTTTGTGGTATAGTTGCCAGCAGTTGCTGGTTATAAGAAGCAAACGTGTAGCAGGGAACAAACAGGGTGTGTATTATATACAGATCAGCCTTCCAACTTGCATTTGTTAAATTGTCTCATTATAATATGGTTTGTGGCAAATATATAACTACTGCAGTAGAGATTTTTACTGATTTAGATAAAAGGTAGTACTGAAGTTGTCAGGGAACTGACATCGGAGCAGGAGGCGAAGGGGAGGCTCCCAGATGATGCTGACGAAGGACCCAGCAGCAGGGGGAGAAACAGCTCAGTAGAGGGGGAAGCCAATCAGCGCAACACCAGGAATAAAGGGGGGCAGATGGGGGAAGTGGAGAGAGGGCTCCAGGACTCTTCACTGGACATCAGTGAGGAGAGCCCAGGTCCTCCGCTACCCACGCCTTCCCTGCGCAGAAGACTCCCGCGCAGTGAGAGGAGGAGGAGACTGGGTGTCAAACAACTTTTATGTTGGAAAAGGTTCAAGAAACGCCCACTGACGGATTCCGCCAGTGACTGAGGCAGCCGCAATGAGAAGGGGCTGCGCAGTCAGAAAGTTTTAACAAGGCAAATTAGCCGAGAAAGGCACCAGTTTATGCACGAGTAACTCATACCCATTACAGAAGTGAAAAAAGAATAGTTGGTCAGAGCATGGTGCTGATAACGCCAAGGTTGCAGGTTCGATTCCCGTACAGGACAGCTGCATGTTCTGGCCATAGCTGTCAATGTTTCCCATTTTTTAAGGGAAATTCCCTTATTCCAAATAGGATTCCTCGCAAGAAAAGTGGAAAGTTGACAGCTATGGTTCCAGCATTGCAGAGGGTTGGACTAGATGACCCTTAGGGTCCCTTGTATGAAATATGGTGAGATGTTGTCCCCTGCCTTCCCTGTATCCACACCTTGAGCATTGTTTTCCCCCATTTGGGGGGAGGGGAATGGAAGATAGATTTTACTTTGGCCAGAAGTGTGCATAAAAATCTCTGCAGCATTTAGATGGTTTCGGTCTCCTCTACAGAGGTCATGCATTTATCAGCGGGTTTTATGTTATCCAGATGAGAACCCACCAGGCTTGCAGAAAGAGCAGGTGGCTGTACCCAGATATGCCTACGGCTCTTTCTTCTTGCTGCTTGGTGTAGCTTCTGGAATCGTAAGATGCGGTGGGGGAAGGGAGGGAAGCAGAAAATAGGAGAAGACAAGACATGCATTTAAAAATAGAAACAGGGATATTGTAGGAATAGAAAAAACGTCCAGATATGGTGGTGGGCATAGAATCTATTTAGTCTTAAAAGGCATGTAGGCAGCTGCCTTCTGTAATCACAGGCTCTTTTCATCCAAAAATACACACTGCAAATGCCACCAGCCATACTGTTTTGAGGCCCGAGGAAAATAATCTAGTATAAGCCTCTACACAGGAAACTATTTAATATGCAAAACGTTTGCTTTCTCAACAGTTGGAGGGTGGAAATTTTCTGGCATGTTTTCATACATAAAGTGGTAGGAGCCGGTATATATTTTGAGAAGGGAAAGTGGGGGAACAAAGGAGGTGGATCGAGTTTTGTGTACATAGTGATTCCTCGTGAAGGAGAAATATTTCGTTGTCAATTTTATTTACAAATCGAGCACAATTTCATGCAGTTTCGACACACTTTTGGCTGTGCAAAATTAACAGCGGAGCAAATGATTATTCTGACTAGCTAAATAAACTCAAGTAGCGCTGTAAAATGGTGCTATTTCTTACTCAGGGAGCTGTAACTCAGTGCATAATAGGTAGCCCAACTTGTCTCATGCCTTAAAGCCCAACTTTAAAGCCCAACTCATGTCTCAAGCCCAACTTGTCTCATGCCCTGCTCCTTCATGTTTCACATTACAGCAGCGGGGGGGCGGGAGGAGCATTCTGTGGTTCACCTCAGGTGCCAAAATGTCTTGGACTGACCCTGGAAATGCTGTGGTCCCAAACCATTTACATCAAGACTAGCACTTCAAATTAAGCCCAGGAACAATTTGGTAACAACGCAATCAGGTATTACACATTCTAAATCAGGGGTCAGCAAACTTTTTCAGCAGGGGGCCAGTCCAGTGTCCCTCAGACCCTGTGGGGGGCCGGACTATATTTTGAAAAATAATAATGAACATATTCCTATGCCCCACAATTAATCCAGAGGTGCATTTTAAATAAAAGCACACATTCTACTCATGTAAAAGCACGCTGATTCCCGGATCATCCGTGGGCTGGATTTAGAAGGCGATTGGACCAGATCCGGCCCCCGGGCCTTAGTTTGCCTACCCATGTTCTAAAATGTTAGCTGCAGCAGTTGATGATTCCAAACAGTTTCTTATGCCAGGCCCATGTTGAGCATGTCACACTAGCCTCATATGGATGTAACCCGGGCATGTTAAACTGGGGAAGGCCCTCCTTTCTCCCTCTGATGGCTAGAAGACAGGCTAGATGGAGCAGCAACAGGAGAGTTTTACGGGAAAACAATATGGTGGACTAAATGGACCAATCAGGAGGGCTCCTCTTAAATTCCGAACATACAGTTGTACCTTGGATCTCGAACGACTTGTGAGTCGAATGTTTTGGGTGCCAAACGCCGCAAACCCGGAAGTGATTGTTCCGGTTTGTGAACGTTCTTTAATAATAATAATAATAATAATAATAATTTATTTATTTATACCCTGTCCATCTGGCTGAGTTTCCCCAGCCACTCTGGGCGGCTCGCAATTGAGTGTTAAAAACAATACAGCATTTTAAATATTAAAAACTTCCCTAAACAGGGCTGGCTTCATATGTCTTTTAAAGATAGGATAGCTGCTTATTTCCTTCACATCTGAAGGGAGGGCGTTCCACAGGGCGGGCGCCACCACCGAGAAGGCCCTCTGCCTGGTTCCCTGTAACCTCGCTTCTCGCAATGAGGGAACCGCCAGAAGGCCCTCGGCGCTGGATCTCAGTGTCCGGGCTGGACGATGGGGGTGGAGACGCTCCTTCAGGTTCTTTGGAACCCAAACGTCCACCGCAGCTCCCGATTGGCTGCAGGAGCTTCCTGCAGCCAATTGGAAGCCGTGCCTTGGTTTCCAAACCATTTTGGAAGTCAAACGGACTTCCAGAACGGATTCCGTTCGACTTCCAAGGTACGACTGTACTTGTTAGGAAGTCAGCCCCATGGAACACACAGGGCCTCACTTCGAAGTAAAAATGCCTAGGGTCGCCCCGCACAATAACAGAGAAAGGCCGGTGAAGGAATCCAAAGACATGGCTTGCATACCACAAAGCAGAGCTGCTGCGATAGTCAGCACAGTGCATTCACCCCCTCAGTGTATCTGTAACTGCTGGCAGCAGAAGCTTGGTGTAAGCTCAGGGTTCTTGATCCCAGACAATTTTTGCTTCTTTGTTCTTTATTCCTTTTGCTTCGGTCAGGAGTGAAATCACTGATGATATATAATGCTGTTCTGTCGGCAGGATGGGAATTCTGGGATGTGTCCTCTCAGCAGCGGTCCAACTGTGCAACGCAGCAACACGAAGTCAAAAACTGAATCTTTCAAGAGTGGTGTTTCCAGAGTGAAATCTTTTCTTCCCGTTCCCAGAAATAAAGTCAGCCAGTCTTCTCAGAACACTAAATGAAGCAGCAGCAGCAGCAGCAGCAATACAAGGCAAATAGAGGCAGTCAAGGACTCGAAAGAAGAAATTTGGAACATGCACACAAGAATACAACTTGAGAAATGCGAATAAATCTACCAGTCTGCCATTCATCCCCCGCCTCCCCCCTTCGGCCTTTGCGTAATCTTAGTTACCTTTGGAGAACAAATTTATTTACGAGTGTAAATAATTTTTAAATATGTTTTCTCGGTTGTATCTATGGGACCACAGTTTAATTTCTGTGTAAATAAGCTGTTTATAATGGGGAAAAAATATTAGATTATATTAAATTGAACTTTAGAAAGTGAGAGAGCTTCACAGATGATTTTCTAATCTGAAAACGTTTTATTGTTTAATTATATTCAGGGGTATCGCTACAAAGAGTGTAAATAATACATGCATAGGCACACACACACACACACTATATATATATATATATATATGAGAGACTTCATCCAGAGATATCTGTGTACAAAAGAGCTAGTACCACGTGTGATGTCTTGGTGGAGAGATGTGTTCTCCATTGCATTAAGATGCAGGTAGCAAATTCAGAAGGATTGACTGACTATCTGTACAGCAAAGTCAGTGTGTCATTTGCTGTTTACTCATCACTTGCAATCAGAGACTCTCCTGGAGTTCCACTCTGCTAGTATGCAGTGGGATTCCCATGCAACAGGATCCTATGTGAAAAACTAAGCAGTGGATCTGCTTTCGTTTCCTGTGTATACCGGGATCCTACAGGGGGTTACCTTAAAATGCTATTCTGTGTGTAATATCCCTAACTGCCTGTAGAACAGGATCATTGGATATGGATGATAACCTTTATATATAGTTATATATACTGAAGTTTCCTGTGTTCTATTTCATACATTGGGTTGCACAATTCTGTACAGCACTGGCTTAAAGCTAATAATATACATGTGTTTTCAAGGCAAAAAAGAAAAAAAGTTCACTTTCTGAAAAGTGAATGGAATGTGGCAATAATGGGAAGAATTGGGAATACTCCCCAGTTTCTTTCAGTTATAAACTGCATTAAATATTTCAATTGCCCATATTATTGGGTAGTTTGGTTTATTTCTTGTCTCAAACTCCTTTGTCGCTTCTCTTTTGCATTCCAGGTTCCTGTATGACTGATGATTTGTGCAGACTTTGTTTTTTCTGTTCAAAACAAGAACTCCAAAGCCATCATAATAAGCAGTCTGTTGTCATTTGTCTCATGCTGCTTTTTATCACTAAATAAAGAAAGCATTTAATTACGTAAATTATTATTATATATGCCTACGCTATAAAAACTCCTGCCCCCCTCTACTTTTCTCATTTTTGACACATGCTAGAAATTTAGGGCATTTTACATTCAAAGATCGTTTTTCTTAAAAGGACAGCACTTGATTAGCACGCAGTGGTCGTCAGGAGAAAAAGCAACAGCAATAAATTGGGCAATGTGACCCATTTGTGTATCCTGTCTAAAATAATGCTTTAACCGCTATTTCTTCCATCCTACATCCTTTTCGCTTGCAGAAGACTGTACCCTTTCAGTGTTCACACTGGGCACAGTTCCAAGACCCTGTCTTGAGATGACACTTTCAGTAAATGAATCGGTACAGATTACTTAAGAAAAACAGGCAACATAGCCAGCTGGTGAATTGCTAGGCACTTGCTGTGATAGTGCTATGAAGATGTGCAATCCAACATCTCTGCAAGAGAGTTTGTAAAAGTAAAGTCAGCAGTTACGTTAAATGTTCTCCTGGAATTTCATCTGTCATGCCAATAAAACCCTTTTGTACTGCAATTTCTGCAAATATGTTTGTTTCTGTCTTACGTGTGTGTGTGTGTGTGTGTGTGTGTGTGTGTGTGTGTTTGTAGTTTTATGTGTATTATCTGTGTGCATGTGCTGCAAAAACTGGAACCTGGAACTTCGTTTCCTACCTACTATTGCTTCCATGCTTTACATCACATCTTTAAGAGTACCAGGACCCGGGTCTTATTTAAGAGTACCAGGACCCAAGGCCTCTTATTCTTGGTTTTCCCCACTTCTCACTTGTCTTTTAAATTCTGTTACTAAAATCTTGGCACAAGACAAATACAGTTTTAGAATAGGGAGAAAACGTGTATGATATATTTTTGCAAATATTAGTATTTTGTTCAACTCAACACTGAGTTGAGAATGGGATTCAAAAGTTATTAGCAACTTAACCCAGTGTGATCATTAACTGTGTGAATTTTAAGGAATTATTCAGCCACTAACAGTGCAATGATTTTCTTTCCTTTTTTTGCAAGTCTGCTTCACAAATCTGTAGTGGAACTCACTCTCAAGTTAGTGTGTATGTAGCATTGCAGCCTTGAAGTTCTTAAATGTTTGTTATTGTTTTTTACATGTTGAGCATTAAATAATCAAAGATTTCCCAGAAAACAGTCATGGAATCCAGCAGTCATGGAATCTATGATTTTCTTGGTCAGATATCAGTCCCATTGAATTCAATGGGGGTCCACCCTGATTAAGTGCATACAGGGCTATAGCCCATTCTAAGAGAATGCTCCATACATCATCCTAAGATCCACTGTAAATATGCAATCATAACAAATAATTTTGACTGAGCCTAGGGCTTGCCGATCGGAAGGCTGGCGATTCGAATCCCCGCGATGGGGTGAGCTCTCTGCTCCTGCCAACCTATCAGTTCAAAAGCACGTCAAAGTGCAAGTAGATAAATAGGTACCGCTCTGGTGGGAAGGTAAACGGCGTTTCCGTGCACTGCTCTGGTTCGCTAGAAGCGTCTTAATCATGCTGTCCACATGATCCGGAAGTTGTACGCTGGCTCCCTCGGCCAGTAAAGTGAGATGAGCGCCACAACCCCAGAGTCGTCTGCAACTGGACTTAATGGTCAGGGGTCTCTTTACCTTTACCTTCCTTCAATGAGGAAAGTAGAAATTTATCTGTGGGTATTCTGAAACACAACTATTTCATCTCTAGATAGAATATTATATTTTGAAAGAAGTCACATTTTCCTTGAGTATATGAATGAACCGATAATGATTGCGGTTTGAGCAGTTCAGTAACAGAGTGGTGCATGATTACAACAGGAAAGCAAAGTGTAAAAACAGGGGGAAAGGTGTAAATACAGCTAAATTTAATTGATACCTAAATTAAATCTAATGAAATGGCCATGTTTGTCTAAACTCGTTGGTGTTATTCAGCCAAAAGCAAAAGTCTCAACCTGAAGTCCTCATCCCAATAAAAATTCAACATACACAAACTTCAGACTCTGGAGTAAATGAGCTGCTTTTGTGTGTGTGTGCAAGGATGAATGCTAACCAGCAGTGTTCAAGAGGAGCACGTCAGGGTCCTTTCCAACTCTGCAATTCTATTTGTTTCAGTTATTGGGCAGAATAAAGGCAGTTTTCACATTTTCTTATCTTGTCCTCAGCAGTGCTATTGACAGAAGGGCAAGTGCCCATTAAATTCCTGCCGCTTAGCAGTACTTCCAGCTAAGAATTGCTCCACAGTACTCTTTTCATAAGCAACTAAACACGACACTGACATGGTCTCCAATCTACAGTGTAGACCAGGGGTCTGCAACCCGCGGCTCCGGAGCCGCATGCGGCTCTTTTACATCTTTGCTGCGGCTCTGGGGTGGATACTAGCGAGGGGAGGAGGCGCATTGTGTGCCCCGACACTCCTCACTGTGGTGGGCGCTGTACTGCCTGTGACGTCGCATGGGGGCGGTGCGTGCGTTAGTCATGCACCGTCCCGACGTCACCTTCCCGCCCGCTGTCAGATCATGGCTCCGGAGATATATTTGTTTTAAATGTCGCAATGGTTTTGTGGCTCCCAGTTGTTGTTTTTTCTTCGGAAACGGGTCCAAGTGGCTCTTTTTGTCTTAAAGGTTGCAGACCCCTGGTGTAGACTGACCCTATGCGCATTGCCAGGTTTTGAATGCACATTTTAATTCCAATAAGCTCTGGTACCCATGTGGTTTGGTTGTGATAGCCAAGGGTTGTTCCAGACAATACATTTAAAGGAATTAACTGAGAGCAGAATCTGTAGATGCTTCTAGTCCTGGAACACACACTTGTAGGGAAACTCCCAAACTTTAGAAATCCAAATATACCTGAGAGAAGCATAATGTAATTATTAGACACTTATTTTCCCTTCCTGATAGTTCTGTGTCCTTGTTTTCTAAAACTACATTTTTTGTTTGTTTCAAATATGAGTCACAAAAAGGCAAATTTTCACCAAACGCCTTCATGAGGAGCTTCACGCTTATTAAGTCAGCTGTGTTATGGATTCCTACCCATCCCCTTTCAGGTGCAATTTGTCTAATCTTACATTTGATTCATTAAAATGCTCCCTTTTTAGAGAGCCAGTGTGGTGTAGTGGTTAAGAACGGTAGTCACGTAATCTGGGGAACCGGGTTCGCGTCTCCGCTCCTCCACATGCAGCTGCTGGGTGACCTTGGGCCAGTCACACTTCTCTGAAGTCTCTCAGCCCTACTCACCTCACAGAGTGTTTGTTGTGGGGGAGGAAGGGAAAGGAGATTGTTAGCCGCTTTGAGACTCCTGAAGGGGAGTGAAAGGCGGGATATCAAATCCAAACTCTTCTTCTTCTTCTTCTTCTTCCCTTTAAATAAGATCCTGACTTTGCTTTGACTCCCCTGCCTTCTCCCGCTTCTAGATTACACAACTTGCTCGGTAGCTAGGGTTGCATGGAAAATGTTTGGAGTAAAAATCAGTTTCTAGAGGAAACTTTCCCAAGTTTTCATGTGGGATTCATCCAAGCACAGCTGCACATACCCAACCCAGCTGTTGATGTTCCAGTGGTTGTATTTATTTATTGAAGCTATTTATTTTATTTATTGAACTATTTATTATTTATTTATTGAAGCTGTTAATTGAAATGAGGGTGCTAATTTTCCCCTCCCTTTTGGGGAAAAAAAAAACCTCAGAATTTTGGAGTTACCAAACACCATCAGAATCAATAGCAGCACTTTTTGGTAGCTCCATTGCGTCATCAGCCAACTGACCCTGTGAATGTTCTTTCCCCCCCTTTCAAAATGCGCAAAAACAAAAATAAAAATTCCTTCAGGTGTCCTCTTTCCTGTTTTCTATTCTTGGAAACTTTACAAATAGACATATATCGTTACAATTTATTCCAAGATGTTTAAAGTGACACTATTCATTGCACCAGGTGTTTCAGTGAATGTATGTGAGCAATTTGAGTTGCACAGACTTAATCTGCTTTGTCAAGTGGGAAAGTAGCTTATTTTTAGTGAGGCTACTGAATGAAACTGAATTTTGTGTAGCCTAAAATAACCTGCATCTATATTTGTCTACAAAAAAATTGATCCAATAAAAAGGCACTGCATTTTTGCAGCTGTATAGATTCTGTGTTCTCCCTCTGGAGGCAGCACAGCACAAGAAAAGTGTATCCGTTCTGCAGCACCATCTAGTGACAAGAAAGCGAAAAAGTTATAAGCAAACACTTTGTGAAGAACATTTCTTCAGCATACACGAGGATTCAGAGTTGTTGATATATTGGATATTTGTGTGCCGAACAGGATCAATTCTGTTTGCTTCGATGGTCCAACAACAGAATATACATTTGGCTTGTTCACCCAAACACCCTTGGATATAATTTGTGTTATCATATGCCAGAGAGACAGTACACAACATGTTTGTTTTATTGACATATTGCACACAATAGCATCATGAAACTTGCTTGCAATTAAATTCACTTTCTATTTATTTTTTCCAGACCTAGCCGCTTAGTACCCTTTTGTATTACCTGATGGCAACCTGAATGGCAGGTGTTGTAGCTTGTAATATACAAAGTGTGGGTTAAGTTTTCTAGCTCAACAAATACATACAATGGCAACAATCCAGCAAATGCTAATCACAGCTATCGACTACTTTGCACAGAGGCCCCTGTGTATATAATGTAACCACGCTTGAGTTGGGCAAGTGAGTCACTTGTACCTGTGTCCACACACCCACAAATGCATAGCACACAGAATGTAAAGTGTGATATGAGTCCAATGTCCTGTTACCATTACTGGGCTTTGTGAAGTCCATAAGCAAGACATAAGCAAGGCCCTCTTCCACTATTGATCGTCCACTGGCATTCAATAGCAGACTGGCAATGGACCTAGAGGTTCCATATAGCTATAATGACTAATATAATTCCATAGCCTCCTCTGTGAATTTGTCCCATCCCCTTAGAAAGCCACCTTGCCTTGCTTCAGTGACTTCCACAGATTAACTGCATTACATAAAGAAGTACAGTGGTACCTTGGGTTACATACGCTTCAGGTTACAGACTCCGCTAACCCAGAAATAGTACCTTGGGTTAAGAACTTTGCTTCAGGATGAGAACAGAAACTGTGCTCCAGCGGCACAGCAGCAGCAGGAGGCCCCATTAGCTAAAGTGGTGCTTTAGGTTAAGAACAGTTTCAGGTTAAGAACGGACCTCCGGAACAAATTAAGTACTTAACCCGAGGTACCACTGTACTTCCTTTAGTCTAACAATTCACAGCACACTTGCATCTATGTTGTGCTTTCTGCGTAGGGGGACACACCTAGTTCACCCATGCAGGCCTGACGTGCAGATTTGCTCTTAAGTACTACTGAAATAAATGGAACCAAAATGGATAATGCATTGCCTTCCATAGGGCTTCCATACAACTGAAGCCGTGCATGGAGATAATTTCTGTACGGTTGGCAGTGTAAAATAGCACCATCGTTCCCTGGCACACATGCACTTTTTTTTTAGTACGTCTTCAATCTGGATTCAAGCTATACCTGGGAAATGGATTCCTCCTCCTATAAGAAAGATGCATGTACAGCAATTGGAAAAACCCATTGACCAGTGTCAACATCAAGAGAAGATACAACAAAATAGTAGTGCAAAACTATCCCCCTGCCTAAGCCCTGCCATGTAAGGATCATGTTACTAATTCTTGAAAACTATTTTAATTAAGCAGAACACGTTAGCCTTCTTTAGCAACACAGTTCAAATCTTCTTGGTTTTGAAACAAGCAGGGTTTTCGCCCTACAACGGGCAATGCCAGCTTCTGGCATGTGAAGGATGGCACCTAGGCCTGCCTGCTTCTTCCAGGACCCGCTGAGAGTAGCTTATCCAGGGTCCTTCAAGACCTGGAACTAGGTCTGATCTGCTATGAAACAAAAGCTCCACATCTCCTACATTACGTATGTTCCACCCACTGCAACAGGACTGGGTCTAAACCGACCGTAGGAGGAAAAAGCTCTGACAAGGTTAGAGCCTCACATTCTCTTCAACACAATGTTCACATTGCATATTAAAATTTAAGACAACAACAAGAAAGCAAAGCAGCAGTTGATACATTTGTGGGGATACTGCCCATACACCAGTTTTTTTTTTTTCTAAAACACATAGTAAATTCGAGCTAAAAAATATTTTTCTTGTTGTTCAAATATATAACAATTATTTGTATACAAATATAGTCTTTGTGATATGTGATTCCTCTTAAAATACAGGATTTTCTTAATAAGCAAATCTTTCCCATCTCTGAATAAAGATATTAAATAAATATTCCAAGGAAGGTCCTGTCAACTGCAAAATGGAACTGTATAAAAGAAGATCATCACAAAAGTCAATTCCTCTTTCATCCGTGCAGATGAACTGCTATTTTCATTTTTAAAATATGCTTCCCCCCCCCCCATCAACCTCAGTAAGATTGCTAGAATAAGTTTGGAAGGTTTCGTTTGAAGTGTAAAAATGCCCATTGTCATCTTTACCTAGACATTTTGTGTCCTAACCAGCTGTGTTCATCATGATCTGCATATTCTAAACTGTGACTTTCCCCTTTTCTCACTCACCGAAATGCAACAATTCTGTAGAATATTGCTTTTCCTTGACTTTTTATTTCAAAAAGTGCTCAGCAAAAGGACAGGCCATTATTTACACTTGAACCTACAGTTTGTGTGCTTCGCTTCCGCTGACTTCAGGTCTAAGGGAGTCAACTGCTTATTGCATATAGTGAGTCTAATATAAATGAGATTCTTTTTTCCTTTTAAAAAATGCATAATCCCCTCACCTACTTACATGCAATGTAGGTTCATAAAGACTTGAAAATCTACTGAAAAAACTTGGTCTAAAGGTGTCTACATTCGTCTAGGGCAATATTATATTTCTATTTAATGCAACTGACAAAATGCCCACTGATTTTCACTAGAGTGGCTTGATTCAAATAAATACAACTTAAGTAACTGATTTCGATTCAACTTTCTAATTGGTGTATGTTCTGAACAAGCATGGATGTTTTATAAAAAGTAATTTGTTTGCAACTGAATAGAACCTCTGTACTGTGTAAAAGAATGGACCCAAATGTCTGGCCATGTTTCCATGTCTTTTCCACTACAGAATTTAGGAGAAACTGTGAAATTCTTCCTGTTTGGTGCTCTCATTCTCCACAAGTATAGCAGTTTTGCACACCAACCACCACTGACTTGAAAAGCCCAGCACTTTCAAGAACAAAAGCATGGTAATTGCTGTGTTCTTCCTGACACAGAAAACAAATGTCTCTGCTGTTTAGTTGACAGCCTAAATATTTATAATTTGTGTAATAATAAATATAATTCATGACCTGCATTTGTAACTCTTGACCTCAAACCACCCCAAAATGCATTTTTACAAACCCTGGATTGTTGTTGTTTTTTACACAGAAAAGCAGGCTTTTCACTGTGTTTCGTAGTGAGCTATGGATTCAGTTTGAAAAGGCGAGTGTAGACTTTGATGTGCTTGTTACGACATTCACATTATTTTTAAAGAGGCAGCTAATACAACTGAAATGTTTGGATATTTTGATCATCCATCTTGATAAAAGATCTTCCTATGTGGACAAGAAGCAGAAGAGATGGGGGCAGCTTCGGGGGAACGGGATACTGCCCAATGCACCAATCCTTCATAACCAAACTGGCCCTTGGAATGAAGTTTTTTTGCAGAGATATATACATATTCATGTGCTTGCTTTTGCGATTCTTTTAGTGGCAATTTTCAAGAATGCCCTGTTCTGACTTTTTCCCAGAATGCCTCCTGTTAAATTGCAACGAGACACCACCTCGATAAATTTTCACAACCGGGTTTCTTGCACTTCTTCTTCGGTTTCTTCTTGCAAGGCACTTATTTTAGGCCTCGACATCCGTTTGCTTGAGTTCCTGGGATGCACCGGGAAGAGTCTGACACGATCTGAATGGCTGATGGCTTGACGGAAAGAATTCTTTTCGCTGAGCAGCTTCTGGATGGATTCGTATTGCGTGACTTTGTTCTCTTCTATCACCTAGTTAAGAAGAGGTTGGGTACAGTTATAAAAGAGCAACGCTTGGCTTGTGAATGGTTATTTTTAAGCCAATAACATAATTACAGGACTGAATTATGATTAGTAATTGAAATAGCTACTCCATTTACATTCTACCCTTTCTGTTCCCAGGAAATCTTGCATGTAGACATTGCCCAGAGCCAAATCATCTTAAATTCAGATATAGGGCAGATCTACACTCTTGGTTTTTAACACTAAAAGGGAATGGTTCTGATAACCATATTGCCATATGTTCTTTTTTCCAACGTTAATAATGAGTCATTAAAATGTGACACCAGAGGCTGTTGCAGAGCAACCCCCTTCCAGACACAAGGTAGACCTTGTGGAAAGGAAGTGAAAGAGAAATCAAATGGGACTTTCCCCCATCTTGATGTTTAAGAATGATATTTTTAATAGGTGAGAGTAGATACAGACATAGTCAGGGGTGTTTTTTTTCAGGGAGACTTCCTAGGAACTCAGTTCCGGCACTTCTCAAGTGGGCACAATTGCCATTCTAAGAAGATGAAGAAGGTGTTCATGGTGAGTTGCGCCACCTCTTTTTCTAGAAAAGTAGCACTGGTACAGTTACTTTAGGATATTTCCATGGGCCCAACACAGTGGGCAGCATTCCACTAACTTGTTCTGTCAGCAACAACTTTTGTATGCACTGTGGTAGGAAAGCGCTGCAGGCTATATACCTTGCTGGCTGCCCATATACCATATTTTTCACTCTATAAGACACACTTTTTCCCCTTCAAAAATTAAGGGGAAATGTGTGTGCGTCTTATGGAGCAAATGCGGGCTTCTTGGCTTCAGTGATAGCAACGCGAAGCCTCCGAAGCACAGAGGGAGAGCTCCCCCCCCCCCGTGCTCCAGAGGCTTCGTGTTGCTTTCGCTGAAGCCGCCTGAAGCCACCAGAGCACAGCAGGAATTCCCACTGCTCTCCGGAGGCTTCAGGCAGCTATCCGCAAGCCTTCAGAGTGCAGCAGGAGTTCCCGCCGCGCTCCAAAGGCTTGCGGATAGCCGCCTGAAGCCTGGAGAGTGAGAGGGGTCGGTGCACACCGATCCCTCTTGCTCTCCAGGCTTCGCTTTGCTGGAGAGGCGCTGCACAGTTTTCCCTCTCTGCGCAGCGCCCCTTCAGTGAAGCAGGAGGAGAAATAGAAGGGGCTCCGTTTCATCTGCCGCTTCGCTGAAGGGGCGCTGAGCAGAGAGGGGGAGAATTTTTTTTCCCTGTTCTCCCCCTCCTATGGTCCGGTGCGTCCTATAGAGCGAAAAATACGGTATACCTGCAGCCAATGCATTTTCAGCCAATTTGAATTGCAGCAGCCGGCAGGAACTTGAGCCCGCTACCCAGGCAGCTAAGGGGAATTCCCTCAATGACCACTTGGCCATCTGCATTCTGTTTTCACTGCCTGGGGATGGTGACTGAGAGCAAGGATCTGCAACAACTGCCCACCCAGTGGAAGGGGTAAGTGTCCATTGTATGCACGATAAAACCTCGTCCTCCTCTCCTCTCCCCTCTCCCAGCCCCCAATCTTAATCTGTTCCAGGAGTTTCCACAGCCCTCCAGAGCACATTTGGGATGGGCACAGAGCACATGTGCGGAGGGAGAATTCCCCTGCACAAGCAATGCGTTGGATAACACCCAGTAATTATATTTTTCCGCTCTGTTCATTAACAGATCCATTGCATGATATAAGGCATTCCATTTATTTGTATTTCACTAGGTAGACTGCCTTGTGCAGCTGCTCAGAGAAGATATTATAATATGAAAAGAGTAATTTTTGCACCCTTCCTTCCTTCTTCCCCCAAAAAGTTCACGTCTGTGTGCGCAAGAAATGAGGGGCAATAATGGGGGGAAAGCACTGGAACTTGGAAAACGTTTACCATTTAAAAAATGTGTCTACCTGGGAAGCTATTCTATCTGCCTAGTGTGCATGAGTAAGAGAGAGAAAATGCAGCTGTGAAAAATGTTGCATGAACAGTTTGTGCTGTTGACTTATGTGTTCTCGCTATCAGAACTGAGAAGTAAAACTGTAAATCATGTATTAGACAGTTGTGTCCAGGACGCTTAGTACTTTGATACAGAACTTGGCATTTCCTTCTTCATATCTCCCTTTTATAGAAGTGAAAGAATTTGGAAGATGAGCAGTATCAAGCCAGGTGCTATTGGCATTCAAAGTGGTGATCAGTTTCCTTCTGAGACTCCAGAATCACAGTTCCTAACATAACTTGCTAGGTTCTTGAAAAATTCTCCTCTGCTTTATAAGGAAGGAAAAAATACCTTAGCATAGCATACTTTGCTCTCCAACTATTGTCTATATTTATTTAATGCTTTTATAAGTCACCTCCTGCCACAAGGTGACCTGAAGGAGTTTACATAGAGCAATCAAAACAATATAAATGAAAATCCCAAAATACAGTTTAAACCAGGCAATAAAAAAATTATGAGCAACAAAACTAGTAACAGCAACTCAAGTGTCAAAAAGCATCTTGTTTGAAATACTCTAACTATTTGCCCTTTGGCATGATTGTATTGATTATTCGGGGAGGGGGGAATACCTACAGTACATTGTGCATTTCCATAAGTAAGTCTTATGGGATAGCACAGAACGCAAACATTGTGCTATCAAAGAATTCCTCTAAAAAATGTGTATTTCTGGATTAAGCTCAAAAACTAGACTTCTGGCTCCAAAGCTGCACCATATTTTAGGAAGTGTGACTAGCAGTGTTGTTACATATGCTTTGTAAACAGCCATTTCATGAAAAAAATAAAAATAAAAATTAATTAAGCAAATATAATTTGCACCTGTTAGAACATAATGTTGGTTGGGATATAAAGTTTGCACATGTCCATGGTGTCTTTGGACCAGAGCATACAAACACAGCTTGTGATATTGCAGGGCCTGCTATTCAAATGAAAGAAGTCCAGAACAAACACCACTGGACATGCTCCAAGCCCTTAAAGGTAAAGGTAAAGGGACCCCTGACCATTAGGTCCAGTCGTGACCGACTCTGGGGTTGTGGCGCTCATCTCGCTTTATTGACCAAGGGAGCCGGCGTACAGCTTCCGGGTCATGTGGCCACCATGACTAAGCCACTTCTGGCGAAACAGAGCAACACACGGAAACGCCATTTACCTTCCCGCCAGAGCGGTACCTATTTATCTACTTGCACTTTGAGGTGCTTTCAGACTGCTAGGTGGGCAGGAGCTGGGACTGAGCAACGGGAGCTCACCCCGTCGTGGGGATTCGAACCACCGACCTTCTGATCGGCAAGTCCTAGGCTCTGTGGTTTAACCCACAGTGCCACCCACGTCCCGCTCCAAGCCCTTACTCATGCCTAAAAGTAGCTATTTGGATCTACCTTGGACATCGCGCCTAATTCTTGAAAGGCACTCACCAAATATCGCTGGCATTCCATTAGTGCTTCTAGCCTGTGTTCTGAGAGTATTACTGTACAGTTTGCAAAAGCCTGCTTGAGAGTCTTTTTAATGACTTGGAAAGTCCTGAAAGGTAAACGAGTTTTAATATGCAGAAGAATGAAATATAAACTTTTGGTTACATGCAGTTGACACTTACAGTATTTGCTAGGCTTTTTACAACATTGCAATAGGGAAGTTTCAGTTCAGGTGAAATGTCAGCATGGCGCCTACTGTTGCTACAGTGACTACTCCTGCAATGCGACTACTGAAGTAGTTGCTCAGCATTTTGTTCTGAAGTAACTGTTTTCTTTCGCTTCTTGCCTTGACCAGACAAGGTTGGAAAAAGGTCAATATCTGCTGTAGGAAACCAGAAGGTCTATGCTGACATTGCAGAGTTAAACCAGCTTGATAGTGATTTCCTCTCCCAAGGCAACCCCAAGAATGACCAGGATGATCAGGGTTCCTATACGGAATGGTTAAAAGAGGTAGGGATGTTTATTCTGGAGAAGAGACATGATTGCTGTCTTCAGAGAACTGCAACACTTTCCTCACTGCAAGAAGTGAAATGACAGGGAACCAGGCAGAGGGCCTTCTCGGTAGTGGCACCTGCCCTGTGGAATGCCCTCCCATCAGATGCCAAGGAGATAAATAACTATACAGCATGTAGAAGACATCTGAAGGCAGCCCGGTATAGGGAAATTGTTTAAATGTTTGATGTGCTATTATGCTTTTATATTTGTTGGAAGCTTGCAGAGTGGCTGGGAGAACCCAGTCAGATGAGTGGGCTACAAATAAAATAATATTAATGATAATGATAATGATAATGAACACAAAAAATGGAAGTGGAGCTTTCTCTGTTGGTCTAAAGGGCAGGACTAGAACCAATGGGTGGAAATGCCTAGGAAACAGATTTCAGCTAAATGTTAGGAGAATCTACCCAATGGAACAGGCCATTTAGAAGTGGAATACAACTGCCTCAAAAGGTGGCGAGTCTGCTTTCACTGGAAGTATTTCAGCAGAGGTCAGATGGCAAATGTAAAACAAGGAGAATTACTATTATTAACATGATAATGTTTTATTCTATTCCAGTATGAAAACAACTGGACAAAATATTTGTCTCGTACTTACTTAGCATCAAGATGAGCACTTGGTTCATCCAGAAGAAGAATTTTTGCTTTGCTGAGAATTGATCTGGCAAGACACATTAATTGTTTATGTCCATGGCTGAGGACACAGCCACCGTCCAAAAGGACAAAATCAAGCTTGCCTGGAAATTGCTCTATTACAGATTTCAGTCCAACCTGAAGGAGATAAGAATAGGGTTGGGAGGCGGCGGGAGATAAGCATTCTGTTTCACACAAATTGGTTTTCTTTCTTGCAAAAGTTATGACTATTAGGCCTTAATCCACAGCACTAGGCATCTAGACCCACATGATGAAGGGTGCAGACAATTTCATTCTCAAATAGCACCCTCCTGTGTCACACGATAAGATGATATTGGAAATGGACTTTGAAAAGTTTGATGTGTTAGCCAGGTTGCCTGGCTTAGGGACATCTCCTAAACAATGACTTCTAGGTTACAAATGCTACAGATTATAGCCACAGAAACAGAACACAGAAATGCCATCTCAGAAATGCTCAGAAAACAAAGGAGTGCCTTGCACTCCTCCCTTTGATAGTTTAATAGGTTCAGTTCAGAATAAACAGTAATATATACTTAAGGCCTAGAGATCCATCAGAAATGGTGAGCTTATGTTGAAATCTATTTAATCTGTGAGTAATAGTAATGATATATACACCATCACATAATTTATATCATCACAACGATTGTTCCTTCTTAATAGGAAACACTGACTATAATTTGAAACCTGCTTTAACAGTCAAGGTAGGCATGGTACAGCACTGGATTCAGCCAATTAACCACACTTACACTAGATAAAACCTCTAAATGTGTGTCATCCATTTCCCGTAACTGGTCATCTGGAACAAATGGTCGCCATTTTTAAATGTCTACTGTGGTCAGTGGGCCTTATCAGAATTTCAATTAGACACAAAGGGGATTACACCACGTAACGGAGAGCATCACAAATTTATAGGTTAGTAAAAAGTATCTTTTGACGTACTATAGGGACACACATTTTATGAGCTTCAATTAATAGCCAAGCTTCTCTTTTTAAAAAAGACCTAACATTCACATTCAGCAGGCACTCTCACTTATACTGTTTTCGGCACCCGCTAAAACATTTGTTTTAGCAAGTCTATCCAGACACATAATTTAGCTATGTACAGTGGTACCTCTGGTTAAGTACTTAATTCGTTGCAGAGGTCCGTTCTTAACCTGAAACTATTCTTAACCTGAATCATCACTTTAGCTAATGTTGTGGGAGCCCAATTTCTGTTCTCATCCTGAAGCAAAGTTCTTAGCCTGAAGCACTATTTCTGGGTTAGCGGAGTCTGTAACCTGAAGCGTATGTAACCCGAGGTACCACTGCATAGCTGCTTTTAATATTTTCTGATGTTATCTGTGAATTATGGACAATTATTTCAGGTACACAAAGGGGAGCTTTATTTTACTAAGCGATTTATAAATAAAATTAGTAGAAACAGACACCTTGTGTAGACTGCACATATTAGAATACTTGACAGCCAAATTCAAAGCTGGATAATAGGGGCCATTTAATTGGATTTAATCTAAGGTGTCCATACTGACAATTTTTCATGTTATCCGCTGCTCTTCCTAAGATACTTAGCTTGTAGTATTTGTATTACATCATGCGCTCTGTCTCAGTGACAGCTATACTTACAGGGATTCTTCCTCCATGCTTGTAATCTATTTTCAAAACAGGCACAAAGATTGGGATAGTGCCATTTATTAATAGAGCTGCACTCTAAATAAATAGTGCTACGCTCTTCTCTTCCAGTAGCTATATCTGATCTTTGTGTTACTAAATTACTCATCTCCTCCACCAAAACTTCCCCTGCCCAGGACACCCCTGTAAATGGTTGACAGAAAAGAAGCCCAAATTTCAAAAATAAACCAACCAATCAAGACAAATCTTTAAAGGTTTGTAGGTTAGATTGATTGTATATTCCTTTGTACTCCTTAAGATGATAGGAATTATGTTTTATTAAAAAACAACAACAACCTGTTAATATTTTAAATACAGTGATTCACTATCTGATTTATATATTCCTGAGGAAAATAATTCAGCTGCTTCTCTCCCTCCCCATATATGTGTGTGTGAAGCATATCTTCAAAAGTGCTTCAGTAAATAGATTTTGAGGTTTGCCTCACTTTATTTATGAGTGGTGACCCACATTTTCAATCATATATTAAAACTTATTTAAAAGCAGTGCTGTGCTACAACATCTTAACAGCAGGCACCCAACTAGATGCTTTGGCAAAAAGAAGTGTTTGTGCAGATGTTGAATGAGCTTGAAAAGGCAAAGAAAAAAATGTTGTGAAACTGCAAATGAAGGCTATGAGGTAATACTAAGAAGATGTGGTATGAACAGTTATGGAAGCAAAACGCACACAAAAATATAAGAGGGGGCAAAACAACGATGGGAGACATGGCCCGATCTAATTTAAATCAAAGAGTTATTGCGAAATAACTTTTTTATAATAGTCCAATCATCCTCTTTAAACAATGGGATCTGTGATCTATGATCCTTGAGAGGTGGTTCAATGCAGCATTGGATCTCCCTCTCTAAAGATGGAGTGAAAGGTCCAACTGCCACCCTGGAAACTTCCAGAGAATTTGATTTCCCAATATCTGAGCTCTGAAAAGGAGTAGGCTAACTGCCAGACTCAGGGAAGGAATGGATCCAGATGATCCATAGCCTTCCCAGTTTGCCAACACATCTCCAAACCACAGAGAAGAGTAGGCCAACCCTGTAGTTGGCATTCTCTATTTTCCTTCCACTGAGAGAGAAATGGCCTTACATCAAAGGGATTCTGGGGCATCTTCTGTGTCCCAGTTGGGAAAATCTACTCTGCAATCTCCTACTGCTGCTTACCTTGTATATGGTAGGATCCTGTAGGAGTGTTAGTGAGACTTTGCAAGGAAGTGGTCTAGTACAGAAAATCAGGACCCTGGTCAGCTCCCCGTGGAGGCAGCTCCAAGGAAGCTCCCACTGAGTAGGAGTGCCAAATGTATGTGGCCTTGGAAAAACGTTTGGACAGAACTGAGGAAGGCACAGCCTTGAACCTGCTTTCAAGCAGATGCTACAAGGTGTCAGGAGCTCGTCCTACACTCGAGTAGGACCCTGGTAGACACACATGCCTGACTGCCATATTCTCTCCCTCCTGGTTGTTCGTTCGGGAGCTTCAAAAGCTTTCTTCAACCTGAACATCACAGCGACCGATGCCAACAGACATCGGCACACTTAGGGATCCGTAGAGTCTTCGCAGCTTGCGTAATGCACCTCAGCAGCTCAGCATTTGGCTAATCTAGTTTTTTTACATATAAACACACACGGAGCACTGCAACATGGCTCCCTCTCTCTCTAGCATCAGACAGCAAAGAGAAAGAACAAAGGACAATAGTTCCACTTCACGGAACACAGTAACGCAAACATCCTGTCTCTGTCACTTCCCACTTTGTGGAGTCAAAACATACACCGTCATGTGAAAGACAACAATCCCATGACTGCAATCATGGAGCAGGAATTCTAACACAAGGAACTCTTGTTTCCTGCTTGGCAGGGGGTTGGACTTGATGGCCCTTGTGGTCTCTTCCAACTCTATGATTCTATGATTCTAAGTCCTCAACTGGAGCACTTGAGAAAGGCTAGACCCATTTTGGGGCAAATGGGAGGACCACTGGCCACTCTCTAATCTAAGTCTTGTAATTACAACCTACTGATACACTATTACGCAGGCAAATGAAATAAACTGGATAACCACTAGGCATTCGGGGGGGAGTGGCATCCTGGTTATGGAATAGACTTTTTGGAAATGTTCACTTGGCTCCATTTTTATTATCTTTTCAGTACCAGGCAAATATAATCCTTATTCACCCATTATTTTGTTTCATAATTTATGTTAGTTTTAAACTGAGTTTCATACTGTGTTTCAGTTTAAAAAAAATACTGTTTTTTATGATGGTTTATATTGTATTTTAATGTTGTGAGTTGCCCAGACAACTTCTGTTATGGGTTAGCTATATAAATATAGCAAGCAAGCAAGTAAATAAATAAATATACATATATTTCTGCTTCCTTACCCAAT
The DNA here is from genome assembly GCF_965112155.1 of Podarcis liolepis. Taxonomy (NCBI): domain Eukaryota; kingdom Metazoa; phylum Chordata; class Lepidosauria; order Squamata; family Lacertidae; genus Podarcis; species Podarcis liolepis. The sequence goes on along the minus strand of NC_139562.1, from coordinate 54,662,832 downwards.
CAGCAAATGAATGCAATTACATATGATTACAAAGTTTTAAGTAGTTTTAAAAATGCACAAGGCAGACATACTAAATTAAAATGAGCAACAAATATTTGCAGTTGTCCACACCACACTTTCCTTAATGAGGCGGCAATTTATCTAGGAGAAGGAAAAAGTCTGATCCGCAACATCTTATCAGAGGGGAGTAACAAAGTTATTGGGCCGTCTTGGCTGGATCTAGACACATCAAAAAAACATTTCAGTTAAACGCATAAACTTTGTATGAGAAATCGGGTTGGCAAAAACAAAACTCCAAAGCGCCATCTGGTGCCACAGTGTTATAATGCATATACAACGCATATAAAGCGCTTTTTCTTTGCCAATGTAGCTGAGTCCCTTGTCATGCCTTGACCACTTGGGAATTATATTGCTCTCCCTGAAAACATAACTAACAAAGATGGGCATTCCTACCTCCTCAGCAACTTTCCATAGTTCTTCATCAGTCCACTGTCCATAAGGGTCCAAGTTCTTTCGAAAAGATCCAGAAAATATGAACACTTTCTGTGGAAGTAGAACAAAACAATTTTTTTAAAAAACCTGTTAGCAGAATTTATGTGGAAGAGCTAAGGCTATAGCTGATAAAACAGCCATTTTCTGTTCCTCTTCAAACATGACTTTGGCTGATTAACATCCTATTCCCTTTTAAATGTGTTAGTGGGAGCAGGTGGGGGACGGGTATGGGGTCGCAGCTCTCTTCTCGCTTTCAGGCTGAGGAAACCAGCCCACAGACAGCTTTCCGGGTCATGTGGCCAGCATGACTAAACTGCTTCTGGCACAACAGAACACGGTTATGGAAGCCAGATCACACAGAAATGCCATTTACCTTCCCACCACAGCTGTACCTATTTATCTACTTGCACTGGCATGCTTTTGAACTGCTAGGTTGGCAGGAGCTGGGACAGAGCAACGGGAGCTCACCCTGTCGCGGGGATTCGAACCACCAACCTTCCGATCGGAAGCCCAAGAAGCTCAGTGGTTTAGACCACAGCGCCACCCTATTATACCACCTACCTGACTGGGTTGTTGGGTAGCTCCCAACAAAATACAGGAAAATATAGGAAAAACACATCAAACACTAAAAACCTCCCCTTCAGCTATCTTTTAAAATTCAGATAGCTATTTATCTGTCTGACATCTGCTGGGAGGGTGTTCCACAGGGCGGGTGCCACTACCGAAAAGGCCCTCTGCCTGGTTCCCTGTAACCTCACCTCTCGCAATGAGGAAACCACTGCATTGCACCAAATCATATCCTTGGTTCTATTTATTTTCCCTGATATTTTTGCCTTTGCTGTTCTCCAGGACCCCTTCCAAACAGCAAGTACTGCTCAAAATTGCCCCAAACTATCTTGTTCCATAATACAGGGAGCGGAAACTGTGGCTCCAGATATTGTCGGAATTCAGCTCCCACCAGTCCCAGCCAGGAAGGCCAACAATCAGTAATGATGGGACCTGGAGTTTGGCAACATCTGGAAGGCGACGAGTCCCTGCCCCTGAAATAAGTGAAACAAAACTCCTGCATAATAACAAGAATGTGATAGGCTTTCTGTGAGGAAAGCGGTAACAATAATCCATTAGCGCAGGAGTCTTGCACAACTGAAGTTATGGTGTGCATTTTTCTGTTTGCTGCTTCCTGTTTCCTGTCACGGTAGGTAGGGAAGTAGAGGAGATGCATTTTTATATTCGAATGTTATGCTTTATCTTCCCACATCCTGCTCCTAATTCCTACTGAAGCCAGTGAGATTGTTGTCTGTCAGTGAAGCTAAAGCTGTTTCCCTGCTTCTCCCATGGTGAGAAATTGACACCTCTTAGTCACACACAGGAAACTGTGTCTTGGGGGGAGGCGGAGAACGACACAGTCCAAATTCAATATTTGCTTAATCTCTTTAAGCAGTGTGAGAGACTTTGTATCACTCCTGCCAGGAATGATTTATTCCGCTTCAGATGACAGTAACTCTTTCACAACTGCTCTGAGAAGGCGAGGAGAATGTGACACTTTCTGCGTCACCGAAGGCCCTTGGCAGATCTTTCTCTCAGAGAAAGTAGCTTTCGCTGCGACTTCCCCTCCATTGTGCCCGCTGAATAAACACTGCCTATTGGAAAGCCTGAAAGGTGATCGTTTCCCCTCTTCCTCATCCCTTTTACATTACTAATGAAACAAGTAACAAAGACTATTTCAGTTCGTATAGGAACTGGCCTGGACATAACAGCTACAACCATCTAGAACAGGGGTCAGCAACCTAGTGCCTTCAAACACACAGGTGCCCACAAAGGCCTTCCCTTGACATCCACGGGAAATTAGGCCTGAAAGCATTTTATTGTAACCAGCAGAAGAGGTTGCAGAGTGTTCTGGGTTGTGGGGTTTTGTGGAGGCCACAAAAGTTTCTCCACTTTGCAAATGTGCTGACAGCTCCCCAAAAGTGAGTGACCTCTTATCTGCAATGTAAAAGCTCGCCTATGCTTTGTATTTCCATGCAATGCAATTGATGATCCAATGAGTTTGGCTATGTGAGTAAAAATGAAAGAAGTTAGGTCATGTGAATGATGGCATAGCTGACTCCTTCGGATAATTCATGCAGGGTTTATTACGATGACATTCTTGGCTCTGCTTGTACATGTGAAAACCAATAGTTTGGGACTGGGGTATCTAAAGGTCCTTTAATAGAATCCCCTTCACCCAAGGGACTAAATATATGAGGCATTATTAGCATGCCATAAGCCTCCATGGCTTGGGGGATGGGAAGCAAAGCAAGACCTTCTGTTCTGTGACACTAGGTTGTGAAACGCCATCCCTAAATACATTTAGTTGGTCTCCTCTCTCTCTCAACTTTATGGAGTTTGAGAGCACCATATTTTCCAATCTAGCTTTTATTTTGATTTGAAGTCTTTTATCTCCCCTGTTGATTAAGCTGCAGCTGTTATACTCTTTTCATGATTTTATTCAATATCACTGTTTTATTGTATTTAAACTATTTGTATTGTATTTGAATTGTTTTTATTGTAAGTTGTTTTGTGGGCCCTTTCTAGGCCCAAGAATCAGCATACAGTGGTACCTCTGATTACTAATGCTTCTGGTTACAAACACTTCAGGTTACGAGCTTTGCTAACCCGGAAGTAGCTGCTCCTGGTTGCGAACTCTGCCCCAGGATGCGAACAGAAATTGTGTGCCAGAGGCGCTTGCGCAATGGGAGGCCCCATTAGCAAAAGTGCACCTCAGGATAAGAACGGTTTCAGCTTAAGAATGTACCTCCAGAACAAATTAAGTGGCACCTCGGGTTAAGTACTTAATTGGTTCCGTATGTCCGTTCTTAAGCTAAAATTGTTCTTAACCTGAAGCACCAATTTAGCTAATGGGGCCTCCTGCTGCTGCCGCACCACGATTTCTGTTCTCATCCTGAAGCAAAGTTCTTAACCCAAGATACTATTTCTGGGTTAGCGAAGTCTGTAACCTGAAGCATCTGTAACCTGAAGCGTATGTAACCCGAGATACCACTGTATAAATAAGCATATACATAAATATAAAAGATTAAAAAATTAATTTGTGAATCTGACTAAGGGCAGATTCATAACTGTACTTGCCATACCCAAACGTGTCAATTTTGGCATGTCTCATGGTCATTATCAAACGTATCGAGTACATATGGGCTTGTTTGCAGTAACACACTTATCATCCAACCCTAAGTGTGTTTACAGGTCTTATTCTCCAGGATGCCTGCATGGGATTGCAGCCTTAGACTAATGCTCCAGAATTGCTGTCAATTCAGGAGTTACCTGGGAGTAAGTCCCAGTTTACTCCACCAGAACTATTCTGCAGAACATGCTTAGAAATCTAGAAACTGCAGAAGGTACTGTGTGTTGTTTAGTTAGCAATAACTATATCAGGTTCTTTCTCTCTCTTTCAGCAGGTATATTTTTCCCTGGGATGAGAAAAATAACTTCCCTAAGGCAGGGAATGTACATTTCTGCTTTTGTTTTCTTATGTGGGGCAGTGGTTTCTTAAAGATGGCGGTGTTATCTGATTTGGGATTAGCTTCTTTAAGATTACTGGGTGTGGTGGCACAAAGGCAAGGGACGAAGCTATGTCTGGCAAACCTCTGTTTACACTTGGTTTGCTGCATATTAAAATAAGGAATTTAAATATTTTGAACTCCTGTGGTGGCAAAGAAAACAGAAGTGAACAAACCAGTTTTCAGTAGCGAAAGGTACCTTCACGGCACAGGTGATACTTCTACACAAAATGCTGCCCACACTAGGTTTTCACGTGCCAATTGAGCTGACTTCCCTAGGAATGCTGCTTCGTTTTGTAAAGTAATTTTCAGAATTTATTTCCTTTAGTTTCTTAATCCGGCCAAATATTTAACTGACATCACACCCTTCAGATCAAAATCCATTAATGAGATACAAGGAAGGGGAAAAAATGAGGAAACTGGAAACTTTACATGCAAACATGTATATATTGCATAAGGAAACTGCAAATATGGAACAGGATACAACTCCTGTTGGGTTAATATAGCTGCTGTCACCTCCATCCTATTCAGACACTATGAGCAACTCTCCCCTATCATAGCATCCATTGTATAGAGTACATTCATTGTGGGAACAGGGTATTTGATTTTAATATACTAGCATTTGAGTGGAAATCAAATCTGTGTGTGCTTTTCTTGTGGTCAGAGCTTTTAAAGATCTCTAGATGAATCTGGCAGCCCAAATGACTTCTCTCATCCCTTTTCAGTGTTGTTGCAGCCTCCTGAATGCAACATACATTGGCCTCACGGAGTCATCAGTGGACACTGTCATTTAGCTGTCAAATATGGAGAACACTGAACAGGAACACTACATAACTGGAAATTACAGGTCTTTTGGGATCTGATCTCAACATAGACCAAACATCCCTTGGACACACTGACTCCTATGGGCATCGATGAAAGCATAAGCCAAGAAGTATATTGCAGGATTGATGCCTTACAGGAAGCAATCTAAATACTGGTCCCTTGCCCAACATTTAGAGTTGTTATTGATCTCCCTAGGAGTTCTGCTCATGGGTATAGGTCAGCAGATGCTTCAGCTCATTGTAATGCTGACTTTTTGTTGCTGTCTTGTTTCCTGCTGGATTTCCTACATTGCAACTGTTCTTGTCACAGGATATATGAATACTATGCAACTGTAATTAAAAGCAGCAACTGTCTATAGGGAGGGAGTTCTTGGTTTGCAGGCGGGTTTTGTTCTTGTTTTTATTATGTAGTTTGTGTTTTTTTTTATCTTGCATTTTTACTTTGTGAACTACCCTGTTTAATAATTTTTTAAAAAAACTATACTTCATTTCAACCTTACTTATCACCTCTGTAAACTAATACAGTGGTACCTCGGGTTAAGTACTTAATTCGTTCCAGAGGTCTGTTCTTAACCTGAAACTGTTCTTAACCTGAAGCACCACTTTACCTAATGGGGCCTCCTGCTGCCGCCGTGCCACCGGAGCTAATAGGGTCTCCCACCACTGCACAATTTCTGTTCTCATCCTGAAGCAAAGTTCTTAACCTGAGGTACTATTTCTGGGTTAGCGGAGTCTGTAACCTGAAGCGTATGTAACCTGAGGTACCACTGTACATGAATGTGGCCTGAACCTACATATGTTTATCCAGGTCCCATTTAGTTCCCATCTTAACATACATAAATTTACAACCTAATGAGAGGGAGGAGAGTAAGAAGAGGCAGCCCAAGTGTCATAGGCAAGATGGCCAGGTTGCTCGCATACAACACCAATCTTGGCTCGACTGCACTGGCTGCCAATTCGTTCCTGGGCCCAAATCAAAGTGCTGGTTTTGACCTATAAAGCCTTAAACGACCCAGGACCCCAATACCTCAAGGACTGCCTCACTCCATATGAACCAATCCAGACACTACGGTCATAATCTGAGGCCCTTCTTCATGCCCACAGGAGCTCCTGGGAGTGACAACATGAGAACAGGCCTTTTCTGCAGTGACTCCTCATTTGTGTTACAGATAGGTAGCCGTGTTGGTCTGCCATAGTCAAAATAAAAAAATTCATTCCAGTAGCACCTTAAAGACCAACTAAGTTAGTTCTTGGTATGAGCTTTTGTGTGCATGCACACTTCTTCAGATACACAGGGTGTATCTGAGGAAGTGTGCATGCACACGTAAGCTCATACCAAGAACTAACTTAGTTGGTCCTCATTTGTGGAATGCCTTCCCCAGGGAGCAGTTACAGATAGGTACCCGTGTTGGTCTGCCATAGTCAAAATAAAAAAATTCCTTCCAGTAGCACCTTAAAGACCAACTAAGTTAGTTCTGTGTATCTGAAGAAGTGTGCATGCATACGAAAGCTCATACCAAGAACTAACTTAGTTGGTCTTTAAGGTGCTACTGGAAGGAATTTTTTTATTTTCCCAGGGAGGTTCAGCTGACAAATTCATTATACTCCTATAGGTGCCAGGCAAAAGCATTCCTCTTCAACCAGGCTTGGGCTGATTAACATCCTATACCCTTTTAAATGTGATTGTGGGAGGGGAATTAATTGTTTTGTTTTGATGTTCTCATTGTGTATTTTTTTGCTGTGAACTGCCCTGAGATCTACAGGTAGGTGAAGGGCAGCATAATTTTTTGATGATGATGAAGAAGAAGAAGAAAAGGAAAAGGACATGGGTTGATTGCTCAGCTAGCAAAACTGGAATATAAAAATTTAACTTGGGTAACCCATTTAAAAACAGGTTGGAGCAAGGGGGTTTAGTAACGCAGAGTACAGTGGTACCTCGGGTTAAGTACTTAATTCGTTCCAGAGGTCTGTACTGTTCTTAACCTGAAGCACCACTTTAGCTAATGGGGCCTGCCGCTGCCACCGTGCCGCCGGAGCGCAATTTCTGTTCTCATCCTGAAGCAAAGTTCTTAACCTGAAGCACTATTTCTGGGTTAGCGGAGTCTGTAACCTGAAGCGTATGTAACCTGAGGTACCACTGTAGAAGGTACTACAAGTTCAACTTCTTGCTAATGCTAGCAAGCCACACATACCCTAAACTGCATTCTTTGATGCTTATAATTGTATCCAATTGGAGTAAGCATTGTCTTGCCACTTGCTCTTCTCAAAGTTTCCCTTTCCCCATTTCACATTATTTTCTAATAGGAGGAAGATGGACCACTAAGAACAATGCTTAGTGTTGCCATGAGACTCCTTTTTCCTTCCTGACAAGGATTTTGTGTCTTTTACAGGCAGTAACACAAGAGGGCCACTAAATTGCAACAGTACTCCATTTTTTACATATTGAAAGTAGACAGGTATGAAGTACATTTAAGTGATATGAGTAGACTGCGGTTCCAGGAAAGTCAGAACAATTCTGAGGCACACAATATTGTCAGTTCCCAGTTCTTTTTAGACACACTGACTGAACTCTAATGCCTTGAAGTGTCGGAGGGCTAATGCCTGCCACTGAGAAGAAATTTATGTTATGTGGAAGTAATTTCCTGGGAGAGCCTAGTGAGGTTTCTTGAAATCCTTCCTGAATGGTTGACCGCTGCAATTAACAGAGTTAGAGGCAGGTCACCTAACGAATTCAACCACCTTCATGATCCAGTGTAAGAAAGCTCCGTGAAGGAAAGAAACCACTGAGAGTAAGCAAGGAAAAACTTATTATTTTTTAAAATGAAATAGTGAACTGGGGGACAGGATGTTACATTTGAGCGTAGCCTCCAGAGTTTTAACAATAAATTTGCATCTCTTCCAGGGAACAGGGAAAGAGCAAACAAATATTAAAATTTGGTTAGAAGCAGCACAAAAGGCTTTCTTTGTTCTGTTGCTTACTTTTGAAAGTGCAGCAGGGGAGGTAGTAGACACACCAATTTATCAGTAACTGAGAACCTTGGAGGAATTACTTTAAATTTCTTGGCAAGTGTTGAATGTGACTATGTTAAGCCAGTTATCATTAGTAAGAAATGAACAGGTATGTTAGCCTGAGCACAGAGCAAACACTTCAGTATTTTTATCGAAGACTGGGTTCAAACGCAGTGTTCCACACAAAAAGTTTGTCATGGAAATGACCAGACTCTGGACTTAAGTGGCCCCTGAGACCTGTGGCGTTGAACCATTTAGAAACAATGACCTCAGCACTAGTAAATTCAAGAGATATGTAAGTAGTAAGTGGACAATTGCCAAGAAAGTCTACCACAGTCACACTTGGCTTCCAAAGAGGAGTTTAAAAAAAAAGGAAGGGATTGGTAAAAAGGAAGTTGAATAGGAAAGTCAAGATGGTGAAATCTCCCCAGAATGATTGAGGGTGGGTATTCAAAACCACAATAATAGCAGCTTAACTGGAATGCAGACCAGGAGAGGTACCACCCAGGCCAAGAAGATACTCTACCAGCTATTAAGAAGCTAACAGAAGCGAGAAGACTTCCTTCAGAAAATGGAATACTTGCCCATATAAGGAACACAAACTTGGGCAAAAGGAATGCAAGCAGACAATAAGGGATGCAAAAAATAATAATGATAAAAGCATTAACAACAATATTTAAACATTATTTAAATACATTTGAAGCAGGAAACAGGCCGTGGAGGCAGACAGACCTTGGAAGGACAAGGGAGATGTGCTAAAGAAGGAAAAGGCAATTGCTGAATTAATCCTTTATTACAATTTCATTGATCTTTGAACCTGATTAACTTTCTTAAGAAAGGCGTATAAGGAACTGAAGTAAATAGCGGTGATAGGAAATTAAGGTGTGGGCCTGTCTGACAAGCTAAAAATAACACCTTGCTGGGTCCAGATAGCATCCACTCAAGAGTTCTTACAAAACTCAGCTATGAAGTAGCTAATCTTTTAACATAATTCCACCAATGTCTTGGGTAAACAAATACATTTTTACTTCATGATAGAAGCCCCATATTGTGAGGGTTATCCTTGCATCCAGGGGGAGGGAATTCCATCACTAGGGTGCCACTACAGAGAAGGCCCTGCAAACAGGGAAGACAAGAATGCACACACGTTCTGTCCTACTCTTAAGTCTTATATCTATCTGGTCTGGTTTTATTTCTTTTCCACTTTTCTAACTTTAAATTGATTTGATGTTTTGTGCATCAACAAAGTACAATGTTGAGTAGATTGATTTATGTGAAAACTTATTTTACAGGCTACTGTAAATTTACCTGAGGTATTACTCCAAATGCTTTTCTCCACTGCTGCACAGAGACGGTGTTCCAGGAGACATCATCAATTTGAATATCTCCTTCTGTGGTCAAGAGTCTTAAAAAAGCAAAGAGCAGCGTACTTTTCCCTGAGCCAGTTCTTCCTAAAAGACCCACCTGCAATATTTATAAACATAAATTAATGAAGAAACCGCTCTCATAAATTAATCATTTGCGTGCTAGAAATTAACAGAAGAGCAGTTCAGAGAAGAATGTTTTGTGTTGAGATGGGCTTGAAACCATAAATATTAATGTAACAGCAGGAATGTGCACAGCTTCTGATGATATGGTAGAATCTGTCCTTATAACAAGAACATATTTTTGCCCTAGTTTTGCTACCTTCCCCTTGGCATCAAAATTGGGCAAACGTCCAGTCATATGAACCACAGTTCATTCATAGTTCATAGTTCAGACCAGTGCTATTTTACTAGATAAAGAAGAGCCGGAACTCACCATGAACACCTCCCTTTTTCTCTTATAATGGCAATGGTGCCCACCTGAGAGGTGCCAGAACTGAGTTCTGGTGAGTTCTGGCTGGGAAAAAAAAACCTGCTTCCAACCAAAACTGGAAACTCATTTATTTTATTTTATTTTATTATTATTTTTGAAACTCATTTCTGCAAATATTGTATGCTATTCTGGCACCAAAGTGCCAGCCAGGAGCTTTATCTATCTAAATGATGTTTCTATATAAGTTATTGATTTCCAATAAAATCATTCTGCACTGGCTCCCGGTGGAGTACAGGGTCAGATTTAAGGTGCTTGTTTTGACCTTTAAAGCCCTTCACGGCCTAGGACCCTCGTACCTACGGAACAGCCTCTCCTGGTATGCCCCACGGAGGACTTTAAGGTCCATAAATAGCAACACCCTAGAGGTCCCGGGCCCTAAGGAAGTCAGATTAGCCTTAACCAGAGCCAGGGCCTTTTCAACACTGGCTCCGACCTGGTGGAACGCTGTGTCTCATGAGACCAGGGCCCTGCGGGATCTGATTTCTTTCTGCAGGGCCTGTAAGACAGAGTTGTTCCACCTGGCCTTTGGCTTAGAATCAGTTTGATCCCCCCCCCCTCTTTCTTTCTCCTTTCTCCTCCTGTGAAGAGGCTGCATCCTAATGTTTTAATGTTGTATTTTAATCTTGTTTTTTAAATTGTGTTTTAATCAACTTGTTTTTATCATTGGTTGTTAGCCACCCTGAGCCCGGTCTTGGCTGGGGAGGGCAGGGTATAAATAAAAATTACTATTACTATTACTATTATTCATAGTGTCATAGGAGAATATCCAGTAGGGGTGTCTCACTCAGACTTCTGCTTACAGAACAGTCCCCTGTATGCCCCCAAATATGCTATAGAGGGTTGAGGGACAGCAGGGGGGAGGGCAGGCAAGAGAACCCCATTGTATCTGCAGGTGTGATGTTGTATCTCACCCACAATGTTTTCAATTTCAATTTGATATTGTGTAACTAGCACACTACCCTATATTTTTCTTTTCTATGTGCAAACCTATATTCATGAGCAAGACTTCCCACCGGACAAGCAGAGAAACAAAGAGACAGTGAAAGCAGGTAAATGTACAGAAATAGGAAATAAAATGTATTTTCTGGATATTTTACCCATCCTCCATGTTTTTACAGCAAATTCTCATTAACTCTGCGCTTTTTCTATGCTCAGCATTTCTAGAAACTGTGGGTTCCTTTTCCAAATACCCAGCCAATGGGCTTTCCCTCTGTTCCTGCACAACTCACTGCATATTAAAATAATGCGAATAATTATTGTGAAATGTTCCTACATGATTTACTGCATATTAAAATAACTTGAATATTTATTGTGACGTGCTTCAGGTTAGTAATCAAGTATTACTTTTCTTTTAGGAATAATGGTGGCACTTGCTTGACAGCGGATTAACTAAAATGAGTTTAATTGAAAACATTCTTACCCTTTGTCCTGGACTTATTGAAAAGGAAATATTTTCGAGTATGGCCAGTCCTCCATCTATGTACTTGGCCGTGAGATTCTTCACTGTCATTTGCCCCCCAGATGGCCAGACAGTCTTTTCCTTTGCATGCCTATTCTCAATTATGAGGGTGCGTGAAAGCTCTCCATTTTTCAAAGACGGTGCAGTTTTGGATTCTTCTGTTGGCATATCAATAAACTTAAATACTCGGCTCACTGACCGCATCTGAAAACCAGACCAAGAACCACTGAAGTCATTTTTTGAAACATCTTTTTTTTTTTCCACGCATAGCTTGGCAGAGAAGCAGACAAACTTCACCCTACTGAGTTTGATGTCAACAAATCAATCTTTACTTTGTAGTGTATAAATTGTGAGGACAAAGTACTTGGTTCTCTGACACTATATATATATATATATATATATATATATATATATATATATATATATTCCCTATTAATTGTATGTGATAGTGTTAAGATGAGCAGCGGGAGCCTGCTTCTGCCACAGTTAATTCGTTAGCAGGGCTATTCTTAAAAAGAGTTTCTGAAAGACAGTTATTAGTTTATCCTGACCTTTCAGCTCTTAGGACAACAATGGGACTTTTTCACCATGGGAAAGCAAACTTCATGATAAAGAATCTTTGTGCGTTAATGGTGGGAAAGTACTGCAAGTCTTTGTGGTTAACTGGTTGTTTTTCTGCTTGTGTGGCTGTCATGCAGTCAGACTTCGGAAAACACTGTTCCTAAGTCCTGATTGGCACTTTCGATTCATTTACTTTGGTCAGAAAGTTCAAAGAAAGGCCACTCAGTGATCCCTATGTTGCTCATACTACTTCTGAGTTGTTGCAAGCAAAAAGAATAAAAGAAAAACTTTATTCAAATAAATGAGCTGTGAATGGCTTGCTCATTAACTAGCACTAACTGGTAAATGAAAAGATAGAATGTAGCCGGGACAAAACCAATCATGTGATGACTGAAATTGTGACTCTGAAGAAGGCAAGAAAGGGAAGAAGCCTTGTTCCCTTTCTATTAAAAAAAAAAAAGCTGATTTAATGAAGCTAGGGGAGTGGCAAGAAATAACTAATGTGAATCGAATTTAAAAGGGAAAGGAGTTCAAGAAAGTGTTTTGTTTCCCCCCTGAAAGAGACACATCTGAAGTCACGGGAGAACAGTAAAGCCTCTCCTCTTCCCAGGAGGGGAGGAGTTGTGAACGGGAGACGATTCCCGCGTCATGCAGGGGGCGCTCCGCCCCCTGCTTCAACTCCAGGGCTGGCGCATCACGCCCCTCCCCGGTTGGGCACCCAATAGGGAAGCTCGGCGGGGGCGGGCTTGCTGCTCAAACGCAGCCGCGCCAGCCATCCCCACCATTGCGCACACATTTTCTTCGAGTCACAGGGGAGAACAGTAACATTACTGCTGAAAAGAAAAGAAAGCTGAAGCTGAAGCAAGATCCATGTACATCCAATATCCAGACAGCAAAGGCATGATATAAAATATGACAAATAATAGCAGAAATGCATTTGCAAACACATTTCTAAAGTAAGCAATTAAAGTCACTGGTCTATCATGCAAAGCCAGTTTATTCTTATGAAAAGAATAAACTTCAGTAAGCCTCAGGCTTCTGTCAGAGTTGTCTCACTTACAGAATTATAAGGGAAGAGATAATCTAGTTTGTATATGTACCTTGGGAGAAAAGCGATGATAAACCTAGACAGCATCTTAAAAAGCAGACACACCACCTTGCCGACAAAGGTCCATATAGTTAAAGCTATGGTTTTCCCAGTAGTGATGTATGGAAGTGAGAGATGGACCATAAAGAAGGCTGATCGCCGAAGAATTGATGCTTTTCAATTATGGTGCTGGAGGAGACTCTTGAGAGTCCCGTGGACTGAAAGAAGATCAAACCTATCCATTCTGAAGGAAATCAGCCCTGAGTGCTCACTGGAAGGACAGATCCTCAAGCTGATGCTCCAATACACCTCATGAGAAGAGAAGACTCCCTGGAAAAGACCCTGATGCTGGGAAAGATGGAGGGCACAAGGAGAAGGAGACGACAGAGGACGAGATGGTTGGACAGTGTTCTCGAAGCTACTAACATGAGTTTGAACAAACTGTGGGAGGCAGTGGAGGACAGGCGTGCCTGGCGTGCTCTGGTCCATGGGGTCACGAAGAGTCGGACACGACTAAACAACAACAACAATATGTACCTTGGGGGACAGGAGTTTCTCATCTGTCATGTATTTCTTGTGCTATACTCTGACGTGGTGTTTAGTGGAGTCCTGCTCTGCTTATGTAACTCCTTGTGTGATGATGCAGAGGGGGGAAGCAATGTCCCAAAGCAAAAGTATGCACACCAAAACTGCCCTTAAAAACTGGTGGAGAAAGGTCAGAGGTCAGCTGAGACCAAGCGAGAGGAATGGGCAGCAGGTTTGAATGAGTGATGTGTGTTTTTTAAATTGAGGGAATAATTATAACATTCAAAGTACAAAGACAATGTACACAACATCTCTGTGGCATGGAAACATCTGCCTAGCTCCAAATCCTTTGCAACAAATTTTGCATCAACCATTTTTCACTACAACGCTATATTTCCAGTTCATCACCCTAACATTTTGTAATTGATGAGGAATCCAATATAGCCCACATATTATGCATTTTTTTCTTTATTCTTGCTTGAAATTATGCAGCACTTTTAACAAATTCTTTGTAAGGACTAATCATCACACCTGAAAATATCATTTGAGTAATTAACTGCAGAGGCCCAGAGGATGTCCTATGTCAAAAAAGACATGCATAAGATTTTACAGGGCATTTAGATACTTCCTCATGAGCTCATGGAATCTGAAAGCAAAAATCCAAATGAAAATGTTCATGGGGGAAATAATTAATTCCTTTTTTCTCCCCAGAAGCTATGTAGATCTGTGAATGGCCAAGACCATTAAATGAGATAGACAGCAACAGTGGAGTAATTTGATGACAAAGGCTGTAGCATATTATGCACTTCTAGTAGATTTTTCCTGAAATTAATATTTAGTGTTCTGTATTAATATTCAGTACCCTTCAGCCAATGTGATAGTCCTCTTTCTGAACACCATTTGAGTCTGCAATTTGAGAAGTCTCCCTGCTGGCATGCAATCTAGGAGTGCCAGAAGCAAGTAGCAATTGCAATGGTAGGGTGGCAATTTGAAAAAAAAAACGGAAAGGAAAAAAATGCTAATGTAACAGATGCTTGGAAAGGGGTGGTAGGTGGGGAGGAAAGTAACAGTGGAAAAAATGTTGTCATCAGAATTATTGGGGCAAAGCTATGAAATAGAACATATCATTATGCAATACAGATCTGCAAAATATGCAGCTGTAATGTTATAAAGATTTCTAAAGGAGATAAGTGGAAACATAAAATAAATAAACAGCAAGAGTGTTGGCTGAAGCCAAAATTATGAGGGCTGAACAATGGAAAGTGTGTACTAAACTGACAAAAAAAGAAGGGTTAAGTAAATGTTTGCCATAACAAAAAGAGAGAGAAAATAATGGAGAGCCATTGAAAGAGCTTCACAGCCCAAGATTGGGCCTCTAGAAGAACTATACCCAATGATAACTGAATTATGGGTGAATTATTAGCAAATATTTACAAGTACAAGCATATTTATAACTGTACACTCTACAGCCAAAGTAATACATTTTATGAACATGTAAAAATCAAAATGAAATCTCATTTTCAATTAATTCTCATGGTTCTTACCAGACTGTCTACATCTATACTTGAGTTCACGGCCCACTGCAAGGTTCCCATAATATTCATGGCTAGTGTAAGAATAATGCCAACTGTTCCTTCCCCGTTACCTGCAAGTACAAAGACACATTTTAAAAACCTGTAGGTAGAGGGGCAGTTACATAAGTGATGCAATAATAGATCCATGCCCTAATACAAAAGGTGAGAAATGCACAGATTAGTACTGTAAGGAGGAACAAGCTAAGCCAAAATGCACTATAGTACAGTATGAGGCACTGATAAGGGATGGATGAACCAGTCTAAATTTGGTTCACAACAACTGCACATGCGACCAGTAGATAGTCTGTTCCAGATCTCAGGAGGTTATTTTTTTTAAGTACAGTACAGTGATACCTCGGGCTAAGAACTTAATTCGTTCTGGAGGTCCGTTCTTAACCTGAAACTGTTCTTAACCTGAGGTACCACTTTAGCTAATGGGGTCTTCGGCCGCCGCCGTGCAATTTCTGTTATTATCCTGAAGCAAAGTTCTTAACCATTTCTGGGTTAGCGGAGTCTGTAACCTGAAGCGTCTGTAACCTGAAGCGTCTGTAACCCGAGGTACCACTGTATGCACTTTTTTTTAAAAGAAAGACCTCTAGAAAGGTGAATGCATTACAAATTAGCTGCAAAGCTCCTGGGAGGATATGACATGATGGCATGCTGTCCCTCCTTTGGAATTTATATGGAAAGCTTCCCTCGCCTCCCTCTTAAATAAAACTGAGGGAGGGATTATGCAACATCACATCCAGACCTTCCAGGGGGTTTTGCAGCCCTGTCTGCAGGTCATCTGCCTTTCCAGCAGTTCCAAGCTGTTGGAATTTAAAGTGGTACTTGCTTGTCGAACTTAATCCATTCCATGAGTCTGTTCGACTCCCAAAACAGTTCGAAAACCAAGGCGTGGCTTCCGATTGGCTGCAGGAGCTTCCTGCACTCAATTGGAAGTGGTGTTGGATGTTTGGCTTCCAAAAAAACATTTGCAAACTGGAACACTCACTTCCAGCTTTGCGGTGTTTGGGAGCCAAGTCGTTTGACTACCAAGGTACCACTGTATAAGGAAATGAAAGGAAAGGCAGCCCTTGAATGACCTTATGGAATTCAGATGGAGTTTGAATCCCGAAGTATAGTGGTACCTCAGGTTACATACGCTTCAGGTTACATACGCTTCAGGTTAAAAACTCCGCTAACCCAGAAATATTACCTCAGGTTAAGAACTTTGCTTCAGGATGAGAACAGATGAAAACGGTGGTGGTGCAGCGGCAGCAGGAGGCCCCATTAGCTAAACTGGTCTTCAGGTTAAGAACAGTTTCAGGTTAAGAACGGACCTCCAGAACGAATTAAATACTTAACCCGAGGTACCACTGTAAACCTTGTCCAACCTGCACATTAATTGGTGGGTGACAAATTTGGCAAGTTCACTTTGGAATGAAGACCACCCCAGTTTCCATGAGCATCTCTAGCACAGATGCCAACCTACTTTAGCTGTCTGTGGGCAATGCACTGGACCAAGGCTGTGGAAACTCAGACCGAGGAGCCTAATGTTCTGTCTGGAGTTCAGGGTTCTTTCCAAGCTTTGTCTCTTCCCAAGACACACAACTCACTGGCTCTGCTCCACACCACTTTCTAATTCTTTTGCGAATGTGACCCTGAACTGCGATAACGCCTCTTGCTTGCATGGCTGGAGATGGTGAAGTGTAGAAAAATAATTTCGCACTGCTGGAATGTGGCCTGCTGTACAAAGGTGAAAATCACTTCCATTGGTCAAGCCCACTTCTGTTTCTTGACCCCAGCACATCAGATGTTAAAAGGCCTTTAGGACGTGTGG
This sequence comes from Podarcis liolepis, assembly GCF_965112155.1. NCBI lineage: Eukaryota > Metazoa > Chordata > Lepidosauria > Squamata > Lacertidae > Podarcis > Podarcis liolepis. The sequence continues at coordinate 54,646,068 of NC_139562.1, read as the reverse complement.
ACAGTATTATGGAGACTGGAAGAAGTACTGGATGCAACCTAGTTAAGGTCTGAATATGCAGCAAAACTTCTTTTTTAACCTCATTTTAGTATAGAAAGCAAAGCTACGTACCTGTAGTTAAAATAGAAACAAAGGTCACAATGGTGAAGAAGACAACAAAAATCATTTCTATCCTCATCTGGAACCAACGTAATGTAGACAGATAAAGGAACCAGTTCGCCGTGTGCAAGTTCAGGGCTTTATGAAATAACGTCTCGAAATAAGGTTGCCGTCCGAAAGCTCTGAGTGTCCAAAGCCCCTTTAAGCTTGTAACAAGATGTGTGAAAATTGGACTTCTTGCTATAAACAATGCAAATTGAAAATAATAAGAGTTTTAGTACTTTCCAGAAATGAACTGGGTCTTTTTAAAAAACAACAACAACACAAAGATAACAAATACATTTTCCATTAGGCATATTCTTGCCTTCTTTTATAGCACTACATCATGTCAAAGAACATTCAGAACAGCATTTCACAGATTGCGAATATCTATTCTCCATTCTTTGATATCAGTCTGTATATATCTGCAAGTGCTACATGTTGTGTGGTTGCACGTCAAACAAAATAAAAATCTGCATATCTAATTTGCTTATTCTTCAAGGGTTCCTAGTATCTTGGTGCCATTTGTCATCTTTCACCTAGCCCTGTGCCCTTTAAAGGCTCAATTGGATCAACGGGCTTAAATGCTGACCACGTGATTTTGGCTGCCGTGAGTAAAAGTGAGTTTCTTGAAACCAAATTCAAGGAGCTCAACTGATCCGTTTGAATCTCCAAAGCTTTTAGAAGCATCCTTCAAAGTTTGCTTCTATGCAAGAAAAATAGTAAGCTAGTGTTATGTAGAGTTAACCTCTCCAGCAGTTTATTTTCCATAAAGGAAAGTGACCCCCTTTATGAAACAACAGGTGTCTTATTTGTCAACTGCTCAGCACAATGCCAGGCTCTTCTTTTTCTGCAGGATAACCTCTTATACACAGATATGCCCCCAGGCTTCAAGAAAAACCTCTGCCCTTCAGAATCTGCCTCTCTAGGCACAGTTCTCCTACTAGGGCAGGGTTGGGGTACCTATGGCTCTCTAGAAGTTGTTAGACTTAAAAGATTATGAAAATGGTAGCTCAGAAAGATCTTCAGAGCAACAGCTTCCCATCTCCATACTACACACTGCTTTTTGAGATGCATAAGACATCTCAAAGGCACTGGGCTTAGGTCACAATAGTAAGGAGCAGCAAAACCCTACTAATAACAATGCACAAATTATGAATAAATCCAAAAGCTACTAAATGGACAAATTTAAGGAATTTTGGATTTACTAAAATGGTAAGGATGTTGAACGTTCCTAACCAGCTTGCCTCCCTAATAAAAAGTAAGTTGTCTCTCGATACATATCCATTCCATATGCCAAATCTCGTAACACTCTGTTGTGCTGCAGTTATGCTCATAACATTTCCCCCTCTGCAAAGCAGAGCGCTTTATTGTCTGCTCCCGAGCTTTCACTGAATGTCTTTACAGGGGTACATTCTGTCCTCAGACTTTGGAATTTTGCATTGGGAAATTAGAGGGAGCTGGAGGAAAAGTGACATGGTAAATCTCTATTCAGTTTATTTTTGTATCTTTTAGGAATCTACCAATTTTTGCCAGCCATACCTTCAGATTCCAGTTGTTTCAGCTGCTGAGAAGTGTGCAGGAAGTATGCTCTTAACATAACAAAGGCTCCTATCACAGGCACAGATGCCAGGAAGATGTAGGGTTGTATGACTGATACTACTGCTATAGCACCAATCACAATGAGCATTAACTGCAGGATGAAAGAAAAATGCTATTGACACAGTAAACGTCCCCTCTACGTTACAAATTCCAAATTGGTGATTTTATTTCCCCAGAGGAGGTATTAGCATATATATTTCAAACATCCCAGCAGTGTCTTCCCAACAAGGGTTTGCATCTGAGAACAAAAAGAAACTGATAGTATTTGGAGCTAAAGGTCTTGGAAATTAATAAGTGGTTTCATGATTTGCTAAATCAAGCACTCATTTAACAGTGGTCTGGAAGACATCACAGTGTTTTTCAAATGCACACCTGTACAATTATCAAAATAAGATGCAGATTCTTTCGTACAATTTTCATGGAACACTGTCAATTCATGGATATAAATATGAAAATTGTTCTATGACGATGCAAAATGCATATCTTTTTTTGCATAATATTATCATGAACAAGGCTCTAGATCAGTGTTTCCCAACCGGTGTTCCGCGGCACACGAGTGTGCCGTGAGACATCGGCTGGTGTGCCGCGAGATGCCTGGAGGGAGGCGGGCGAGTCGGGCGGCGAGAGGCGGGGCGGCGGCGGCGAGGAGAGGCCGCGCCTCCTGCTGCTGCCTGGCGCTCCTCCTCGCAGCCGGCAGCGCTGCCTGGGCGCCTCCGCGCGACTCTGCCTCGCTGGGTTTGGTCTCCCAGCAGAGACGGGTCACACGCGCCCCTCCCTCCCTCCCTCAGCCTGCGCGGAGGGAGAGCCAGAGAGAGGCATCGCTCCTGCGCTCCGAGGCGGATTGAGCGCAGCTGAGAGGAGCTGCCGAGGGAAAAAACTTTCACTTTTGTGCGTCCCTCCCGGCATGACGCTGCGCGCTGACGTCACGGGGCGGGGCTTTAATGGTGGTGTGCCGCGAGATTTTTTTTCAGTAAACAGGTGTGCCGTTGCCCAAAAACGTTTGGGAAACACTGCTCTAGATTGTCCTTTATGAATCATGGATTTTGCTTTCTGGTGAAACTATTTATTCTGCGTCACCCCATGGATATTTGTCTTTATCAGGAACACATAACATCAGAACATTACTCAGGGTAATCACAGACAATCATCTGAGGCCCTTCTTTGTGTGTCTCCTCCATGAGAGGTCCAGAGAGCGGCAACATGAGAAAGGGGCCTTTTCTGAGGTGGCTCCCCACTTGTGGAATACTCTCATTAGGGAAGCTTGCCTGGCGCTGCCATTACATACCTTCAGGCAAAAACACTCCTCTTTGTCTAATTAAACAATCTATGGCCCTTTAAACAATGGGGGGCTATTATTATTGTCTGTTCCTATGGTATGTATTTCTGTGTTTTTATATTGTAAATCGTTCTGTGATCCTCAGATGAAGGGCAGTATAGGAAATTAATCATTATTAATGATGTAATAATTGAAGAGAAAAAACTGCCTCAAGGCTCATCAGCAAAGTACTTGATATCTTATTACAACTTGGTCAAAAAATGCAGAAATGATTCTAATAATGCTAAAGCTAACATGGAATCATAGGACTGTAGAATTGGAAGGGACCCCAATGGTCATTGTCCAACCCCCTGAATTGGCAGGAATCCCAGCTAAAGCATTCATGACAGATGGCCATACAACCTGTGCTTAAAAGCCTCCAAGTAAGGAGTTGATACTTACTGTGGATCTATCACAGCGAGTAATTCAATGATTACTTGAAAGCTTCAAGTTTTATCACCAACAGCGGATGGCATGGTGGGCCTGCACTGCTCACCTGACCTCGATCCACTTCAGCCACCGCAGCAACCCAGGACAGAGAGAAGAAGGAATGTCATGACAGTGTGGTGTAGTGCAAACATGATGGCAGGAATGCCAGAATGGCTCTGCCATTGTGTTTGCGCCACGCCAACCTCACCACCACCACCACTGGACCCCTCTGTGCTGGTAAGCTGCAGTGACTCAGCCACACAGAGGTCAGATGTAGACCCAACACACCATCCGCTAATGTTTATCACCAAGTTGGTTTACTGGGAAATCTTAACATGGTCACCAACGTTGGGTGACTGGAAGCTCTTCCATTTATGAAATGGATCAGCCTCAACCACACGTTGTATCTCCTGAAATGCCGCAATTTGGAGGCCAAAAGCTTGACAAGCCATGGAAATAGAACTTGCATTTTATGCCTTGGGAGGAAACGGACTCACCTGTCAAAGTCATAGGGCTTAGCATTACTTTTGCAAATTCCAGATTAATATATGAATTTATTTCATCCAAGATGAATGCTCATTAGATACATTTTTGTTTAACACCAGTTTTTTCTAGGTGGCTGTTTTATGAAAATAAAACCATTGCGGAACAAAGATCTGTAAAAAAATGTACTGTATGCCCTATCCATATATTGGATAGCTCAGTATCCATTATTGCCATGTGAAGTGTTCCTGGCTGGTTATTATTTTATTTTATTTTAAGCTAGCTAGGCAGTGAAGGAGGAGAAAGAGTATGGAAATCATAATGCAGGGTTGAATGATCATCACAGTTTTAACTAAGAATTTAAGAAAGGAATATTTGATTCAGCTAAAATATGCATCTTCATGAGCATGGGAAGAACCCTACTGAATCAAACCATCTAATCTACCATCCTGAGTACAAACAGATGCTTCCAGGAAGCCCACTACCAGTACAGTGAGGTCCTCCCTCCCTGTTGCCCCAACAACTGCTGTTGAGTGGCATAGATTGCATATAGCTATCACAACTGTCACAGAATTCCCCTTTTAAGGCCATCTGACGTACTGGTCATTGCCACATCTCGGGTCAGATAAACCATGCACACTGATTACGTATTATGTAAATAGGGATTTTATTTGGTCTATCCTGAATTTGCCACCACTCAGTTTAATTGGATTTTTCAACCCAAGTCTCTCTCTGGGTGTGCATGCACACACATATCACAGAATTGTAGGGTTATAGATTTGGAAGGGACCCTGCGGATCATCTAGTCCAACCCCCTGAAATGCAGGAATATGCAGCTGTTCCATACGGGGATCGGACCTGCAACCTTGGCATCATCAGAAGGCCTTGTACACCTTCTTCTGGCAACTCCTGCAGCCAAGCTGGAGGCAAATGTACTGCTCTGTTTTGGAGCCCATCAGTGAGGCCAAGAGGGGAGTATTGTCGTCTGGGCAGTCCAAGACTTCCATACACATTGCCCAGGCTTGCACCCCAGGAAGGTCACATTGGTTTTGCTAAACAGCGGTTTGACTTCACCCCCAGAGACGCACTCCATTGTCTCTTGAGATGCCAACAAGGAAGCCAGGAGGAGGAAGGAGTAAGCAGCTGAGCTAAGAGCCTCATGCACAAGAAGGAAAGAGCAGAGAAACATAAATGGGAGAAAAGAAGAGTCATAAAGGCACAGATTGAGTGGCAGAACATTGAAAAGAAGCTTTATGTACACAAACATTATGAGCACTCATTTATTCTTGATGCTTCTTATTATTAGTCTCTTTTTATTTTCTGATCTTCGTAAGTGATGGCCAGAAAACCAGAAAACAAAGCACTGTCAGCCACTCTGCAAAATATATATTTATTTTCACAAACCTGGATGAAGTCAAATATTGTAAGTGGTAGTAGGTCATCCAATATTGCTATATCCTTTGAGAATCTGTTAAGTATTCCACCTACAGGTTGAAGAAAATGAAATTATATAAGAGGAGGAGATTATTCCTAATATGAGCAAAGTTTATTAATATATCAACTATACATATAACCTTTCTTAGTAGTAATAATTTCTGAGTACTTAAAAAAAAATGTGTGAAGTTTTGGAGAAAATTTAGCACTGAACTGAAACCTACCATAAAAAGACATTTGTTTTCATATAGACAGCAGAACTTTGGCACAGCAGAACTTTGGCACAAGAACATTTGGTCTGAATGATCTACAGTATAAGTAAAATTTTACAAAGGACTGCCTATGTCACATTATATCATATATATGTTGGCCTGTAGCCCAATGCATTACTGTCCACTCAGCATAACATTAAGAAAATGCACTGTTTGTATAGGGGAACATGATCGCATAAGCAAAAACAAAGTTGGAGTAATGGAGCATAAATAACTACCGTATTTTTCCATGTATAAGATGCCCCGATGTATAAGACGCCCCCTAATTTGGGATACTCCAAATTAAGAAAACATCCCTCAGCACTACCTGTGTATAAGATGAGCCCCAACTTTAAACCTAATTTTTTGGTTAAGAAACCTAGTCTTATACATGGAAAAATACGGTGCTTATTATGCACTTGGGAATGGGCCATAGTTTCCCCCACCCCGGTATAAAAGGAGTAACTGGAGAGAAAAGTGACTGGTTTGGTAAGGCACAATCCAAATCCCAGGTCTGCCACGCTAGAGGGGGCTCGGATGAGGTGGTGATGTCCTTCTGCCCTGTACATGTGTTAAAAGTCTTATCCTCCTTTTTACCTGGCTGCCCTAATTTAAAAGTTTCTACCCTAATAGTGGACAATGACCCTACTTTGCTTCCCTAAATTAGTTTTTTCTGGAGTTGTACTCTGCCTATCCTAAACATGTTTATTCAGAGGTCATCTCTTTTGACTCGAGCAATGGTTAAATTCAAACTCAGTGTTGTTTAGGACAACTCTCGGAAGTTACACTGCATTCAACAAGGCTTCCTCTCAGATGTGTGCTGACCTAAATAGCTTTCAACCCAAGTACCGCATTCTAGAGCATGGGTAGGCAAACTAAGGCCCGGGGGCCGGATCTGGCCCAATCGCCTTCTAAATCCAGACGGACAGTCTGGAAATCCGCATGTTTTTACATGAGTAGAATGTGCCCTTTTATTTAAAATGCATCTCTGGGTTATTTGTGGGGCCTGCCTGGTGTTTTTACATGAGTAGAATGTGTGCTTTTACAGTGGTACCTCAGGTTAAGTACTTAATTTGTTCCGGAGGTCCGTTCTTAACCTGAAACTGTTCTTAACCTGAAGCACCACTTTAGCTAATGCTGCTGCCACACCGCCGGAGCACGATTTCTGTTCTCATCCAGAAGCAAAGTTCTCAACCTGAGGTAATATTTCTGGGTTAGCGGAGTCTGTAACCTGAAGCGTATGTAACCTGAAGTGTATGTAACCCGAGGTACCACTGTATTTAAAATGCATCTCTAGGTTATTTGTGCGGCATAGGAATTGGTTCATTTGGGGGGGGGTTCAAAATATAGTCCGGCCCCCCACAAGGTCTGAGGGACAGTGGACCGGCCCCCTGCTGAAAAAGTTTGCTGACCCCTGTAATCTAGAGTAACTGAGAGGAAGCTGATGGGCGAGGTGACATGTGCCACATAGGGAGTGAGATGGTCTATACCTGCTTTCAGTGTGTTGAAGGAAGACATGGGTGCCTGAAGGATGGCGTGCAGCATCTTGCGGTGAAGGGTTTTAGAAACCGAGATGAGAGTATGCACCAGGGGTAGGCCTCGAAAGAGGCCCAAGGCAAGTAAGGTATCAGCCACTCCCACATAAATGTAGAAGATGTAATAGCCGCTTGTCTCTGTAATGATGACTGCATAGCCCTCCACGTCTTGGGAGGAAGCATTTCTTGCCTGTGTTGCATTTGAGCTATCTGAAACAGACAACCTATTGAAAACAAAACAAAGCATAGACTATGATCAATACAGGTCTGAGTTAATTCTTTGTTCTAAAGTTGGGGGCAGAAATCGGAACTTCTGATCTACAGAAAATGGAAACTGAATATTTGGTAAAACTGTAATAATAATAATAATAATAATAATAATAATAATAATAATAATAATATTTCTTTATATCCAGCCCTCCCCAGCCAAAGCCGGGCTCAGAGCGGCTAACAACAGGAAAAATATCACAATTTACATAAAATCACTGTCTATTAATTGAAATACATTCTAAAATCAATTCAGAATCAAATTAATGGCAACCATTGGGCTAGAGTTCTGTGAGGATTACAGCAGGAGAGAGGGGGTCAGACTATGCCTTGGCCAAATGCCTGGTGGAACAGCTCTGTCTTGCAGGTCCTGCAGAAAGATGTCAAGTCCCACAAGGCCCTAGTCTCTTGTGACAGAGAGTTCCACCAGATCGGGGCCACAATAGAAAAAGCCCTGGCTCTGGTTGAGGCCAACCTAACTTCCCTGTAATTTGCAATAGTGGTGAGGAGAATGTCGATTTCAAAGGAAAGTGTTTTAAGTTTTCGCTATGGCAAAGTATATTCATGCTCACTTGTCTCTGTGTGTGAAAGGCAGAGAAGGGATTGGGCATCAATAAAAAGGTATGCAGTGTTGCAAGCCCCACCCACATTTGGCTCTGCCAATCATTTGCTGCGACTCCCAATTGATATTTCCCATGGGTCAAAAAATCTTCACAGAAAAAGAAAGATTGGACATGATAATGAATTTCATATAAGGCAAGGGTGCTTTGAAAATGGTTGCCTTGTACACTGCTGGTTCAGAAAACTAGCTTATTGATAAGCATTTGCTAAGGGACGCGGCTGGCGCTGTGGGTTAAACCACAGAGCCTAGGACTTGCCGATCAGAAGGTTGGCAGTTCAAATCCCCGCGACGGGGTGAGCTCCCGTTGCTCGGTCCCAGCTCCTGCCAACCTAGCAGTTCGAAAGCACATCACAGTGCAAGTAGATAAATAGGTACCGCTCCGGCGGGAAGGTAAACAGCATTTCCGTGTGTTGCTCTGGTTTGCCAGAGGCTGTAGGCTGGCTCCCTTGGCCAATAAAGCGAGATGAGCACCGCAACCCCAGAGTCGGTCACGACTGGACCTAATGGTCAGGGATCCCTTTACCTTTACCTAAGCATTTGCTAAAAATGCAGGTACATCAAAAAATGTTGATTAATGTTAGAACTATAGTAAATATTTGTTGGCATCCATCTGTCTCAAGAGACAATGGAGTGCACCTCTGGGGGTGCAATCAAGCTGCTGGAGAATCACAGCGCCTGCTGTGGCTGCAGAGGCCAGTAACTTGGAACTGCTGCCTCCTGTATTGTTTTTGTGGTGTTAGCAGCACTGAGGTAACCACTCTGAGGTACAAGCCTGGACATTATGTATGGAGGTCCTGGGCTGTCCAGACAACAGGACCTCCCACCCACTCTTGGCCTTGCAGCTGCTGTCCAAAGGAAAGACAAGAGATATGTTTGGCACCAGCTTGGCTGCAGGAGTTGCTGGAAGGAGGAGTGCAAGACACTATCTCACTGTCTTAGGGACTCCACTCCAGAGTGTAGGGTTTGCTCCTTCTTCCAAAGATGTCCCAAAAGACAGGGGAAATGGTTTTTTCCCTCTGGGTTTATTCTCAAAGCCTTTCTCACAAATGAGTAGAGCTGCAGGGCAGCAAAGGTTTAGGATCAGAGCTTTCCTTCTCCTAGTTGGGCTACCTCCCCAGATTGCCGAGCTATAGTAAACAACTAATAACTACTACTACTACTGCTGCTGCTAATAATAATAATAATAAATTTTATTTATACCCTGCCCTCCCCGGCCAGAGCCGGGCTCAGGGCTGCTAACATCAATAAAATTTCAGTAAAAACATAATAAGAAAAAAAGAGAGAGAAAGAAAAAAACAATTTAAAATACAGGTTAAAATGCAATTTAAAATGCAGCCTCATTTTAAAAGTCAAAACCATAAGAGGAGGGAAACATAAGGGTCAGACTGAGTTCAAATCAAAGGCCAGGCAGAACAGCTCTGTCTTGCAGGCCCTGCGGAAAGATGTCAAATATATTTTATATACTTAAAATAATATAATACAATAAACACTCACTTATTGATAATCAATACTCCAGCAAGAGAAGCCGCCACCTGCAAATAAGAAACACATAGTTAATTGTCTGTCATCATCATTTCCTTTTATTAACTTGCTCTTTTTCCAAGAAGTCCAAGGTGGCACACATGTTAAAAACATGACAAGAGCCCTGCTGGATGAAAACAACAGCCCATCTAGCCCAGAAACCTGTTCGTATAGTGGACAACCATCTGTCTAGGGAATTTTGGGAAATAAAATGGTGGTACATGTTTAAAGCAACTTCCTATTTTTATCTAATTCCTTTGTGTATGTGTTAATTTTCGCTTCCCTTTTAAAGTTTACCAGTTTATATTTTATCAACCTTATTTTTACCCTCTGTTTTCTTCTCTGTTTACAGCGCAATGCTAACAATGTCTTAGAAGAAACACTGTGTTAAATAGAGCATGCAGAAAGGTAATTGTTAGGAGGATCACACCATTAATTTCGCACACACTAACAGGTTGTTGTTTTTTAGTAGACTATGGGTCAGACTAGAACATATTTAATCTAGAATCCTCCTGCACTGCGGGTTAGGAGTGCCAGTGGCTCCCTTCTGCTGCTATCACTATGAAAAGAATTATACTAACACTGCTTTCATTTATAGTAGCTTAAGCAGAGTTAAGTTAAAACAGAGTTAATATACTCACCTCAATTAGAAAAATAACTACACATATAATTAACACAATAATCAACTTCTTGTGGACAGTAATATATCTGAAGTATGTATTCCATGTAGTAACAGCATTCATGGTCTCTGAATCCTCACAAAAATATTCCTGGAAAAATAATGGACAAGAACACAATTAGAACCAGTGCTTTCTTTCTAGAAAAATAGGTCCCGGTACTCACCATGAAATTGTTACAATAAGAGCAACACTTTTTAACAACAAAAAGAGGTGCTGTTACTCTGTACCCTTGAGTGCCCACTGAAAAAAGCACTCATTAGAACTATCTGAGTAACATAATCTTTTGTTGGCACCTTATTCAAAGGAATGAGAGCTGACTATTGTTGAGATGTGTATAAAACTTTTAAAATTTCCAGCTGTCTTCTAAACAATATGATATACTTGAAAATTCCTGACATCTCATTGTTTTCGGATGTAAAAATGGTATCGGGGGGATTTTTTTCAGGGAAACCCTGGATGTATGGCAACGTGATGGAAAAAGCAGCTCCAAAAGCTTAAAAATCAGTATTTCGGGGGAAGGTCCCCCCCAAAAGGTGAACAATTTCTAAAAGGCTCAACAATTTTGCATGTGCCAGGAATTTAACTTTTCTGAAATATGGCAGCCCTACAATATGATGCTCACACAATAAGATGCTTAAGAATATTTGCCCAGTCTATTTCTTTGCATTCATACTTCTAACTTTTTTATTTAAAAAAAACCATTGAGGAGCTGCAATGAAGGAGAAGATTTTGACAATAGTACTGCTCAAGTGTTGGGTCTATTCGCATTCAAACAATGCATGGTTGTGGGGAGTGAAGCCACACTTACCATCCGAGCTCCTAGGACCTTGCACACTCCACTCTGGATTTTTACACGGGCAGGATTGTTGGGGGCAGTACACATAGACCTGCAGCCCTTCTTTGAATGTGAGTAAATCCAACACCTGAGTAGGACTATTACCGTGAGAAGAATCTCCCTGAGATCATTAATTACATTTTCAAATGTGAAATCAAAGGGGTACGTGATACAAGAATGCTCTACTGGGTGTTCAGTCATAGAGGACCATGTTACGTAGATCATGGGTAGGCAAACAAAGACCCAGGGGCCGGATCTGGCCCAATCACCTTCTAAATCCAGCCCGCAGACAGTCCGGGAATCAGAGTGATTTTACATGGGTAGAATGTGTCCTTTTATTTAAAATGCATCTCTGGGTTATTTGTGGTGGTGTTTTTACATGAGCAGAATGTGTGCTTTTATTTAAAATGCATCTCTGGGTTATTTGTGGGGCATAGGAATTCATTCTCCCCCACAAAAAAATATAGTCCAGCCCCCAAGGTTTGAGGGACAGTGGACCGGCCCCCTGCTGAAAAAGTTTGCTGACCCCTGACACAGATACTGGGAACTGAAGCATATCTAACAACAATCTTCCAGAAGAGCAACCATGTTTGTATGTTTGCTGATAAAATAGTCTTTCAGCAATGTAAAAGAGTAGCCAGGTTACTATGGGATAAGCTTTCATGGGCTGAATTTTATGAGGTGGATGGTATATAAATGCACATCTGCCAACAGTAATTTGAACCACGTACCTTTAAATCCTCTTCATTAAGCTCCTCGCTTATTTCTGCCACACTGTCCATAGACAAGCGCCTGGCATAGATATCTGTCTCGCAAGACGAATGGGCTACTGACATTTTACGTATGGATACGTTGCCCTTTTTGTAAAAACTCTGACGTTGGTGAACTGATGTTCGGGTCATCAAGTTAAGCACAGACTGTCTTCTATGTTCTCTAAACGTGGGTCCTGCATTGATCACATTGCTGCGTGGCAGAATTGCCTCTCCTTGTTCAGAGTCCGGTACCAACGAAAACCTTCTTTCTACGGGTTTCCCAAGGCCTTCTTCTATACCATTGACCTGAAGAGGAGTTTTCTGCATAAAGGAGAACTTCCTGCTAGAATTCAGCGCATTCATGACCGAGTTCTTCCTTTTATCCACAAAGTTTGAGGTCTGTTTAAAAGACGTTCTCTTTATTTCGTTTGGTGCGCCCATGCTGTCGCTACCAATAGAAAGTCTCCGCAGTGTTTCGCTTAGAATGGAGTTCCTTCGATCTGTGCTGAACTGATCAAAACCATCAAATCCCATCAGCTCAGAGCTAAAGTTGGGTCTCTGACCCTGAAGTTCAGAAAAGGTCCCGTAGAAATAACAGCTTCCTTCGTGTAAAATTAGTATCTTGTCTGCTATTTTCAAATGTTCCAGCTTCGATGTAACAAGTATTCTAGTTTTATTGACAATAAGTTTGCAAACACAGCTTCGCAAAAAGAAGAGGGGGAAACAATTAGAGATTTCAAGGAGGGTAATCATTGCTTATTTTCTGTCCAATTTTGCTGATCTTCTTTGAGTGCTTTCCAATTTAAAAGCAACAACCCAGATTCATTTAGCCAAGATACAATTTGAAGAGCAAAAGAAAGTATGTCACTCAAGTAATTGTGCACTGAGGACTCTAGCTAGGTATCTGAATATCATAGCCACCAGCACTGGGTATATGGGGCACAGGGAGCTCCAGCCTCCTCAATATTTTGAATCAGGGTGCCCACTCACCCCCAATATTGAGGGGGCCAACATCCCCTACCACCCCGGGCACCCTCCATGTGATCCAGCCCCTGCCTGTTTTTTTTTTAAGACTCAGTTAAACAATTATTTACACACAAACATAGAAGAGAAGTGTGTTCTTTTAAATGTCATTAAGTGGCTGATAACAGCTAAGGTGAGGTCAGCAAACCAACACAAAGGGTTATAGCACATCCTGGGATGATCTACAGAACTACTGAAATTCAGACTAAGAAGCTTGGAATGATCATGAGGGTTTATTGCAATCCAATCAGTTACAATATCCATAGAATAATGTGCATTTCATGATGTTCTGAACCTTACCAAGCCTACTCCTAAAAGCATTAAGCATTTGCACAAAATCAAATTGTACATTAGAAAATCTGTTTCTTGGGTTTGGGTGCTGCTTTGCACAAATTCTTTTGCATTATGTTGGCATAATACCCTGTGAATTTATTTATTAAATAAGCAGATTTTGTTTATTAAATTTATTTATTTATTTATTTAATAAAATTTATTTATTAAATATGTCAAAATATACTATACCTTTCAAATATTTCTTTCTCTGTTAACATGTCTAGATAACCGAAAGGGGAATCCAAGAGATACAAATCAGCATCTTTATATACTGCTCTAAATAAAGGACATAAAAATGAAATTAGCTCCCATTAAAAGTAAATGCTAACATTTAATTTATATTTGGAATGTTTCATCAGAATATTTTTTCTATTAGTATATGCAATAAAAACATCACCCAGAGAATCCAGTATTGTGATCACGTAGGCTTTATAATCCACCATATTAACATTTAATTTCAGGAAACAATTACAGTCTGAATTTTTGAACGCCAAGGTGCCTCTGCTGCAGCACCACCGGACCTGCCTGCATCTGCCCCCGTGGCAACAAAATATGTTTCTCGCATATTGGTTTCTACAGCCACAGCAGGCACTGTAACCTTCCAACACTTTGATTTCACCCCCAATGGCGCATTCTTCCATTGTCTCCCAAGACAGACAGATGCCAGCAACAACCGATACCAACCACTTATCCATTGACACGCCACATACAAGCATGGTGCTTTGCTTGGATCTTAAATCCTCGGTGATTAAATTTGAATTTTGCCATTGTTGGTGAATACGGTGGCAATCATGTTTCTCCAGAATAAGCTCAAAATGTAAACAAGAAGTAAATTAGCCCATGAAGGTGCTGTAGACATATTTTCTATCTATGTGATTAAAGAGGTCCCATATAAATGGTATCTACATGTTATACTGGATGTGGGTGGTGCTGTGGGTTAAACCACAGAGCCTAGGACCTGCTGATCAGAAGGTCGGCGGTTCGAATCCCTGCGACGGGGTGAGCTCCTGTTGCTAAGTTCCTGCTCCTGCCAACCTAGCAGTTCGAAAGCATGTCAAAGTGCAAGTAGATAAATAGGTACCGCTCCGGCGGAAAGGTAAACGGTTTTTCTGTGCGCTGCTCTGGTTCGCCAGAAGCAGCTTAGTCATGCTTGCCACATGACCCGGAAGCTGTACACCGGCTCCCTCGGCCAATAAAGCGAGATCAACGCCGCAACCCCAGAGTTGGTTGCGACTGGACCTAATGGTCAGGGGTCCCTTTACCTTTACCTTACATGTTATACCGGGGAAGGATCTGACTATTCCAGCTCTACAATTCTCTTATTCTATTCCAGTTCTCTTAGTTTTAGTCATATAACCCTCATCTGAAAGCTGCCACCTATTCCTGTAGTGTATTACTTCAGTTGAAATGGGAGCATCACCAACAATTCTAGTTTAAATAAGGACTGTGCTGCTAGCGACAATTCTGTGCTAAAACCACTACCTCCCGTGTGCTTCCCATAAGTGCTGAGGAAATGCCTGGCTGAGCTTGCAATGGGAGTAGTTGCACTAGTGAATAATGCAATGCTGAAAACTTTGGGCAGACATTGCACCCATTTTCAGAGGCAGGGATGATTTCAAACATTATAACAATGGGAACCTGAATGCATTAGTTCTTGCAGAGTGGAAACTGCTAGTTGCAACAGGGGAGGAAAACGGAGTGTAGGATTATTTCTGATGCCTCCCTTTAAATGCCAGAACTCTGGAAAAGGCTGGAATTTCATACCATGGAACTAGAAAGCTGTATTTGAAAACATTAAAAATTTAGCAGCAATTTTAGGCACCAGAAGTTTTTCAATGAGTTGTAAGAAAGCAACAAGGTTCTGAATTTATAAAACCAAATCCTTACCTTGCATATGAATGTGAGACTTCCATTAATCATGAGAAATTGCATGCTGATAACAAAACAGGTATGGGCTGTATTTATTAAAAACATCATACAATTATTTCAATTCACCTGGCAAGAGAGATCCTGGCTCGCTGACCACCACTGAGAGTGATCCCACCTTCTCCCAAAACGGTGTCATCTTTTTCTGGAAACTTCGAAATGTCCTGTTGAAACATTTTATAAAAGATTTTTTTTTCAGATTACACCACAGCTTCTCAATTTATATCAAATGGAGCAATTCTAAGTCATAAAAATGAGCGACTGAGGGCAAATTCACACAACTTCTTTGCCATTTTAACCAGATCTGGTTGGGAGCAATCTCTCTTTAGAGCTCTTTGCAACCCAATGGGCTCTTCAGAATCCTGACTAATCTAATCATACACAGGATTTGGCCACTTTACAGCTCACCCCAGCTACCCATAACTTATACAGATGCCAATTGGCTCCAGTCTCCCTTCATTGCAATAACTGCTTAATTGTTTCTAGCCTATGTTTTTTTGTTATTTGGCAAGCAACTAATCCATTAGATGAGCATTCCTCTTCTCCCATTAAGCTTAGTTTATGCGGTAGCCTTTTGTGATGGACATGGCAGACATTTGATATAATGCAGAAAATGTAATTTCCCAGTCATTCATTTAGTGGAATGGGACACAGTTTCTTAGCAAGCACACATGGTGGACTTTAAGAACTCACCAGCTTCCATCCTGGTGGCTGGTTGTTTTTAATTAAGCCCTAGAAATTATTGCCATCTCTATTTGACTGGTATTATTTTTAATGTACAGTGGTGCCCCGCAAGACGAACGCCTCGCGAGACGAAAAACTCGCAAGACGAACCAAGGGGCGGCAACGGGGAGAAGCGATTCTCCCCGCTGCCCCTTCCCTTGCTTTAAAACAGGTCCGGGGACAGAGGGGAAGGCCCGCGGCGCTTCCCCTCTGTCCCCGGACGGTCTCCATAGGAACGCATTGATTGATTTTCAATGCATTCCTATGGGAAACCGTGCTTCGCAAGACGAAAAACTCGCAAGAAGAAAAAACTCGCGGAATGAATTAATTTCGTCTTGCGAGGCACCGCTGTACATTCTTGGGTGAGGATCTGTACAGTGGTGCCTCGCAAGACGAAATTAATTCATTCCGCGAGTTTTTTCGTCTAGCGAATTTTTTGTCTTGCGAAGCACGGTGTCTGGAAAGTTTTGGAAAAGCTTCAAAAATCACCAAAGTCTTCAAAAACCTCAAAAAAGGCTACCACACCGCGTTCTATGAGTTGCTCCTCGAAGTCAAGTCGCAACTGTATTAACGGTGTTAAGAAAAAGGAAACAAACTTGCAAGACGTTTCCGTCTTGCGAAGCAAGCCCATAGGGAAATTCGTCTT
Organism: Podarcis liolepis; assembly: GCF_965112155.1. Lineage (NCBI taxonomy): Eukaryota > Metazoa > Chordata > Lepidosauria > Squamata > Lacertidae > Podarcis > Podarcis liolepis. The sequence goes on along the minus strand of NC_139562.1, from coordinate 54,629,553 downwards.
GCGAAGCAGCTCAAAAAACGCAAAACCCTTTCGTCTAGCGAGTTTTTCGTCTTGCGAGGCATTTGTCTTGCGGGGCACCACTGTACTTCATTTGGGATAAGACTTCCAAAATTTTAAATACTCCCCCCAAAAAAACCATTTAGGGTAAAATAGGTTGTGATGTTCGCATCAGAGTAATAGGAGATCATCATGCACAGACTAATAGCAGACAAACAAGCACTGCCCATATTCTGTTTCCTCTGGAGTAGATAACAGCACATGTTGCTTTGCTTTCTTCCTTGGGAAAGGCTGCACATCTGCAGTAGAGCAGAGAGGACCACATGCACAATGCTACGACTCTTACCAGCTCTAGACCATGAGACAACCCTTGTACCTTTAGGAATTCCCTCTGCTGCAGGAAAAATCCATTGCACTTTTGAGTAAATTATCTAAAGCAGGGGTCAGCAAACTTGTTTAGCAGGGGGCCGGTCCACTGTCCCTCAGACCTTGTGGGGGGCCAGACTATATTTTTGGGGGTCGAATGAACAAATTCCTATGCCCCACAAATAACCTAGAGATGCATTTGAAATAAAAGGGCCCATTCTACTCATGTAAAAGCATGCTGATTCCCAGTCTGAGGGCTGGATTTAGAAGGTGATTGGGCCGGATCCGGCCCCCAGACCTTAGTTTGCCTACCCATGATCTAAGGCTAATTGTTCTGTAAGATGTTTATCCCCTTTTCCTGCCCTACGTTTGTTTTAGTTTCATCTTTCAGTCTTTGGGGTCATTATGCTCTGCTGGATTTGATTAGGTGGTCAGCTACTAAGACAAATACGCTACCAGCAATTTAAACTCTGGTTTGCTTTGTAAATAAACACAATAATCCTGGGCTTCCTTCAGTTTTTCTCTTTCCTGATTCTCCAAACATTGATTTGGTTATTTTCTGAATGTTTTTTCCCCTCCACAGTTTCAGCATTAATTTCACTGTGGGTACTTAAGCTGGAGACAGCAGTCTAGTCTGTTTTGTAAGCTGCTGGGACTCTTTTGAAGATAACCTGCGTATCTGACAAACTTAACTATAACATACCCATAGGGACAAAAGCAAGTCTCATATTTCCTCTGATCATTGACAGTGAGAGTCATATACAAAAGGAGAATCCTGTTAGCATCCAAATCAGAATCCCAATCCTAGTCAGAAGAAAGAAGGCCTTCTTATGTTCACTGGGACTCGATATATGAAGTCTAACAGGGATGCGGGTGGCGCTGTGATCTAAACCACTGAGCCTCTTGGGCTTGCCAATCAGAAGGTCAGCGGTTCGAATCCCCTCAACAGGGTTAGCTCCCGTTGCTCTGTACCAGCTCCTGCCAACCTAGCAGTTTGAAAGCACGCCAGTGCAAGTAGATAAATAAGTATTGCTGTGGTGGGAAGGTAAACGCCGTTTCCGTGCACTCTGGTTTCCATCACGGTGTCCCGTTGCACCAGAAGCGGTTTAGTCACGCTGGCCACATGACCCGGAAAGCTGTCTGTGGACAAACACTGGCTCCCTCAGCCTGAAAGCAAGATGAGCACCTCCCTAGCTGCCTTTGACTGGACTTAATCGTCCAGGGGTCCTTTACCTTTACCTATATGAAGTCTAAGGCTAATTAAGGAACATACAAAAATGAGGGGGAAGTTTAGATTGGCAGGCAAGCAGAAGACCGGCTGGCCACTCTGAGAATAGATTGCCGAACTAAATGAGCCTTAGACCTGGTTCTCTTCCTATGTTCTTAAGGGGGAAAGTAAGATTGTGAAACAATTTTCTTGAGATATTTCCTAACTTGTCTGTGAGTATCACGAATTGCCAGGTTTTCTGAGACCTTTATCAAAGTTCATCGAGGCCTTCTCAATGTCCACTGTATAGTTCTGAGGGAGAAAATTGCATTGGAGTCTACTTCTCCTTAAGCTCTCAAGCCAATCATGTTTCTTTAAAGTTTCAGTTGCTCCCTTCCCACCAGCCTTGAGTACAGTTTTAAGATTGTCAAGGACTGTTCCTAAATACTATACTCAGTGCCAGACATAATGCATTCAGCGTCCCTGGTAAAATCCTGCATTTGTTTTAATAAATAGAAATATAGGTCCTTTTCTGAGGGAAACACCACAAACCTTGATGTATTTCTGGTTCCATCTCAAATATTTTTGGATTGAAAAGTACCACTAATGAGGTCTTTCAACACTGCAAACACTAATTCAGAGTACAACAAGTAAAATGTTCCACCCTGCAGAATGTGCTTTAATGTATCTTAAAAGGAATTTTTTTCTCCTATCTCAAAACCCAGAAAGTTATGCAAGCTATTTGCTTTCTCGTCCATCTATGCATAATTGTATTTGATAAAGCTACCTCGCACATCTCCTTCAATCCTTCAAGTGAAATTTGATGGTACATTCTTTGGAACGGATTGAACACTGGTCAAAGGAGATAGGGGCTATTAATGATTGGGTTTCCTGACATGAAAACTAATTGAGGTACGAATGGGGGAATGATAGTCTGACCTTTCACTTTACCTGCACCAAGTAGTTTGCTGCTTCAAATATACATACATGAGAAAGGTAATATAGGTAAAAGGTAAAAAGGTAAAGGACCCCATGATGGTTTAAGTCCAGTCAAAGGCAACTATGGGGTTGCTGCACTCATCTCGCTTTCAGGCCGAGGGAACTGGCGTTTGTCCACAGACAGCTTTCCAGGTCATGTGGCCAGCAGGTCTAAAGCGCTTCTGGCACAGCAGAACACCGTGACAGAAATGTCATTTACCTTCCTGCCGCAGCAGTACCTATTTATCTACTTGCACTGGCGTGCTTTTAGATCACAGCACCACCCGCATCCCATCAGAAAGGTAATATATGAACTATGACTTACAGGTATGAGATGAGCAAGCTGTTCAGCATTCCATATTACTTGCTTAGTATAGCAATGTGATACATGCACTTTTGCAAATGCTAGTTAATAGACACTTCTGATAAAAATATTTTAAGCGCTGTTACTAGCTCTACATCTTCTGTCTCATCCCTATTCTTTTCCTTCTATTCAGACCCAGAAGATTTATAGCTTACCTGGCTGAGCCATTTGCAGGTTATGCAACACAACCTATCCATCACGAAAACATAATTTCAGGGAATTTCTGCTTTAATTATTTTGTTGGCAAAGCCTGACTTTAATGAACAGACAGACTTTGGAAGTACAGCAACCTCAAGCAAGAATTGGATTTCTACAATTTCAACAGCCATTTCAAAATTTCAAGATTCAGCCAAAGAGACAACAGACATGCATATAAATTAGTATAAATTTTACTATAACATTATTGTGGCTGTTTCCTCTTAACAGAATGCATAATATTTGATTCTTAGATTTACTGTCCTAGTTATGGGACAGTTATACCTTATTATACGTAAAAATTCAGAGGGTTAGTTCTCTACAATGTAATTGAAATCATTCTTGCAGCTGATGACAGGTTCCACAAGAGTATGACACATCTCAGGAAAATATTGTCTCGCTATCCCATTCTCATTTATTTTATCATGCTTTGACTAGATGTGTCAACAACTATATTTCTCTCTCTCTCTCTCTCTCTATATATATATATATACATGAATTTGATGCCCATATTGACCTTAACTAAATTGTAAGCCCAGTGTTGTTTTGAAATTTTAATTTTACCGGTAATTATAAATACAAGTTGCTTTATGATTTGGACACATTTTAAATCATTCACCAGTCAAGGCTGTGCAATGAGATCTAAGTAGAAGAGGACTGTACCTTGAACAGGGAAATTAAAGCATTAGGGTTCATATAGCCTTGTGATGAATGAGGAAAATACTGAATACAGTACAGTACTAATAAATTATAAGTGCTTCTTTGAATTTTAAAAATCTTATTCAGCACTTCTTATACAGTACTGCCATTAGCTATATGTACCCCTGCAGCTTTTAACCACATTCACGTACTACAAGCAAGAAGAAAATATTAAAGACAAACCTCTTCTAACTGACAGGCTTTGATGACACTCTTGTATCGGAATTCATCATAGGAAACCCCAAAGATGATGTTTTCTTTAATTGTTCCAGGCATGATCCATGATACTTGAGGGCAAAAGGAAATCCTTCCACTGTGTTTAATTTTACCTTCCAAAGGCTCCAGCTCTCCCATAATCATCATCAGGAGAGAAGTCTGTTATTGAGATTTATAATAATTAACATTCATTCTTTAATAAAGAGGTGTGTGCAACAAGATCTAAGGGACGCGGGTGGCGCTGTGGGTTAAACCACAGAGCCTAGGACTTTCCGATCAGAAGGTCGGCGGTTCGAATCCCCCCGACGGGGTGAGCTCCCGTTGATCGGTCCCAGCTCCTGCCCACCTAGCAGTTCAAAACCATGTCAAAGTGCAAGTAGATAAATAGGTGGGAAGGTAAACGGCGTTTCCGTGCGCTGCTCTGGTTTGCCAGAAGCAGCTTAGTCATGCTGGCTACATGACCCGGAAGCTGTACACTGGCTCCCTCGGCCAATAAAGCGAGATGAGCGCCGCAACCCCAGAGTCGGTCACGACTGGACCTAATGGTCAGGGGTCCCTTTACCTTTACCTTACAACAAGATCTAGCAGCCATGACTATTCTAAGTTTGCAACTTTGTACAATATGTTTATATCAATAAATCTGAAAGGATGGGGTTTTATGTGCATGGTTTGGCAGATTCATTTCAATACAATTCAAAATGCAAAAGGGTGAAAAGTCTGAAAATCATCCTTGCAAGCTCAGAAAATAGCCTGTCAATCATAGAAGTCTTTCACATTTACAGAGTAAACCTCAATGCCCCTGTGAATCTCTGATGAGTCAGGCAAAGCATTAGGTGTAAATTAATCATAAACCCAGAGATATGACTATTTGTTCAACCTTGAAAAAGCGTAATTAATTTGTGTAACTTTTTAATTGATCCTATTAATGATTTGGCTTGGTGTGACATTTCCTGCAATACTTCTCTGTAAAACAGTACAAGAGCACAGCTAGTGATTCATTCTAGCTTGAAAGCCCTTCAGGAAGCTATTGATCGTGACTTCAGAATACACTTGCCATGGTTTCTGAGTTAATTAGTAGCTAATAGTAACCTTGTGGCACTTAGTGCACATCAAAGTGGTAAGAAATATGAGGAAATATCATACATGTTATCAAAGGTACTCTAAATGCAAGCCGCCTTCAGAAATTAGCCTCCATGCATTCCCTTCATTTTTTCTTTGAATGCTGTGAAAGCTAATTTCTAAAGGGGGTCTACTTGTCACAGAATGCCTTTAGTTAGTAAAACAGTCACAAAACTTTATTTTAAAACTTCTGCATCTCCAACAGAGGTGGGCTTCCTGTGACACAACTTGAGAACTTAGGTCAGCGGTTCTCAAATTTTTGTTCTGAAAGTGTGGACCAGAGAAAAAAGATTTGAGAACCACTGTCTTAGGCACTGCGGCTAAGTTGTGACTTGATGAGTTAGTTATCGAGAATAACTGGAGTCAGGGCTGGTGCAAGATGCAAAAGCAAACAAAATACCCTTTAAAGTTTAAAAACCTTCCTGCCCTTTTAAATATTGTGTAGAAAAGGTAAAGGTAAAGGGACCTCTGACGATTAGGTCCAGTCATGAACAACTCTGAGGTTGCAGCGCTCATCTCACTTTACTGGCCAAGGGAGCCGGTGTACAGCTTCTGGGTCATGTGGCCAGCATGACTAATCCGCTTCTGGCGAACTAGAGCAGTGCACAGAAATGCTGTTTACCTTCCCGCCGGAGTGGTACCTATTTATCTATGTGTGTGCCATCGTGTCTACTTCCAGACTATCTTTCTGCCGTTAAAAAGAATGCATCATTTAATATCACAGAATTAATCGGGATGGTTTGCGGTCAGGCCGCCTAGACTCCCACCTCAGCGTGAGGGCAGGACAGCGTCCCATGTCATGCTGGGAGAGACCCCGGCCATGTCAGGTTACCAGGTGGCCAATCAGGTTGCTTGGGGGCGTGGCTGGGGCCAATTTAAGCTGCGGCGCGACTCTGAGGCTTACCTTTCAGCCTCGCACCACGGATATCCCACCCTCCCATCCTTTTTTCAGGTCGCGTCACTGGCCTTGCTATGATCTTCAATTGGTCACTGTTGAGGGGCCTGGTAGGACTTTTTTCCATTTGGCAAATTGGCACCAGCCACTTGGTTTTGGCCTACCTCATAGCAATCGTCACAATGTTGTAAGGTTTGGCGGTCAGGCATTGGAGTAGTGATGTGTGGGGGAGGGGAGGTGCGGCCATCTGGGGAATCCAGGGGTGTGGATCTTGTCCAATGCCTGGGGAGGGACTAGGGCCATGCCACGACCCCAGCAGGAACCCAGGGTGCTCAAGTCGATCCACATCGGCAGGGCTCCCCCTACTGGTGGTTTACCTTTACCAGACTTCCTGCAAGGCAGGAAGGAGTCAGGTATAGTCTGTTGCTGCCAATGCCTAAGCCAATACCGCTCACATTCTGTAACCAATAAAGTTGTGGCCTAAATTTTGCCCGTTAACATTAACCTAAAATCTGGGTCCTTCTGTCTTTATTCTCCTGGGGGGGGGGTGTCTTGGGGGCCTCGACATGCAAATATTTCAGCAGTCCGCCATCGGTACCTTTCCTGCTCCAGTAGACCCTGCAACAGCCAGCATCTCTCCCTTTTCAATTCTGAAGTTGATGTCCTTAAGGACAGGAGTAAAATGAAGTTGGAAGTTGCTGAAGAAGAGACCATCACTAGCAGTGGATATTTTCCTGTCGCCATTTTCCTGCTGTGCTTTTGCAAAGAACTCCCCAGATCCCTGCAAAGAGGAAAAGCAAATGCTCAGAATTATAGAGCAGCGACAAGGAAGTGCATGTATAAATGAGTTCTCTAAAGAAAACGCTTTCATATTATGTATCTGCATTATTATTGAATTAAAATAATTCCATATGTTCTGATGTTTGCTATTTTCAATGCTGACATTTTGGAGATGGACCCTAATTTAAAAACTGTAGTATATTTATTGTATATTCATGAAGCCACTTCTTTGTGCTCCTTGTACAAACACACCCACCCACCCACCCAAAGACGAACTTCTCTTCTTCCTTGCATTGAATTCCCACCCTGTCACATCACCTGCATTTAAGAAATATCGCAGCATGGTTGCCAACTATGGTTAAGGTTTACCAGATTTCCCATATCATCTGGAAATCATAACTGGAAATGGATTCTGAGTTGGAAGAAAATCTGGCTTAACTTGATGTTAACCGCTAACCTTGGTGTAGATGTATTGAATATCCACAGTTAGCCGGATATATGTTCTGATATCAATCAAGCAATTCCATACTCTATATCAAAACCCGCCCCAATCCCTCAAATTGGTATGCAAAGGTGAATCAAACTTTTTTTTAAATGTTATTATAGTCCATTATTGGGGTTATCAGGGCGGAGTCTAGAAAAATGAGTGTTTTTCTTGGAAAGCTTGGATAAAGGGAGAGATGAGGAGGCAACTTCTTTTCCCTTTTTCCCACCATCTGCCTATGTAATGAGACACTGGCATGTATTAGAAGATGCACCTATATTGCAACACCAGTCAATATTTATATGCCATGTTAGTTGTATGGTGTAGTGTTGAGAGTGTTCCTCACATGGCAATTCAGCTACCTGGGTGGTCTTAGTTGGGCCAGTAGCTATATCTCAGCCTAACCTCCTTGACAAGATTGTTGTGAGGATAAAGGATGGCATCTCAAGGGGGAGGGAACCACTTATGCCAACCTGAGATTATTGGAGGAATGGTGGGACAAAAATTACCGTATTTTTCGCCCTATAGGACGCACCGTCCCATAAGGCACACCTAGTTTTTTGGGGGGGAAATAAAGGGGGGGGTTATTTTTTCCCCAGGCGCGGGGCTGGGGCGGGGGAGGCCCGAGCTTCCCCCGACCCCAGCCCCCAAACAGGCAGCTCTCTGCAAGCCGTGGGAGCCCAGCGCTGGCTCCCGCTGCTTGCGGAGAGGTCCGTGAAGCCTGGACGCGCTGATCCCAGCGCGCGCAGGCTTCGGCATGCAGGCAACTCTCCGCAAACAGCAGGAGCGCTCCCGCTGCTTGCGGAGAGGTCCGCGAAGCCTGGAGAGCGAGAGGGGTCGGTGCGCACTGACCCCTCTCACTCTCCAGGCTTCAGCGAAAGCCTGCATTCGCCCCATAGGACGCACACACATTTCCCCTTCATTTTTGGAGGGGAAAAAGTGCGTCCTATAGGGCGAAAAATACGGTAATTAAGACACCAGATGGTTTTAAGGATTTTTTGTTGTTGTTTTGCACAGAACACACAAGCTAAATGGTAAAACATGGACAGCAATATATCCTGGAATTTTTGCAACCTCCCCCTCCCCCCAGTAAGCTTTCATTCATTCATATTGAACTAATTAATGCATTAGGTTTGCCATGGTTGTTTGTGGCTGGGCACTTGTCCCTTCTATAACTATATCTGATGCAGAAATTTATCAGGTGAAGCTTTACGCAGCATGGACACAGAATAACAGTGCAGTCTTCGCCTGCTGAACATCAGCTTGTCTTGTAGTTATTAAAGGCACATGAAACAGTTAATATAATAAGGGGCAATCCTTTTAAAAGAAACTCTAAGAACTCGGCAAAAATGATCAAAATTTCAGATTTACCTCATCCCAGAAGGCTGTTACTTTATCCAGCTCAAGCCCTGTGGTTGTTAAATTATACTCCAGAGTTTTGTATTCTTCTTTTTGCAAGAAATCCTGTAAATTTAATTTAAAGTTTTTCAGGCGCCAATACATATAATGCAGCATACTAAATTCTGACCACAGAACATGTCTTTTAAAACATTTTCTTGTTCCAGCACAAATTACTTTTAATTAAAAAGAAGGCGGTTGTTAATGGACAAAGTCTATCCACGCCAGTGAATATTCATCTTCAGATGGAGACTCCCTACATAACATGCAAGTGAGATGGCAAGATCATCATAACTGCACATATGAACCGGCTATGTCACCCTTTGTTTTTGGTTCCTTAACGCTATCTCCCCCTCTCCACCTATCAACTTAAAGACCTCCAATAAGAATTTAACCTTACACTTTTGCACTTGAGTCTAACTGCAGGTAGATCTAAACACAGGAAAAACCCACTATAAATAAGTCAGAAATTAGATCGTTTTAACAAAAGAAAAAATCTCTATGGAAAATCACATTTTAATATTTCCTGCTCTCTGCCGCCATCTGGTGTTGCATGTTTATAGTGCATTCAAATCATTGTTTCTTCACTAATGTAGCTGAGTCCTGCATGTAGAAAGAGGCCCTGTCATGTATTACTCATGCAAAGGGGCAACACAAAGGCAATACAAAAGCACTTTGAATTGGGCCCAGAAACCAATTTGCTCAAACTGTTTTGGCCCAGTGAGCAACCTGGTCGCTGAATTCTACACCAGCTGAAGTTTCCAAACCATCCTCAGAGGCAGCCCCGTGTATAACATGTTGCAGTAATCTAACCTAGAGGTTACCAAGGCCACCTGAGCCTCGAGCAACAACAGGAGATTCAGAAGTTCAACCATCTTAGTACCCACACCTTCAGAGGGAGTGCAACTCTTTCAACAGCAAGCAACCGCCCATCCATCCAGCCTAACAGTGTCTCAGTCTTATTTGGATTAGGCTTCAGTTTATTTGCTGTCATCAAATAAAACAAGCGATCACTTTACATACACTCTGAAGGGGGTGCAAACTGCAAACCCACGAAGGTGCACTCAGATGGCTCCCTGCACGCTTGTAATCAGCCTTAAGGTTCATGTTTGTATCCTCTCGACAGCATATCTGAGCATATGTGTAGCACAGATAACAGCAGTTGGGTATTAACTATTCAACACATATTTGCAGTAATAAAGTCTTTCAGCCAAATCTTCAAACCAGGTGTTTCGGCCTGTAAATGCTTAGAATGCACAGAGATGGCGCCATTACACATTCCACGTTTTCCCCATCATTTTATCTTGGTTTAATCCTGAAATAAATGTTGAACCTGGATCTAGACAACCACCTTCTAATATCTGGTCGTCGCATGCCTGTCCTCAGATGCCCTTGGGCACGGCTATTTAAACAAAAATGATCTTGACAATTATGTTTTCCTTTAATGAAATAAAAACTTTGAAGCACCATTTCCAAAACAGAGTTGGAGCATATAATTGTTAAATGACTCAGCGGCTTCTCATTCTACAAGTCTCACCACAAAGAAAATGGTCACTTCCAGGGGTTACAGGGCAAGCCAAGGTTATGTAGGACAGGAGAGTTTACTGTGGACACAGGCCAGCCCAAAGTTAAACAAGTGGCACCATTAGCCATGGATTTTGGGACGCAACTCACCCCCCAATGGTTCTAAACATTTGTGTCCCTGCTTGCAATACCATCATAATGCACCATATTGCCTTAAGAGAGTTTAAAATGCAAAATTGCACGTACTCCAAGCATTATTTTTATTTTATTAGGGTTTGCAAACTGTTTCTTTTTTGTTTGCTTGGGATTTTTTGTTCTAATATTTGGAGGACAGCAGCAAATCCACTCTCTGCATTTATGCTTTGAATGGGTAGAATGGGCCAATGCTTACCTTCCTGACTTTCTGTGTTTTCGTTTCTCTCTAATCTGTCACCTTTTTTTGTCTATGAGAGCTAGGAGGGTTTGTTTTTTTGTTATAATCTTATGTGCACACACTTTGGAACAAGATCTGTTGAACACAGTAGGATTTATTTCTGTGTAAATATGCACAGGATCCAGTTATACCATATATTTTTGTCGATGGATGTGGTGGGGTGGGGTGAGAAAAGGTTTCAGTCATGCACGGGCTGTCGCTATACTCAGGAGACAATGGGCACTGGAGGGGAGATGCTGGTTGAGGAGAAGAAAAATTGAGCTATCCTTCCCAGCTTGGTACATTTTACTTATTCCACAGGTGCTTTCATAAACATCATAATGCATAGTTGCAAAAAAGGAAATTAGTCAGATATCATGATGAGAATATTCAAAAGAAAAAGAAGTTCTTGGAGGCTAGATAGTCAACATAAGTAAAAAGTAAAAGGTAAGGTAAAGGACCCCTGAACGATTAAGTCCAGTCAAAGGCAGCTATGGGCTTGTGGTGCTCATCTTGCTTTCAGGCCGAGGGAGCTGGCGTTTGTCCACAGACAGCTTTCTGGGACACATGGCCAACATGACTAAACCACTTCTGGTGCAACAAAACACTGTGACAGAAACCAGAGTGCACAGAAATGCCATTTACCTTCCCATTGCAGCGGTACCTATTTATCTACCTGCACTGGCATGCTTTTGAACTGCTAGGTTGGCATGAGCTGGCACAGAGCAATGGGAGCTCATGCCATTGCGGGGATTCGAACTCATGATCTTCCGATTGGAAGCCCAAGAGGCTCAGTGGTTTGGACCACAGTGCCACCCTATAATACCACCCATCTGACTGGGTTGTTGGGTAAGGTAAAGGTAAAGGGGCCCCTGACCATTAGGTCCAGCCGTGGGCAACTCTGGGGCTGCAGCGCTCATCTCACTTTACTGGCCAAGGGAGCCAGCGTACAGCTTCCGGGTCATGTGGCCAGCATGACTAAGCCACATCTGGCGAACCAGAGCAGCGCATGGAAACGCCGTTTACCTTCCCGCTGGAGCGGTACCTATTTATCTACTTGCACTTTGACGTGCTTTCAAACTGCTAGGTTGGCAGGAGCAAGGACCAAGCAACGGGAGCTCACCCCATGGCGGGGATTCGAACCTCCGACCTTCTGATCGGCAAGTCCTAGGCACTGTGGTTTAACCCACAGTGCCACCTGCGTCCCAGGGTTGTTGGGTAGCTCCCAACAAAATATAGTAAAATATATAAGTATATAAGTATATAAATATAGTAAAATACATAAGTAAAGCCCTGCTGGATCATCGAGTTCAGCATCTGGTTATCACAGTGGTTGGTAAGACGTCCATGAGAAATCTGGTATCACCATTCTGTGATTCTGTTGAGGAGTCTGACCCTTTTGGGATTTCTAGCTTGTTGGACTCTTTTTGACATACATAGTGACACCATCTCCAATACACCCTTGCCTGTCCTTCTTATAGAGATGACAGCATCCCAATGGCACTCTCCATTTCCCCAGGTTTCTGCTATGTACAATATAGCTAGGCTTTCCTTTAAGACCAAGCACTCCTGTAACTATAAGGTCAGGAGTTAAGACTGCTTGCGAGGTAGAGATTGAAGAGCCTTTAGCAGATACTGCTTCTACATCAAGAGTTGAGGCAGCTTGTGTGGATGTAGGAATGTAGCCACAGATACAAAGAATTAAGTGGATGAGGGCTTAGACACATCCATTGTGTGCTTCACTTCTCTATAGAAGTAATACACCTGACCATCTAAAGACAGTGCCTTGAGCAACACTGGCATCTGTCTCTCTTTCCCTCCCTCCCTCTTCTGATACTCTCTTGCGTCTCTGCCTCCAAAAGGCTTGAACAACTGTTTATTGCAGAAGCCCTGGCTATAAGCTCTGCAGGTGAATGGTGCCACTGAAAGGCACCTCTCTTTGTGGCAGGGCTGGCAGCAAGACTGCCAAGGAGAGGGGAGAGGAGGCTGATGCAACACTCCACAGAGGAAGATGTTCGAAAAAGGGTGAGAGGCTGCCAGCTCTGCAGACAAGGGGTGACATAACTGGGCTCCTGAGCCCCTTAGGGGTGCCATGGAAAGAATGTAGTGGGTCAAGGGAGCCGTGGACTCAAAAAGGCTGAAAACCTCTGATCTAAAGAGATGGGGCAATTGGACTAAAGAGGTCTAACAGTTAACTTGACTTTCCGATTGAAACCACTATAGACTGTTTTTCCACTCTGATGAAAGGGATTTTTCCTACAAAGTAGCATTGTATACTGAGGACTTTTTCTTGCCCCAAACAAACTGGTTCATGCTGCAGTCCTATACATACTTACCTGGAAGTAAGCCTCATTAAACTCAATGTGCTTTACATGCATCAGATACAGGCTGCAATCTTCTATAAACTTGAAAAAAAGTAAATCCCATTGACTCTCAACAGGCTGCCTGAGCAAACATTTGGAGAACTGCAGCTGAAGTCAGCAATGACCTCAGTCAATTGACATTTTCCTCATAACAACAGTGGAGAAATACATCAAAACGGCTTCTACGAATAGCATTTAATGAAGTGCAATAAAATATTGCAATGTACTTTCAGTGATAAATTGGCAAGATAATATACTACAAAGGATTAGCTTCTATTCCTGTAGGGAACTGGGTTTATGTATTGTACCTGTATTTTGTTTATTGCTCCAAGAGAATCATACCATGTCTGCACAGCCCAAGGAAACTGCCTAGTGACTGCCATTCGAAGAACAATGCAAAATGAGATGGTGGTAAATATTTTCCTGAGAATAATTCCGTTGATCAGTGCGTATGGAAGCACAGCCAAGAACACCACAAAAAATCCAGAGAAGAAGAATGCTGAGCTATTGAAATATCTCACATAAGCAGCTTTTTGGGTCAGCTTCAGTTCAGGTCTGTCAAAGAGAAAAGCAAAATGTGGAAGTCATTATACCTGGGGAAAGGTATGCCACCCTAAGAGCAGAAGCAGCTGGGGCTGCAAATAAATGCTTGGAAAACAGCTTTAGTGCAGAATGTGAATGAGGGTGGCACAAAAGTACAACAACTGATCCTTCGGAATAAGGTACCCCTGTGGTGTAAGTTCAGCTGTGAAACAGTGACTGGCCCAAGATTGCCTAGTGAGCTTAGGAATTTGAACCTACATCCAAAACTCTAACATTCACACTACATTTTGCACAGGTCAACACTTCAACTAAAAGGTGTGTTAAATCAGAGCTGCACATTCAGAGACAAGGGAAATCCCTAAAACTAGTGGGCTTCTAGGAGCATCCATCTAGCAGACTATGACAGCAATGTTATTTGCATGTGTTCTGCCAACGAATTGCTATGGATCTCAGAAAATATCAGAGCCCAAAGAGTTTGTGGATAGGGCTAATGTGACATTTTCTGCAAAAATCCGGGTATGTCTTTACACAATATGACTAGGATGAAAGCGGTTTCATTTCCCTGTTCTTCTGTTTCTTTTCTTGCAAGTGATTATACTGCATCTGCAAAACCATGCAGTTTTGAAAAGATTCTAGACCTAGAGACGGCAGACTAACTATTGTCCAAATAAGCTGAGAATTTTTATTAGTTATCTTCTTGGTTTGCTTCTGTAGGGTGGGTCAGCAAAGAAGCACAACTAGCATGCAATTCTGAATAAAAGTGTGGGGGGGGGAGGAGAAAACTCCATTCGCAATGCAATTTTTATAAGCAGAAAAAGTCCTGATGCAGATGTTAATAAGGAAAAGGAACAGCTGTGTAGCTCTAAATGCTTGGATAAACTGCTTCATCAAAATATGCAGCACTTTGGGAAATTATGAAGCTCTTTATCAGCTTATTGTACACCAGACTCACAGAAATCTCTGTATTGTACAATAGTGCAATAAAATGACAGCCGTGGGTTGAGCTTTGGAGCACCCTTTACCCCGATGCAGCACTGTAGCAATAAGAGGTTAATCACTCAGTGAACACATACATCATCAGGGCTGCATTGGGATTCAGTTCCCAGAGAGCCCCTGACCTGTACATTGCTTGGCATGGGAATGGAAGAGATCTCCAACACTAAACCAGACTGTGGAAATGTAGAATTCATTGCATGGCCAATAAGACAGCGAACCAAAGTGAGTCTTGGCAGCTGGAACCTAATGCACACTGGGGTGTGGAAAGGACAACTCTTTGTCTCCAGTTTACAGCCCAAATCAAGACTTTGATAGGATTTCAAAAGGAGGAGACGCTATGCAGATTACAGCCTATATATGTTAATGGTTAAAGTCAGAATGAACAGGTCCCAATCAGAAACGGCACACATGTTTGGGGAGCACGTGAAATCAGTGGAACGTGCTTCCATCTAGGCATGCTTAAAGCTGAGGTGAAAATCTCAGAAAGAAACTACTAGCGGGTGAAACAGCAAAAGTATATGTTGATGAATAATTTTGAGAAGCAAAAAAAAAAAAAGGAAAGTCAAACAGAGTTTCTCAAAATACAAAATGAAATAGGCCAGAGAATTAACGGGAAAGAATTTTTAAATGGTCAAAAGATACATTTTCACAAGCAAGGTGTCCCAAATCTATAGCAAAATCTGAAATTGATAAAGATCAATCAACTACTCTCTTTTCCCCCCATTACATCTTTTGAAGGTAGGCATCCAATACGGATTGTTACACTGATGATTGATTAATGAAAGCGAATGTGCTGTTTCTTCTTACTCCTTCCCTACCATATTCTTGCATTCTGTACCTAAAAATTATAATTTCAAGGAACACCAGAGCCTAGGCTTGCACTGAACTTTCTTCACTCCCTTTCTTTGAGTTGGCTCTAACATAGTACAACTCTTTCTGGTTTCTAAACATTTTGAGCCCCTGCTAATTCTAACTGAAATGCTGCAATGCTGAATACAGTGGTGCCTCGCAAGACGAAATTAATTCGTTCCGCAAGTTTTTTCTTCTTGCGAGTTTTTCGTCTTGCGAAGCACGGTTTCCCATAGGAATGCATTGAAAATCAATCAATGCGTTCCTATGGAAACCGCCTTCAGACCAGGTCCGGGGACAGTCTGTCCCCCGACCTCTTCTGAAGGCTGGGGGGGGGGACAAGGGCTTTTCTTCCCACCGCCAGCCTTTAGAAGGCTGTTCTGAAGGCTGGCGGTGGGAAGAAAAGCCCTTCTCCCCACCTCCCGCCCCGCAAGCTCCGGGGACAGGAAGGCTTCGCTGCCGCCCGCCAGCATTTTAAGATCGCCCAGGACAGCAGAGAAGTCTCCGCTGTCCCGGGAAGGCAGGGGGGGGAGCAAAGACTTTTGCCCCCCGCCGGCCTTCAGAAGAGGTCCAGGACCTCTTCTGAAGGCCGGCGGTGGGCGAAAGTCTTTGCTCCCGACCGCCAGCATTTTAAAAGAGGTCCCCGGAGATTTCCCTATGGGCTTTCGTCTTGCGAAGCAAGCCCATAGGGAAATTCGTCTTGCGGAATGACTCAAAAACGGAAAACTCTTTCGTCTTGCGAGTTTTTCGTTTTGCGAGGCGTTCGTCTTGTGAGGCACCACTGTACTGCTGCTACTCATATTTAACACTCGTACACAGTGTGCCAGGCATTAAGGCTACAAGCTGGTTTTTCTTCTAAAACAGAGAAGGGACACACCCAGTACCACAATCAGTTCTGTATATCAAACAGGGGGGGGAATATTTTTTTAAAAGGAAAACACATAGTAATCATATAATAAATAGTTAAGGAAACAAATTGCCTAAGTTCCGTATGCAATAGACCAAGATGAAAGAGCTACAAAACAATCCAGTTACCTGATTATCCAGTATTTAAACATTTAGTGTTGGCATTGAGGACTGGTACGGGGTTTTTTTTAGCTTTGTGCAGGGTTGGAATGTGAAACTAGAATGCTGAATAATCTGCATTATTCATTTCTGTGGAGGACTAGCTTCTTGGAATTTGAAATATTTTTCCTGTTCTGTCAGATACTGTAGGCCAGAGATGGCCAAAAATGTGGTTCTCCAGCTCCTTCCATCCCTGACATTTGGCCATGCTGGCTGGAGTGGATGGCCAACAATATCTGGAGGGCTACAAGTTCTCCACCCCGATAAGCACACCAAAATGCAAACTTTCATTTTAAAGATTAACCTTGGCCATCACATATTTTCTAGAGCTTTAGTTTCAGTCCTCCAAAACAGCCTGACAGCCACAGAAAAATAGGGGTTGAGATCATTACTCTTTTAAATTTCCAAATTTTCCCCGATTTACCTTATAAACTCAGCTCTATCTTCCAGAGGTAAAGCCTTTGCTACACAGCCACCCAAAAGAATCACATTTCTCCTATTTAAATTTGTAAAATGCGCAACACAATGGTTGGACCGACAGCTTAAATGCCTAACCCAAAATGGCCCAATACATTTCATTATAGGATGAATAGGGCTAAAATAATTTATCTCGTTTGCAGGGGATTAAAACTTTAGGGAAGAGCAAAAATGTCCTGTTTAATGAAACTACCAAATAAACCCACAGGAATAAAGATTACATGGACAATATTGGAGGGGCAAATACTTACTGGCGCACATTTTCAATCATGTTTTCCATTGCATTCTCCCAACAGTAAGCTTTGACTGATTGTATATTCTCAATCATTTCTGCAGTGAGTACAAGTCTCTCATTGATCTTTCCTGCTCTCTGATCTCTGTAAAACATATCAACACAGTTATGTTTAGTACCTATCTGTATATTCTTGATACCATTGGAAACATGACATAGTCTGGGGGGAAATGAAGCTATTTTCTGAGTTCTTCAGAAAATACATCAGTTGGAGGAGTATAATTGCCAACAGGACTCAACTCATCACCAGTTTGAGCTAACCAGGCAGTTAAATGGCTACTGGCCTGCAGCTTTTATAATTTGTGCATAATAATAAACCTAAATTATAACAATCTTCCAAGTTAAGGTAAAAAGATAGACTTGGCGCATTTGCTTCATTTAGAAATGAGATAAATCCAAAAAAAACCCTCAGAATTGCTTCGTAGGAACAAGGAGACCCTCTCCAAATTTTAGAGATTTCTTTTTACTCTTCAACAGATTCACATTCAATGCTATTTCTTTTCTTTTCAAAGTCCACCAGGTTGAATCAAAAGGTGTTCTAAGCTTCTATAGCTCAGATGGTCATTTGACTTTTCCACTCCATAACTGTCTCCATCACCAATAGTTTGACAGCATCAGAGTGGCGGGGGGGAGGTTCATAGCACCCCCTCCCTCACCAGGACCAACCTCCCATATGTCTCATTCTGCAATGGCCATTTCACCTGGTCACTGCGCAAGATCGTTATGTAACATTCTATAATAGCCCTTGAATTTGCATATTTTCCTCTTCTCTCCCTGTTCTTTTTTCCCTTAGAATAGCTACCTGTGTCAGTAAACTTTCTCTGGCATATAGATAAACCCAACCTCAAAGATCAAGCACCTGTGTTGATTTGCAGCAAGAACTGAGAGTACATATGTTCTTTGGAAAATAATAATTCACACCCGTTTCCGCTTGTAGTAGCTATTGGTCGTGTGTGTGCGTGCGTGTTTGTGCGTGTATCTTGTACATATAAAAGGCAACCCCCAACATTCCATCTGTGCACCTCTGTAGTCCCCCCCCCTCCATATATAAGTAGATTATTATTGCCATTATGGAGAAAATTAAGGCAATATAATCATGGGCAAAGTTGTGGTTTGTGCAAAATTTGCCCTCCATTCCTGATACTGTGATCCAGCCCTCAGTGACAGGAGTTTTTGATAGATTTTGGCAGAGCTGATGATGCTTGACGACTCTTTGTTCTAGCTGCATCAACAGGTGAAAGCTTTATGGCAGCAGAACTTGCTGGAGTTATCGGGAGACTGTGGAAAGACACAGGTGTTCAAGCTTGTTTCAACAGATCCAGCTTAATGACTCAACCTTGAATGACTTGAACAGCATAGCCAATCTAGACATTCCTCTTATTCCAGGCCTTTGCATAATTAAACAATCTATGTCCTTTTAAACTGGGTGTCATTTGTATTTGTTATTATGCTATATATTTTTGTGTCTTTATATTGTAAACTGCCCTGTGACCTTCAGATTAAGAGCAATATAAAAACCTATCAAATAAATATCTTAAGTCATTGTATGTTGTAAACCATCATTGGTTTCATTAACAGAAAGATCATATGAAAATGTGTAAATTAATAGCCGAGTGAATTAACAACCATTAATGCCTATGAAAACTTTGGTTCCTCTAAAAACTGGAAGTATGTTCATGCCTAGTTTTGGATTATTCCCTAATTTACAAGTATTAAATATATTCCCTCCAAATGTAAGATCCAATATATGGAAATGTAAGATCCAATATATGGAAATGTAAGATCCAATATATGGAAATGTAAGATCCAATATATGGAAATGTAAGATCCAATATATGGAAATGTAAGATCCAATATATGGTATAAACACATACAATATGAGAGCCCTGTTAATAGCAAATTGTTGGCAGGATTTATTCAGAATCTGTCATTAGCAAGCTTTTAAAACCCTTAATATTTGAAAGAAATACCCGCAATTGCTTTGTCACCTGTATTTCATCATCATTCGCCCTAGCCAGGCTTGGAAAAGGGCAACAAGAATTAGGAAACCGAGTCCACAAAACGCCGAGGCCTGCAGCATCTCGCAGAGAAGTCCCATCAGCAGCAAGACTTGTAAAGGTGCAATCCACACAAAATGAGCTAAAGCTAAACCCTGGGGAGGAAAATCACAGCGTTGCTCACTGGTAGTATGCAAAGATAGTCACAGGAAAGAAAATAGGCAAGAGGGGTGGAGAGTTATAGGCTTTTCCCTAGTTCCTCCTCACATTCTCCTGAGTCTCCATCCCCATTCTCTAACCTCATGTCCATCACTGAGCCAGTGTGGTGTAGTGGTTAAGAGCGGTAGTCTCGTAATCTGGGGAACCGGGTTCGCGTCTCCGCTCCTCCACATGCAGCTGCTGGGTGACCTTGGGCCAGTCACACTTCTTTGAAGTCTCTCAGCCCCACTCACCTCACAGAGTGTTTGTTGTGGGGGAGGAAGGGAAAGGAGAATGTGAGCCACTTTGAGATTCCTTAAAGGGAGTGAAAGGCGGGATATCAAATCCAAAAAAACTCTCACTCTTCCCTCAGACAGGACAAGAGGTTAGACCAGGTTTATTTTTCCCAAATCTGGGCCTACTCTCTATTCCCTGTACTGAACATATCCAGTCTTTGCGAAGGAGGTAAGAAGTCCTTCCCACACAGTTCCCAAGTCACACTATCTTGGTCTGGCTCTCTCCGAATAAATGTATTCATAATTTCATTCACGTATTACATCTTGTGTTGAGGGAGCTCTGGCTGGAGTTGCCCTGACCTCACTACTGCCATGTTCCACCCTATCTTTGCAAGCATAGTGCCACACCACCCACACTAACATGCTGTTGCTGTTTTCCCGTAGTATGAAAAGAACAGCAGTCATCCCGTAACCCTATGCAATAAGCAAGGCACAATGGTGGCTTCTGCCTTTCAAACTCATACTCTGTCAGGGCCGGCCTAAGGCATTTTGCTGCCTGAGGCAAATGACAAGATGGTGTGCACCTCCTGGTTCCATATACAGAAACCCGCTGGACTGGCAATAAAACCTTAATAAAACACTGATACAGTATACCTGAAGCAACAGCCTTGTTTAGGTGGATCAGGACGTGCTGTGGAACATACATAGTTTTGCTCCCCAAGGCAGTTTACCTCACTTTGTCTAATGATAGGGCTGGCCCTGTATCCAATTATTTCTGCCCATGGGGGCAGAATTAGGTACACTGCACTCCTGAGTAGTTTTTACTGTGTCTGTCAAACATCGTGAGGGAAATAGCAGTGAAGAACTGTTATGGCCTTGAGCGGTAATTATCCACCCCTAGTCAAGTACGAAATTTACAGTGAAGCAAGCACATATAGTGGTTGTTCAAGCAGTAAATCAGCGGTACACTGCCAGGCACACCCTTAGTCAGACTGGAGTGTGAAGGAATGTTGACGACAGAGTATGCCAAAGAAGATAACTGGCTGGGAACTGGCAATCACATATATTTCTCTGTATTTTGTTTTATAAGACACATCAGGTAGAAGGGGGTGAGAGGTGGAATATAAGTATTTTAAACAAATAAATGAACCACCTAGATCTAGAAATGCTGAGATGCAAGCCAAGCAATGTGTGAATAATATTGCTGTGCTAGCATACCTAATGCGGTGACATTTATCTTCTTCTTCTTTTTGTAATTAGCTCAAGCCACACAATTCACTAAAACTATTCACCACACCCTGTTAACTTCAGCTCCAGTGATTCAAAGCACTTTAGAATGGCCTGGAATCTAGAAATACCCAACCTCTTGCAAAGAAATGCAATACATTAAACATGATTATATTAGCACCAACATACTTCATCAAATTTGTTCAGATTGTTTGAAAGGAGGCTAACAAGTTGTCCTGTGCTTATATTGTCAAGGACTCTGCTTGATAGTTTTAAGGTCTGAAAAACAAAACAAAATAAAAATTTTTTTTAAAAAAACAAACAACAACAATCAAATACTTAGATGAAGCAGCATAAATATCATATCACACAGCTATTATCAACTAGATGTTAGTAAATGCCAATGGAATATTACTTCCTACACAGGAAAGCATTAATGTGTGTGAGCCTAGGCTTCTTTACTCAAAACTACGGTAAGTCCCACAGTATTGAAATGCGGTTTCCTGTTAAGTGTTTTATGATTTCAGTCTAAGCTTATTTTATCTATCACACTCTAATATATTCTGATACGATCAGCATGCAAATACTGACCTTTTCTTCAATGCATCTACTGCTATTTCTAATTGTATTTACATAAGGCAATATACTGTATTATTCACTCATACTGAGCTGATTCAGGTACAACAGCCAGACCCTGTTTCGGCTGTCAGGTCTGAGCCTTAGACACTTAAGCATTTTTCCCCCAAAACTGGAAACCCACTTCAAACCACTGTTTCCAATTCTGGTTTGGAAGGCATGCAATTACATTGCTGATTCCAATGTAATAAAAACATTTAGGGACAAGGAATCAAAAACTATAGCAGCTCACCTGCTGCCTTGGTACCTCTGGCTTAACCACTGGGAAGTATATTTGTGGAGGGGCTGTAATTCAGTGGTTGTTATGCCCCTACAATATAAATCCACTTCTGAGGATCTGGTGGAAGATTATCTAGAGCCAACAGAAACTCAGGAACAGTCCAGAACAACAGCCAAGGAGAAGCCAGGACAGGCAAGGGTCCCTCCACACAGAAAGGGAGCTTGGCTTTTGAATTACATGCAGAATTACTCCCGTGTCCTCAGGAGGCAACACTGCCTCAAGACAGGTGGACATCCTCACAGTCAGGAGGAATGTTTAGATTCTGAAGAGGACTCCTTGCGAGTTAAGGGCACTCAAGAGTAGGACCCTTCTCATCAAGAGTACTCTCTGCAGAAACTGAGAAGAGGTTGTGGCTGTTAAGTATAGTAACTTAAGTCACCAAAATCGTAAATGGTTGTATGAATTACTATGTGTTTGTATTTGATTGGTTGGTAACGGAATTCTAGAGAAGTACCGTAGTTTTCATGTGATTGGCTGACATTGGTCACGTTTGAGGTATATAGTGAAGGAGAGACTCCATTTTATGTGACGCAAGATGCCTTAGAATCCACTGTGAACACTGCTAAGTTGAGTAGGGTGTTGGAACGCTTCTTTCTCTGCTTGTAAGAAAGGGAGCGAAGCTGCAGGAGAAGGTAAAAGTGGAAGACTCTCATGGCAGCTGCAAGGCATAGCCTAATTGAGATACAGAAGGCTAAGTGCTTAGCTCTGGAAAGAGAGGAAAATATAGTTGTTTGGGTGTTTGAGGAAGAGACTGTGAGCCCATGCTTGGAGAAGCGTGTGACTGTAAATATCATGTTTTAATTTGTCAATAATTTTCTGCAGTGTTAAAGTTTTTGAATATTAAAGTCTGCACATTGGTTTAATTTCCAAAGAAAGGGTGTCAGCCATATGTATGTGTCAGGGAACTGCCATCGGAAGGAAGGGAGGTGAAAGGGCTCACACAGGTTGGGAGAGACTCAGCAGCTGAAGAGGGAACCAGTAGGGGGAGAGGAGGTGAGCTGAGGGAAAGGCAGCTGGAGGGATGGCTCAGAGACACTTCCAGCGAAAACAGTGGGGAGGTTTCAGGACCTCCTGTAGGGACACCCACTCCTCGCCGGAAACTGTCACGCAGAGAGTCCAGAAGACGTGTTTCCGTTAAGGAGCTTTTATGTTGGAAGCGATTCCGAAAGCAACCACTGTCGGAATCTGCTAGCGACTGACGGAGCCATGTTTAAGGGGCTCCGTTACAGACAGAGGTTTGCAAACTTGACCAAACTCTGAGGGACTTGGATTTTACACACAAGCAGCTCATCGTCCCATCACAGTATGATTTGAGCTTCCTAGCTGCATTTTCGTTACTCTTAATTCAACAGTGGCTGAGTCCAGGGTGGAGTTCTGGTGGCTAAAAAGTCTCAATGGGAGGCTGGAATGCTGCTGAAACAATGTCTTGATACCAGGTCATACCTGGGCCTGATTGTCAGCTTATATGGACCTAAAATTTGGCCTGTCCCTTGACCAGCCTTTCACCTGCCTGAACATCTGCTGACCTGGACCTTGGCCTGCCCCTTGGCTTGACTCTCACCTTAGGCCTTGTTGGAACCAGTGTTTGTCTAGAATTCTCATCATCCAACTAGCCAAGGAGGGTTGCAGATAAAATCCCTTCCCAGCCCTGTCAACGTGCAACTAGGGAACACTTATATCAAAGGTAGCATTTGGTAAACAACATCAGAAGCAGCCATTCCTCCCCCAACACCAGGTATTATGCAAGACTCCTGGTTGAAGCAGGAGCAGAGCCAGGGAGGAAATCGGCGCATCCAAGGAGAGCAGGGAGTGTGTGTACCTATGGATGGCCAGACCATTGCTGGTACAGCGTGAACCATTCGGCAAAATTTCGCTGGTTATAACGCACTGAAATTCATCAGAGATGCAATAAAATATGAAACTAGTCTGAAACTAAAATCTGGTATAGTAGATTTTTAAAAAAGAATGTTCTGTTAACATAGGGTTGGTTTCCAGATCAAATAATCACTTCTAGTATCAACTCAGTGCATGGTTTATTTAGTTAGTTAAATGTGTGTATCTCTTTTCCAATCAAGGAAGGTCCACAAACTGCTGCGCAATAAATAACCAAAAAACAATAACATCAAGAAACAAACAACAAGGAAGCGTATTAAAAACAAAAAATTGAATCATAAAAAACACTATATCCACATTGCACAACACTATATCCACATTGCACAGAAATGTTATAAACAGCATCTAAAAAGGTGTCTTTTTGTACCACTGGACTGTTTCCACAATTGCAATGCGAGCCAACTATTAGGATCCAAGTCTTCCATGGATTTAATTGTACTCACAGCTCATGTAAATAAAAGACAAGTCCTACCTTTTTGTAGATTAAGCTGAACATTGCTATCCTTATTTGCATCCCGATATGATGGAGGCCAAATATAGCTGGGTGAAGCAGCAACATCCGCGCAACGAAGAGAAGGCAGAGTCCTATGGCTAAATAGTAAGCTATTGATCGTTCGTGTGAATTGGACGGATCATAGGAAGCAATAATTCTCCCCAGCAAAAGAGGCTGCACAGATTTCGTTACTTCCTGCGGAAAGGGGGGGGGGAGCGAAATGTCAATGTCAATAAAACTTGAAAACCCTCTGGCAGTCTTAATGTTAATATTTGTATAATTAAACTAAGGTTCTCATCCAATACAGCTTGTACTTGGTACATTGGGATTACACAGTATGCAAAGCCTTGCTTCTGATTGGCAAATGAATCCCTGCCCCAAATCACGCCCTGCCAAATCTTTTAACAAAGGCAACAATTTGTCAGTTAATTCTACCACAGTTATACGGTTGTTGGTTTTCATCTTCTTGTGGTTTGCGGTTCTTTCTCGTTCATCTTTCTTTGCTGCATATGTGGGTTGTTGGTTGTGGGGCAGAACTTGCCTCAAGTGGTGGGTGCTGGGAGGGAGTGCTGAAGGGCAAATCTGCGTGGGGCACCCAGTCTCCCTTCCAAAATTAAAGCTAAGAGTTTGCCTTGAGACCTTGGAGTTTCCTTGAGACCTATCAGATCATAAGTGTCCTTTTGTATTCTGTCCTTTAAATGACCTGAGGCCAGTGGTATGCATCGATTTCTCATTATTTTGTGTAATCACTTCCAACAGATCAATTGGCAGAGCTGCTATTCATACGATGTTTTCAGAAATGGTCTAAAACTTACACACTGAATTATATAGCTCATGTTTTAAGTACTCACATCCTTTTACATGATCACATATAATTTTACAAAAAAAGATACACAACAGACTTGTGTTGGAGCAACACAGCAGTGTTTTTAGTATACAAAGAGTAATATTTATAAAAGAACAATTAAAAAGAGGCTTGGGCAGGTGTGTTTGAGTCCATATAATTCTAGGATCAAGCACCAAAAATAATGATGACAGCTGTTTTTATATGTGAGTATGTAAGATTCAAGGGCAAGAACATCACAGAGTTATTTCATATATCTTGAGATCCAAGAAACTTCTGTCGTGGTCTGGTATTTACAATCATACCATTTGTGCAGCAGTGGGAATGATACTATTTGCTAATGTTTGTTGTGTATATACCATACAGAGATAGCAAATACGTTTTCAGATTATTGTACCAAAGTGATTTATAGCACTTACAGGAATATACAAGGAATGACTACTGGCAATATATAACGTTGCTTGCTGACCCTAAAGGGTGAGTGGGTGTCATGGGAATGATTCAATATAGAACCACAGGTACAACAACTTCCTTGTTCAATTTATATTTTGGCAAGAAGAATCTCCATAGTGTGAGAATGTGAGCAGGCAGGCAAGTTAGATGGCGATGCTACAGTCGGGAAAGTTACTAACCCAGTGTATTTAGGCATTATTTGTGAAGGTACAGAGTCTGTACATAAAATGCATATTGCCTGTTTTCACACACACCTTCAAAAACTGTTATACTTGGTATTCTTCATTCATTTAAACCATATCCCTCACCAGCCCTGCTGCCATGTGTCCTTGAAATCCAATACCACTTTTTGCTTGCATAATGGTAAAGGGAAAGGACCATTAGGTCCAGTCGTGGCCGACTCTGAGGTTGCGGCGCTCATTTCGCTTTATTGGCCGAGGGAGCTGGCATACAGCTTCCGGGTCATGTGGCCAGCATGACTAAGCCGCTTCTGGCGAACCAGAGCAGTGCACGGAAACACCGTTTACCTTCCTGCTGGAGTGGTACCTATTTATCTACTTGCACTTTGATGTGCTTTCGAGCTGCTAGGTTGGCAGGAGCAGGAACCAAACAACGGGAGCTCACCCCGTTGTGGGGATTCGAACTGCCAACCTTCTGATCGGCAAGTCCTAGGCTCTGTAGTTTAACCCACAGCGCCACCCGTGTTTGTATAGATGGAAGCTAAAGAGCTCTTTATAGCACACTTTTGCCTTTGGTTCCACCCACCAATGCCATCTGATGCTTGGTCGATGATTCTTGGTCGATGGTCCAGAAGGGTCCAGAATGTGACCCCCAGGTTGAAGAAGATTTCCCATTTCTCATTTAAACATAGCCCCATTATTGATGCAGCAGAGCATGCTGTTCAGAAGACAGTGGCATTGATGTGTTACATCTTTACAAGAAAACTGATGAAATGAAACCACAGCAAATTAGGAAACATGTTTTACCCAAGCTGTTGCGTGCAGCGTGAAAAATTACAAGGAAGGCACAGGGAAAACAGCAAGAATGAACAGATCAAAGAAAGGGTGCAAGAACATTTTAAAAGGAGCGGGGAGGCCAAATGTTTCTTTCCTGCGCTTTCTGAAGTGAATGACAGGGAACTTCCACATATTTCAGCAGAGCAAAACAGGGGTGGGAGGTGGATTAAACACCAGTTTCCAGCACTAAGTTTCCTCTTTTATGCTTGTCATGAGCACTGCATAGTATTGGAGTATCATGTTGCATAACGCTGATTCACACACCTTGTTTTATTTGATATACCATGATTTCTTAAGCAAATAGCAGTGTCGCAAGTAAACACATAATGACTGCAATCACCTTTTTATGGCCCCAACATAGGAATTTTTTTATCCATTTAAAATTACATTTCATAGCAGAGTATTTTACACACGTGAAATCTTCGTATGCAACTACTGACAACTGCACTGTGACGTTCTCAAATCTGGAACCTTTCCAAATCTCTGGTTCAAAGGCCTCTGGAGTATTAGAGCAGCTGTTACTCTAGAGGTAACTCCAGAAAAGAAGCTTAAATAAAGTGAAATCTAGTTCCTCTGTTTCTTTATCAGTCCAGAAACAAAGCCCTAGATCTCTACCTTCTCCCTATATGTGATGGGGGAGAAAGATCATGTTTTCTGTCTCTGCCAAGGTGTATTGATCTTGACCGTTTAGGACCCAAAACAGACTATTATCTAAAATTTCGTTGAAACAAATGGTTTTTATGGTCAAATAACAGGTGCAAGCCAAAGACGATAACTCCTATTTAAAATCCAACAAAGTACTTCCACTAGTACAATAATTTTTGCTTATGCAATGGAACTTCCCATCCCTCTCCTATTCCAAATGTGTCCCCTGCTCCCCCCCCCCATCTGTTCCTTGGACTGGGGAAACCCCAGAAAATATTTAGTGGGGTCCTTAGGGAGAGGAGCCATATGGAAAGCTCCATTCTGCAGCCAGAGGTTCTTGCACTGGCAGAACTATTCCGTTAAATAGTACCCCACTGTTTTCAATAAGAAATAATTGCACAATGCAACTCTGTGTTCTGGGATAGTGTTAATCAGGGTAGGGTATTAAGACCTTTAGAGGCCCTGCATATGTAATTCAAAATTAAAATGATGCTAACTCATAAAATAAAATTCCATTTTCTAAAAATGAGACAAAACTATTGTGTATATATGTGCATATAGCTCAGAAGGATACATCAATAATAAATCATAGATTTGATTGCAACACATGACAAGATCTGATTCACTCACGTTATTTTATGTTAGTAGAATACTACCTGGTCTAGGTGAGAATAAGTAATAAAAAGGCAACAGGAAAATGGTTCAAAAGTCTTTAAGGAAGTCTAGGAAAGTTCTGATTTTTACCATGATGACTACTTTGATGCTTTTTGAAATATCAAATGTCATTTTTCTTCGAAAAACATTTCTCAGCTTTTGGATAACCCAGCACTGGTGTTAATATTCCATTCCACTGGTGGTAGGAATTGCATAATTCTTCCTTGAGTAAAGACCGGGAGCATAACCAGACATACCAGTGAAAATGCTGAATCACTAGATCTCACCCATAATCTTAAAATTATACTCTAGTGGCCATGGTGTGCAATTATGCTAATCTTGGGTGTTGATAAAGTTGAAGTGACTATAAAGTTCTCACTTCTGCCTTAATTACCATTATTTACTTTTTTTAAAAAAAATATCTGACTGGCTTAGGAATGTTAAATGTGGCTTTATATTTCTTACATTTTTTTAAAAAAAGAACTTTCTGATTTGGCCTCTTTAGTGAAATAAATAAATTTATTATTAATGTCGTTTTCCATTCCTGCTGTTTTTGTGTTATTTAGAATGTGTGTCACTTAGGAAATGCATGCTAACACAGAGATATGTTTTAACAGGGTAATATATAGGCTCCAGTGTTTTATTTAAATTGGCTCCAATTCAATCAACCATGATTCCTGTAGGATTTTAAAAAAATGAAACTGAAGGCATTATTTCCTTGCTCTTTAGAACATCCCAGGCACAGGGTAAAATGATGTAGGATTGCAACCCAACAAGCAAAGTGGAATAAGGTAAATTCTTACCCCTAAATATAGTATTATTCCATAGAACATAAATTTCCAGAAAAAACATCTTCTAAGAGCATTGATGAGTCTGGGTTTTTTCTTTGAAGCCAGCTCTCTGTCCCATTCTCTGGTGGGGAGAAAACACCATTAAGTTGTGTGACCAAATACACAGCTCTGTGACTCTAGCATAGTTCAGCTCACTCAAGTATATCCAAGGAGATTTAGCTAGGTGACTGATGAAATGAAGGCTTTGCAAAGACCCCAAAGATCTGATCCTCAATTACTTGATAGCTCAATAAAAGTTCAAGTGTAGTTCAGCCACATATTTGGCAGATCTAAATACCTAGCTATACATCATTCTGCAGGGAGTTAATTCATTAAAAAGGTCACGTTGTATGTTTTAAAGAAACCTGTTGTACTCCTCAAGAGCGATACACAAATAATAGGCAAATAAAGGCTTTGAATCCCTTCCAGTCTCCAGAAGTAAAAAAAAAAACAAAGACAAACTATTCTAAAGTATTCTATTTTGTGACTTTTTCAATGTGCTGCATATAAAGCATGTCAGCTACTGCTGAACAGACTTTTTGATACTATAATTTAACTATCCAGTACTCAGAGGAAATGCCCAAAAAAGATTTCGCTTTAGCTACAAACTTGAGCACAGTGAAGATAATCTCACTGAAATAAATAACCTTGGATGGAACAGCTGTACCAGGTTTTGTCCAGTGTAAGGAAACATTTGAGATCCAACGGCCCAGTTCCAACTTCAATCATCACTCAAAAACTCAGCCGCAACTCAACCATCTATCTCTGCCCTGAGGTGCCAATACTCCCATACTTGCTGGATCTGTTCCCATAACTCAGGGGTTGTTCAGGGGGTTGGACTCGATGGCCCTTGTGGTCTCTTCCAACTCTATGATTCTATGATTCTAACTCCATCCAAGTAATTCCCCTTTCTCCCCACTACCACGGACACCCTTGGACCCAGGCCTGTGCAGAGGGCAGGGCAGCTGCATCCTAGGCCTCAGGGGGTTAAGTTGGTAGGAGGGAACTGCCAGGGACCAGCTGCTATTTGTTTGTTTGTTTAAGTTTATAACTTTACTCTAGCAAGACTCCCACACGGGTCCTCAGACAAACCCTGCACAGTCCTGCTTGGACCTATGAAACCATACTTCCTTCCTTTATCCTACCATGACACCACTGGTCACTACCATCAGCCATCTTTCTGCTGTCACTGACTCCTCCTAGGATGGAGAACAAAAGCCAAGTATCTCTGTGTGTATGAGCTTTTTTGTTGTTGTTGTTAATTATGGAAGCTGGACAGAGAGACTTGACTCCAACTTCTCCTAAAAACCTAAATGGGAAGCAGGGTCTGTAGGTGTATTCATGACATCAGCCTTCCCACCCTATGCTCAGGTTGTATATTTTCAATCTAAGAGCTTTCCCCTTTCTTAAATAATTTAATTTACATTATTTAAATGATTACATTTACATCATTTAAATAATTTGCAAGTTCATAAGCTTTCATTAGAAGACAAGCTAAAATGAAGAATGACTATTTTTCCTCAGGATCTTGTAAATCCAATTAAACCCCTAAAAAAAAACAACGTACCAGTGTCAGATAGCTGAAATATATGAAGACCTGGGACCATTCTTTGGTACCAGATTGTTTAATTACTGTGTGGGAAACAAAACAAAATCTCCAAATGAAGCCAGTATCATTTTAATAATGCTGAAATGGAGTCTTATCATCCCATATCTTTATTGAATGACATTATGCACAGTTTTATTTGAATCTATCAAGCGTAGGAATCTAATGAGAAATATGCAAAAAGCAAATGATATTATAGAACATTCTAAGATTATTAAGACTTCAACAAAAGTCCTATTATTTTGAGATGGTGATAGTTTTCAGTTGGGCAGAATGATCTTCTATGTCTATATTTAGAGTGTTGGAAACATTTAACATAGGGAGAGATTTTAGATTATGGATTCAATAATGTGTTTGTTGTAACACCAGCCCAGAGCAGCTGCTAGGATGAATTGAGGGGGGAAATGGAAGAAAATGTTTGAGTGACTCTGGCTGGAAAGCATCATAGTGTGAAATTATCCGCTACACAGAAACTCCTTTTTGAAGAGGGGCTTGCATATAGTATTACTTTATCTATAGTACAGTAATACTTTAATACAGCATTATGAAGCTGCATAAATCTATTGGGTTAAAGTGTGAGCCTCTCAGGAAAGTTGCTCTTTGTTTTTAATTGGAACAAGCTTTATTTCCAGTACCTTGCAAAGCTTTACTTTGGGTTGATACAACAAAAGAGCCCAAAGTTAATACCCAAACAGGTATGAATTTCTGGGAATAAAGACTAGAACGGATGGACTCTAAATAAAACACCACTGGCACAAGTTCTTAAAGAGTTTTCAGAGGTAACTTTTCTTTTGAAAGAAATTTAATATATTGGTTGCAGTCAGGTCTGATTTAGTATAAGGCACCTTCATATGTTTCTATTATGTTTAGATTTCAAGATCTTGTGCATCACAATAATTTTTTTGCTTGTGTGAAGATCATTTGGAGAAATTGCATAGAAATCACCTCCATGATATGAATATCTTCAAGCTAGACACTGAACACTTAAACATTGAAGAACTCTACTACAACATGAGAAATTAGCAGAGAACAATGAGGCAATTTTTCACAATGATGTATAGGATGATAAACTAATATCCAGATTAGTAAGGACTAATATAATTAATATGGATTACTAGACAGATCTAAAGCCTGGATAAAAAATGCTAGATAAAGAAGATTACTACACATCTTCGGCTAAAGTACTTTTATCATTCATTTATCAGAACATAAGAACAAAACATAAAATTCTATTGTTTGCCTTATAAAAAAAACAGAATAATTTTAATACATACCTTTCCAATTTCTCAGAAAGGTTATCTGCAGAATCTGTGGCAGGGATTTGATAAATGTCTGATAATTCCAGGCGTTGTCTGTAACCCTTTCTCAAAATCGGTTTTGTCCACCTAATAGATAGTAATGTTTTTCTCAGATTAATATCGAGGTATATAAAACACATACACCTGGAATAAAAAGCACACACACAAACACCTAGTTCCAAGTGTCCAAGGGACCTTAGGCTTTCTCAAGCCATTTGACAAACCACTTTTGAAACCGAGATTTTCAAAAACAGAATTTGACATGGTATGGTGGGGTTTATTCTTCAACCAATGAAAAGTAAAAGTCTAACTGGATATACCCAAGCACAAGCTGTGGTCACTCAAAAACTATTATCTGGATGCTGGCCATAATTTATTATTAAGCATAATATATACTACAATAGTGTTGCATGCCACCCCAAAAGATTCAAGAAGTTTCAGGCGCTTACTCAGGTTTTTGTTTCCTTGGAATGAGGGAGAGCGGAGACTGTGGTGTCTCTATGATACGTGGCTTATTTACACATATGTACAACTTGAACCTACAATGGATAGGTTAACAGCATTAACACCCCAAGAGTTCTTGCTTCTCCCGTAGTCAAAACGGTTGCATGGTTCTTTAGGTTTATGCTCATTTCCCATTAAACAAGGCACAAAGTACATTCACACACCCAGAGAAATTCTACACTATGTTGTATCCTTAACATGGTATACTCTTTTTCAGAAGAATTAGAAACTGAAGCTTTTAAAATTTCTCTACGTTAATGCAGACCATAAAGGGACAGATCTTAAACATAACGATCAGGCTTTGCTCCATTTCATGCATAGATGGAACTACAAGGATAAGAAGCCTCACTTTTTAAGATAGTAACAGAAATGTAAAGAGCTGCAGGGATTGACCCAAAATCCAACATAATGTAGATCAGCCCTAAGCCTTCTGAGCCTGGAACGTCACCCCCAAAAGACATACTCCTCCATTGTCTCCTGAGACAAACGGATGCCAACCCTGAGGGGGAAACTACAGTTCGAAGGATTGTTTGGGGGAAGCCAGGTGCTTTAAATGTGTTTTAAATGTTTGATGTGGGAATTAGTGCAGTTTGTACAATGTCACCAGTTATGCCATTTTACTAACCATCCTTTTCAAATGGTCACCCAATTGCTACTGAACACATTTTAGATTGGTCCAAAAGTACGCTGTAAATATAGGTAATTTTAATAATAGATCTTTGAACAAAAATATTCCAGAAGAAAGACAGTACATGCAGTAAGTTTCAGCTCATTCATACAGTATTTGAGTACCGGACACCAAGTACTCATCTTAACCACCTCTATGGGGAAAAAGCATCCAGTACTTTCACAATGCACATATTCTCTCTGTGTTCAAGCTTGCTGTGCATTTTCTGTTCTTTGAAATATCAGAGTTCAACAACATTTTATGTGTTCTAAGTTATACAGGCTACAGTTCTATATCTAGTTTTCTAGAAGTATACTTTCAATGTACACACCATAAATCACCTTAAAGTAATAATAATAATAATAATAATAATAATAATAATAATAATAATAATAATAATAATTTATTATTTATACCCCGCCCATCTGGCTGGGTTTCCCCAGCCACTCTGAGCGGCTTCCAAAAGAATATTAAAATACTATGATACATCAAACATTAAAAGCTTCCCTAAACAGGGCTGCCTTCAGATGTCTTCTAAAAGTCTGGTAGTTGTTGTTCTCTTTGACATCTGGTGGGAGGGCGTTCCACAGGGAGGGCGCCACTACCGAGAAGGCCCTCTGCCTGGTTCCCTGTAACTTGGCTTCTCCCAGTGAGGGAACTGCCAGAAGGCCCTCGGTGCTGGACCTCAGTGTCCGGGTAGAACAATGGAGGTGGAGACGCTCCTTCAGGTATACTGGACCGAGGCTGTTTAGGGCTTTAAAGGTCAGCATCAACACTTTGAATTGTGCTCGGAAACGTACTGGGAGCCAATGTAGGACTTTCAAGACCGGTGTTATATGGTCTCGGCGGCCATTCCCAGTCACCAGTCTGGCTGCTGCATTCTGGATTAGTTGTAGTTTCCGAGTCACCTTCAAAGGTAGCCCCACGTAGAGCGCATTGCAGTAGTACAAGCGGGAGATAACCAGAGCATGCACCACTCTGGCGAGGCAGTCCGCGGGCAGATAGGGTCTCAGATGGAGCTGGTACACAGCTGCCCTGGACACGGATTTACCCTGTGCCTCCATGGACAGCTGTGAGTCCAAAATGACTCCCAGGCTGCGCACCTGGTCCTTCAGGGGCACGGTTACCCCATTCAGGACCAGGGAATCCCCCACACCTGCCCGCCTCCTGTCCCCCAGAAACAGTACTTCCGTCTTGTCAGGATTCAATCTCAATCTGTTTGCCGCCATCCAACCTCCAACCGCCTCCAGACACTCACACAGGACTGTCACCGCCTTCACTGGTTCTGATTTGGAAGAAAGGTAGAGCTGGGTATCATCTGCATACTGATGAACACCCAGCCCAAACCCCCTGATGATCTCTCCCAGCGGCTGCATGTAGATGTTGAAAAGCATGGGGGAGAGGACAGAACCCTGAGGCACCCCACAAGTGAGAGCCCAGGGGTATGAACACTCATCCCCCACCACCACTTTCTGAACACGGCCCAGGAGGAAGGAGCGGAACCACTGTATGACAGTGCCCCCAGCTCCCAGCCCCTCAAGACGCTAAAGGTAAAGGGACCCCTGACCATTAGGTCCAATCATGGCCGACTCTGGGGTTGCGGCGCTCATCTCGCTTTATTGGCCGAGGGAGCTGGCGTACAGCTTCCGGGTCATGTGGCCACCATGACTAAGCCGCTTCTGGCGAACCAGAGCAGCGCACGGAAACGCCATTTACCTTCCCACCGCAGCAGTACCTATTTATCTACTTGCACTTTGACGTGCTTTCGAACTGCTAGGTTGGCAGGAGCAGGGACCGAGGAATGGGAGCTCACCCCGTTGCGGGGATTCGAACCGCTGACCTTCTGATCAGCAAGTCCTAGGCTCTACGGTTTAACCCACAGCACCACCCGTGTCCCTATAAATCACCTTAGACACCCACCCACCCCAAAAAATCCCTGGAAGTTTAGTTTACCCCTCACAGAACTAGAGTTCCATGCATCACAGGTATGAAATGTTATAAATGAATAAATTCATGAGAACAAACATCTTTAAAGCAAACTGATGTTTGATGTTTTATTATGTATTATGGTGTGGGTGTGGCTCTTCTCCATAAATGGAAACAATTTCTTGTTTCACATCAAAAACTACATTGGCAGCATTTGGCATTTACAAAACGGCTAAATTAAAAAGAAAGCATTAAAGGTTTCTGCAAATAGTGCAACATGCAGAAATATTTGACTTTCGAATTAAAGACATGGGCCTCCATGATCCTGATTGTTTGGTGACTGAAAATCATATAAACTTTCAACAACATGCTGGAAATGTCATAAATCATGTCTGCCTATTTCATACCGTGTATATTTTGGGGAAACAGTCTCTGGTGAGTTGTTACTGCCTATACTTTTGTTTTCCTTTTCATCAGAATGTAACTAGGCATTGTGCCAGTTTGAAGAAGAAATTAGAATGACTGATGTGCTGAGCGGCTCTTGCTTCAACCTAGGATGGGAAAGTACTGTGCGAAACCCAAAAGGGCATTCAAGAATCAACTGCAGCGCCCTTTCAGCCAAGAGTGCATTTGGACATGCAGACTGATGAAGAACTGCAAGCCAAAGTAACCTGCAGGCTCTGCGCTAAAATATCCACCCACACTGCACTGTCCCATTATGATATCCCAACTGGTTTGGGCAGGAGTAGCTGGTGGCGTTCTGTGCCTAATTCTATTTGATTAAAGTGAAGCAGGTTTCCAGTTTTATTTTTGTACAGCAACATGCTACTATATAAAACTCATAATTGTGTTATTTGCACGCTAGCAAAATAAGCCGTTTGTTGCTGAAATAACATTGGACAGAAACTGAGCCACTCCTGTTGCATACAGGAAAAGATTCATTCTTCTTCCACCTTGGGATCAAAATGAACCAGGGACTGATGATTTGAACAATTTGGAATGCTTCTGTATACAGTCCCTGTACAGATAATCTCCACTGACTTCCCACATATCCATTATCTCTATGTATACAAGTTGATAATTTAACTATACAGTTTCCTCATAAGAGTCCACTTTTTCCATTTCATAATTCACCTTTTAGATAACCTTCTCTGCCTCTTCTTCATCATCAGGGTAGCTTCCTTATTTTCCCCAGCATAGTGTGTGTTTTCATTACCTTGTGTTTTCCCATTTTTAGGAACCTGCCTTATGTTTTCTGATACCAGTCTCCCACTTCTGAATATTTATGACATTTTATGCTTACAAATTGTGGCTAAATGCCTTCTTCCACAATGGAAGTGACTTCTGAGGGGCCACCTGAAGTTTATGTCGTTTGGTAGCTTGTAGTTTGGTTACAGATTCTATCTGGGCTTCAGCATCCGAAATTTGCCAGGCACATTTTCACCTGGCTATCGGTCACTTGTGACCAAGTGAAGATGCCCAGGTACCAGAATGGCACCTGACATCTCCACCATCTGAAGGTGCATGCCTGGAGATCTCTGGGTCTTGACTGTTTTCACAGACTAGCAACACATCCTGTAGAATTCTATCCATTATATTTTATCTGCACAATCAGAATGAATTTCAGGAACCGACAAGTCATTTAGAAAAATACAACTGGCCCCAAAATAACAACTAGGCATTCTGTTTTAGCGACTGTAACCCTGGTTTAAGGAGCCATTTGGCACCCAGTTTATATATCTGAGTTTCTAACACTGCTGGACTTTTAGATGTAAATGCTACTTTCACAGATGTTTCCAATTCTATACTTCTGGTCCAGGTCAGGTGCCATTTTGCAGGTCTTTGGATTTTCTCACTATTCACAAACTTTGACTGGGGGGGGGGATACGAGCCTAGCAAATAAGTCTGTGAATGAGGACAATTGAACCACAAAATATTCAAGCTGCCAGCCACATCTGGAGGGAAGAGGATATGGATTAAGAGAGAGGAAATTGATCTGCTTGAGTCCCTAACAACTTATAGCAGATGAGAGCAGACTTTAGGTTTATAGGATCTATTACATTTTTCTAGGACACTAACGGCAAAGGGCATCCATTATAGATGGTACCCTTAGCACCAGCTGAACACCAGGATATATATATTTTTAGAACTAGTATTGAGCTGAACCCACAAATATTTTCCTGGTTACCTCAAGCTTTCTTAATTTCAGCAGTCTAATTTAACAGGTGAGTCATTTCATTGTTACTAATGTTAAATAATTGGAAGTCAGAAACCCTTATTAATCTACTGCAAATCATCCAGAGATGTACCAGTAGATTCCAATCTACTGGCCAGGTCCTGATGTTGAGCCTGCAGCACTCTATACACATCATAGCAAAGGGATATTTCACAAAAGATAGCAAAGCAAAAGGTTGTCCTCCCAGTACCCCAGGCATACTAATCTGTTCCTGCTCCAGAGGTTGGGGATATACTACAACAAATATGAAGTGTTTCCAAACATGCAGGAAAAGCACCATGTAAATCAGGTGCGAGCAGCCTGTGTCATGGCAGATGTTGCTAGACATCATCCCTGATCACCAGAAGCTGTCCAGGACTGATGGAAGTTGGAATCCAACATTTGAAGGGCCATAGATTAACCACCCCAAATAAACATTAAGCATTACAAGCAAGTTGTAACACTTTGTGGTGCTCCCCTCTGTTTGTTGTATGTTGGTCTGGCACCAAAGCCCAGCAGGAAGGCAGGTCAGGGGTTGCAGGACCATGGATAGCTCCATGAGAACAACTTGTTCCAACAGAGTTTCCAGAGCAGAAGGAGGCCTTTCCAATATCTGTCTCCAGACTACCTCTTATAGACTCCTTCAGACTTCCTCTTGTAGGATCCACCCCCTTCTGAAGAACTTGAGGTTTTTAGAGGACAACCCTCTTGCCTGAAGATGGGCACTCCTCCATTCCGTAACCTGCTGCCTGGTGACCAGTGAGATACTGTGAGAGGAATTTGGATCCTCAAGAGAAGATGCTGGTGAGGACCTTGGCTCTGGTCCTTTAGAGCCTGGTGGTATGGGAGGTTCTCTAGTGGCTCCTGACAGCCTCAGGCACAGTGATCTCCAGATGTTCAGCATCCTTGAGCTTTTTGTAATGTGATGGTGTAAGTCAGTTATAAACCTAGTTTGCAGCATAATTAAATAAGGAGATTTGATGGCGAGCCCTGGTGGCATAGATCAAAACCAGCTCAATATCATTTTATAAATTTCCAATCTTTATAACTTGATAGTCCTTGGCTCCTTGTGAAGGATGGAGAGGATATAAATGCAATAATATCAAGAGGCTCTCTGCCCCTGTACCATGGGAAAATCTAATTTTTAAACAAGTAAAAAATGCACATGCTTCTGTGTTACTGACTGACATTTAAAGGAACCCTTTCCTGGAGGAGCCTTTAAAGCTGTCATAGTCTTGCCAGTCACGACGGATGTTATTACAGGCACATACTCAAGAGAGCTCAGCAGGGAACAAGGGTGTTATATAGGTAAAAGAAGGAAAACAAGTTCCACCTCTTCTTTTCAATGCCTGGTAACAAAATACACCTCACAAGAATGATACAAGGCTCTCACGTACATGGGATATTGTCTTTACTTTACTTTGATTTGTTTAATAGCTGCAAGGGTGTTTTTTTCTCTCTCTCCCTTTAAACGCATTTCCTCTCTTTGCAGTTGTTGATTTTAAGTCTGTTCAGCCTCCTGCATTATACTTCTACATGAGCAAAGGGAAACTTATTTCACGTGCAGATCTTTCCTGCTCCTATAGGGTTTAATCACAGTTTTTGCAAGCCTCCCATCACAGCAGGTACAACATTTAAATGCCCACATTTAAATGCCCAGTCTTCCAATAATCACTGCTAAGAAACTTCACATACTTGACATAAATAGCTGCCAGAGAACCATTCCAGCATGTGAATAATGAGTCATCTGACAGGTAGTATAGCCAGCCTTCCGGCTTCCCTCTTTTTCAGGTAGATGAAGGTGT
Organism: Podarcis liolepis; assembly: GCF_965112155.1. Taxonomy (NCBI): domain Eukaryota; kingdom Metazoa; phylum Chordata; class Lepidosauria; order Squamata; family Lacertidae; genus Podarcis; species Podarcis liolepis. Next base: position 54,590,911 of record NC_139562.1, on the reverse strand, counting down.
CTGCTATAGAAATTGGCATGGAAAGAACATTATTGTGGCCCATCTTGATTATGGAACTTGATCCTTGGCAAATGCTGCAAGGTGTTCCTAGGCAGTGTCTCACACTGGCAATTTCAGAGATATGTGAGTAATTGCAACAACCTTTGGACTTTTTGAGGAAACTACAATCTGTGCTCTAAACTGGAAGTGGGGGAGGGAGAAAGAGAAAGGTTTTCTACTTCCTTGCACAGCATTTTCTGCCCTTCTTACCTTTTTAAACATCTGTCTGCAAGGAAACTAGTCAGCACTAATTCTGGCCCTTCCTCAAGCTACTGTGGTGATGCTTCCCTGCCTATCAAGGTAAGGAGAGCCAACAAACACCTCACACAGAGCCTGCGCACTGTCTTGCCAGAGTGGTACATGCTCTGGTTATCTCCTGCTTGGACTACTGCAGTGCTCTCTACATGGGGCTACCTTTGAAGGTGACTTGGAAACTACAATCAATCCAGAATACAGCATCTGGACTGCTGACTGGGAGTGGCCCCAGGACCATATAACACTGGTCCTAACAGATCTTCACTGTCTCTCAGTATATTTCTGAGCACAGCAGAAAGTTTTGGTGCTGACCTTGGCTCCGTATACCTGAAGGAGCATCTCCACCCCCATCATTCAGTCTGGACACAGAGATCCAGCTGCAAGGGCCTTCTGGCGGTTCCCTAACTGCGAGAAGTGACGGGGGGGGGAGAGAGGGGTAAAATACTGTTGTGTTTGTGTTAATCATTGCACTAGCACAAGCATTTAGTTGAATACCACCATATAACTTTAGGCAGTGACCTTGGCAGTCATGAAAATCAGTCAGTTCAGTGCAAACAGTATCCCTGAAAGATGGCCGTCCAACCTCTGCTTAAACTTCCAGAAAAAGGAGAGGCCACTAGCTCCTGAGGCAGGTTGTTCAACTGCTGAACAGCTCTTGCTATTGGAATGTTGCCTTTCTTGTGTTTTGCTGAAATCTGCTTCTTATCCACAAACCATATTGTGATTGTCCCATATTTCTCTGCCACAGACAAGGGATTAAGGAAAATGCTGTTCATTTACATAAGTCACCTGCAGACTATATAGTCTGTGACTGCTTCCTGAAAGCCCTGCTTGTGGCACATTATGGGCCGGAGTGGAACAGGATGTTCCAGGAGAGGATTCTGGGTGGGTGGCCAGCGACGGATTGAACTAGATGGCATTTTGGTTGATTCCAGCTGTAAGATTCTATGAAATGGATACACGAGATAAGTATTTATGTTTAGGAGAACAGACGCTCTTACTCTGCATTGTGACTGCCAGCACCCTCGTTCTTTCTTGAGCACTAGTCTCATTCAGATTCTCAAGACCAATGTTGTGTTTCATAGTGGTAATTAAATTTAACACCAAAGTGCTCATAAGGCAAAACCTTTGAGTAATAGGCCAGTGAAAAGATGCTAGAATAAATGCAAATATGCATCATTTGTTCTCTCTTGGTTCTCTCTCTCCAAAGCTGTGCCAGCTCTCAAGCGTTATTAGAAAATGAAAATCTTTAGCTATAATAATAAAAATAACTACCGGTATGTGTTTTCATGGAGCAATATTCAGTGTTCAGTTTGAAACACAAGGACCCTAACCTTAATAAGAGTCATTCAGCAGAAAAGACTAGACATCTTTTATAGTTATTTTTATTTTGGTTAGTGTCTAGAGCAGGCACCCCCAAACACAGCCCTCCAGATGTTTTGGAACTACAATTCCCATCATCTCAGACAACTGGTTCTGTTAGCTAGGGATGATGGGAGTTGTAGTCCCAAAACATCTGGAGGGCCGAGTTTGGGGATGCCTGGTCTAGAGAATCAAACATATTGCTATGTTAGCATTTCAGTCTCTTCAGACAAATGCTTATTTCTAGTAATGAAGAACCCAACATGAAAGAACCCCTGATTTCATAAGCTAAATGAAATGGATATTTCAAAATATTGTAATATTTACTTGATCTCTCAGCATAAAATATGCTAAACAAGATAGAGGAATGGCAGCCCATAAACCTTCATAGAACTGGCATACACATGAGAGTTCCATAGCATTTAATGACTTTTAACCTCCAAGTAGTTATCATTATTTAAAGTGTTGTAGGAAAGGTACAACACTTTTGGTAGAATGCCACACCTCTGCTTATCTAATTACCTACATAAAACATTTCTAACATCCATAGTTACATTTCAGAGCTAAAGTAGCTTTAAAAGTAAATTTGTTTATTTTGCTTGTATCCTTGATCATTTTCAAGCAGAGCATGTATATTTAAAATTCATATTGCTTGTTGGTTACAAAAAAATGAGGACCCGTAACTCTGTGGTGGTACACATGCTTTGCAAGTATATTGGTCCTGGGTTCAAAATCCTTGGTATTTCCAGTTAGAGGATTTCAGCTAGCAGAGGCTTTGGGGAGCTACTGCCTATATTATATTGGCGTGGTCCAGATGTGGTTGGACTATAACCCCATCAAACTCAGCAATAATGGCAAATAATCATAGACAATAGAGTTTGTGGTTGAACATCAGAGGACTCATTTGGCTTTTGTGAAAATTATGTTTATGCTTGTGTACTTTATAAGCAAAGAATTCTGTCTTCAGATCTGTAAGCAAAGAATTTTACTGCCATTAGCTAGCTGAAAAGCATAATGATGACAAATATGTGTATCGCTGGATTCTTGCTTGCTTGCTAGAGATATTTAGCTTTGCAACTTACCTAGAAATTTTGGCACAATTATTTCAAGCAGTCCCTCAATGAGCTTCAGCACGTTTTACTGTATTGAGATTGGCACTCTGCAAATCTAATCCTTCACAATTAAAACAAGTCTGCATTGGTCATAGGACAGGAAGAACATCTAAGCAGGAACTGCTGTAATTGCTTTTTTAAAAAATAGCATTTTCTTTCACACTACTTTATTCAAAAGGTGAGCCACTGCAGTTGAAGCCTGAAGTTTCACATATGTGTTACCAGTCATCAGGCAAATGCACATAACTGTCATCAAGCAAAACATCAATCTCATCCCTCTTTGTTGCTTTATCTGACTAAAGCCAGTTGAGGGTGTGTTAAGATGTGGTATCTATCTTGAGCAAGAGTTTTCTTTTTTTGTAGTTTCCTTGTTTGTTGTTCCTCTGAAACTGTCAAGTTCCTAATAGTAATATTAATTGCAGAAACTATCTTTTCATTAATTCTTTTGATCCAACATACCAAACCTTGGCATGTTCATTCCAGTTAAGAGTTCTACTGCAGTAACATGAATAATTGTGAATAGCAGGAAACTAATAATCAATGTTTTATTTAAGATTACTGTAAGATTACAGATTCTTCTCCCAGAAACGAAGCCCATTGGATTTGATTCAAGAGTAGATCTCCCTCCCCCCCCCAAAAAAAAAGGTTCTTGGTATCAGTCAAAGGTCTTGGTATCAGTAAAATACTGATGATAGTATGGCAGAGCTGGGGTATGAGTGACAAAAGCAGTGAAAAGGTAGAACTAGTAATGTTACAATGCTATGCGATGCTTTGAATACAAGAGCAAATTTACAATGAATGCTTATCAATTTGTGAATTACCGATAGTGACTCTTAATACATTTTGAAATGAGTTGTTTTCTTTAACTTTTAATTTGAGTACAAATTATACAAGAAGTTGGGGAAAGCTCCTGCAAATAGCAATTTGGAGTCAAAGGGCTCTCCTACTATTTTGCCTTTACAAATGTAGATATTCCCAATACAGGGATTTGGAATATTGTATAGAAGAACACACTCCAATTAACAGCTCTGTTCTCTCTTATACAGCCAGAGCTTTACACAGACTTGGCCTCTCATACATCAGGTTAGTTGTATCCAGTCCAAACTCACAACTCATCAGTGATGGGCAAAAAAACCCCTTGTTTCATCTAAACCAAAAAGGTTGAAGAGAGATTCGGAAGTCTGGGTAGAGTACTTCTTCACCCAATCTTCACATGCTCAAGTTCTGAATCAAAGAAACCAAGTGGAAAACTTGCCTTCAAATACTACTTGTGGCCAATGCTATCATTGAAACAGCAAAGGACAATTAAAGAAAGGTGACTTTTAAAAAAAACCAAAAACATTTAGTATGTTTTACATCATTTTGCTATTTTTAGAATGGAAAAAATAGAGGTGTATATATGAAAACAATCTAGCCACACACAAGTGCTGTTTTGATGTCTTGCTGTGTAATGTTTATTATGTAAATTCATTGTTTGTATTGTTTTAATGTTTACATGTTATTGTTCATTGGTAGGCATGCTAAAAATAAGAAGTCAAGAAAAGAGGAGGTACAGCCTGCCTATAAAAATAGAAAATTAATCTACGTCATATTTTGGATACCTGACTTTCAACAATAAGGTTGCATGTTAGGATACTGTTGTTGTTGTTTTTAAAAAAGGAAATAGCATTTGATAGTTTGTCTTACAGCTTTTGAAAATGAAGGGATGAAAGTCCACTTCTGTGGGTATATATAACCAAAACAAGGCCCATTTATCCCTGTGGTTTACGTACATGTAAGTGCCATAGGATTACGTGCTTAAACTTATAATTCTAAAGACAGGTATGGTAAAGTATGAGCTAGAGTTGCCAAGTGACAGGAAATCATTAGTTTTGTCAGACAGAACTGGGGATGATAGCTGTTTTGAGTTAATAAAGTATTGTTATCATATAAATGTGCCCTTAAATCACATCCCGTACCTTGGCATTATTCCTACCCAAGGTCGCCACCTTTTAACCAGGCATATTATATAGACAGACCAGCCATTCAATATGTCATCAGATTCAAATGAATCAAATGACCATGTTTCCTCTCTTCCCCATCTCCTGTCCATGCACACACAAGTGGGGGAAAAGAAACCTCCCTGGGAAGGGTGATTTTGAGCTGGAAAACAAGTGGGGAACGTAAGAACACAAGAAAGATCCAGCTGTTTCAAAAAATATGTCCATCTAGTCCAATATTCTGCTTTCCACAGAAGATAGCCAGATCCCTCAAAAGCCCACCAGTACTCTTGAAGACCTCCTGCCAACCTAGCTGTTCAAAAGCACGTCAAAGTGCAAGTAGATAAATAGGTACTGCTCTGGCGGGAAGGTAAATGGCATTTCCGTGCGCTGCTCTGGTTCGCCAGAAGCAGCTTAGTCATGGTGGCCACATGACCCGGAAGCTGTACGCCGGCTCCCTCGGCCAATAAAGCGAGATGAGCGCTGCAACCCCAGAGTCGGTCACGACTGGACCTAATGGTCAGGGGTCCCTTTACCTTTGCCTTACTCTTGAAGACAACAACCCCCTCTCACTGTTGCTATCCAGGAACTACTATCGAGTGATATAATGCCACATCTTGCAGCAGCAAATTCCATAAATTAACTGCATACAGTACTACTCTCTTTTGTCTGCCCTGTACCAAGTGTAGATCAATTTCCTTTGATGGCCACAGTCTTCGTATTAATCTCATTTTCCACACAATGCAAGGAAAAGAGTCTAGTAGCCTCTCCTCATCATCAGATGTGGTCTGCCCAGTGTGTCTTGGCTTTAAAGCAAACGAAAAAATATGTAGGATGGAATCTGGGAACTCACCCTAAGGATCACATAAGATTTGTGACCATGATCTGAACATATGAAGAGTCCTGCTGGATCAGGCCAATGGCCCACCTGGTCCAGCATCCTGCTCTCACAGTGGCCAAGCAGATACCTCTAGAAAACCCACAAGCAGCACCTTAAGCACAGGAGCACTTTGTCCTCCTCCACTTTCTGGTAACTGGTATTCAGAAGAACAATGCCTCCTTAGTAGCCATTGATAGACTCATTCTCCACCTGAAGGCACAGGATGAAGCCATCTTGCTGAAGCCAAGCAAATTTTGATCTGGTCAGTGCTGGGATGGGAGATCAGGCAAGAACCTCATGTACAGTATGTGAGTCATGAGCTCAGTGGGGGAAAGATTGATGGGGTGTCAACAGATATGGGGTGCCAACTTGAATAAAATATTGGGGAGCCAGGTTAAGCCCTGTCCCACATAATCGATCACATGACATTGTGTACACACTAATAATAATAATAATTTATTATTTATATGCCACCCACCTGACTAGGTTACCCCAGCCACTCTGGGCGGCTTCCAACAAATTAAAACACAATAGAGTAAGACATCAAACATTTAAAACTTCCCTATACAGGGCTGCCTTCAGATGTCTTCTGAAAGTCAAGTTAGTTGTTTATTTCCTTGACATCTGATGGGAGGGAAATGCCAATCAATTTGGCTCCTATGAAACGAATAACACATTTAGTTTAGGATCGAGCTCTTAATTATTACTGTACAATGTAATGGTTTGGAGACCAGACTGCAAGTTCAGTCACTTTGCGGGGGGTGAGTTCGGCGCCAGCCGTTTCTGAATGAGCACGCACAGCATCAGCCAGCATGGATTTCAGGTCGACCTTTAGGAGCCTCGCACCTGAGAGCTGGGAACACTTTGCAGCACCCAGTAGGTAGGACAGCCCTGCCCCTGTTGCCAGGCAAATCCCTGCTTGCGGGCCGATTCGTCCTCGGAATTACGTCGGCCAGTCCCAGAAAGCGCAACAAGCAGATCCCGCAGGCGAGCAAAAAGCCACCGAACTGCCCAAAGTTACTCGGATGATGATCCGTTCTATACTAAATGGGTCTGTAATATCTGGCTTCAGGTCAAAAGTTAGGAGATTGCCGGCGCTTCCCTCAGCAAAAGGAAAAGCTCAGCGCACAAAGGACGAAGGCGGAGAAGAGAGGGGGTCCTCCTCCTCCTCCTGGAACAAACCCTTATTTCCCTCTCCCTTTGCCAACTGTTTTCAAGACTCATTACTGGCATCTCAGGCAGCGCGATGTTACTTGCCAAGTCGAAAGGCTCGCTGTGCTCCCCTGCCTGCTGAAGCAGGGGGAGATAGGAGATAGCTCGGCATGCCAGCCCTTAACCATTTCAGGCTTTGACAGGACGAAGGCGAGCAATGACAACAGTCAATTGTCCCCGTGGAAACCGAGAAGCTGCCCCGAGGCTTCGCCGCTGTGTGGAAAGGGTTAGAAAGGGGAAACTCCACCCCGCGGTGGGCGCGCGCGCCTCACCCCCCACCCCACCCACCCGGTGGGCGCGCGCGACCCGGTACAGCGAGCGGCGCCCCGGGTTTCCCGCGCGAACGCTAATCTGCCTCTCCATCTGGTCCCCTCAGCTTCGCAGGCGCGCGCTCTTCCTTCCTTCCTCCCTCTCGCCCACCCCGCCAGCAGCACGTGCCCGCTCAGGCGGCGGCCACTCACCTGAAGAAAAGTTTGGAGAAGACGTTCGCCTTCTCCAGAGGCGACCTCTGCATGGTCTTTCACCGTCCAGGCTGCTGTGCGCAGCGGACACCAAAGGAAGAGGGTGGGCGCGGCGGGGCCGGTGAGGGGAGGGGGAGAGAGTTCGGCCTCTCGAGGAACCGCGCCGTTTATACTCTTGCCTCCGAATTGGGAAAGGGGGAGGGGGGAAAGAGAAGCGAAGTCGTCCTCGCTGTTGGCCCTGCGCTCTCCCACCTTATCCTCCCTCAGGTCACCGCCTCCCTCTTTCTCCTGCCCCTCTCCCCGCCTCTGCGCGCCCGCTCGGCTTCATAAGCCTGCCCTCGCCTTCCCGCCCCGTACTCCTCCTCACGCGGAGCAACATCCTCCCAAAGGAATCGCTCCTTAACAAAAAAAAAACCCCACAAAAACTAGCGCGCGCCAAGAGAAGCGCCCCGCGCCAGGTGCCTCTCCGGGCAGAGCGAGCGCGCGCTCTCCAGTCCCGGGGAAGAAGCCTCTGAGGCGAGTCGTCGTTCCCGCCACACACACACACCCCTCCGCAGCCCAGCCTCGCTCCTTTTGCCGAGCCAACCTTGTTAGCGGTCGCCACGGTCCTGAAATAGCAACCTCGCCTCCCTGACGGAGCCTTGCTAATGATTATGGCTTCCCGCCGCCTTCAAAGAGCTTCTCCTCACAGCTCCTTCCCATTAAGCGTCAGCGCCCTACGGCTCCCATCTGAACGTGTGGACTGAACCCGAGAACCAGCATTAAAAAGAGGTCGCAGCTCGGACGTGAGCGTAGCCATGATTTATGGGGGATTTTGGGGGAGGGGGTAGGAAGCCCGTGCCACCATCCTCTGTTTAGCAGATTCAGAAAGGAATGTCTCGGGGACAGTTAAATTACTTTCTTTTGACTCACAAGTGCTCAGAAAAGTCTGTCAAAATCTTTCTACTTTATGTTAAGTATTTTTATTTATTGACTTTATTTAGGGGGGCAGCTGCCCCCCCATGCCCTGTGAGGAAAGTGATATGAAAGAATCGCACTATCTGCATCAAGGAACTTTCATCACTAAACATGGCTTATAGCAGTGGTTCCCACCTTTAGAGATGCCCCCCCCAAGCATCTCTAAAATCCTGATACCCCCCTCCGTGACATATAATTCTTATTATTCAAAAAGTGAACTCTTATTTACATGGAGGAAGCCTAAAAGGCCATTAACTTGGTCTAAACAAGCGTCCAAATTGCCCCCCTTAAAAATCAAATTGCCGCCCATGTTGGGAACCACGGGCTTATACCTAGGTTTTATTAACTGTCTCCTAAATGTGCTAAGTGTTCCTTTAACTATAGGCATGCACACATTGGTGCCAGATTACCAGATACTGCCATCAAGGCTGCCTTCTCTATCTTGACTGGAGGACAAGGACATTTTGTCCTTGCTTCAGGCAGAAAAATATCTTTGCCAAGGTAACTGCCAATTTAACTAATAGAACCTTATACCTGAGCCCCCCAATACATTAATTTCTGAAGTTAACTTTAGCCTGTACGTATCAAAAAAAGGAGGGATCATCTATCTTTCCTCCCACTCCTGGGCCTGGTAGAATCCTGAAGTGGTCAGGTGGATGGTACCACTTCAGGGATCCTAGATTTCAATGCTCTTCCATGTAGCACATTTGGGAAAACACTTCTATAGCAGCACACTCCCTGATATGTTAGTTTTCTGAGTGCAGGGAGTTTGCATTTCTTTGTTTTGACTGGGATAATGTTGCAAATTGAGCCTCCTCTACTGAAAGTGTGAAATTATAGTTCATTCTACCTACTCAGGACTCTGCTGCCTGCTACCGCCTTTTCTGTTGCACCTGTAGACCTAGCTATCATGCTGAAATAGACAAGGTTCTAAGATGTGGCAACCAATCCAGCTTAAGGGACCTTGGTAATGCATCCAGAGATGATCACATATGATACATTTCCCCCCTCCCAGGTTTATTGGGTTAGCAATGACCTAATGGGCAGTTTGGCCAAAATCTGTACCAAGGTTTCCCAAAATGCAGTAGAAGCACATGGGACTAAAGAGTTGGGGGGGGTGACAGGTAGGTGGAATGAGCCGTAGGATAACGTGGAAGAGAAGTTTGGGGGTGAAATAAAGGTATGTGTGAATTTCTAAATGGGAATATGGCAACAAAAGAGCTAAATGCTTAAAACCCATTCCAGATTTTAGTATGTCACAGATAGGAGGAGGACATTGGTTATGTTCATATTATTGACATGGATGATACAAATGCAACAGGGAAAATCCCTAGATAAATAGATTTTTAAAAATAATTTTATTACAATTAGTTGTCCCTTTTTGACATAAAATTCCCCCACATAGATCTGCACATCACACTTGATCTCTTTCCTGCTTGGCAGGGGGTTGGACTTGATGGCCCTTGTGGTCTCTTCCAACTCTATGATTCTATGATTCTATGATTCTTATAAACTACTGTACTGAAAGAACTATTTAATTTTCTCTCTCTCTCTTCTGTATTGCTAATTAAGGCATTTTCAGATGTTCATGAACAAGAAAGGCTATGGCTGTGCAAAATGGATACCTCACCACGGTAACAGATGAGGGCTAACAAACTGAAGTTCAATCCAGGTGAGATAGAGATCATGTTGGTGGTGGCTCATCCTTTTAAGGTGAGTGGTACTTAACATGTTCTGGATGGAATTGCACTCCCCTTAAGGACCAGGTGCATAGTTTGAGGATTCCTGTTGATCAGTCTTTGCCATTAGAGACTCAACTATCCACTGTGCCTCTGAGTCAACTTAGAGTCAGCCTGAGCCAACTTAGGCTGGTACATTTGCTATGACCCTGTTTAGATGGCATGGTTACAGTAGTACATGCCCCTAGTAACTTCCTGTATATACGTATCGCAGAGCTCTGTTGTAAATGTGGAGTTGCCTTCAGAAATGGTCTGGAAACTGCAGCTGCAACAGAATATGGCAGAAAGCTTAAGCAATAAGAGCATGTTATGCTAGTGGTTTTCAATTTCAGTGGCTCCCAGTCCATTACTTAGGCCAAATTCAAAGTGCAAGTTTTGACCCTTAAAGCTCTTCAGGACTTAGAATCATAGACTTGTAGAGTTGTAAGGGACCACAAGGGTCATCTTGAACCCACGACCCTGAGATTAAGAGTCACATGCTCTATCAATTGAGCTATCCGAGCTTCGGACCACCGTATCTGAAGGATTACCTCTTCCTGTGCCCAGCTGCCCATGCCCTGTGGTAATCAATTGAAACCTTTCAACAAGTGCCTCTACAGCTAATATACAGTGGGTAGCTATAAGAGGAAGTACCCTCTTAGCAGTGGGCCCTCATTTATGGAACACTATCCCTGAAAAGTCTCAACTAACACTGAATGTCTTTTTAGCAAAACCCTTTTTTGTTCTCCTAGACCTTTATGGGTTTTTAAAGATGTTTTTATTATTGTTTAATGCTGCTTTTATATTGCATGTTGTTGTTGTTTTGTGATTTTTTCCTTGTTTTGCTGTTTTCTTTTTTGATGCCCAGAGCATGATAGCTATTATTAGGCATCAATTAAATTTAGAAAATAAATAAGAGGGTATGGGGGTATGTGATCAACAGCAAGGTTTGATTCTTGAATGATTTCATGCTCTTGTCAATCCCAGACATCGTGATTTGACTAGTTGGCTTCCATCTAGAAATTCAATTAATTCTATGTACGCAAGGTTGCTTAGAATTGAATACTTAAATCTCATATATCCCTATTATTATATGTTTATTCCACCCTGTCTAGGTTGACATATCAATGAGATTAAATCAGTTTAAAGCTTAAAACTATATTGTTATTGGTATGTGGATTGGGACATTAGCATATGCATACAGTGGTACCTCAGGTTAAGTACTTACCGTATTTTTCGCTCTATAACACGCACCCGACCATAACACGTACGTAGTTTTTAGAGGAGGAAAATCCATAGGCATGCCACCCGTAGGCATTCCCTCCATAACACGCACAGACATTTCCCCTTACTTTTTAGGAGGAAAAAAGTGAGTGTTATGGTGCAAAAAATACGGTAATTCGTTCCAGAGGTCCGTTCTTAACCTGAAACTGTTCTTAACCTGAAGCACCACTTTAGCTAATGGGGCCTGCTGCTGCCGCCGTGCCGCTGGAGCACGATTTTTGTTCTCATCCTGAAGCAAAGTTCTTAACCTGAAGCACTATTTCTGGGTTAGCAGAGTCTGTAACCTGAAGCGTATGTAACCTGAAGCATATGTAACCCAAGGTACCACAGTAGTATTACAATAACCAGTGTTATATTACATCATATTCTGTTCCTTCAATTTGAAGAGTATTTTTTCTATTGTCATGCTATATCAATTTCTAATACCCAGGCAATTAATATGGTTTCCATTTTTATGATACACACCCAAATTTCTTTTTAAAATGGGTGTGTGTGTGTATTTAATGCAAATTATAAATCTCCCTTGAACCTTAAGAGCTTGAAATAATTAATTGCAAAAGGGGAGGAAAATAAACTCTTACCTGAGATCCCAGAATAATGGCACACTGAGAAAGAAAGCCTGAAAGAACATGTTGGATCTTCTCCATTATTAGTACAGGTGGTGAATGACAACTATTAGGGTGGGGGAGGGGATTGGCAGACCATAGATCCGGGATCTACTGGTGGCAAGGATTTCAGCTACCAATTGTTTAACAATAGAAAAAGCAAAAAAAGGGCCTTTTCTTTTTTTTCCACATTAGGCTGCTGAAACAAAGAAAGGTTGGGCAAAAACCAGGGGCAGATTTTTGTCTGTATGAAAGGACTGTGAATTCATGTCTGATACTGAAAAGGAATTTATAGGCTGAGCAAGTTGTCAGGGGCAGCCTGTTCCTTCCTTTTAACTGATAGCACATCTTACCTCCTACTGTCTCTTGTGTTTTTATTTTTTATTTTTTAAAGTACAGTAGTTTAGTGTTCCTTATAAGCTACTGCAGAACTATTTCTATCCTGAAGAACAGGAAGTAAAACCTTGTAATAAAAAGAGAGCAGATAATAACTGCAACTCTGAAGTCTGTCTAGCCTCCATGTAGGTGAACCTCACATATTGAGCATGCAGGGAAGAGAAGCACAATGTAACGGGTGGGGAAGCTTTTGCAGCCCAAGCGTCACATTATCTTCTGCACAACCCTCTGGAGTCGCGTGTGGGCATGCTAGCGGTAGGCAGGGCAAAAGTGGGAAGAGAAATGTATATATTGCTATGAGGTTTTTTTGTGGGGGGTGGTTAGGCTCAATGCATGGGTGCCCTTCTAACTCTTGGAATAGTCAGGCTAGCTTCCTGGTGTAGTGATAGCCTGGGGGATGAGCCATTAAGGGGAACAAAGGTAGGAGCTCTGTGCAAGACAGCAAATGGGTAGGGGCCCCTCGTTCAACTCGCAAATAGTTAGAAGGACAAAGGAAGAGTTGAGTTGTGTGAGCTAGAAGCTAGAAGAGAAGCTGCAGACTGGGAAGCAAGAGAGGTGTTTTCTGCTTGAATCCAAGGCTATGGCTAAGGTGAACCCCTCCACTGTAGGCTCAGGGTTGTATATATGTGTAAATAAACCATACATCATAAAGACACCACAGTCTCCGCTGTGCTTCACTGTCCAGAAGAAACCCTGGGCAAGCACCTTGAAGCCTTGGGATCTTGCACTGCTCAGAGATTGAGGTGGTGTACGACAATATTTTACGCTTGTGCAGTAGGCTAGTTTCTCTATCTTCCATAGAGGCTAGCAAGAAGAGTCATTTATCAGAGTTCAGGGAAACATTCACACTCAGATATGAAGCAAGACTAGGGAGGGTTGTGGTCTGGAGAGATAGCCCCAAGGGCTCCTGAAATCCAGGATAGAGAGTTGTGCTCTGTCTACCTCGTATGTGATACCAAAAAATGCAATTTTATAGGATTAGTTACCCCCAAAGTGACAAGTTTTTTCTCCAAATGATATCCCGCATCTTTTCTCCATTGACAATTTACTTTAGTCACTGATTGGCCACTTCTACTTCAAACAAATCCCTAATCTGAGTGGTTTGATAAATGATAAACTAGCAAAATCTTTAAGCCAGTGCAAAAGCTCTTAATTACTTCACAGGAAATGCAGGGCTGACCTTTTCCGATAAATTAGCAGAATACCAATTGAGTTTAACAAAGAGAAAATGTAAACTGTGGCATCTTGGGGAGATCCAGAACATCAAAGATCAACTACAACATGAATTGAAATAGCTAATCCTGTCTCACCTTCTAAAGTGCTCTGCACACCTTGTGTTAAAACCAGGGGCTTTGCTAAAAGCACACAGTGACATTGGAGAACAGGAGATCAACAGACATAAGGAGTCTGAAGTTTTTTCTATCTCAAGGCTTTAGGTTTTCTATAGCAGATTTGTTTACTTTGAAATTACAAGATTAAGATAATTGATGGTGGTACACAACTATTAACACTCATCCTGGAAACCAAAGTCACATTTGCTTAGAAATATATTTGCTACTGCCACTTGACATTGTTTATATAAGTGATCATCAGGATTCATGGATATGGGAGACACCACTGTCATTTGTTTAACAGCTGAATCAAAAGTTTAAAGATCTAGATCTTTAAAATGCTTTGTAGCTTTGCGCACCCTTGGAATGTACAGGGCTCCATCCATGCTTTCACCGGGATGAATGGTTTATTACCAGAGTCTATATGTTATCAGACAAGAATCCAGAAATACAAATTCACTTCTGGCTTGCCATTGGCAAGCACTAATAATAATAATAATAATAATAATAATAATAATAATAATAATAATAATGTTCCCCCATCCTTCTTCAGAACTTGTAGAAGAGTGGTTGTTCTCCAGTACATCATACTGACTTCAGAGAGATTTAGAGCAATCGGATATCTCTTACCTTGCACTAGATGCTTGGAAAAGCAATGGAGACCCTTCCATTTAGAGTTGATAAGGAAAGTGGGGCTTACCACTGAAATCATTTCATATAATTGTAGAGCTGGAAGTGACCACAGGGGTAATCTTGTACAACCCCCTGAAATGCAGGAATCTTTTGGCCAACGTGGGGGTTGAACTCACAACCTTGAAATAAGTGAGTGCATGCCATTGATAGCTAATGTCAAAATCTATCCTATATGGAACTATGTCCCATTAAAGTCAAGGCCACTTGTCTATATATATATGTATATCTATCTATCTATCTATCTATCTATCTATCTATCTATCTATCTATCTATCTATATATCAGGTGTTAATTTATTTTATTGTCCGATTTTAAATGTTTTTCCCTCATACTATTTTAAAAAAGGAACACACTCATTGTATTCAAACATACAGTGGTACCTCTGGTTACGTACTTAATTCGTTCCGGAGGTCCGTTCTTAACCTGAAACCATTCTTAACCTGAAGCACCACTTTAGCTAATGGGGCCTCCTGCTGCAATTTCTGTTCTCATCCTGAGGTAAAGTTCTTAACCTGAGGTACTCCTTCCGGGTTAGTGGAGTCTGTAACCTGAAGTGCTTGTAACCCGAGGTGTTTGTAACTCGAGGTACCACTGAACACAGAGTATAATTCCTCCTTGAGAAAGGGCAAAAAGTTATGATTAAAAGCATTCAATAACAGTCTGTTTATGCAAAGGTCTGCATAAAAAAATATTATATAATGCCAATATAAAGTCCTTGAACTCGGTAAAGTAGATCTCTGGTCTAGATTCTTGGCAAAATCCTGAGATTCAGGTGTACACAACATTTCTCGTTCTCTCTCTCTCTCTCTCTCTCTCTCTCACACACACACACACACACTTTCCATGCAGCATTGGGGTGTTCAAAAAACACAAGTCCAAAGTCTCATTGGGAGTTAAGTCACACGGTTCTTTGGACTGTAGGCAAGAACAGAATGTCACCCATTGTGCCCTAAATGTTGTTGCTTTTAATGTGAATTCGGAGGTGTTAATAGTCACATTCTGAAAATGTAAAGGCCTAGATTTAATTATTAAGTTCATGGACACCTCTGAGGCCTCTGCACTTTTTTGCGCATGCTTCTGTAACTAGGAATAAAACATTTACTACCAAATCTTGAACAAGGTCACCATAGAGAAACAGGGCAAACAGGTTTATTGTATAGTGTATTACAAGGGCTCCCTTTATAGTTGTAACTGGGATAAATTCCACATCTTTCTATGCTTATGAAGAAACCTTCAAAGAGTCCAGCAAGAACAGCGTTCGTTTTGGTCGCGATCCAAAGTTAATTTAAAATGGAAAGATTCCAGATGACATCAAAGAACTTCAGGCCAAGCCTTTCCTGAGGCTATGAAAGATGATAGACAGGTTGCAAAGAACCAATTTTATATACCTGTCCTCCATATAAAGGATAATAGGGTAACTAGTTTTACATATTTGCCGTTCTAGTTCCTCAGCATGTAGCTCTCTAGCCTGCACAGAGGCGCATATATATGCCTCCTAGTGTAGCTCAGGGCCAAACTAGACGTGACATTAAATGTGTCTTTGCATTGAAGATGCTGGTTTTTAAAAATACAAACAGCATCAGCTGGGAGGGCTGATAATTATCAGGATCATTATTACAGCAGGCAACTAGTAGGATGTAACTCTTTCCTTCCCAGCTGCAATCAAGAGCCAACTATTCTGAGTGTGCTACTCTGTTGGGAGGAAATTATCCATTCATGAATGTAGCCAGGATTTTTGTTGGCAGGTCTTTTGTTAGGGGGGCATAACCTCAGTTTGCTATGTATTCTTATTGATTTTTATTGATAGGGGAGCATCTGCCCCCCCCCCCCGCTATACCCATGTCTCCATTGGCACCAATTGGGGATTCCTCCCAAAGCAGCTATCAGCTGCAGAAGAGGAATTTTCTGTAAGAGCTCTGTCAAGAAAGAAACAGCTGAATTTTCCCTCCATGTCTGCTGTAGGATTTATTAGGACCCCCACCCTGCCAAGCTGATGCTACTTAATCTCTTTTTTACCTTTTAGAAAGCATACTGATTTAAACTGTTATAGTACAAGGGATTCCCTTATTAACATTCTAGCAACAGGGATTTGCAAAGGTCCCTTAACCTAGATTGCATCTCCCTTAAACCATTTTAACTACCCACTTGATCACAACAGCATATTACTTAAAATAGGGTTTGGGTTTTCCAAACTTGGGTCTCCAGCTGTTTTTGGACTGCATCTCCCATCATCCCTGACCACTGGTTCTGCTAGCTAGGGATGATGGGAGTTGCAGTCCAAAAACAGCTGGAGACCCAAGTTTCGGAAACCCTGATTTAAAACATAGTAAAAGACTGCACTCATTTGTTCCATGTTTCCAAATCCCATATGCACTCCAATTTAGGTTTGGTGATACTGCAGACCTGTTTACAGTATAAGTAGGCTACAGACTTTATTATTTTTATTTCATTGACAAAAATAAATTGGCGAAGGGACCAGAAATATTCTGGCAGGGGCACCCGTGTGGGATATAAATGTAGCAAGTAAAGAAATGATCAAATAGTTAGGCCACATGTCACCACCATGACTGTTTAAATATCACTGAAATCAATGTATTAGCAGCCTACCTGAGTAAGACTGGAGCTCATGTAAATTTCATCTGCACGAAAACGTAAGTGAGACAAGTCTACATTTTCTCGGAAAACTGACCAGGTTCATTTGAAATGAGACACATGTCTTGATATAAGAATGAAGTAGCATTCCCATGGACGTACGTTAAACAGATGTTACCAATTTCCCCTACTTTTATTACTTTCATTTTGAGAGAGAGAAAGACAGTTAAACAGCAATGAGAGATAACTAATAATTTCAAATTGATTTTTAACATGCAATTTAAGGCATGGGGTGGTGTTTTACATCTGTTGCTGATTATAGGTACAAAGGCATAGGATGCTTAATGATAATTTCCAGTCAATTACCCAGAATAAAAGAGTGTGATTATGTAGATAGCAAGCATATAATCACTGGCTAACTCTCGTGCAGCATTGATCCATGTTTGTTCAGAAGTAATCCTACTGTATTCAGTGGGCTTTACTCTGAAGTAGGCATGCAGCTGCTTTTAGGCAAAGGTTGTGAGATCCATTCACAGATCTCAAAAAATAAAATAAAATAAAACCTGGTATAGATTTTACCTTGTTCACTCACAAATGAAAGCAAATCAATCAAGATATAGAGGTAACTTAAACAATTATTTTTAAGCAAGTGTTATTAAAAATAAATTTAAATGAAAAGAAGTGTTGTGGCCTCATGTATCCCACTTCCTGTTTCATTTTACAGTCCCTGCCTTTTAAAACAACAACAACAACAGACGTATAAATATTCCATGGGTTAAGTATTTACACCCATCCTTAGGTTTTGTGTGCAATGTGTAGACCAAGCGAATGTCATCATAACTCTGAAGCCCTGATTATTAGTTGGTACCAACTATAACATACAGCAGTCAAAACATACTGCTAGTTCATGGGCCACTATATTTCATATGGAATGGCACACTTTACCACAGGACTGTGATAATAGCTCCCATCAGCAAAAATAAAACTGATAGGGTAATTCCACACAGCATTTTTTGGTCAAATTCTTAAAAACAAAATAAAACCAGCACTTGAGAATTCTAGGGAGATCCAACCAAAACATAAGATTTATTTGTTCAAAACTGGAAAATATGCCTCTGCATACAATGATTATTGGTTGTGTCTCTGCTAATAGCAGTGGAAAGCTGTGCTATTGTCACATGTGCAAATTAATCGGCAGATATAGGGTGCATTCGTGCATTATACAATTCGCTCCAGATTGGCTCAGTACAGAGAATCCGGAGTGCCAATTTTGTGATATGTGTGTTCAATGCAGATGGACTGAGATGCTGGCTGGCTGCTGGATAGGTGGTTTATTTTCCAGTTTATTGCAGGGCCAGCTGAGCCACCTGCTCACCGTTTGATTGACATCTGTTTTTGTAGAATCCACCTGACGCTATCTCTGCCTGGGGCTGCGTCCCTTGCTAAGGGCTAATCTAAGACTGGTTTTCGCAATGTGAAATGTAGAGAAGTATGGTAAGTCTCTATTTCGTAGCTGACATAAGCATTGCCACTAATGAAGAACATGGATTGACATCTGCCTACACTACCTCCCTAGTCTTCAACATCTGGAAATAAAAGATGTTGGATCTGCAAGCTTAATATGGAATATTTTGTAGTTGAGTTTGCAAAGGTGATTATGCTGCAAGCCAGCTCCTCTGTTTACTCCAATGGCTGGAGCACAGATCTAGGTCTGTTTCAGTGGTCCTAACAATCTACCATTAGGTAGAGAGATGCACCTACCTCAAGCAGATCATGATAGGTGTCATGAAAAGGCAGCAAATGGTTTATTATTTTTATTGTGAGAGAGCTCCATATCCACAAAGGCACCTAAAATCTGCTACTAGCTGAATCAATGCATAAACTACCATATTTTTTGCTCTATAACACTCACTTTTTCCCTCCTAAAAAGTAAGGGGAAATGTGTGTGCATCTTATGGAGCGAATGCAGGCTGTGCAGCTATCCCTCTTGCTGTTCTGGCTTCTGAGATTCAAAATATTTTTTTTTCTTGTTTTCCTCCTCCAAAAACTAGGTGCGTCTTATGGTCTGGTGCGTCTTATGGAGCGAAAAATACAGTATATTCTATTATCCCCTCAATAACTGCACAAGCAGGCTATCACTTTGTATATGGGTAACATATGAGTCTGGCAGATGGTAACTGACCTAAGGCAAAAGTGTCCACAGCCAAAATGTTAGCATAGATTTGTCAAACACCACAACCGTTTGGGCCAGCTTAATGTAGCCATGGGTGCCTGGCTCTGCAGAAGGCCATTGTTGTTTTGACCGGATAGCAAAGATTTCTGAGCAACTTTCAATCCTCTTTCAGGGCCAAAGTAAAGGTAGGAGGAGTGGAAAGTGTGTGAATCTCCCTCTGGCCAGCTCATAAGGTTTATGTTTCTAAAGGCAGTTTTATTTAACTTCTTCCATCTCATAGTGTCATTTAATAATCCTAGAACAATAACATTATTGAGGCTGGAAGGGCAAAAATCCAAGACTGGTATCTCTTGTGACTGAACAAAAGGCACATGCATGCTGTCCCACACAGTTGAGCAACAAAGAGTATCAAGCAGTAAGAAAGAGTGTTTAATTATTTGTAGAGCGTTTTAAAAGTTCTTAAAGAATACAATCTCTTTTTGGGTCAATATATAGATTGGCATCTCTGTACTTAAGAAAGACTGTAAATAGTAATATAATATCTATACCATTGTAGAAATTCACAGCATTGAGTGATTAATACAGGTAATAAGCAAGGAAGTGTTGGTGTGTACAGGGCATGATTCTGTGCCCTAAAAAGTCCTTTCTGAGACAACTTGCCTACTGAGCTTCAGGCCACTGGCTGAAATAGTAATTCCTCTGCTTGAGGAATATGCACGGCCATGATTTCATGATCAGATTTCAGCAACTGATTATTACAGTGGTACCTCAGGTTACAAACACTTTGGGTTACAGACTCTGCTAACCCGGAAGCAGTACCTCGGGTTAAGAACTTTACCTCAAGATGAGAACAGAAATTGTGTGGTGGCGCTGCGGCAGCAGCGGGAAGCCCCATTAGCTAAACTGGTACTTCAGGTTAAGAACAGTTGCAGGTTAAGAACGGACCTCCAGAACGGATTAAGTTCGTAACCAGAGGTACCACTGTAATAGGGTTCCAAAATAGTGTAGAATCATAGACTACGAGGAGACCAAACAGGCCAATTAATTCCACTCCCTGTCACTAGGCAATATAAAATAAACCACCTGGACCACAGTGCGCACCCCCGCAAAAGCAAAGAGCAGGTGCATTGCAACATAACAGAGCAACCACAACAAAGGGAGAGACACTGATGTGAGAGGAAATTATTGGGTGGACTGATGGTGCCAGGCAGCACTGTGTGAGAGTATGAGGTGCAGACAGAAGAATGGATGTCTGAATGGTGTGCCCTTAATCTTGAGGTCATGGGTTTGAGCCCCACATTGGGCAAAAGATTCTTGCATTGCAGGGAGTTATACAATCCTATGTTTTCCTGCCCTAACTGGACAATGGACAATGGACTGCTTGAGCTCCACTTCAGACAACAAAATGTATTGGGCCTGTACAACCTTGTAACAATTAAGTTTTCCCTCTATAAGCCCGTTTTTGTGCAGTGTTTGGACAGATCCCTGACCCAGTAGCAACTTGAAGCTAAGTTCCCCTGATGTGCACATACCTCTGTTAATCAGACAAGAAGCTAGAGTATTGCAAACGTAGGCGATGATGGGTATGGCTTGTAATACCTTGCAAAATCTCTCCATCTCTCTCTCTCTGTGTAGATGTGTATATAAATGACAGTATTCCCAAAGCCACAACCACCTTTTGCTAGTCACGACGACTTGGGAGACCCTGTGTAAAACAACATGTGGGCTAGGAAAGGTCACAAGTTCCTGAAGATGCAGGTATTATTATTTCCTCCAGTTTTTTATATTTCTTACCTGCCATTTACCCTAGGTCCCAGGGCAGGTGACAACAATAAAGCACATAGTTATAAAGCAAATAAAACACCTGAAACCATAAAACAAGAAAAGCATTAAAAAAACCAATCAGAAACAGATCCATATATAAAACGATTTAAAACAATTCCACATAGAAAGAGTTAAAATAGTTACATTACAGATGCAGATTAGAGTAAAGAGTTAATACTGGCTATCCTGCATATGCTTTTGTACGTGTCTTAACCGTACAATCATATGCAATCACAGCTCCACTGTGTTTAGGTTAAGTGGATAAAGGATTGCACATTCATTCTTCAACAGTATTGAGTGGCTACCTGAAAAATCTGTGTGGTGAGCGATTAAGATGGAAGGGCGTGGGTTTGGTTTTCAGAAGGGGTCCCGCAAGGATCCACATAAACTGAGACCCAGTTTTGCCTTGCCCATAAACACTGTCAACATTTGCGTGTTCAGACCCAGAGACCTCCACCCTAAATAAAGACACACTTGACTCAAATTTTAGTTTGGTTTTTGGCAGAATTTAGGCCACAACTTTCTTGATTACAGAAGGTGAGTGGTTGCATAGGCTCTGGTTCGACTAGCTCCCTGCACCCTTGCAGGCAGCGCTGACCCAGGGCACCAGCATAGGTCAGCCAAGGGTGAACACCTGGGTAGGCGAAAAGCCGGGAACAGACTATGTTCATCACCCAGATGCCCCCCTGGACTCTGGCACACCTCTCGGGGGTTGACCAAACCAGTTGAGTCCCTGGATTTCTTTAACGGAATACCCTTCACATAGGGATGGCGAGACCATTCTCCCATCCCTATCACCTGAACCAGTGCCTATCCACAACCTTACAAGTTGTGATGATTTGCTATCCGGCAGGCGAAACCCAAATGGCAACAGCCAATCAGCCAAGTGGGGAAATTCCTTCTGTGCCCCTGTCCCA
Organism: Podarcis liolepis; assembly: GCF_965112155.1. Classification (NCBI taxonomy): domain Eukaryota; kingdom Metazoa; phylum Chordata; class Lepidosauria; order Squamata; family Lacertidae; genus Podarcis; species Podarcis liolepis. The sequence continues at coordinate 54,569,121 of NC_139562.1, read as the reverse complement.
ACGACAGACGACACATGACAGCATAGCAAGGTCAATCACAAAATGCCCTAAAAATAGGGAGAGTTGGGCGGGTGTTCTGAATGCACGCACAAAAAAGAGGAAGCTCTGGGTCACGTGCACGGGTGTATATATATATATATATATATATATATATATATATATATATATATATATATATGTATGTCCCTCAATCATTTGGACTGTGCCCCATTGGCCAGATTGAACCCAACAACGAGGGACCTGCCAATCGGGTGCTGTGGTTGTCCTGTCTCACCCACCCACAACATAGGAGGTGGGTCTCCAGGTCTCACAGCAACACGTGCCCTCTTTTAGGGAGGACACGATTTAATTTACATTCACTCCACCATTTCTTATCAGGAGAGAATGGTCTATAGGGCAAATAAAGTTGAGGTCTATACTGTGCTGTTGTAAGGATGGCTAAGTACAAATTTACCGTAATTTACTTTGGGTCATTTTAAGAGACTATAGCTGGGATGGCTTAGTTGGTACGAGGTTCTTAATTTCAGGGTTGTGGGTTTGAACCCCACACTGGACAAAAGATTTCTGCATTGCAGGGGGCTGGACTAAATGATCCTTGTAGTCCCTTCCAGCTCTACAGTTCTATGATTCTATTTCTGCTCCTGGCAGAAATGCTGTGAAAGGATAAAAATGTCATTTGTACCTTCAAGGTGAATTCCTGCTTTGGATCTAACTAGCACTGGAAGCTGTTGGTGTTTTGTTTTTGTTTTTAATGTTTATTTACATCTTCCTCTGCAAGTGCTAAAGGAACAATTGGAACTGTTCATACCTATTAGCATGCTCTAAATTAGTTGCTACTATGCAGGGGTGAAAATCACTGCAGGGCTCATTATGAACAGCACAAGGATAGGGAACAGCAGAGCTGATAGTTTTCTTTCAGAAACAAGAAAATAATGCAAATATTTTAATGCCACTCTGCAAATAGACAAGATGAATTCAACTTGCATACTACACCCAGTATGCATCTTTCCCCTTCTATCCATGTTAAGAGTAGTGAGCTGAACATCTTGAAATAAATTGGTACCTTGGGTTACATACACTTCAGGTTACATACACTTCAGGTTACAGACTCCGCTAACCCAGAAATAGTACCTTGGGTTAAGAACTTTGCTTCAGGATGAGAACAGAAATCGTGCCACGGCAGCAGCGGGAGGCCCCATTAGCTAAAGTGGTGCTTCAGGTTAAGAACAGTTTCAGGTTAAGAACAGACCTCCAGAATGAATTAAATACGTAACTAGAAGTACCACTGTATGCTATGGTACGCTTTGAATGCACAAGAACCATAGCCATATATCAAATGCAGTGCATTTCATGTCTCTCCCCCCCCCCCCCATATTACTGGCCAATATGAAGTCTTGCAGATAAAGCTCAACTGAGAATAAGACTTGGGACAGCTGAGTGGCCCCAATCCCGTTCCTATTTACATGCTTCTACCTGTGGGGTTGTCTCATTTGGGAAGGGAGGGTTTCGGCTTCCCAGCTAAGCAGCCCTGCTCCTGCTCCTACTCTTGTGCAAGCAGGAGCAGGTGCAGGACTCTCTCGGCTGGGGAAGGGGAAGCACTTTTTAACACAGCCCCCATCCTGCCACTGGCTTCTGTGAGCTGGAGGCGGGCCAGGGGGGCTCTGTAAAACTGCTTTGGGGTTTGTGTGTGTGTGTGTTTTTAAAACTTCATATAAGGACCTACTGAGTAAACATGTATAGGATTGCCATTTAAGCCACATAGAAATAAGAAGGAACTTCAGGCAATCCTAGCTAATTTTCCTGGGTCTATATACTTAAAAGTAAGTCCCACATTGTTCAGTAGCACTTTTTCATTACCTTATTTATTGGTACTTATTCATAGATATATAAAATACATACCCATGACAAAGTATATTTTTATAATATACTAAAACAACTATTTAGTCTAAAAAAGAACAAATTCAGAAAGAAGAAAAGACAAAAAAGGGAGAGACCCAAAGAAAGAGAAAGAAAAAGAAAAAAACTAAAGATAGAAAAGGATAAAAGGGCTTCCATCTCTCTGTCCTGCAGCTACATGTGATACTCATTCCTTAAAATCCAACCATTCTATTAACCAGTATTTTTTTCTATCTTCAGATCCCGATATTTCAAGCTCATTTCCACTTTCATGTGAAAAGTCTGTAAGAAACTTCCAGGCCTTAACAGTTCTACCCAAGCTTACCACACACGCTGCAATGCTAACCTTGCCTACTTGGAAGAAAGTCCCATGTAATTCAATGAGACTTACTCCCAGGTAAGAACAGTTAAAGGCTATATCCCACTGAGCCCCAATGGCACTTAATTACTTTTAGGGTTCACCCAGCAAAAAAACAAACAAACAAAAAACAGCAATACTCCAGTTACTATGAAGGATAAATCCACTAGGAGTAGATTCTAGGACAACTCATGCACGTCTTCATTTCACAGCTTGCACCGCATCAGGGCAGTAGCTCATTGCTTTTTTATATGTACAGTTTTAATTCTGTTCATGTTTCATTGTTTTTAATGGTTTATATGTTTTTCCCTCTCTATGTGTTGTGATTCTAGTTTTGTTTTTTTTATCTATAAACCGCCTTGAGTTCCATAAGGGAACAAGGTGGGGTAAAACCAAATGAAGAAGAAGAAGAATAATTTTACCACAAAAACCTGGTGCTGGGTTCTGGCCACTCCCCACCCCCGCAAAAAAACCCAAACCCCTGATGTACCACTTGAACGCCCGGGGGCGTTTAGTATTTTAATGTACTAGAATAAATTCACCATTTCAACAGGAGGCAAATCCCCCCCCCACCTCTCCTCGAAGATGGACTGCGCCAACCGTCCCTCGTGCTCTCTGGGCGTTTCAACTTTCCCGCTTTCATATGCGGTTGCTGCCCTGCGTCCCCGTCCTTCTGCGCCTGCGCGTTAGAGGGTGGCGTGGGGATTTGAAAAACAGAAACCCGCATTATTTTTTAACGGCGCGGTCGCCGTCGAGTGAGAGGAGGCGGCGGAGGAAGGATGGCTAGCGGCGCTTTCTCCTTCGCGGTGCCAGCCGGAGAAGAGAGCAGCGAGAGCGACGACGACGGCTGGGTCGTCGGGTCCGTCGAGGCGACGCCTCAGAAGCACGTAAGGAAGGCCTGGGCCTGAGGCGCTTCCAGGAGGCACAATTTCCTACTCAAAAGGCCCTTTGGGGTCGGTTCCCTTGCGTCCCTCGTACAGTCATTTTATTATATTCGGGTGTTTCGTGACCTGAAGCCCTCGAGGCAGAGCCCTTTTTTTTCTTTTTGCCCCCCTTTGTAACTCGCACAAGAGCCCTGTGAGGTAGGTTGTGTGGAGAGTTTCACAGCCGAGGGCATATATTTTGAGCGCCCAGAGTTTGCCACGGTGTTATTTGGGCGGGGGGCGGGTCACAAGCAGTTGCAATTCGGAGTACATAGGGCCAGGTGGATATTACATTTTTTTTTTAAAAAAAATGGTTTTATTGGGTTTTCAAAATATAAGTAACAGAGGCTAGAATATGGGCGTCGCCCGATAAATCCTCCAAAAGTATTAAAAAGCAATAGAAACACTTAACAAGCTGAGGTTCTGTCCCTGCCCCCTTAGCAGAGACTTCCAGGTATAGGGTGGTGGATAAATTCAATAAATATATAATAATGAAATAATAAAGCCTGCCCCGCCCCAACCAAAGTCTTTGGTTTTTTGTTTTACATATTAAAGGAAACGTCTGCAACCTTCCAAAAAAACTTATAAAATGTGACGTCCCAGGCCACCCTCCCCCCCCCAAAAAATCCTAGCTACGCCCATGGGCTACAATAGAGGAATCATAAAGCAAGAGATACAGAATACAGCTGTCGAGAAAAGTGGGTAAATGGGTGCCACAACACAATCAACAGAGTGCCCTTTATATTTCTCATTTATTTGCTTCAATTGTGTCGAGGCAATTCCATTTAATAAGCCTCCAAGGTGTAGTGTGCTGCTCTTTGAAATTTGGTGTAGAGCCAGGTGTGCTTTACAAAAGAGAAAGAAAAAAGTCATTTTTATTGGATTTACAAATTATAAGAATAGAGGAATCGTAAACCAAGAGTTCACAGATTACAGTGGTACCTCAGGTTACATACGCTTCAGGTTACAGACTCCGCTAACGCAGAAATAGTGCTTCAGGTTAAGAACTTTGCTTCAGGATAAGAACAGAAATCTGGCTCCGGCGGCACAGCAGCAGGAGGCCCCATTAGCTAAAGTGGTTCTTCAGGTTAAGAACAGTTTCAGGTTAAGAATGGACCTCCGGAACGAATTAAGTACTTAACCTGAGGTAGCACTGTATAGTACAGTGGTATCTCTGGATGCGAACGGGATCTGTTCTGGAGCCCCGTTTGCATCCTGAAGCAAATGCCACCCGCGCATGCGTGATTAGCCAATTCTGCACATGCACGTGGCGTCATTTTGAGCATATGTGCGAGCGTTCCATTACTTCTGGGTCGCCACAGAGCGCAACCCGAAAACGTTCAACCTGAAGCAACTTCAACTCGAGGTATGACTGTACAGTTAGCAAGAAAAGTCGGAAGGGATGCTGTGACACAATTCAACAGGGTGGGTGCACTTTAAATTTTTCACATTTATTTGCTTCTGATGTGTCATGTAATTCCATTTAATAAGCCTCCAAGGTGGACTGTGAGAATAAAATGGTAGTAGTGGGGTAAAGGTACCCCTGCCCATACGGGCCAGTCGTGTCCGACTCTAGGGTTGTGCGCCCATCTCACTTAAGAGGCCGGGGGCCAGCGCTGTCTGGAGACACTTCCGGGTCGCGTGGCCAGCGTGACGAAGCTGCTCTGGCGAGCCAGCACCAGCGCAGCACACAGATACGCCGTTTACCTTCCCGCTATAAAGCGGTATCTATTTATCTACTTGCACCCGGGGGTGCTTTCGAACTGCTAGGTGGGCAGGAGCTGGGACCGAAAGATGGGAGCTCACCCCGCCGTGGGGATTCGAACTGCCGACCATACAATCGGCAAGTCCTAGGCACTGAGGTTTTACCCACAGCGCCACCCACGTCCCTCTGTAGTGGGGAGAATGTATTATATTGTAAACGGCCCTGTTATCCTCAGATGAAGGGCAGTACAGTCATACCTCAGGTTACAGCCACTTCAGGTTGCATTTTTTCGGGATATGCACCTGCCAAAACCCGGAAGTACTGGAACGGGTTACTTCCGGGTTTCAGCAGTCGCGCATGCGCAGAGGTGCCAAATTGCACTTTGTGCATGCGCAGACACTCCACTGTGGGTTGCGAACGCTGCGGGTTGCGAACGTGCATCCCGCACTGATCATGTTCACAACCCGAGCATCCACTATATAGAAATTTAATAAATATTGTGTGCAGCCTTGAACTTGTTGTAGGGAGAACTTTGGAAAAAAAGGTTGAATATAAGTGTAAAATAACTAAATATTTAATCACTAAACCAATGTAATTTTCCTGTTTAGCAACTGGATGACATATTGCAGTCAAATGACAAAGATGAAGCATTGAAGAAAGCATTGCTGGCTGGAAACTTGCTTGCTATTGAAGAGCTTTTAAATTCAGGTAAGATTAATGGATTGTCTGTTTTAATTTGATGTGTGTATATAAAATAGATTTTGAAAGGTTTTCTGATAAGTTGTTTTTACTATAAGGTAAATCTTTATTCTTCACATAGGCACGTAGAGGAATCTTATGAGCTCCTTTGAGTAAATGTAAGGTCTTGCAAATGTGCACTGGAGTTGCTCGCCTTTCTTTTAACCAAGAGCAATTCCTCTTGAGTTCTACTGCTTCTCATAGTCTCTTGACTTTTATTGGTAGCCTGTTGGCCATCATGGCAGGCTGCTGTCAAAAGCAGGAATGTGGAAACTTTTCACTGCACTTGTAGCTCACCTGATGTTTTATGGATTGGAACTAGAACAAATTTATTGACCAATGGCTGAAAGTTATTGGATTTGCTGTTTACATGTTGAAGGTTCCAGCTATGTTCATAATACAGCACTTTAGAAAATACTTTGAAAGCAAATGATTTGAAAAATCTAGACTTAGCTATTTAATTAACAGAGATTTTGAAATATGAAGTCCAGATATTATAGTGGGAATGGAAGCTGTAAAATGGGTGGAGAACCTCTAGCCTTAAGCTCACCAGGCCTCTTTATTTGAGCCATGAGGCCATTTTGGTCAAGCTATGCCCACCTGTCCATTATATATGATGTCAGGTGTGGAGCAGGTAAAGATTTGATTAAAGGTGGTTTGGAGGCACCTGGCAATCATTTGCAAAGCATTCCACAAGGCCTGCCTATTGGCTGACAGTTGGCACTTCTTCTGCACAGTTTGGTTTCAAATTGTGCAGGCAGAAAAGGGCCACCTGGCATCACTGATGTCTGGTGATTAGCAGGTGGGCAATTCCACTCATCAATTCTGGCCCACATGTGTGGAATTGAATGCTCTGTCCCGTTGACAGATTCAGTTCCCCACTCCTGCCACAAAAAATAATTTGGAGCTATCAGGTTAAAATAACCTGACTTCAGGAAATACTTTAAAAAAAAGTCATTGAACGTGTTTCAAGTGCTGAGTGCTTTGCCTATGTGCCATGGGCACGCACATTAGTAAGCTACAGGTGGCAATGGATTTCCATTATGTGTGGTGAAATAGACATACATACTTATTGATCTAGTAGGGTACATGCAGTTTTCTGCATAAATGTGATAGTCATTGTGATAGCCAAGTGGTGTTCCATCTCTGGGACACTACTTTATAAAAACTAGAATTATGAGAAACTGTAGTAAAGATGGTTAGATAGATTTATAGAATTTCCAAAAATGTTATTACTGCTACTCATATATTTAAATACATTTTCAAAATGTAGTCAGTTTCTTGCTTTCTCTTTATCTCCTCCTCTGTCTTTAATAGGCTGCAGTCTATGCTTGCTTATTTGGGACTTATTTCTGAATAGATATGCATAGAACTGGACTGTAAAAGTATCAAGTACTGATTTTACCAAGTTACTCGGTTTTTTAAGAAAAAGCCCCACAAAAATTTAAAAAATACTGGGGCATGATTGCTGTTGATATGGCAATGTGAGTTTTCTTTATTGTGAATCAAGATGACATTGTAGAAATTAACACACCAGCAAATGCTGAGAAGTCTTTGTAATTCTGAATTGCTAATGTCTGAATCCAGTAATTCTGGGGTATTGCAACATAAGTTAGGAATGATGTATTAACCTGTTATCATACTTCTTCCCAAGTGTCAAAAATGTTGAAATATTCTAAGATAAGAGTTTTTTCATGGAACTTTATCTTAATCTCCTAAGGTATTACTTCACCTTTTCAACTTGAGGGCTTTCTATCCATAAAAATAGCAGCTTTCCTGTAAGTAATGACTTCTCAGCCAATAAATACTCTTAGTCCAATAAGAGAAGATAAAGTGATTACGTAACTTTCTCCTCTTCTATGCTGACTTCAAGCTTTATTTGTGGACCATTTTCTTCATAGCGTCAAAGCCTAGCTAGTCAAACAAAAGATTTTGGAACATGACTATTATTTCTACTAGCTTGTAGAAATAACATGAAGAGAGCAAAGGTTCTCAAGGAGCTCAGCAACTTTCTAGTGATTGTCCAAATGATTGTGAAATATGAGTGCATATGACTATGTGCAAGTGGCCTAGGGCACTAGTCCTCAACTAGTGGGTCAAGACCCAGTACTGGGCCTTAGCCTGACCTAATGTGAATCACAGAAGCAGCACTACCACCAAACAAATCCCCAAATGCACATTGGGTTACAGGTGGGTCTCTGGTCTGAAAAAGCTGAAGTTCTTCAGCTGTTGGTCCTCAGATGTTGTCAAAGAACAATGCCCATTATTCCCAACTGGCTGAGCAACAATGGTCAGGGTTGATGGGAATTGTAGTCTAACAACATCTGGGGACCAAAGGTTGAAGAAAGCTGGTTTAGAATCACCTTGTATATCAAACTAGAAAAGTTGCTTCCATGATTTATCTGTCTTATCTATCTATCTATCTATCTATCTGTCTATCTAATTGTGTTCTACTAAGCTGGCCGATGGATGAGGGACAAAAGAGTTTTGCCTCTGCTGGTCTGCTTCATTTCTGTGCTAGCCATGGAGGTGGGCATATTGCTTCTTGCATGGTCATCCTGGAAACCAGGGAGGTTTGATGAGGAGAGACAGGGTCTGTCACCTGCTGCCCCTTGTGCTCACCTTCATGGAATTAGAATAGAGATACAAGGATGATCCAGAGAAAATAGCTATAGATCTCTGTACCTAAACCCCTTAGTAAAAGTGATTTAAAGATTATTTTTTGTTAAGTTTTATGTGGAGGATTCCACGTGGCTAAAATGTTATTTTTGCTGGTTCCTGCAGGTAATTAGTATTTAACATTTATAAAGTATCTGTAATTTTCTAAGTGATTATAAATGAGTAAATAAAAAATAAGAGAGTGTCTGCTTCCACAGTCACAGTGTAAATGCACAATGCAAAAAGGAATGGATGGAAGAAAGCTAGCATTGGAGCAGGTTCTTCTACATTAGCTGATTGGTGCGGCCAGAGTGATCTCCCCCTTACCATGCTGATCTTCGTAGGAGACAGGATGTGCTGCCCAGATCACCTGGCTGGTGGTAGAATCCAGACAATGTCTCAAATTCTATTGTGCCAGGCAATGTAATCTGATGAGTTGAATTTTAATAACACCTTGAGAGATCTAGAATACCAAGTGCTGCCAGTGATATAAAAATGTGATTTTGTTTTCATACTTGCAGTAGCGGAGATGGGTAAGGTCAGATCCTGGGGGCACTCTCACCTGAGCTTTTGTCAGGTGTTCTTGCTGCTATTGCTCTGGGCAAAGGGTATTGTTCTGAGACAGTGGAGTAGATAATGATGCATAACAGGGGTGGGGAACCTGTAGCCCTCCAGTTGTTGTTCTCCAGGTCCCACCAACCCTAGCCAGCATTGCTAGTGGTCAGGGTTGAAGAGAGTTGTAGTCCAGCAAAATGTGAGAGAGGGCACAGGTTCTAATACATAAAGTCTTTTCCCCAGCCTTCTTGATAATAGTATTAGGAAAGGCAAAATATTGGGGCCAGATATTCTTCAGAGTACTTTCCCTGCTCCAACAGGTATTTCAACCACCTCTACTGCTATTGATCTCTGCATCTAAAGACTGCATACTGAATGGCTAGATAACTTTTGCCGAGCTCTGGAATTTGTATCTAAAGTCTCTGAAGAGAGTAGTACAATGTATGAGTCTGTTTTATTAACTGTGTATACTCTTGCATATGTAAAATCATTGCAGGTGTAAGTGTGGATTCTACTTTTAAGTTTGGATGGACTCCTCTGATGTATGCTGCAAGTGTCTCAAATGTGGAACTCATGCAAATCCTTCTGAACAGAGGTTCAAATGCAAGCTTTGATAAGGGTAAGCCTTAGTAAATCAGCTATTCTTATAAGCATTTGTTTTAGGACTTCAGGTATGCAGGTGGAAATCCAGCAGGAGTGTGGGGGCTATCCAGTGTATTGTACAGAATGTTACATGTATGACTATCTGTTTGCCGGACAGAAACTCTGGGTGTGTGCTCGGTACAATGAGCGCCTCATTTTTTGTTCTTTTGAGGCCAAAGGCAGAGAGGTTGGTGGGTGAGGCCTTCAGAGACATGATAGTGATATCCCACTCCCAGGGTTGACACTTCCTCCACTGTCATGGTGAATGAGACTGGAAACCCAGTCAGATGAGTGGGGTACAAATAATAAAATTGTATTATATTTCAGGGAAGGAGGGAATCTAGTTCCAATATGGGATGTGGGTGAAAAAGTTTGATTGCCCAAATGGGGAAGGGGCAGAAGTAGGCATTGAAAATGACAGCAGTTCAAGGAGTCTGGAGTGCTGTAACTTAAAAACACGTATATCAGAAATATTTGGAAAATTTCATTTCATTAGGAAGGGGTGTTGAAAAACCAGCCAAAGCTGGAAAGAGGCACCTCTCGACACTGATACTACCTGCTTATCTAACAAGTGCCATATAATGGAGTACCCTCTAAGCTATAAATCTGATTTTATCCAAAACTGGTTGTAAACACAAGGACAAAAAACTATATGGAGTATTGTTCAGGTACAATAAAAGAACATAGTTTTAAATAAGTATTAAATCTATCAACCTGTAGTTGAGTTTAAATATGCATTTAAAGTTCACACTTTAAATTTCAAATTGAGACCAGTAGGAAATTTCCCTTGAACAAATTTAATGTTATGAATTCTCCATTTCAAATTAAATGCAGTTGGTGCTTTCTGTGTATTGTGCTTGTAACGAGCATTGGTCTTTGCACACTTATTTTTTACGATGTCTGCTTATTGTGTTTTATTATAGGAATCATTGGTTATTTGTATAATTTTCATTTAGATCAATATACAGTATTGATGGCTGCATGTACAGCACATACTTCAGAAGAGCAGATTTTAAAGTGTGTAGAACTGCTTCTCTCAAGAAATGCTAACCCTAATGCTGCTTGTAGGTAAGCAAACAACATTGTCTCCAAAATTCTGACTTAGTCATTTTTAATTGAACTTGTTCTGTCGTGTGTACTACCAATAGATAACTTTTGAGTAAGTCTTTGGCCTTCGCACTCTGATATGTACTACCAATGTTTCTGTTTGTTGACAGTGCCTTATGTGGGTACTGTTTTCTCCTCTTCTGAAGTAGCCCTCCAAATGGTTTTGTAATATTTGTTAACCATTTGCATTGAGAAACTCGAGAAAAGATTTGAACTTACTTCGTTGTATTGGCTAAACTTTGCTGTTGATCCAGTAAGCAAACTAATTTTTCAGCATGCAGCGTTTTGCTGCAGAAGAACAGGTTTGATTGAGGACTAGAAGCTCAATGCATTTTGAATGTTACATCCGCTTACAATGTTCGTTGTGTGGAAGATACTTCTTTCAGAGCTGCTGCTTTCTAGTTTCTTAAATACTATAAAAATACTATCTTATTAAATTTTCCACTCCTCTTGAAAAGTAAACTATTTTCCTAAGCTAAATAGCTATAACATTGGCAGTGACAATATCTTAGACCTGAAGAGTGAACATTTTCTGTAACTGTTCCATTAAAGCAGAAATAGCCCTCCAGGTGTTGTTGCACCAAAACTCCCCTCATCCTTGACCGCTGGACATTCTGGCTGATGGGGATTGGAGTCCAGCAACATCTGGAGAGCCACCCCTGTTTTAAAGTCTTCCATGACTCACCACTGTATTTTAAAAAGAATCTTACTATATTAATTTCCACTAGTTTTCAGCCATCTTGGAGACTGTTGTCAGGCAAGATATAAATATTAGCGTATTTGTTTGCTATGGAAATCTCCTATCTGTTCAGAGCTTATCTCTTGCTGGACACAACCAATTCGCTAGAAAGTCCACTAACATTACGAGACTTCAGAATTGCACTAACCTTCCTGCCCACATGTACACATATACTGTCATTTGCAGTGAATCAGAAGTGAGGAAGTTGGAGAGACAATTTGTTCACTTCCAATTTATAAATCTTTCCCTGCTTGCTTTCATGACGGTGATATCTCCTTATCACAGCTTACCAGGCAATTGACCAGTTCCTGGTGTTGACAAGCCCTCATTCACACTGACCCACATTGGTACAATGGTACCTTGGGTTACAAACGCTTCAGGTTACAGACTCCTCTAACCTGGAAGTAGTATCTTAGGTTAATAACTTCAGGATGAGAACAGAAATCGTGGTGCAGTGGGAGGCCCCATTAGCTAAAGTGGTATCTCAGTTTAAGAACAGTTTCAGGTTAAGAACGGACCTCTGGAATGAATTAAGTTCTTAACCAGAGGTACCACTGTAGTTGATTATCTGTAACTGTATTATTATCTACCCACTGCTGAGAACTTTACACAATCAGAAATCCAGGGGAGCAAGGGAATGGTAAAATTCTTTCTACTGTGGATGGACAGTACAGGTGACCATGTGGTTATGTGCTTACTGTAGTAAACAATTACCTTTCGTTAAGTGCTCTTTGTTCGCCCCAATCCCACAAACCACAGAGGCTTATTCTGTTGGCTGTTCAGTGGCTTCTGTGCAGAGAGAGATTTCCTTTGGGAAAAAGTACCCCAGCCCACTGAGACCTTTGATGCCCACCCCTCACCACCTGGACTCCACACAATACTCATTGAACATATTTCCCAAATATTAGCATTGCCAGACCTCCAAGAGCTCCTTTTTGTTGCTGGTAAGATTCTCTGTAAACAGTAGGTTTGGTAACCGATCATGGACGGTTTGGGTATCGAGGCCTAACTTGCCTTCCCTCCGTTGTTGTCTCCTCTTTGAACTTGAGGAGCATGCACTCAGAGTCTCTGTCTTCATTTTCCCCTGAAAGAGCCTCAAGTAGTGGCTGTTTTACTTAGGGCATCTTTGGCATTGTAGATACTTTATTGGTCCAAATATAAGCCACACTTTCCCCCCCAAATTCTGACCATGAAAAGTTAAAGTGCGACTTAAATTCATGACCTGACAAAAATGGGCTTTTATGATATCGCTCCTGTCTCGTCCATAGCTCCCCCAGCCTCCCCCAAAGCTGGTTAGGAAAGAACGTGGGGGAGGGGGAAGACCGCCGGCACCGTGGCACGGTTTCCCCTCAGCCCATGATGCTGCCAGGAATGCGGGGAAGCAGCCCCTGCCCACAGCTTCCCCGCCCTTCCCCCTCCGGCCGGGAAAGGGAGGAAGCAGGGAAGGGGGAAGGCTCCCCCCCCTGCCCAGTATGCAGCCAGGAGCACAAGACAAACACACTAGGAGCATGGGAAAGCGGCGCTTGCCCCGCGCATAGTCCTCCGTCCTCTCCCCCAAGGCTAGGAAGGAGGAAGCCATCAGCAACGCAGCGCCCGCCCGCCCAGAATGCAGCCGGGGGTGCGGGAAAACTGCCAGGAGTGTGGGGAAGCAGCGCCCACCCAGCATGCAGTCCCTAGTCCTCTCTCCCCAGGTTGGGAAGGGGGAAAACCACCAGCAACGCTGTGTGGCTCCCCCTGCCCAGCATGCAGCCAGGAGCATGGCAAGCGGCACCAGGAGCGTGGTGAAGCGGTGCCCGTCCTACCCGAGGGACATACTACGGGTCCTCTTTACTTTAGTACCCGTAGGATTTTCTTCTACATTTGCCATTTACCGATGTGATTGCCTGTGAAATTTTAAGGGAGCGCCTTCGGGTATTTTTTTCTCCCCCCTCCCCCTTGAATTTTAAAGCTGCGGCTTATTTGCGGGTGCGGCTTATATTTGGGCCAATATGGTAGCTGTTGTCTGGCCTTAGCACCATTTCTCATTGCTCAGGTGCACCATCCAAGATGCATCTGGAGAGCCCCAAAGTGTGCTCCACCCTTTCCAGCTTCACTCCCATGACCAGAAAATAGGCATTGTTCGGTCCCTGCTCCTGCCAACCTAGCAGTACTCTGTATTTTCAGTGCAAATTTCAAGTAAATGGGTAATGGGGACCATGTATGGCTTTTTGTTGTTGTTGATAGCTTGGTTAATGTTTGAGATTTTTATCTAGTTACTTAACACATTAAAATTTAACAGAATATATTTATTGTTGCTGATAGTATCATGCCAGCTCTACTGTGTTATTTCAGTGGCCTTGGTTTTATTATATGATAGTTAACTTCACATCTAACTACATCTATATAGCCTGGGAAAAGTGTTGCATTTATCTTTTAGGTAATAAATCCTACTATCAATGACACCAAAGCAGAAATACAGAACAGTTATCATAGTATACGTCTTTAATCTGCTCCCTAGAAGAAAAATATCAGCCATAAGTTTGAAGGGTTTAAACAATACTACATGTATTTAATCTTGTTACCTTTTTAGAGTTCCTTATTCATGATATGTAACCTCTGGAATCAATACATAAATTCTTAAATCCATTCGATGTACATAAATGTCATGTGGGAGAGAATTCTAACGTGTTCTCCCTCCCTATTGAACTTGAGTCAACCCATATTACTCAAGAGTCAACCCCCCTTTTAGAGGGTGACTAATTGCAGAATTAGTCCCCACCTGGCAAATAGAAGGGGAAGAAATTGAGGCAGTGAGAGATTTTACTTTCTTGGGCTCCATGATCACTGCAGATGGTGACAGCAGTCACGAAATTAAAAGACGCCTGCTTCTTGGGAGAAAAGCAGTGACAAACCTAGACAGCATCTTAAAAAGCAGAGACATATAGCCTGGGAAAAGTGCATATACCTTGCCGACAAAGATCCGTATAGTTAAAGCTATGGTTTTCCCAGTAGTGATGTATGGAAGTGAGAGCTGGACCATAAAGAAGGCTGATCGCCAAAGAAGTGATGCTTTTGAATTCTGGTGCTGGAGGAGACTCTTGAGAGTCCCATGGACTGCAAGAAGATCAAACCTATCCATTCTTAATGAAATCAGTCCTGAGTGCTCACTGGAAGGACAGATCCTGAAGCTGAGGCTCCAATACTTTGACCACCCCATGAGAAGAGAAGATTCCCTGGAAAAGACCCTGATGTTGGGAAAGATGGAGGGCACAAGGAGAAGGGGACGACAGAGGACAAGATGGTTGGACAGTGTTCTTGAAGCTATGAACATGAGTTTGACCAAGTTGCGGGAGGCAGTGGAGGACAGGAGTGCCTGTCGTGCTCTGGTCCATGGGGTCACAAAGAGTCGGACACGACTAAACGACTAAACAACAACAAATTGCAAAATTAAAATGCTTTGCAGACAGATTCTGCAAGGATCCTCACTGCCTAATGCCACACCCTGATTGGGCCCCCAATATTGTTTCCTTAATGCTTAACTTAGATGCTCATCAGACTCTCAGCCTTCATAAAGCTACATTACAGCACCTGATAGGAGCCCTCCTCTATACAGTATAGTACTTTGAGTCAGAATGAGTTCATAGAGAACGGGCAGAGCACAGCACATATCTGAGTGGCAGTACTATAAAACAATGGCTATTGATATCAATGAAACTTGGTACATTATTTGCAGGGATCTCTTGTGCCATCTTAGTTCTTTTGAGTTCGCAAAGGAAACATTTCTTTTTGTGTAGTTTCCATTGCTTTATTGATAATGCTGAACTCTTTTATCACTGGAGCTGAGCCAATAACACTTAACTGTTGGAACCTTTGGGCTTAGTGTTAATCCTCTTCGGTTATAGGTTACAAGTTCTCCAAAAAGGGAGCTCCCTTTCTTCTTCGCTTTCAGATTGTGCATCTACTTCACATGCAAAAGCAATTCAAAGGGAAAAGGGAGACAGACAGACAGACAAACTACAAAGTATGTGGTATAGTGATATTTGGCTTGTTGTCTTGATTGAGCCTAAAAGAAATTATTGTGTGTTTGTTCGCAGTTAAGTGTCAATTAAATATTTTCCTTTAAATTGCTTCTTTGTAACTTTGAAAGCTGTTCTACTGCATAGTTATTTTTCACCTTTCTTGAACATACAGTAAATGGGGTCTGCACTGAGAGACATCCCAGGCATAATACGTGATGACTTCAAAGTTGAAAAGAAGAGGTTTCTTGTTTTTGTCAACCTGTAAATCATCTGTGATGTGAGATAAATTTTACCTAGCAGTAAAACATTTATCATAGATGTGTAAATTCTATTGTAATAACAATAGACACTTAATACATTACCTTCATTCCTGAAGACCCCTAATCAATCCATGAATAGCTACCTAAATTTGAGATTGAAATCTTGTCGCTCATAACTTTTTTTCTTACTTTTTAAGATCAGTGACCCAGTTAGTATGTAAAAATAAGCCAAACCACGGCTAAGTATGAACACACAAGTGTGCAGGTTCTCACAACAAAAAGTGTGACCGCTTCATTCCTCCCCTAGTCTTGCTTCTGGCACGCTACCCAGAGCTAAGCCATGGATTGGTGTATTGCTACATATGAACCCAGACAAACCGCAATCAACAAGCCAAGAACAAAATAGTTCATGATTTGTCTGGAGCAAGAAAATCACAAACCCTGGTTCAGATGTAATGCTGAAGCCAAACCATGTGTATGTCAATTTGCAAGTCACCCAGGAAACTCATTAAAATTCAAACAAAACAGGGAAGTCAGTGGAACCTACTCACAAACTAAACTTAAGTTGGATTGTCTTTAAAAGGAGGCCCATGAAATTTTTGAGTAGACTTGAATGGGACCTCCCTGCTCCATTTGGTTTTTGTGTCTTTCAGGTGAAGTGCAAACTTACTTACTACAAACTTCCATTTGTAATAGTTACCTGGTTGCCAGACTGAAAAGTCCTGTAGTAATCTACTAAATTACTTAGCTTCAGGAATACATTTTAGAAATCGTCCCAAATGTGAAAAATGAAAAGTTGCAGAACATTCTGCAAAATTTGCTACCATACTTGTCTAGCATCTGTTGCCATCTTGTGGTGGAACTGTTAACTCTACAGAATGAAAATATTCTGAGGGTAAAAAAATGCACCCCTCCCCAGTGCTTGACCTAAATCTGCTTGCCTTTGGAGGCTATTGTCCTTTACCAACGTTCAGTGGATACATGGATGGTTGTGTTCCATCTTTCTTGATATTCTAGTTAATATTTGAAAGCTCATAGTTTGCATTGATTTTCTTTGTACATAGTTCCTTTGAGTTGCTTCAAGGTTCTCTTCCTTTGACTATGGTACCAACAAGTGATACAATGCCTTATCAGATGACGTTTTATACTATCTTCGAGTAGACTAGTATTACATCCCACTGTTGGGATGGTGAGTCATTCCTATGCGTAACAGTTCCTATTGTTTATTGTTCAGCTTCATTTTATTGTTAGTAGCTGACGTCTCAAGTATATTGCAGCAGCTTAAAAGGCTTACTAAGAGCATAAAACCTGCTGGATGAGACTAAAGGTTTTATCAGTACATAACATCCTGTTTTCTTTAGTGGTTAGCCACATTAGCCATATTTATGGGAAACCTATTTTTCATGACTTGGCTAATCTTATTTTAAAGCAATATAACCCTGTTTCCCTCTACATCATATGGCAGTGAATTCCATAAGGTGATTATATGCTTGCATGAAAAAGTACTTTGTATTCTGAATGTACAAATCTGCCTTAGACTAAGTCAGACTACTCACTCTCCCACCTAGCTCTGTATTTACTAATGTACAGGCACCTTCCCATTTGTGCACTGTCGACATATGTGCGGCCTCTGACATGTGCATCATTTTTGACAAAGAAAAACATAAGCAATACCACACCTTGTATGCCAAATCCATAATGAGAAAGGTTTCACATAATATAGTACAGCTGATCGTTTGAAGCCAACATAAGACCACAAATGTGTTGGTACTCCAGAATCAAATAGGGATCATTTTGGGTTGAGATCATGCCACAGCATTATTGGAATTGTTGATATATAAAAAAAGATCATCAATACCAACTTGGTGGCTACCTATGGGGTTACTGCAGAGACAAAAGATCAAGGAAAAACTACAGTCTGAAAATTATTGTTTGTTTAATACAAATGCCACTCCGGAGGGCATTGTAGGAAGGAAGCTGTCATTTAAAACATCAATGTTGTTTAGTCGTTTAGTCGTGTCTGACTCTTCATGACCCCATGGACCAGAGCACGCCAGGCACTTCTGTCTTCCACTGCCTCCCGCAGCTTGGTCAAACTCATGCTGGAAGCTTCGCGAACACTATCCAACCATCTCGTCCTCTGTCGTCCCCTTCTCCTTGTGCCTTCCCAGCATCAGGGTCTTTTCCAGGGAGTCTTCTCTTCTCATGGGGTGGCCAAAGTATTAGAGCCTCAGCTTCAGGATCTGTCCTTCCAGTGGGCACTCAGGGCTGATTTCCTTAAGAATGGATAGGTTTGATCTTCTTGCAGTCCATGGGACTCTCAAGAGTCTCCTCCAGCACCGTAATTCAAAAGCATCAATTCTTTGGCGATCAGCCTTCTTTATGGTCCAGCTCTCACTTCCATACATCAATTCCAAAACATCAATAGGGGTGAGGTAAAACAAAACAATCAGGAAGTGGTCGTGTTGGATTGATAACCTAAAAACGTAAGAAGCCCACAAGTGTATAAAGATCTGTTGCGTAAGTAGGTAC
This sequence comes from Podarcis liolepis, assembly GCF_965112155.1. Classification (NCBI taxonomy): domain Eukaryota; kingdom Metazoa; phylum Chordata; class Lepidosauria; order Squamata; family Lacertidae; genus Podarcis; species Podarcis liolepis. The sequence goes on along the minus strand of NC_139562.1, from coordinate 54,551,010 downwards.
CAAGCATTAGATTTAGAATAAATCTGCACTGCTATGTCCTGAACAAGTAGAGTGTATCATGAGTTTGGAAATAAGTTTTCTAGGCTTATGGCTAGAAAAGCGAGCATAATCAAGTGGCTAGAATAGTAGATGACAAAGGTGGGATTCATTATGACTCAAATCTCCAATGACAGCTCCTTTGTCTCCATCCTACATTGTTTCATGTTTCAGACTTCATGATAGATCATTAAATCACAATGTTTAGCTGGTGATATATCACGATGCTGAGAACCAGATATCACCCAGTCCTAGAGTTGGTGCAATGCTTTCCTGCTTTCCTAAGGTAAATAATATTGGGGAAGTGACATTAATATTGAGACTTGTTTTGTACTTCGGGAAACTGGTGGTGACTGGAGTGGATTAGGGATGGGGTACTGGATCTAGCTGTTCGCCCATGGTCAGCAGGTCATTTTGACAAGTGAGTTGAAACGTATGTCCCCTTTTTTTCCTTTGTAGCTATCTAGGTGATTCACTTTTCCTTTGTAATTAGAAAGGAAGCTCCAAGCCCAGCCAAGTGGTTACTGTTGATCAGTACTGATGTCAGGGTCTAGTTTTGCAGGGATTGGCTGTACTGCTGAGTTCTCCAGTGACCTTGGTTAGCGCCTATTAGGTGACAGGCAGTACCTTCAAGCCCCATATTCTGCTGAACTTGGCTATGCTACAGAATCCCCTGGGGAACTGATACCAACAGATTGGTGGTGACAGCAAGCCTCTCTTGCCAGTGCACAATCCAAAATACACCTTAAGGCTCTTAATTATACCTTAGCAGTGATGCGTCTCGCATAGGCCATCAGGTGTGGGGCATGTGGGAAAAGTTTTGGGGAAACAACCTTGTGGACGAAATCGGGAGCTTCTCTGGACCTGATTTGGCCTACAAACCGAAGGTACACCATACTTGGGCTAGACAATTTTCAAGTGCCTTGTAGTATGTGCGGTGATGTGGATTTTGTGGAGATTTTTGAACTGGAAAATTTTGCAGAACATTTTCTTGCACAGTGTTCTTAAATTGCTCTGGAGAGTCATCTAATTTATCGTATTCATCTTCCTTCTGTTTAGTTAACAAAGATAAAATTTTGAAATGGCCAAACTTTCATAATGCATCATTTGAAATGACAACCCATGCATTCATTGTTAATGAACTTAGGAAATGGCTATTTCCTCAAAGCATTTGTGTATTTCAAATGTACTTGAGGGTACATTTGATCCAGCCAAGATCCAAACTTACATTGGTGTAATCCTATTTATTTTTAACAATGAGATGATATCATTGTAACTGATGAGGGGTCATTTTGGATTCTTACGACAAATGCTATGGTTCAACTATTTGCTCTTCTGTGGATAAGCGTTTTCTTTTTCTGTGGTACATGTTTTGATAAATCAAGAATAGGATTGTGACCTTTTCCCTATTTTCTCTTATAAATGTTACCTGGGAATGAAGACTTGAGCAAGTCCATTTGATAGCATTTTTGAAAGAAGTGCAGCCTTTTATCATGTGTTTTTATGGGTCCCTCTAGTGGTTTGTAAGATGGTTAACAAGCCATGCTATGTTTTTTTATATGTAATTCCATGAAAATGTTAATATACAGACCCATTTTTCATTGTCATATATAATTAACCTATACTATATTATTTTAAATATAATTTCCCCATAGTTTCATTATCTGCCAACAGTCTTCCAAAATAGCATTCTACACACAAGAAAACCAAACAAAAGCATGGCACACAATATGACTCAGAATTTCTCTTAATTCCCCCCCCCCCAAAGTTCAATTAAAGACCTTTCCAAGAAAATAGACAATAGGTTAATGACCTTTATTGTATTGATAGTTGACAAGAAATTTTACGTTAGGAATAAAAGCAGATGAGCTTAGGATAATAAAACTCAAATGTGTTACATTGGTCACAAAAACACACACTCCCCCTCCCCACATAAATGAAAAGAAAAACTCTATATGTTTTAAGTTTATTCTCCTTTTTGATGATCTTAACATTAAGAAAACGTGATTATATGTTACTTTAAATGTATTTTGCATGCAACATTTATTGTGATCATTGTAACACTGCAATGTGCAACTTGCATAATATCAGCAGATGTGGGGCGGGGATTGATTGTTTAGCACTGGGTCCCTGTATTGTTCAGTGCTTCAAAGGCTCCTGACAACCAGCTGGTTGTTGTGTGCTTTTGTAGCTGCACAAAACAGTTTTGGTCAAGCCCTGCTATTACTTGCATGATATCAGGTGTTGAGTGGGTAACCCTGGCTTCATAGGACAAATGTGGATGCCTGGCAGGCCAAGATTGGCCCATGGGCTAGAGCAGTGATGGTGAACCTTTTAGAGACAGAGTGCCTACACTGCAACCCCAAACCCACTTTTTTATCGCAAAGTGCCAGCACGGCAATTTAACCTGTATATCTCATTTTTTTTCTGCGTGTTTCATGTTTCTTCTTTATGACTGCTGTTGTAATAAATAATCATTCGTAAAAGTTATTGCATTACATTTTTCATTAAATTATCTTTCCATTGATAAATAATTTTATGGTATAACTGCTTCTTTTTTTAAAAAAAAAAGTTTAGGGGTATTCTCATTTTGACTCAAGAAAATCACCGGGGCAGGGGGGCAGAAATACAGTTCAAATTGGGAAAAATAAATACAGTTAATTTCTTCTGTTAAATTCACAAAACGTTTAGGAGTATGCGTACCCCTGCATCCCCACAGAAAAAAAAGCACTGGTATTACTCCAAAACAAAGCGGTGTTAGGAGCTATCAAACCTCGGAAATACGTTTTTTCCAGAAGGTTCCACAATTCTGGCCATTGGTGTACACTGGCGGGTTGTACTAAGAGCCACTCTCCCAATTTTTAATATGAGATAATAATGATTGCGTGTGCACATACAAATACAGTGGTACCTCTGGATGTGAACGGGATCCGTTCTGGAGCCCCGTTTGCATCCTGAGCAGAGTGCAACCCACGTGCGCAGGTCGCGATGCGCTACTTCTGCACATGCACATGACGTCATTTTGAGCGTCTGCGCATGTGCGAGTGGCGAAACCCAGAAGTAACCCGTCCCATTACTTCCGGGTCGCCGCAGAACGCAACCTGAAAATGCTCAACTTGAAACTACCTTAACCCGAGGTATGACTGTAAATATAAATAAATAAATAAACCTAGCCAGATGGACGGGGTATAAATAATAATAATAATAATAATAATAATAATAATAATAATAATAATAATACTATTATTATTATTACCCGTTTCTTTGGCTGCTGTTTGATCTCAGCCTCCGCAGAATGAATTTCTCTGTTGGCTTCCACGGGAAAGCCCAGCGAACATGTAAACCCAGCAGCCCTTTCTTAGGTTGCTGTCTTTATATGATTACTGACCTGGGAGTTAAACCCTGCTGGACTCAAAGCAGCTTACTCCTGACTAGGAAAAACAGACTGGCAGGAGGCCCTGGCGTATCAAAAGTCAATGCCTGCTCAGCCCCTCACTCGCTTGCTTGCCAGGCCCTGGTGCTGCAGGTTTTGTATGATGCAAGAGCCCTCCTCTCCTCCTCCCCCACCCCTGGCACAGAAACTACAGCCCTGCTGGGGCGACAGCACGAGTGCCCACAGAGAGGGCTCTGAGTGCCCTCTCTGGCACACGTGCCATAGCTTCGCCAGCACTGAGCTAGAGGTTTCCCTCCCTTACTCTAGAGTCGTGGTTCCTAACAGGGGGCACATGCCCCACAGGGGGCAATTTGATTTTTAAGGGGAGCAATTCGAGAATGAAATGACTTTTTGGACTTCCTCCATGTGAATAGGAGTTTGCTTTTTGAATAATAAGAATTATACGTCATCAGGATTTTAGATGATTTTAGAGATGCCTAGGTGGGGTATGACCAAAAAACAAAAGGTTGGGAACAACTGTTCTAGAGACACAAAAATTCCCCTCCGGAACTGGTCTCTTGCCTCACCTCAGGGAACAGTATAACCATGTAAAAGGATGAAGTGTAAATGACCTTTTAACAAAATTTAAAATGAGTACCACAAACAAAGAAAATAATGTCTCTATGGGAAATGTGATTATTCTGAAATAAAATGCAGAAGCAGTAACAGCCCCTGAAAGTCAGTTGGCAACTTGGTTATTGTTGAGTTTAAGATTGAGAAATTGAAAAGAAAATTCGTTGGTGATGCTATAAGATATTTATCAGTATGAAATCCTTTTCATAAAAAGGGCTTCTGTGACATTTGTCTTACCTGCAAATGGTGATAAATGTTAGATTGAAAATAAACAAATCAGAGTGTTGCTACAGCTAAGTGTAACTTGCTTTGAACTTTACAACTTCCCACGTGGACTTGGTGCTGACCTGCAATTTGTGAATGCATAGTAAAGTGCTATGTGCACAGGGTCTTGTTTTGGTGGCATTTGTTTGTGGGTGTCTATTAATGAATTGTCACAATATACTTTAATGATGTACTTTGATCACAGGTCATTTGCCAGAAAACTTTTCCTCATTCAGTTTACAGTAAACATAACCATAAGTTTGACACTTGCCCATGAAACATTAGCTCTTTGTATATATTGCCGCAGGTGGATTTTTAAAACATTCATACTTTTAGAGAAAACGTTACAGATCCAAGTAAATAAATTCTTGAGGTTGCAAAACTGTTACATTAATAACATATTTTAAAATGCAATAAAAAGAAAACATTTAAACTACCATTTGTATATTTTTTGATTATATTTGTAGGGAAGATCAAGCCGGTTAACACACAAATATTTTAATGTTAGTTAGACTTACAACTAATATTAGCTAAAACACAAAATATTAGGTAAAGAAGCTTACAAATGTTACATTGGTCACTATGGAATTACCCATAGGGTTTTCTTCAAGCAGGACAGCTATGCCAACCAGCACACTGTGTATACTTTAGCATGTGTTGAGGCATTCAAAATATTAACCCTTTGTCCTCTGCAAAGCCAAGAGTCTACAGTGAAATGCAACAAGCAAAATTTGTTTCTCTGGTTGTGCTTTCAGCATTGTTTTCATTATTTGTTGTTTCAAGGCCTAATGTGTGGCGGTTCACCATTTATTACTGAATAAGTTTTACTAAGGCTTTTGCACATGAGAAACATTATATGAAATATTAACAGAATAAATAGTGTTTGGATTAAGAACACAATAGCTGCTTTAATGGATATTTAATGGATTTTTCCTTAGGAAGAAAATGACTCCATTAATGTATGCAGCCCGTGATGGCCATCCTCAAGTTGTAACTCTTCTTGCTGCTCATGGATCAGAAATAAATGCCCAGGATGAACGTGGTTACACAGTAAGTGAGCTTTATTCTAAGCAACAAGACAGATTTTAATTATTTCTGAAATGTGCTTAATCTTGCATCATTCACAGATTTTCTCTCCCCCCCCCCCCCCCGTTTTTTCATTTGCTTTTGGAGGAGAGAAGGAAAAATACTTTACTAAAATGAGGGGGTGCCCCTGACACAATCAGATTATTTCACATACATTTAAGTTTTTTCTCAGTTATGAAGAGTTCACGTGTAGCCAGGATCCAAAGAAGGGATATACAACAGAAACCACATATAAAATAGATTTGCTTATGTTTTTTTCTTTTTCTGAAGTAATAAGCTGTTGTTTTTTTATTGGACCCTGGCTTTCTCTTCAGCCCTGGAAACTCCATGCTGACACAAATGGTTGATTGATGCATGATTTTTTCCCCACCTTACTCTGAAGTAGTCTATTGATTTCAGGAATTAAAACAGTTTCATTATGCTGATGCTAGATCGGGGTGAATGATATAATCTAACTGAAGAACAGTATAGTAAAATTCAGCTAACCTAGCTGAATTCCATGTAAGGAAGAACACATACTGGTGTGAATGTTAACTTTTGCAATCGCAGCTCTGCTCATGGTTGGACTTTCTCATCTCTCTTCCTGCCAGTTTCCTATGGCTCCTGAAAATCCACCCCATTTCAAGGATTGGAGACCCTCCAGAGTAGCTTGAGGTGTGGTACAAGGGACTGTAGCTGGAAGGGGGAATCAGTCATGTTTGACTAAGAACTTGTAGAGGACAACTCTAGATTCAAGCCACAGAGCTTTCCCTTATTTATTTGGAAGAGTAGAAGAGAACAAACAAACAAACAAACAAACAAACAGTATGTTAAGCTTGAATAGCAGGCAGGATTGAACCGAATGAGACATTGATTCAGTGGTAATTTATGTTGCAGTTGCTTTCCTTATCCAGTTTTAAAGTACATACTACCTAATAAAGACAACTTAATGACTTGTTACAGGCATTAACGTGGGCAGCACGCCAAGGTCATAAAAAAGTAGTCTTCAAGTTGCTCGAATTGGGAGCTGATAAATCAATACAGACCAAAGATGGACTGACAGCAGGAGAGATTGCAAAGAACAACAAGCATTCAGAGGTACTATTTTGTGTATGGTGTCAAGACTTGAGTTGAAATGCTTGTATTCATAGATTGCTTAGCTACATTAGAGGCATAGTAAACATTAGAGCTGATATAATAATTCAGTGATAAAAAGCCTTCTTGTCTGTGAAGAGTTAAAGCTATTCATGTTGGTTCATGCGCCACAAAGCCAGGAAGTTGGAAACCAAGGCTGATGCCTTAACATGTGTGCTCTGAGAATAGCAACAATATTATGCAATATTGTACATTGTGGTTGCTTACTCCTTGCTCTCTCTGGATCCACACATTTTCCTGGTCTTTCAGACCCCATTCCAGATGGGGACCACGGGGTGCCTGGGGCTAAGAAAAATTTCCCACCCCGCCATGATCCTGCATTTTGTTTGCTATTCTGAATTTGGTACGGCAACATGAAGAGATTTCTACCACTGGGCATTCTGCAAGAAATCTAGGGTTGCTTTGTAACTTGAGATGCTGGGTGATAAAATATGCTGGGTGCTATGGTATTGCAATTGAAAAGAATTGTCAAGTGGAAGGGTTAAACAGCCTCTTCTAGCACACAACTTTTGTTTGCTTCACATTGCACTTTCCCAACACTACTAAACAACAGAAAAAATGTGAGGGCTCATGTTTGTGAGCTCAGTTGTCTGCCTTGATGTTCTGTGTAAGTCCTTGTGATTACCTTTTCGGGGCAAAAGGAGGAGTGACATTGGCCTACAAATGCACTGACATGCAAGCAGTGAATTAATTCCTACCTGTTCAGATTCAATATGTTAATCACCTCCACACTGCCAAAATTGCACCTTTTATTGATGCTTCTGTATCTATGAAACGGGATTATTTTCAAAACCTTTTCTCAGTTATATGTGCACATGATCTCTCACTCTACATTCTGCACTGCACTCTAGAATGTTACGACAATTACATGCAGCAAATTTTAAAGTGAAGTTTATGTTGAGACTTGAGCTCCCTTCCCTTCAGTGTTCTATCGGGCACACAGTCGGCATGCACTCGTGTTGCCTCTTACTAAGTAAAGCTCTTCTGATTTTCTGTTTAAAAAGATGGTTCGATTCTTGGGTTCATAGAATTGTAGAATTGGAAGGGACCTCAACCCTCTGCAATGCAGTATAATACAGGGTGCGTCTTTTAAACGAGGCTCCGTGGAACATGTGTACTCTGTATCCACAGAGCCTCTTTTAAAGGACTCCGCCTATATAAAAGTGGCAAGGTTTGAACCATGCCCCTTTAATTTAATATTAGTATGGTGCAAGTAGTCATACAGTGCATGTAGTTGCATTTCAGCAACATCATCTGTAAGACAGACCTTGCTGGTTCTTCTGCCTTCTGTTTTTTAAACATGCTCTGCCACTTAGTAGTAATTTCTGAAATTGCTGTATATCTTCATTCAGATTCATGCTTGAGTAATATTTCTACCTGTGACAATCTGAATTTATTTCTACTGATGTGCTAATTTGGAAAAAGAAACTAGGGTCAACTGCCACAACACAAAGAGGAACAAAATTTGAAGCTGAACATACTTAGAAGGATTAATACTGAAAACATACTGTGCACACTTCATAGAAAAGTGACTTGCTCCATTTAAAGTAAAATAAGGCAGCTGAGGGACAGCACACATCATTGTCAGTAAAAAAGACTTAAGAGCAAGCAAAAGGAGATCAGGCGGGGATGAGGGAAGAAGCAGTCACGGAGATCAGGCAGGTGGAGTGTGTGCAGATCAGGTGTGGGGATGAGGCAAGGAGTAGCCGCTGAGGTAGGATGGGTGAGGGGAGGAGAGGAAGCAGACTCACCACTGCATGGTTTAGGTGAGGGGTTGGGGGGGTGCATCAAGCCACTGTCGGCAGGACAGCCAGTGGTGGCAGCCAACAAAGATGTACGTCCCCTGCTGACTGAAAAGAGCTGCTCTGTCTCAGTGCCAGGGGAGCGTAGTGCCATGGGGCCTTGAAGTGAGGGCAATCAGCTGCCCTGTTCTCTGTCAGCATGAGGGGAAGGCAGCGCCTTGCAATTAGCCGCCCTGTTTTCCCTCAGCATGAGGGAAGGCAGCTCAGATCAGCAGCGTTATCACAGAGGTCACCGTGTGATATGAGCAGCGCCTTGAAATCGGCTGCCTTGTTCCCCTTCACATGAGGAGCAATGCATTGCTGTGTATTGCCATGTCAAAATCATCATTGCAGTGTAATTTCAAAACTGTTTTTGGCTAATATATTGAAAAATTGCACAGCACTAAAACAGACCATAAAATTTGTGATATTACCATTCAAAAATGGCAAAAATTTAGTTGGGGAGGCAAGGGATGGGACTGTGAACTCCCAGGTGCGTTCTGTGGACCCCCAAGAGTCCCCAGACCCCTAATTGGGAACCGCTGGAGTCTTAACAAGATAGCCGAGTAGAAAATTTTCTGCACATTCTCACTATTTTATATCTGAATTTCCAGTTGGACTTAACAGTGTAACAGACCTATTAGTAGTAGTTATAGGTAGTTAGCCGTGTTGGTCTGCCGTAGTCGAAACAAAATAACATAAATAAATAAAAAAATTACTTCCAGTAGCACCTTAGAGACCAGCTAAGTTAGTAATTGGCATGAGCTTTCGTATCTGAAGAAGTGTGCATGCACACGAAAGCTCATACCAATAACTAACTTAGTTGGTCTCTAAGGTGCTACTGGAAGGAATTTTTTTATTTGTTTTGTTTTGTTTGGTTTTGTTTTGTTTAGACCTATTAGTAAACATGAAGAACAATCTGTCCCTTGATATAATATTAACAATTTATTTTTAATTATTCTCTTAGCTTTTTAGCTTACTTTCATTGAGTAAACACCCTTTCCAAGAAAGATTCAACAACCTGACTAAAGAAGAGGCTATTCACAAACTTCTGAAAGCAGTTCCCAATACATTTAAAAGCCAGAAAACCAGGTAAAAAATAGTGAATACTAACGTATTTAACTTTGAAAGTATTTTGCAATGAAAACTTTGTCCATTGGACAGTTTAAACACAGTACAGTACACCGTTTAAACACTTAATTCAGTTTCCTTTAAAAGCACTTCCATTTAAAACACATACTAAAATTCAAGCTGCAGTCTCTTGGAGCTGCTCTGTTGTTAGAGAGAAGTTCCAGCAGTTACATAGCCATTTGTATGCCCATAAAATGTTTCAGGGTCATAGATGTACACTGTTGGTGGGATGGGTATCTTCGGCGGGGAGGGGGAGAAGAATGATTGATTCAAGGGCAAGCTTGGCTCTGCAAGATCCAAGGCCCCTTCATTCCCCTCTCAAAAAGTACGAAAATTGTTGGAAATTGCATAGCTGTTGTCAATTGGGAGGGAAATGTGGCGGGAAATTAGAATGTAGGTGATGGGAAACCACCCTAGCTGCTTTGAACTGGCAGGGCATAGATTGCCATCATGGATTTTGTTTCTTCCGCTGTCCTTCCCAAGAATGCTCTGCTAGTTGAACTTTTTTATCTGCAGGATACTGTAAGGTATTTGTGTATTTGACTTAGAGTTCACTCATTCCTTTGCCTCTAAGCAGCTATAAAAAGCAGCTGATCAGGAAAATATTTTTATTCTTTTAGCAGAGATATAAATAATAACATGTATTTCCCTTTGAAAACTTCTGGTGTGATTAAAAAGACCCATTGCATGAAGGATGCGCAAATTAGCTATTGATAAGGTTTTTTTTTGCCTCTGCATTTTTATACTAGAACTGAATTTAAATCAATATTTTTAATCAATATTTGAAAGGCAGCAACAGAATATGTGTCATTTTATTTCTTAGATTTGCTCCTGTTATTTATACTTTTATAATAATCAACCAATATATTTATAGTTCTTATTTAGCCTTTGGTGACCTGGAGGTGTTTTTACAAGGCCTTGAGCTTGAACACTTAACAGAGGTCCTGAAGGTAAGCTTTGAAAGCTGTGAAAACGTATATGGATAATGGCCTTGGATCTAATGGCGTCACGGGGCCTCTGGATTGGGTACTGACTCCAGTTTGATTGTGAGGCAGGAGCAAGGAAAATGGGCAATTAGATTTTTGCTCCTGCTTGACCAAAGCAGTCATGTCAACTTTAGCTCTCATTCTTCCTACTTCTACTCAGGGTAGTTTCTTGCATTTTATTAAAGCTATGAGATATGGGGTGGTGTCCAGTTGGGTTGTGTCTCCCTGACAGAAGGTACCAGTCAACAGAATGAAAAAGGAGGCAATTTTTGGCTATTTCCCCCACCCACTTGCTCCCTCTTCAGAGCAGGTTTGGGGTGGGGGAGAGTGAGAGGTTGCAAGGGAAGGAAGAAATAGCCAAAAAAGTCTTCCTCTCTGTTGTCCTATTTTGGAGAATGTGCATTTAGGCTTCAGTACTGCACCCACTTGAGGCACATTGAACTTACGACTGAAAAGTTCAAAGATTGTGCAGAATATTTGATATTTTGTTGGGTTTATTGACCTGGGTGAAGGCATATGGGAGGGTGGATTATTACATTCTGATTTACAGTGTTTCCTCTAATAAAATATTTTTGTTTCATACAGGAGGGAGAGATTGGTTTAAGGGAGCTTTTGACCATGGGAAACAAGGACTTTACACAGGTTGGCTTAATGCAGATGTTTCTAATTTTTCACATCACACAACATTTTTAATATTGATGTACATTTTAATTCGTGAGAATAGTGATGGTGCAGAAACTGCCTTCTTGTCTGATGGACCCACTATTGGTCTCATCTACACAAACTGCCGGAGCCTGTCTTCTCATGTAGCGGGAATTCCTAACTCACCTATGGTTTGAGACCCATCAGCTTCCCTCCTCTGGTTTAGCTGGCCAGTCAAAGTCGCTTCAGGGGTGTGGCTGCTGTCGCATGTTGACAGCTTATAGGAGCCACAGGCGAGAGCTGAGTGCAGGGTAGGGACCAAAGCTACCCCAGAAGGACGATGTGCCCCCCCCCACTAGAGGTACTACCCTTCCCCTTATACCCTATACACAGCAAGGGAAGTGGGGGCATATGAGGCTTGTCAACCTGGGAAGGTAGCCCATCTAGGAGAAGGAAAACTCTGATCCTAAACCACCGCTGTCTTGTGTGATACCTTTGGGTTTAGAAAAATTCTAAGGAGTAAACCCTACCCAAATCTGTAGTGGAGTCCCTAAGAAGGTTGGATGGTGTCTTGTATGCTTCTTTCCGGCAACTCCTGTAGCCAAGCTGGTGCTTTCCTTTGGACCACATCAGCGAGGCTAGTAGGAAGGTCATCGCCTGGACAGCCCAGGACCTCCATACACACTGCCTAGGCTTGCACCCCAGGGAGGTCACTTCAGTGCTGCTAATGCAGCTGTTTGACCTCACCCCCTCCATTGTCTTTCGGGGTAGATGGATGCCAACATCAAATGTGATGGCATTTGTGCAAGGAGGTACTTTGAATTCCTTTTTGGTGTTCCCTTCAGGGAAGAGATCATCTTGTCTACATGGTGTAACATAAATCAGTACAGTGGTACCTCGGGTTAAGTACTTAATTCGTTCTGGAGGTCCGTTCTTAACCTGAAACTGTTCTTAACCTGAAGCACCACTTTAACTAATGGGGCCTCCTGCTGCCTCTGCGCCGCTGGAGCACGATTTCTGTTCTTATTCCGAAGCAAAGTTCTTAACCTGAAGCACTATTTCTGGGTTAGCGGAGTCTGTAACCTGAAGCGTATGTAACCTGAAGCATATGTAACCCGATGTACCACTGTACAGTGGTACCTTGGGTTACATATGCTTCAGGTTACAGACTCTGCTAACCCAGAAATATTACCTCAGGTTAAGAACTTTGCTTCAGGATGAGAACAGAAATCGTGCTGCAGCAGCGTGGCGGCAGCAGGAGGCCCCATTAGCTAAAGTGGTGCTTCAGGTTAAGAACAGTTTCAGGTTAAGAACAGACCTCCGGAACAAATTAAGTACTTAACCCGAGGTAGCACTGTATTAGCGCATAACCATGTGCTTAAGTGTTCATTTATAAACAATTTTATAACTACAAGGTTATAAAGCTCTCTGTTAATTGTTTGGAAATAATATGAGCTGAATGGTGAATATGAATTCAACCAAGGAATTTCAGGTGTTACCTGGAAAAGAGGCTTATGGAGCAATCCAACCCCCCTGTCAGGGAACTGACATCAGAGACACGGGAGAAGGAGAGGGTCTCTGATTCTGCAGGAGAAGGTCCCAGCACCAGGGGGAGACTCAGCTTGGGAGAAGGGGAAGGGAATAAGTGTAACACCAAGGATCCAGGAGAGCAACAGGACGAGGAGGTGGAGGGGCTCCAGGACTCTTCTCTGGAAGTCAGTGAGGAGAGCCCAGGCACCCCGCTACCCACGCCCACCCTGCACAGGAGACTCCCGCTCAGTGAGAGGCGGAGACGATTGGGCGTCAAACAGCTCTTATGTTGGCAGCGCTTTAAGAAACGCCCACAGACAGATTCTACGAGTGACTAAGGGCAGCCACGCTGAGATGGGCTGTGCAGTCCGAAGGGTTTAACCAGGCAATCTAACGCCCAAACGGGGCAGGATTACGCACGAGTAACTCCCAACCACTACACCCCCATTGACAAGTTTGGTGTGGAGTGGTTGGATTAGTCAGACACTAATGTCACTGCAAAGGCAGAGCTCGCCTTCTGCCTGCCAAACATACAAGGGGGTAGAAGTGCTGTAGGTAGGATCCTCAGCAGCAGAAAGCCCCCAAATAGGGTGTTCCGAGGGGGAGTGGCTAGACCAGTCCTGCTGCTACATCGTGTGACTTCATCAAGGCTAATGTGGGCCCGAATGCTGTACCAGCCGCAGGCATGCCCACCTACTCACTATGGCCTCTGTGCACAGCAGGGCTGCAGGTGTATTGGTCCTGTCTCCGGCCAGCCAAATCCACCAACCAGGCACAAAGAGGGTTTGGATTCCAGTGCCTTTTACAAAAAGATCCCCCCCCCCCAAATCAAATCACTTCATCAAAAGACCAAGCAGATGCTTCTTGTTTTGTGTAGTAGTTCAGTTTTTTCTTTGGAAATTAGTTGAAGTTTTAACTTACACCTTGAAATTACAAATAAATACGTTGGAAGATATGGATTTGCCCTATATGTATAATATTTATTGAACCTAGCTTGGTGAGATTGTAATACAGTTAGAGGATGCTCAGCCCTAAGATGCTGAAACTTGTTCTTCCATGATATAGCCTTCATGGACTTAATACCAAGCTTTTTGAGTTTTTAAAATCCTGTTTTATTCTAAATTTCTCTGTTTAGATATTTTGATATATTTTTTTTTGTTTTAGCTTGGAATTACAAATACCAGAGATCAGCAGAAAATCTTAGATGCTGTTAAAGAAGTGCAGATAGAAAAAGTAAAGTTGGAAGAGTTGTCCAGAGTCGTGAATTTGGAACTCAGGTAAAACAGATTGATGGAAATACAAACACACACACTCTTTCGTAGTAGTACAGGCGACAAGCGTGTGTTGTGTTCCAGAACCCTGCTCACATAAGTGAAAATTGCGTAAGTGGGGAGCACTCTCTAAACACCCTTTAAATGCCTTCTATGTAGTATTCTGTCCAATTCAGATAGTAAATACCATACAAAAAATATCCATAACTAGAATTGAAGCTCGGGCAGGCAGGAGGCTGGAGGACATGCAGGAAAGCAGTTGCTGCTGCTGTGATACTGCACACACCAGCTGTTATTTGGGGAGGCTGCGCACCCTGAACAAAGCCTCACTGCACCTTCAGTCTCTTCCCTGCCCTCACTGAAGTCCTCTTCAGACTCTGGAGAGGGTCTCCTTGCGAGCCATGAAGACTCTTTAGCTCTCTCCCTCCATTTCTTGGTGTGGATTACATTATTTAATAATAATAATAATAATAATTTTTATTTATATCCCGCCCTCCCCAGCCAAAGCCGGGCTCAGGGCGGCTAACAACAATCAAATAAACAATCAAATAATAACACATTCTAAAAATATTTCATTATAAAAATTAGTTAAAATCAAATTGATGGCAACCGATTAAACAAGATTCTGTGCAGGTTGCCAGAGGAGGGAGTCAGGCTGCGCCCTGACCAAAAGCCTGGCGGAACAACTCTGTCTTGCAGGCCCTGCGGAAAGATGTCAGGTCCCGCAGGGCCCTAGTCTCTTGTGACAGAGCATTCCACCAGTTTGGAGCCGCAGCCGAGAAGGCCCTGGCTCTAGTTGAGGCCAGCCTAACCTCTCTGAGGCCTGGGATCTTGAGGATGTTATTATTTGCGGACCGTAGGTTTCTCTGTGGGGCATACCAGGAGAGGCGGTCCCGTAGGTACGAGGGTCCTAGGCCGTATAGGGCTTTAAAGGTTAAAACCAGCACCTTAAACCTGATCCTGTACTCCACCGGGAGCCAGTGCAGCTGGTATAATACCGGATGAATGTGCTCTCGCAGCGAAGACCCCATAAGGAGTCTCGCCGCGGCATTCTGCACCCGCTGGAGTTTCTGGGTCAGTCTCAAGGGCAGCCCCACGTAGAGCGAGTTACAATAATCCAGTCTGGAGGTGACCGTCGCATGGATCACAGTGGCTAGGTCAGGACGAGAGCACTGCGCATATGTGCAGTTGCACACATGGGTGTGTGTGTGCCTGTAGTTGATTGGTTTTATTTTTCTGTGGCACCATGGCCATTACAAAACATACTGCTGGGACAAATACCTACAAACACAAATGAGTAGTGAATCTAAACTCCTGCTGGGACAGACACAAGGTGAGCGAAATATAGGAGGGTGGAAACACATCAAAATCCCTGCTGTGGGTGTGGGAAATGTAATATTACAGCCCCCCAGATTTGTACAGTTGTAAAGTTCCCCAGCGGCAGCCATAGAATGATGAGTTTGGTCATATAGTTATTCCTCATTTTAAGAGCAAATCTACTGTTTGCATACCTGTTTCACCTTACTTCTGTTTTTAAAATTACTACGTGTTAGAGCAGGGATGAGGAGCCTCAAGCCCAGTAACTCTATCCAGCCCTCGGGATTCTCTCTTTGGGAAAAGGCTGTGCCCATCTGGTTACCTTCCCTTTGCTCAGGCCATGTCTCTAACCAGCCTTGCTGTGATCACACCTTTTCTATCATTACAAACACCTCAGGTGCTTTTTGGCTGGCTAGAATGCATCCTTGAATTGTGAGAGATGTGTGGGTTTAGGATGTAGAGGGTTTTGTGTGTGTATAGAAACCCCTGGCTTGTGTGGCTAGAATATAACCTACTTTACAAAGGGTAAGAGTTATGCCCCCTTTTTGCCTCTGGCTATACCCACTGCCAGCATGTGGCCCCCTAGAGGCACCTATGAGGGAGTGTGGCCCTTGAGCTAAAAAGTGTTCCCCACCCCTGAAATAGAGTATTAACTGTTTCTGTATAACTGAGTATGTAACTATTGTCTCACTTCATTTTTACAGTGGTGACGAGTTTCTTTCTTTCCTTGTGAAACTAAACAAACAGTGTATGCACCTTACAGCTGCTGTGCAGAGTGCGGTTAATCAGTTCCCTACAGATGCTCACAAGGTGAGCATGTGGTACTGTTAATATTTTTTTTATATAAAATAGCAAACATATGCTTACAGTATATGTGACCAAAATGGGTCTATAATATATTAAAGGTCCACTTTAGATTTAAACCTGACATAATTATAGTCCTCTTTAAACAAGCCCTCTTCTGTTTAAAGCAATGAAACACAGTTAGAGAAGCAACTTTCTCTTTTTACGTTTGGTGTTGGAGGTATCCCGCAGTGGGTCAATGCCCTTCATCTAGCCCATAATATGAAGTTCTAATACTTAACTCCAAGAGTTGCAGCGCTCGTGGGAGCAGCACACTTACTGTACTTGGCTCATCCTAGTTAAAGAGCTTCACCTACTGCTTGACTTCCATTCTCACTTTAAATTATTCCTTAGAGGAGCCAGCATGCTAAACCAACCCATATAACAACTTTCCCTTACTGGAATCGGCATAGTCATTTGAACAGCTGAGGACTATAACACTGAGACTCATATCCCTAAAGATAGGGTTCCTGGTGGCCATCAAATCAGCCAGAAGGGTATTGGAATTCACCTTTCCCAGCTATGCAATTGAACCCTTCTTTTATCTCCTAGATCAGGCATCCCCAACCTGCGGCCCTCTAGATGTTTTGGCCTACAACTCCCATGATCCCTAGCTAACAGGAGCAGTGGTCTGGGATGGTGGGAATTGTAGTCCAAAACATCTGGAGGGGCGAAGGTTGGGGATGCCTGTCCTAGATAAAGGCCCTATTTCATAGGTTACAGGAGTTAAGCTCCTGTTCCAAGTCTTCCCATCCCTCTGAGCAGGCTGGACTTAAATAGAGGGCGTATTAAACGTATTGTTTGTTTCAGACACTGCAACCTTACATATTTTCACCCCAAATCCCCAAGATAAAAGAGTTGCCCATACATAACACCTGCCAACACTGCTACATATCATAGCTCACTTCTTCAGAGCAACAGGGACATCCTCAGCTCTTTCCGTAATCACCTCTGTCAGAGGTATGTCAGCCCACCACAGTGGTTCACAGCTAGTACATTTAGTGAGCAATACAAAAATACTGTAGACTGCACCATGGCAGACTTTGGGAGGAGAGTGCTCCAGCATGTTCTCCCAACTTCCTAAATCAGCTGCTTCCCCCTTAGAATGCAGCTAGGAATCAACCAAATGTTTAATATCTCCTATGACAAACATAGAATGGAGCATTGGCTACTCACCAAGATGGTTCTTTCTGGTTTGACATATGGAAGTATCCAAGATTAGTCTATGTTCTCAGTGGCTGATATAAACAAAACACGACACTGGTATTGGGCCTAACCTGGCACTATTTTTAACACATTCATAGGGCCAGCATTGATTTACCCATTGCAGTTTGCAGCATTAGACTTCTTTTGAGGGCCACTTGATTCCTTGTCTTCCTGAGCCAGTGCAAATATATTAATCCATACTAAGTCATTGCTGGAATACCTCTGTACACATCAGAGAACTCTTGTAGGGCACAACCAATTTTCCATTCCATATTTGTTCAAATAATTGTTGATTTACTGTTTTGCCATTATAACAGACAGATGGTATTAAGATATGTTCGCAATGATACCAGTTAACGCCCCCCCCCCCGAAAACCAACTAACAAAAAAATGCTTTGTGTAGCTGATCAGAAAAATGCTGCTCTAGTTGCGTATAAACTACATTTCAGATAAGTAATGTTATATTTCTTGTTAGTTGGTTCTTGAATGGAGTCCACCTCAGAAGCTTGCTAATGTTTGTGGGAAGCTTGTTTCCAGTGCTGAGGATCTGACTGGAGAAGCTACCAAACTGAAAAGCCTCATGGAAAAGGTATGCATGTTGTAAGACACATAATGCATTCAAAACCATTACCAAAATATGGGCAACTTTTCTAGTACATGTTGATTCACGCAGTGTGATAAACCATAAGATTGCCATTGAATAGTATATTTGAATTGTAGATCAAATGTTTGTCAGTCCCAATCATCTATATTGGAGGGTGGGGGAATAGTGGAAAGGAATAGAAATGAGGGTCATTATTACCGTATTTTTCGCTCTATAAGATGCACCAGACCATAAGACGCACCTAGTTTTTGGAGGAGGAAAACAAGGAAAAAAAAATCTGAATCTCAGAAGCCAGAACAGCAAGAGGGATAGCTGTGCAGTGAAAGCAGCAATCCCTCTTGCTGTTCTGGCTTCTGGGATAGCTGTGCAGCCTGCATTCACTCCATAAGACGCACACACATTTCCCCTTACTTTTTAGGAAGGGAAAAGTGAGTCCTATAGAGCAAAAAATACGGTAAATATAATCAGCTTATTTTGAAATCTGGAAGTTTCACAAACCTGTGCTCTGAATTGCTGGAGGGCTGCTCATAGCAAAAGGCCATTATCGTATAGTTCCCGTTGTGCGCCTTGAATTGATAATTTGGTTTATATTTTATAGGTCCCTTAAAGCACAAATTGTTAATTACATGAGGGTTTAATCAGCAAAATTTTAATGCTGTTTGGAGGGGGGGACTTTTGAAAGCTTTCTCTTTCGGTTTTAGTTCATTAAGGTTTGTCCTGCTATTGGTTGTGACAAATTGCCTATTAGTGTTTAAACTCAAATTTCCAACAAGCCAAAACATGATTCTTGAAGCAAGTTGGTGTGTAGGTGGGTAGAAGTGGAAGCATGTGGAAGTTGGAAGCTAAGTGCATCTTTTTACCCCTCCATCCTGCCAGGTTGTTTTGGTTTTTCATTTGAGAATTGAGACTGAGAAAGTTGTTCCTATGGCTCCAGTATCTGCAGAGCAAACTTAAAACTATCTAAAGAGCAGATGGAACTGCATTAGCATGATAGTAGTTTAGATGGCACGAGTGGACAAATCCCACAAGAAGGGAAGAAATAGTTTGGTTACTGCATGGTTCTTTTGGCCTGGACTCTGGCATTTTGTGTATTGTATGTTTGCTTATTCTCTCTTGGTTGTTTGTAATTATTTTGCGCAGTGATTTTGTTTTATTGTTTTGTTTTATTGTTTTGTTATCATGTAGCAACATGTGAAAATGGTTTGTGAAGTTTTGTTAATTTGTTTTTAGTTGTACTTTGAATTGTTACATAATGGCAAGGCTGTAATTTTGCCATTACTATGGGTTGTAAATTTCTGAGTACAGCAGAGCTTTCCAAACTTTTCATGTTGGTGACACACTTTTTAGACGTGCATCATTTCACAGCACAGTTTTACTAGCAAATTGGAGGTTAAACTAACCCTTCCAGCCCTGAGAGCAGCGTGGGGAGTGTTCATGCGACACACCTACACACTGCAACTGACATACTAATGTGTCGTGACACAGTTTGGAAAGCTCTGGAGTACAGTAATGTAGGAATACAATATTCAAATAAAAATGAATTGGTTGTAACCACAATTCTGGGTCCAAACAACATAGCAAACTGGGGCAAGCGAGACCCAAGAGTAAAAGTCAAGAGTAATCTTCTGGCTGCTCAAGGGAGGGGAACACCCAAACCCAAGGCTCACTGCATCTTGGGTTTGTTGCAGTAAGTTATTGTTTAGATTTGAGAGCAGCCTCTGCATATATATGCATTGCTATTGTTTAAACCACATTCTTAGAAGTATAAATTTCTAAATTTAAAGTATGGTGTACTGTGGTGTAGACATCTAACATTCTCTTTTCACCCAACTCCATGTATTTTATCAGCTGCATGACGGACAGAAAGATGATCCTTGCCGAATACAACCTTGCGTGGAAAAACGCTGGTGGAAGAAGCCTTTTGTTAAAATAGTAGCAGTAACGTTGGTTGGGTCTGGTTGTGCCATCTTTATCATGAAGTTAACTTTAAGGAAGAGCTGAGCTGGGAGTCATACATAAAACAACTTTTAAATATATTTTCCAACATCTTGAAGTACAGCTAAATCTGTTATTTGTATTAACTTTCATGGTTTCAGGAGTGTCAGTTTTATAATAGTAAAAGCATTGTAATTTCCATATATTTGCTTCATTGTTGTTGTTTTTTTTAATTATAGAATCTCTTCTCCTTGGCTCCATTTCTGTCTCCTTTTCAGATACCAATCAGGAAACTATGCTCTTCTTTATTGCCAGTTTATAGCATGTTCTCCTTCACAGGACAGCCAGAGATGTGCAGCAAGGGCTTCCCTTAACAGGGATAGATAACCTGCTGGCTGCAAGCAACTGATATTTCTCCGCCTATTTTGTGAATGGTGAGAGAGACTGTTGTTGCTTTGGCCACCAGGCAGCCAGTTCAGTGAGGAGTTCTCAAAGGGGGGAGTTTCCCAACTGGTCCCCATATCATGGGTGCTGGCTGGCATTATAGGAGATCCCTCCAAAGGAGGTTGCAGTTTTGTTGGGTGGAGTTGCTGGAACTCCCATGCACAATTTCTGTGTTTTCTCTTGCTGAGGGACATTATAATAGACTCTGTTATTAATTATTTAATTTGCTGTAATTTTCGGAGGTGATTTTGTTTTATTGTTTTGTTATCAAGTAGCAACATGTGAAATGGTTTGTGAAGTTTTGTTAATTTGTTTTTAGTTGTACTTTGAATTGTTACATAATGGCAAGGCTGTAATTTTGCCATTACTATGGGTTATTAATTTCTGAGTACAGCAGAGCTTCCCAAACTTTTCATGTTGGTGACACACTTTTTAGACGTGCATCATTTCGCATCACAGTAATTCAGTTTTACTAGCAAATGGACCGCCATGAGAAGAAGGCTATGTCTGTGGCGTGCTGAACTCTCCCTGAGTGTTGGCCAAAGGGAACTGGAGAGACATGGTAGGCAGGAAGGTGGAAATGGTCTCTTCCTTCTCTGAAACACCTCAATGACTGCCAAAAGTAAGGTGCTTCATGTGAGGGGCTCAAAAGAGGCAGCCTTGCTGCTCTGTCTCATGTCCATTCCTTTAGCAGGAGGCATGCAGAGTGGAGGACCAAAGGGTATTAGGGTCTATCACTATCTTTTTAAAAAATAGCCTATAGACGTATAAGCTGCTCCCAGGCAGTAGCTCAGGAACAGAAAAGCTACCCGGCTCTTCTCTACAAGGCAGAGTCCAAACCTGGAAGGTGCTTTCTCTCCAGAAAGGACATAATTCTCTCCCCCCCCCGCCCCCCACTTGATTGGCTGTCTTCTTTCTGTTCCACTGTCTTGCTGACCAAGAACCAATTGGCTTCTGTCGTTTGTAAATTTATTTTTATGTCAAAAAAATCTTGGTTCTTATATGTGCCTATTTGGATTCAATTTATTTTTGTAAAAGAATGGTTTTAATTAAAAAGTACTGCATATTCCTAAATTCCTGGGGGTTGGACTCGGTAATCCTCAGGTTCCCTTCCAACTCTTTGATATGATATTACATACACGCCCTACATCCTGATTCCTAAGTAGCATTTTTCCTCTATTGAAATACTTATTTGGACCTGAAGGTTTGTACTGGGTGCTAGATCAGAGAGACAGTGGAGATTCTGCTGGTAGCCCATCCACCTTGGTGCCGTCACAGAGAAGGCAGTTTGCATCATGGTATGGAAAACCTCAGAACATTCCTTCTTTGGGATGTCATTTCCCAAGCAGAAGCTGCCTTGATTGGACCTGCTTGGGATTTCCTGGTTGTCATGATAGTCATGGGGCTGGCTCAGAAGTCACAGAGCCCAACACGCATATCAGGTCATACCTTAGATCTGCGTTTTTCAACTGGTTGATGGTTCAGTAGAAGATTTTAGTGGAAAATATCCTGTTTTCTGTCATGGGCAGGCCATGAGCAAGGTTTGAAATGCTGATGACAATGCCACCTGCAGCAACGTAGGACTCATTGAGCCCTTGGGACTTAGGGAATCTGATGAATTAATTAATGTTATGTGGGATCTTCTGACTGATGTGGCTGCTGCTTGTCTTGGAGCCCTGGTACTGCTGGGGAACAGTGAGATAAAGAAGGCTACCTGCACAGTTGCTCCTGAATACCCTCTCTGGAGCAGTGGACCTCAGCCCTGTGGTTCATGGAAGAGCTCCTACTGGCTAAAGTGGACCCAGTGACAACTGGAATGCGGTCTCGTACGGAATGCAACAGAAAGCAGGTAAGAACACAGTATCATGCCTTTTGTCCTAAAACAGTTTTACAGGGTGATGAAGGAGCTAGTAGGATCATCTCCAAAAAGATATAGTATTGAGCCCTTGTGGCAAATGTGCATAGGGCAACATCTCAGTTGGACTTTACTTGAAACATCCAGCGATGTTAGCCTGGATGATGGGGAACCTCCAGCCCATGGCAAAATTTGACCCTGCACAGGTCACAATTTGTCCCTCGTCACCATCTGCCAGCCCCCCAAGAAAACCACACCTTATACAATGCCAGGTGTGAGGCAGGTAGGGACACAGCTGGTTTGGCTGCATAACTTGAGTTTCCCACTGGGAATTGGATTGCTCAGCTGTCCCTGCAGAAACCAGGGGTGGTGGTGAGTTAAAGTTTGCTGGTTCAACTACACAACAGAGTTCCCCCACGGGGAGCTCCTATTGTGCAGCCATTTGATTGAGAATGCAGCTTTGCCGGCCCTGTGCCCAGCCAACTGACGGTCAGGAATTTGAGAAATGCTGTGCAGTAACTGGCCAGAGGCAAGCATGAAATGTGAAAGTGGAGCCCAATACTGCCTTGCCTCATCTGATGGACTTTCATCTCCATCTCTCTGCTCTAGGACAGATGTGGACTGAAGCGCTCCCAAAAAGCTTTAGGGATTGGTTTTTGGTTTGATCCCCATAAAGTGCTTTTAGTGTCAGAAACCCCTTCTTTCATCTCCACTTTATGAAGTTCCTGACATTCAATGCACATAAGAAGGAATCCAAACTTATTCAAGCAACAGACTTGGGAAACAGCTGCCTTCATATGGGCAGCTAAAACCTTCCCTTTTTTGATCCTCTCATGTTTCTGCCATGTGCAAATGTACAAAATAAACAAGGTATGTTTTACATTTGTATTAGAGGCCATTTGGGAGAAAAGGTGGTTTAAGCCTCAGGTATGAAAAACTTCCCAATGTATCTGTTACCCAGTCTCATGCCTGGTGTGATGTGCTTTTTTTACATAGCTATGGAGCTGCCTTGTTTCACTAAATTCAAGTATGCCAACATATTTTTTATGTGTAAGTAAAACAGTATGACAGATTTGGTTTAGGTTTAGCTTATGTATCTTTATAAACCTTGCTTTTCTATTTGAAAAGAAAGTGCCATAAAATAAAATGGCATTTAAAATTTACTAAATCTGCCTCAATTAAAGAAAAGAATGTGCTGCAGCTGTGCCAAGGGACTGGTATACAAAAAGAGGCCTGTGCCTCATCATGTACGTTTGTCACTTTGAGACAACCTTTGGTGTTTGTTGCCTTCAAATAAACAAATGGAGTGGTTGGACAGTGTCAACCTTTCGGCTCTCTCTTTCAAATAACCCTAAACTACAGAGCCTAGGGCTTGCCAATCAGAAGGTTGGCGGTTTGAATCCCCACAACAGGGTGAGCTCCCGTTGTTCGGTCTCTGCTCCTGCCAACCTAGCAGTTCGAAGTACAAGTAGATAAATAGGTACCGCTCCAGCGGGAAGGTAAACTGCATTTCCGTGTGTTGCTCTGGTTTGCCAGAAGTGACTTAGTCATGCTGGCCACATGACCCGGAAGCTGTACACCGGCTCCCTCGACCAGTAAAGCGAGATGAGTGCCACAACCCCAGAGTCATCTGTGACTGGACTTAATGGTCAGGGGTACCTTTACCTTTTATCCAACTTCGTCCTCTTGCTGAAAGAAATATTTCACAGTGAATGTGGATATCACATACGTAATGATTAATTTTTCGCTGGAGCTGCCTTTAATTATAGGCATCTCGTTTGTGCTTTTTTTCTCCAAGGTGCTTGTTTTATTCCATATCATCTTCATTCACACTTTGGCCAATCCTTGTTTCCCTTACAGCTTTGCCCAAATCCCGCTTCCCCTCACAATTCACCAATACCACCCCTCCACTTACAGTTCGCCAGTCTCCCCTTCATCCTCATCACCTACCCACCCCCCACTGATGTAGGAAGGAAAGAGGGAAAAAATACGCCATTTAAAATGTTGAGGCTGAAATTGTGGCAGGTTGAGGTGCAGAGCTACAGTGGTGCAGAGTGCTTGCTGGGAAGTTTCCAAGCCTGTCCTGGCTGTTCTCTGCTGCTTGCCTGGGCTGCCCGGCTCTGTTCAGTCACCTGCCTAGGCCACCTACCTGGTCTGTTGTCATGCTGCACTGACAGCAATCTTACAAGTCCTATTATATGCTGAGAAATGCTGAGATGGTAAAACGTACCCCTTCCCCAAAAGTGGTAGGCAGAATGCATTTCACTTTGGCAGACCTGAGACAACCAGCTCTTCATAGTAGTATGAAATCCGTTAAAGCAAGTCGGGCAGCTATCCGCAAACTCCTTGGGTATCTCGTACTGAGGCTAATTACCGTAAGTGCATTTTAATGAACCCTTTTCTTGTCAAGAAAGTGCATTATGTGCTTCAAGTAGTGTGTAGAGCAATGCCTTTCATGTTAATTACATTAAGGCATTTTGGATTTCTTTGTGGTTTATCTGGTCTGTGGATCAACCCTCAGCCACTTCCTGATGATAAACAAAAATCGCAACATTGGGGGCTTCTAGGGATGGAAGCTGTGCTCATTAAAGGAAACAAACCTGCCAGGAAAATCAAGTCCATCACCTGTAGATTTTGGATCCTTGCAGTGCTTTGACAGACCTCATGTTCTCCTTTACCAGCATGGATATATCCTTAGATAAAGATTAGTGAGGACACGTAGCAGGGCCTTCTCAGCGATGCCTGAAAAGAGTTCCTCTGCTCATAATCTTTCAGATAGTTGTGACCTTATTTCAGCAGCCATTTTGAGGTCACAGCCAGTGGATATTTAAATAACTGCACCTTTGTCCTGCACTTGGTGTTTCTTTTTTCCTTTTTAACGTGTTGCAAATTTGTAATATTTTGCCGGCACTTTATTTTGTCATCCACCCTGAAAGCCCTTTCAAGTTATGGGATGTGATATACATTTAAATAGAACAAATTTAACATCGGCTAGCAGAGATGTGGAACAAGACTTTAAAGTCCAAATTATCTTTGAAAATGGTGGGTTGGATCCAGAAATCAATAGGACTGAAGTGCAACTAACAGTCTGAATCTATCCCCATAGGTACGGTGTAGCCTTATGCATGCCTACTCACAAGTTAACTCCATGGAGCTGAATGGTACTTGCTCCCAAATAAGTGAGTACAGAATTGCTACCTTAAAAATGCAGACTAAACATTGACCCTTGATGCACATATTAATATTTTGTATGTGAGTATGCACATGAAACACCCAAAATATTTTAGAATTATGTTTGGTAAATGGTTAACTGGTGTCCAGTTTTAACTTCATGTGTTTTTTTATTGTACAGTTTTGTTTTATTGCTGTAAACTGGTTAGATTTTTTTGAATGACAGAGCAATATAAAAATGTCTTAAGAAACAAATTGATTAAATAAAAGGATACCCCTAACCAGGTAGGACCCACTTTTCTGTGTCTCCTCTCCTCCTGAGGTAGCATTTACATGATCCAGTTATGCCAACAGGGGCAGAATTACCCTCCTTAATGGAATGGCATAGTTGGGACTTACCTGGTCAGCCCCTGCCACAAGTTTAGGTTATTTAAATATCCCAGCAGTATGGGAGCAGCTCAGAAAAGCAGATAGGGCAATAAGTAAAGAGTTCTGATGTGAGAATTTTTTTACAAAGGCCTAACTCATTCATATTTCCAAAAACACTTTTGAATGTGGAGTTGAGATGGCAATTGCCAAGTGATTGATTGTCTATCCCAGGCTTGTTTCCCTTTCAGAAATAGTTGTCACTAAGGGCTGAGACGGATTAGTATTGTAGGTACGTGGGAGAGGAGTTGGACCCTCTCCACCCATGCCATTTTCCTCTCAATGCTACTACACCTGCTATATCCAAAAGTGGAATGAGACTATTTGACCCCCTCCCTGCCCCCCAGCTTGACTACCTCGTTACAGTTTTTACTAATATTTCCTGGACATTGCAATAGAAGAGAGTATTGCTGCCATTAGCTGTAATGCAGGTGTACAAATATTGATCCTTTGCCCTGCTTACAAATACCCGTAATTACTAGCAGCACAGGGGTCTAATGCACTGAATCAATATGGTTAATTAGCACTTCCTCATCGATGGAGCCTAATAGTGCTTTAAAATATTAAAAGGGGGGGTTCCACTCAGGATTAAAATGGAAGCACATTGAGGAGCTTAGTGGTAGGAAATGTGAACAAAACAGTATTAAGACTATATTGCTGCAATACACAAAATTTATTTCCCCCCCAAAGTTTTTTTCCCCTTTTGTTTTCTGAAAGCAAAATAGAATAGAACCAAACATCAATGTATTTTGTACAACAACAAAAATAATAACAGACAACCCATGAAGAGCTGAAAACTGCTTCCCTTTTTTAAAAAATCATGCTTTCTGGTCAGCAACAGTAAGTTGGCACAGAAAATGTCATGGCAGTCATTTCGGACTATTTTCCTTCAGATCCTTGTCAGCTGATGCCAGAGACTAGAGGGCAGAATGCTTTCCACTTTTTCCATCACAAAGTTCAAGGGGGCAAAGAGAGTGCTAAGAAACTGCAAAGCAAAAAAGAGTGATCATTTGTTGAGGAGAAGATAAAGTAGTTTTCTTAATACACATCTTGCTTTTGCAAATAGTCGGTATACACATCAACTTTATGTCTGTCCTTGTTCTAACCTGGGTTTTTGTTTGCTTTCTCATTGTTTTCCCAAGATTCTGGTTTTTTCCTATTCTCATAGCATCTGTCATGCTACAGTGGTACCCCGCAAGACGAACGCCTCGCGAGACGAAAAACTCGCAAAACGAAAGGTTTTTTCGTTTTCGAGTTGCCTCGCAAGACGAATTTCCCTATGGGCTTGCTTCGCAAAACGAAGCTTGCCCCGCTGTCCCCGGACCTCTTTTGAAGCAAGGGGCGGCGGGGAGAAGTGATCTTCTCCCCGCAGCCCCAGGTCCGAGGACAGCGGGAAGCGCTTCCCGCTGCCCCCGGACCTCTTTTGAAGCAAGGGGCTGCGGGGAGATCGCTTCTCCCCGCCGCCCCTTGCTTCAAAAGAGGTCGGGTACAGTGGGAAGCGCAGCGCTTCTTCCCCACTGTCCCTGGACCTCTTTTGAAGCAGGGGGCGGTGGGGAGAAGCGATCTCCCCGCAGCCCCTTGCTTCAAAAGAGGTCCGGGGACAGCGGGGAAGAAGCAGTCTTCTCCCCGCAGCCCCAGGTCCGGGGACAGTGGGAAGCGCTTCCCGCTGCCCCCGACCTCTTTTGAAGCAAGGGGCTGCGGGGAGATCGCTTCTCCCCACCGCCCCATGCTTCAAAAGAGGTCTGGGGACAGCGGGAAGCGCAGCGCTTCTTCCCCGCTGTCCCCGGACCTCTTTTGAAGCAAGGGGCGGCAGGGAGAAGCGATCTTCTCCCCGCAGCCCCAGGTCCGGGGACAGCGGGAAGCGCAGCGCGTCTTCCCCGCTGTCCCCAGACCTCTTTTGAAGCAAGGGGCGGCGGGGAGGCAAAGACTTTTGCCCCCCGCCCGCCTTCAGAAGAGGTCCAGGACCTCTTCTGAAGGCGGGCGGGGGGCAAAAGTCTTTGTCCCCCCTGCCTGCCTTCCCAGGGGCTTTTACATCGCCCCGGACAGCGGAGAAGTCCTCCGCTGTCCCGGGCGATTTTAAAATGCCGCCCGCCAGCATTTTAAGATTGCCCCGGACAGCGGAGAAGTCCTCCGCTGTCCCGGGGTTTTTTAAAATGCTGGGGGTGGGAAGAAAAGCCCTTGTCCCCCCCCCCCCCCCAGCCTTCAGAAGAGGTCGGGGGACAGACTGTCCCCGGACCTGGTCTGAAGGCGGTTTCCATAGGAACGCATTAATTGATTTTCAATGCATTCCTATGGGAAACCGTGCATCGCAAGATGAAAAACTCGCAAGAAGAAAAAACTTGCGGAACGAATTAATTTCGTCTTGCGAGGCACCACTGTATGTTGTCTCACACTGATGGAATTCACTTCCCTCTCTTTCTGCCCCTTTACTGTTCTCATCCCGATCTCTACTTCTTGGAAAGCTACTTTACCGGGCATGCTTCATTGTACATTTTAATTACGTGTGGGTATGTTTTTATATTTCAGTCATTCTTGCCTCTGTCTTGGTACTGGGAAAGTCACAGTAGTTGGTATCTGGTTTTTAACATTGTGATATATCAGTAAGTCATGGTATTTATCTGTTGCTGTAGCACGATGTCTGAAATGTACCTCAGCCACTGCTTCCTTCTCACCTTAAGTGAGGAAGAAGCAGCCAAGATACATCACCCAACCCCATACTTGCTTGTGCAAGCAAGAGTGCTTGATCAGCTTTCTGCATGCCTCAGCATCAAGCCTCCTGCCCTGGCTTGTACAAGCCAGAGAGACCCCTAAACCACTCAGCTAATGGGTGGAAAGTAGGCTTGGGCGATGTATCAATGCATGGGCCAGAGCACAATAGCGGCTTCGCTCGGGGGTATATTGTAAGGTTACCTGATTTTCTTCAATGAATCCGGGGACGCTTTTCAACTTCAATGGATTTTGTATGGGGGCTGATTTGTAAATCCATCCCGGGGACATCTGGTAACCTTTATATATTGCATGTGAAACTGCCGCTGCTCCCGAGTCCCTCTACAACCAGCACCCAGCGTGCTGACGAAGAAACAAGCTGCAACTGAGCATTGGTGGTAGAGAGATTTGGGAGCGGCAGCAGTTTCACTCCCAATATACTGCCATCATGGGACCATACAATTGGGACCAATACTTTGTTCTTTCCTCAGCTGCCTGGGCAGGAAGCTCGTTTAAACTTCTCATGGGGCGCGCAGCTGCCGACCCCTTAGTGGAGAAGTCCCGGCCTCATGAGCTGGGGGTGTGAGTTCTGTTAGACGACTTCACTAAGGGGAAGGTAGCCTGCCTGACAAACCCACCCCCAAAGTGGCTGAGGCAGGCCTATATGCGCCTCTCATCTGCTGCCTTTGGAGGGTGGTGGGGTCAGGCAGGCTACCTCTTCCTTCCAGGAGAAAAAGGTAGCCCAGTGAATGAAGCCTGACGCTGTGCTTTCGCCTGAGAGGGTGGGCTGCATGTTTTCTCCTGGGGTGGTTGGCCACTCCAGGCGTAAAGATGCAGTGTGCCTGCTCGGGCAAAAGCAAGCAGGAACCTTTGAGAAAGCCCACCCCTCTAGCAGCTCATATCCCCAATGCCCAGTGAGAGGAACAAGCTGCATCGGCCCCAGCAGGTGCTGGGGGTAAAACCATCTCAGTTTCCTCAGTGGGAGTGACAGCGATTTCAGCCCAGCTCATTGTGGGGCTGGGACCAATGCAGCTTTTTCCTCCCTCTGTTTCAACATCACAGTGTTGAAAAGCTGACATCCTCCAGACCTAGCGGGAAGTGTCCTGCCCCTCAGCTCTGCAAGCCAGAAGGGAGAGGGGATGGTGGAGGCAGCTGTTTGAGCAGGCTACCTCTTCCTCCTGGTTAGTTGCCCCAATAGTGACTGGTGGGAGGAAGAGCCTGCGCACCCGCTGCCTGATCAGTCCTTCCATACCCCTTCAGCTCCCTTGAGCCAGAGGCATGGGGTCTGTGTGTGGCTTCCTTAAACTGATCGGCTGAGGGGCACGCAGCCTCCTGTCCACCCCTCAGCAGAGCAGTTTAAGGGAGGCTCCCCATGTTGAGAGGTGGCAGGTGTGCAGCCTTTGCACAGGTGGAATTTTTGAGCTGCTGATACATTGCAGGGAGGAAGGTGTGATGTATCAGCAGCTCAAAAAGTCTGAAACCGGTATTGCGATCTGAACACCATACCGGTTTTAGTAAATTTTGTGATTTTATTGCCCAGTAACTCTTTATGATCAGAATCCAGTGAGTTAGCATGTTTAAGATATGGAATTCTAAAAATGTTTTGAACTGGCCCTTAATTCTATTGACAGGACTATTTACCAGGAGGGCTGTCAAAAATGTCTCATTACCCTTTATAACTAATTTTGTTTGAGAAGGCAAATGAGACCCATAAGAGCAGCAGCCATAAGTCGTCATACTAATAGCTACAACTTACAATATCAGTTTAAGGGAAGACTGGCTGCTTGCATCATGTAAAGAAAAGTAATAGTTTGCTGCTACCACACATGTCACATGAAATAGACACGACTGCCATAAATGTGGCTGTATTTTGGCATGCAATATGTAATGCAAATCTTCCTTTAAGTACATTGTAATAAAAATAACTCTCACATATACTTTATAGCGTAGCTTTCCCTGAAAAGTATAGTTCAAACGGGTAGTTAAATAAAACAGGAACATATTCCATTTAGTCAGCAATTTGAACCACTGCTGGTTTGTATGGTGTTTGCTTGTTCTCAGCTCCGTGATAAAAGGAATGAAGCTTCCACTCCATTTTTCATAAAGTTGCCAACATGTAACCTAGAATGAATGTTGTGGTAACCATACTATAAGGATCTACCACAACTTTGTCCTGATCCATCATGCTGTTGGGTAGAGTCTTAATTGGCGACATTTTACTGGGGTCTCAACAACAAGGGCCAACTGCAGCAGAGGGGGAAAGAGTTTACTAGACAGCTAATGCACTTTGCTTAGGGACAAACTAAGAGTGTGTGGTTTGCACTTTTATGATGCCCTAATAGCTCGTGTTGTAAAACATAATTTATTGCAAAAATAGACCATATTAAAGTCTGTTTTCCTGCACAACGTTTAAAATATATAGTTACAGCACCCTCAGAATCATAGCCCTTCAGACTGAATGTACAGCCAGAAACACAATTGTCACCAAATTTCATTGGTGACAGTCAAACACATACACTTGATCCACCCAGTCAAACACATACACTTGATCCACCCAGAAAAGGGTCATGAGGAAATATTACTCACTGCTTTAGCGAAGACTCCCATGAGCTCTGGGAACTGATGTGTCAAAAGTGCCAGCATAGCTGTGAAGGAACATAATCCGGCAGTGAAGAGAATAAAGAAAGGAAGCTCTTTCTTGGGGTAAACTGAGACTTCATGAAATGCTGCATGGAAAATATTAGGAAAGAACAAACACAAAGGTAGGGTAAGCAAAATACATTATTTGAAACATTCTGGCTCTCAGTTCACTTAAGTATTCCTAGGGAGGTTCCCTTTTAAAAAACTTTGTCACCTAAAATGTTCACCAAAAGAGCATGTTTGTTGAGCTTGACCTCTGTTGCTCTAACATACTCCTCTAGTTCCTCCTTTTCTTCTTTCTCTAGCTTAAACCAAACATCCATCTTCATGTCAAAACTCTCATACAAGATTACGTATTATAATGGCTAGGAGCATTGTTTATTTTTCAATTATGTATAAATTTCCTTATGAATAACAACAGTGGGGTAAAGCATTTCCCAGCCTGAATAGTTTTTTTATGGGAAGGGCACTTGGAGAAACAGCCTGTTTTTTAGTTACTTAGAAATTAAACAGGGGGAAAAAAGTTTTACTCTTACATGGAAGAAGTTCTCTGTCTGCTGTTTCTGTACAGATGGGGTAAGGGTAGAAAAGGTGCCCTTTTTCCAAAGGGTAAGGGATCATTCTGAAAGCTATAAAGGAAAGGGAGGAACAGTCACAGTTTGAAGGTGACATAGCCATACATTGTAATGCACTTTAGATACAAGATCAATAAACTTTTCAGTTGCTAAAATAGTCACATAGGGCAATAGTTCCCAAACTTCCCACACACTCAAAAATTGCTGGTGGTCTTGGTGGACTGCTTCATGATTTTTATACCTGTTGTAGTAATTGTAATGCACTGTTCTAGGGCCTATATGATTTTTTTTTGTATTTCTTATATTTTATTGTATTGTATTAGTTTGTCTTCCATAGTATTCATCTTATTGTTATACAACAAGAGCAATAGAAGAAGCAATAAAAATACAATTTAAACTCAATACGAATATTTACCGCAGACATGCCGTGGGCCACCTGAATGAAGTTTGCAGACCACTTTGTGCTTTACAGACCACAGTTTGGGAACCTCTGATGTAGGCTCCCGCAATAATAAAACACAATCATGTAAACATCAAGTTAAGCTCCTTGTTATTTAAATTTGCAATACATATACCATATTTTTTGCACCATAACACTCACTTTTTTCCTCCTAAAAAGTAAGGGGAAATGTCTGTGCGTGTTATGGAGGGAATGCCTACGGATTTTCCTCCTCTAAAAACTACGTGCGTGTTATGGTTGGGTGCGTGTTATAGAGCGAAAAATACGGTAATCCCTTCTCTCAATGAATCCTGATGTAAATAGTTTCCAGCCACTTAGCCAAATTATTGAATTCTCCATGCATCTACTATTACATTCCTATTCAAATAAATATAATACAAAAACAGTATGCCTATTTCAGAACCTCAATATCCCTGCAACTTTAGGAGGAATTGAGATGTAAATGAAAGCAGCCAAGCACTGCTTTGAAGGAATACAGAGGTGCTGTATCATCAATATTAAGTGCAATTTATACATCTCTACTCAGAAGGAAGGCCTATTGAGTTCGATGGGACTTACTCCCAAGTAAGTGTCTATAACAGTGGTTCTCAAACTTGTTTCTCTAGGCCACACTTTTCAGAATAAAAACATGCAAAAAACAACTAGGATTGTTCTCAGTATCATTTGATGCTCTTGCTCTCATTTTGAAAAGATAATCTATTCATAGTATGTAAATAAAAATAAAGACGTGATATGATACTACATTCCTCTTCTGCCACAGAACTCCTGTGCACATGCTTCCCTATGTATTTTGGCAAGCAGGATAACCTTATGTACATAAGAGAGACTCAATGCACTGAAGCCCCCATTTCTGCAAGAAGGTGGCTAGATCAGGTACTAGCATGACTCAATCAATATTCTGTAGCCTGCAAGGGCTTTGCATATCAAAAGCAAATGAGCTATTGCATCATTTGGCATTCACCTGCCAGATGCTTCTAAGAAAGTGAGTTACTTACTGCCTTCCCACGTACAATGTAAGAGATTTAGTGCCCCCTCGACCCTTTTCCAGTGCTGAAGGTGAAAGAAAGCATAAGCTATTGCTTCACTGTCGCCTCTCTTCAAAATATGTTCAGGAGGCAATATCAAGCTTTTCATTTCTAGGAGATACTGCAAGAGAAAGACAACACACAGTTGCAAAGGAACAAAGTCACTACCTGAAATGTTGCACTGGGCCAGGATGCACCTGCTTCCTGTGTGGTACTGCGTTTTTTTAAACGTGATACAGCATTTAAAGGCCATGTTGTTTAAAGAATTAGTAACCCTTTTTGTAGTGGCTGCCAGACAAGTTTAGGTCAAAATTGGAAGACTGTTGCTAATTTGACAATGGAGACATAGTATGGCAAAAAACTGGAATGCTGCACATGTAGGAAACTAAGCAACTGGAGGCTCTTAAAATACAGCAAACCATAACAGTTTTGAGGAAACATAGTACATTTTTTATTCAATGTATCAGAAACAACAAGATAGGGCACTGCAGTCAACTCATGGCAATCACTGGAGTCTCAGCCGAGCCAATGAACATAATGCCTACATTTGATCTCCATAGTTACACATGATTCATTAACTCTGTGTGAATGTTACACAGAGAGAATGAAGGGAGAAAGGGGGTTGTTTGGAGTTAAAGACTCCAAATGTGACACCACCAACTGCACTTGATGATGCATTACTGAAGTATCCCACGTTCTTCAGCGTGCTAAGTATACTGAAGCATCCCTTGCCAACAGGAGAGAACTATTAAGTAAAAACTTACTCTTGTAAAGACAAATGCTAACTATGAAAACAGCAAAAAAATTCTCTAATTAGGGTAGCTCTAATAATGAGAGTGATATAGAGTTGGAAGGCTCACTAAAAGTATCTTGACAGTGCAATTCCCTACCCGCCCCCCAGAAGTAAGCCTCAGAATTGAATGGAACTTCCTTCCAGGTAACCGTACAGGACTGGCACCTTCTGCACACTTACCTGGGAGTAAGGCCACTGAATGTAGTGAGACTTGCTTCACCCACCTCGAAAGGACCACCGTAAGTACAGTGGTACCTCGAGTTACAAACTCCACTAACCCAGAAGTAGTACCTTGAGTTGAGAACTTTGCCCCAGGATGAGAACTGAAATCGCACGCTGGTGGCAGTGGGAGGCCCCATTAGCAAAAGTGTGCCTCGGGTTATGAACGGTTTTGGGTTAAGAACGGACTTCCGGAATGAATTAAGTTTGTAACTCGAGGTACTACTGTAATACAATTCATACACATCAATTTCTACCAGGTTGCTTCTTCAGGATCATGCTATTCTGAATATCAATTCTGCCAATTTCTAGTAATCCATTTAAGTTTTGTAACATCCTAAGGAAAAATCCTAATTTATAGTGGTCTTTGAAGTTTGTATTTGTCGTTCTGCATCAAGCACTTTTATTGTTTTACTGTGATGGACAAGCCATCCTGGAACCAATTCTGGGGAAGGGCAGGATATAAATAGAGAAAGAGAAAGACAGACAGACAGACAGACATGAATTGCTTACATTTCAGAATCTCAAACAAAATTGACTATACCATAAATTATAGATATAACTGATTATGGTTCTAATTGTTAATTTATGCTGCTGTAATAGGAATAGTATTTAAAATTCACATTTAAATGGCTATTCACTATCTGGGAGGTTTAATAATTTAGGATACTGCTTCACTGCCTATAGTTAGGGCAAGCCTAAAACTATTCAAGAGATATACTAATCTTTTTGTATGAGCATAGTGCTCACGCTGGGTGTGCCCAAGGCCAGGCGTGTGCACTCTTTGCAGATGTTGTCAGAATAGCCTAGGGAGCCTATATTGATGAACATGTTGCGTGTACATGATTAAAACTACCACACATAATAAGGAATGCCTTGGGAACACAGGCTAGGGTCATGCACTCATTAACTCATGCTCCACAGAAACTAAATGCACAGGGAAAATCCACTGAAAGAATATTGATCTGATTAAAAACTGGAGCCTTTCAGTCATATGCTAGAATTTGCCATTTTGTTTGAAGAAAGAAGTTGCAAGACATTTGAATAAAAATATGAGATAAGAGCAGATTACCCTTATTTCTCCTCTTCCACCCACCAACCCATGATAGAAGTTTCAGAAAGCAAATCAACCAGCAATTTCTTGAAATCTTGATTAAATACTATTCATGCAAACAACAACAAACACAGCTACATTCCCCCAAGTGGGAAGAGGGCGATGTTATCTCTGTATAAAAAAGGTTGAAAGAATAAATCAATTAAGCTGCATTTTGACTACATTGATTTTTTAATTGCAGGAGCACCTCAAGCTTAGTGGAAAACCAATTACTTAAACAAGGAGGACAGCAGAGGCTGATTTCCTGAGTTATGGAGACCACATGGATTTACTCTTCAGAAGCAACTTTATCTCGGCCAGTTCTACAACTGGCAGAGCAATCTTACACATGTCTATTCAGAAGTAAGACATCTTTAGTTCAGTGGGACTAACCCTCATGGAAGGATTGCAGCCTTAGCTACTGTTATAAAGAATTAAACAGACCTTTCTATTAGCTATGCATGCCAAAGTCCAATGTTGAAAATACATTGCTGCAGTTTGAATGAGATGCTAAAATGTAACCTCAGCATAGGTTCTTCAAAAATAAACCCTCCGCCCCCTTTTCTTATTTGTGGGGCAATATTTTCCTAGATATGTTGAAGCACAAGTCTTAAGCACTTGATGTAAAATCCTGCATTCCCTACTGAAACACAAAATGGTACCTCACTTCCAGGTGTGTCTTCCAGACACTTCTTTTGGAGTGTCTTCTACGCCTTTCGCCATTTTCACAAGTGATGGGGTAAATTTCCTTTAGCATTTTGCACATTTACATCAGCTAGAATCAAGCTCTCAAGTTGAATACTTCCCTTCCACTTTTTCTTCTATGTTGTCAAGTCAGAATTTCAGACTGAGCATAGCTCTCAGCTTTGCTTGTGCAATTGTCCTTAACACTATATTCTTAGCACACCTGTTTTTTGTGTGCCGCCTTAGCCATTTTAAAACTGGGCTGCAGATATACAATGTAGAACAGCTCTGCAGTTCCTCACCTGTAGCATTACATACTGCAGATAGTAGATTTCACATTTGCCTCTCACTACTTAATCTGGAGAAAGAAATTAAGCAGACTATGGCGGCTTGGTTAGACCAAAACGCTGATCTGCTCTTTTCCAAGAAATAGAGAGCTGTTTACAATGCAGGAACACTCTAATAGAGGATCCCACTTGCAGTCTCAAATGGCTAAAGGCGTAGAAGACACTCCAAAAGAAGGTCTTCAAAGAGCAAGAGTATGAAACACACTGGAGAACTATTTATACAAGATCAAAAAGAGAAATCCTGAGGTTTAAAAAGAGGTTGATTTCAAGGTTTCGACAACTGTACTTGTTGCAGCAGTGACAAAGGCAGAAGACTGTACACCTTGCCCATAAAACTGGCTGCCCTGTTGCACTATATTAAATCCCCAACCCTTCCTTGTTCACCTCCCACATTCAAGTTTATTTTGGCTTTTGTTTCAAACAGCCGCAGTAACTCATTATAAACTCACTTTTGGCACATGTGGATTAAATTCTACTGCTCTGTGAATAGCTTCTACTGCATTCATCTCTGCCGTACTTAGCCCTCGTCTTGAAGCTGCCTCTGGAGAAAATCTACACGGAACAAAGAAAACAGGAAGCATGGAGGTCAACTTCAGCACAAGGAAAAGCATCAGAGGAGCATCAATGTAGCAGGGGCCTTAGCGCTCTCCAACGGAATAGCTGAGCAACCAAATGACACAGAGGCTACTGACTAAAAATCCCAGCAGAAGTCGAAAGCACGTTTGCAACTTATCGCGGCAAATGTATAAGCAGTCCAATTTCTTTTCTCTCTGTCTGCTAATCTAAATTTGCTTCATGTGCTTGTTTTTAAAAGCAGGACCAAAACCCCTCAAGGGAGGGGTGAAAAAAGAAAAGAAAATGCCAGTAAATTGTTCCAAAGGGTTTTTTGCCCCTTTTTTATTGAAAAATACATTTTGGGAAGGCTTTAGAGTTCTCGAAGCCACTGGGACAGCGACACTAGTAGGTAATCTACTTTCAGCTGTACCCATACCTAGTGGTGTGCCCATACTGTGGGCAAATATCATCTGCCCCAGTGAATGGAAGGCGGGGGGTGGGGAATACCCAGACCATGCAATCTCTTTCTCACCTCACACCCCATGGCTAACTCCATAGCTGAACTTGGCAGGCAGACACCACAGGGAAAGCTGTGACAAACCTAGCCCTGCCCTCCCAAGCTGGAGTCGCTGTGTAGGGAGGAAAGATGTTGCAGATGGTACTGGCGATCTACAGGACAAAAAAAAAAGAACGAAAGGGAAAAAAATTACTTAGGTCTCAAAGTGCAAATACACTATAATCGCAAAGTCTCTGCAAAAAATAAAAAAAAGCAGGAAGGAAAGTGGTCTTTCCCATGCTGCTTCCTTCCCACCCTTTGGGCTGTGCTCTGAACCCGGGTAGCATGTGCATGACGTGACGCCTTCTGCTCGGGATTTGTGTGCTTCCACCTCTGAGCAGAATCTGGCTCTTAGGAGCTCATCCCGTAAGGTGCCAAGCACCCCCACGAACAGCTGAATCCCTGCATCTCTGACAAATATCTTTGATAGCAGCTGAAGAAGCAGAGTGTGAGTTGCTAAGCACCCTAGAAAGAAACTCCTAAGGAAGCTTTTATGTTGCAGACTGAGATAATCCACTATTTGCTTGCCAGAAATACTTATACATTCACAATACTTGTCTCAAATAAATAATGTGCCCCGCACACAATTATTCTGCTGGTAAGGATAAATTACATTTGTAAAATTGTCACATTTTGTATACAAGAAGATGGCCAAGAGAACACCAGCTGTTTTTTAAAAAACAAATGACAGCAGTAATATGTAGGTAACCATTGTTGATGCTATCCATGCAGTATACAAATGTGATGTTCAAGTTGCCTCCATTATACAACATCAAATAAACATCACATGGCATGATAAAACATTTTCCTGCTAGTATGAATGGTCCTTCAGTAATGAAAAATGTTAAATGTCAGCCAAGTAGAATTCTGGTGGACAGGTGTTCTTCTGGACTTACTTGTCAGAGACAGCTCTGGCTTTCAGCAGGGCAGCCGTGTAGCATATTGTGGCTGATTTTGGCAAACTTATATCTGTAGGGAAGAAAACGAAAATGAAAAAGCCTAAGTTTCTTTACGTTTAAAAAGCGTAACGGTGGTGGTAAAAGGGGAATCAAGACATTTTCAATACGTTTTGTGAAATGTGGAAACCTATCTAGAACCACATTGAGGAAGGATTGGAACCAATTATCTCCTCTAAATTGGAATGCTTGGTAGAATAAAGTCAAAACTGTATCTCTTAGTGTTAATGATTTTAACCCTCTGACAAACATTTGCCGCTTGGGAGATGCACCTCTCAGATCATCTCTGAGAGGGGGTCAGCGTAGTGAGGAAGAGTTTTTAAACACAACTAATATGCAGTATTTTTAGGAAACAGGAACATGCAATAATGCCAAGCAAGGAAGAAACATCCAGGATTGTACCTGAACTTAACTAAGGCCGATACAGCTATGATGAACATGTTTGATATTCATTCATGTGTCTGTCACATTCATGTATGAAGTAGTGTCAAGGTCTACTTTATTTCATTTCGTAATTGCATCCTGGGAGACATCCCAAAGCAATTAACAATAAAAGTCAATTTAAAACAACGATAAAAACACAAAATGTATACTATTTTACTTAAAGCATATAAACAATATATTAAAACATGTATGAAAAGAAGTTTTAAATAGCTAAAGGGGCATCTAAGTGAGGGGAATTGAACCTCCTTTTCTCTTCTACCCTCTTTGTGGTCCATCATCCCAGCAATGCCCTGAGGATTGGTAAGCCAGGCTGAAGCAACAGAATAAGCAGAGGTATCATGGGTAACAGTTCTGCTTCCTTCATGCAGGCATGTTAGAAGAAGGCACACACTCTTGCTCCTCTCGTGTTGACTAGGGGAAACACTTGAATAAACGAGCATGGCTGCCCCATTGCATCAACCCTGTTCTGTGTCTCAAGACTGCTTTCAGCTCAAATGCAAAGCCATGGAGAAAGAGAGCCAAGCTACACCACAAACTTGCAGCTATATTCTTCTTGCTCAGCTCTAATGGCCCTGGGTATTGGATTCTCATGAGGATACTGAGAAGTGCCAATCAAGAGATCCCTAGCTAGTCTCCTGGAGAAAGTATTCTCAAGGTTCCTTGGAGTTCAACAGGAGACAATTACTGTTAAGTGGGTTTAAGTCTGAAGTGTTCTGTTGTCCCCAGAGAGCCAAAAGGGAGAGATCTATTGACTGACCTTTTCTCAGGTTGACCAAAATAGAATATGCTTAGCCAAAAGACCATTAATGGTTGGAAGAATTAGTCTTTGAATCATACAAAGATTCATTCTACACATTACACAGTTATGAATATATGCTTACTGCTGCATGTAAACATGGTAGATTGCTTTGGCCAATTCCAGAACCCAGGACTCGGGTCTGTCTGTTTGTATGTATTTGACCAATGGATATCCTGCCCTTCTCAAACCCAGGGCAACTAACCAAGTAAAATGACTAACAGTATCAAGACCCTTAAAGCAATAGGGAAAACCTAGCTAAAAATCATATATACAGAGAAAAGGAACAAAACATGGCAATAGCTAGAGAGAAACAAGCAGATGCCAAATTCAGTACTTGGGTCTCTAATACTAAACACAATACGTAAGTGTGGCACGATTTCCACTCTCAGATAATTAGCAGAGATTAACAGTTACCACCAGCTCTCAACTTTAGAAGCATATGATCCGGTCAGGACTCCTGAGCCCCAATCCACCGGACTAGTGGTACTGGAAGTAGAGATGCTGGAAACTGATCCAGCTCCCAGCATTATGAACAGGTCTGAGCCAGAGTACCATCACATTCAGATCCTTCAGCCAGGGACTCCTGAAATTAAGAATATGTACTCGTGGAACCTGCAGCCCCCAAGGAACCTCCACACCAGAGCTCAAATTCTATGTCAACCCTTCAGCACAGGCAATGAGCCTAGAGGGGAAGATTAAGGAGATGTGAAGTGCTACTAAGCTGTAAGCCAGAGCCTTCCCTCTTTAAGGCTGTCCACTCCTTAGGGAAGTGGTCTGTGAGATCTTGCCCTGAAGACATGAAAGCCTTCTGTCTTCGTTGGAGAAGGTCTGGCTTCTTGTCGTGGCTAGGATAGGCCAGATACACATGGCGAACACGTGCCACATTTTTACCTGTGCATGGCATGTACAGGTTATCACTTGCATCAAAACTCCCTGCAAGAATAAAACTAACACAGCAGGGTGAGAGAGAACCTTTTCACCCGATAAGCTAGTGTTCTACTTGCAGGTAGTTTTTACATGGATCCGTATTCCACTGGCTAATCCAGTATTTCCCAAACTTGGGTCTACAGCTGTTTTTGGACTACAACTCCCATCATTCCTTGCTAGCAGGTCAGTTGTGATGGGAACTGTAGTTCAAAAACAGCTGGAGAACCAAATTTGGGAAACATTGGGCTAGTCCACTTTGCTCAGCTTTAAAAGGTAAAGGTAAAAGGACCCCTGACCATTAGGTCCAGTCGTGGCCGACTCTGGGGTTGCAGCGCTCATCTCGCTTTATTGGCTGAGGGAGCCGGCGTACAGCTTCTGGGTCATGTGGCCAGCATGACTAAGCCGCTTCTGGCGAACCAGAGCAGCACACGGAAACGCCATTTACCTTCCCGCTGGAGCGGTACCTATTTATCTGCTTGCACTTTGATGTGCTTTCAAACTGCTAGGTTGGCACGAGCTGGGACCGAACAAGGGGAGCTCACCCCGTTGCGGGGATTTGAACCGCCAACTTTCTGATCAGCAAGCCCTAGGCTCTGTGGTTAAGACCACAGCGCCACCCGCGTCCCTTGCTCAGCTTTACTGTACTATAAAAGCAAGAGGTGAAATCTTGTACTGTGATCAAAAGGACAGATAGATGCCTCCAAAAGTGGAAGAAAAGCAATCTCCACCATATCCCCCCCAAGACTGTTTGGAAGATAGCGGAAGCCTCCAAAACAGCATGAATATTGTTATGAGAGGCTGCACAGCGAATTAGCAAAAATCCCCTCTCCCTCTCTGCCAAAAGAAGAAGAAAAAAATCCATTAGAAGAAGCATCAACCATATCAAAGACTTCAAATAGAGGCACAACTGCATATGACCCAAAATGTTTAATCAACAGTTCCCTAGGAAACTGCTACACACACCCTCTATTTTTTTGAATAAAAAGGAATCATTTGAAAGCCGAAAATCCTCCCTAATATTTCAATTTTTTTCTGTGCTATTAAGGTCAGAAGTCAATTAATGGCACTCACTGTCAGAACACGCTCCCCCTTTGAGGTTAATGAATAACTTGCTCTCAATGCCATTAAAAATAGCTGCTTTAATGGCAAACCATCCAGTATTTTGCAGTATGGCCTGAGGGTCAGGGAGGTTTTCATTTGCCATGAATCCTGCAAATAGCTTATTTCTTCTGAGCAAAGCCATTCAGCAGCAACAACAGATGCATATTTAACCCAGAATTCTGCAGCAGTTAAGCCATCAACCCTAACCCCAAACCTCTTGCACATCTTTTTATTTAGCAAGCTTGCATACAGAATCCTCACAAAAACTGTGCCGCAGAGGAAGAATCTGTGGTTTAAGACATTAGAAGAGAATAATACTGGAGCATCTCTTAAAACAAGTAAAGAGGCAGAAGCAGAAGAAGCTTGAAACATTTTATGTTCTCTTTGCCTGCCTGCAGTTTCCATGGTGAGCAGTTTTCCAGGGCTGCAAACACTATAACCCTCTACTAATGGGAGGGAAAGATCTTCCTCCGAAATTGCATGCCCCCTCTAGGTATGACCTCCCAGAGCATTTCTGCCGACAGCAAAAGAGAGGCAAAAAAATGCACTTTGGGTAGGAACTCTAGATGTCTTGATTGTGCCAGAAGACAATATTTCTGAAAGGCCACAAGACACAGAGAAGTCGAGATGATTCATTGTCTGGGAATATTTTGCATCTGAGTTCACCCAAGAGTCAACCACACTGTTAAACAGCAAGAAAACAGGATAATAGGAGGCACTATGTATCACAGAAGGGACCTGAGGGTCATTTAGTCCAACTTGCAGCAGGAATCCTGCCCACAGCTGCCCCTGGGTTAGAAAAGCCCACACAGATGCTTAGAAAGTTGAGGTAGCTTTAATCTGTTTTAGTTTTTAACTTTTGTATGTCTTTAAGGAGGGTTGTAAATTTTTTTTGGATTTTATTATTTTACCTTTTTGTAAACCATTTTGTTTGTTTGTTTGTTTTACAATCA
This sequence comes from Podarcis liolepis, assembly GCF_965112155.1. Taxonomy (NCBI): domain Eukaryota; kingdom Metazoa; phylum Chordata; class Lepidosauria; order Squamata; family Lacertidae; genus Podarcis; species Podarcis liolepis. The sequence continues at coordinate 54,508,509 of NC_139562.1, read as the reverse complement.
AGCGATGTATGAATTTCATGAAATAAATAAATGGTCCAGAACACATGGAATGATGGAGAAGCTTAAGAACGTTTCACCTTATGTAGAATTGTTTCAGAACTACAGAAGGCGGCATTTGAAAGAAGATGGGATTTTCGCACTTTAAAGTGATTCTGTCACTGGAAGCTGCTCTCTCTTCCTCTCGATTTACACACACACACACACACACACACACACACACACACACACACACAATGTAAAGAGGTACTTTTGCTTACCATCATATTTTGCTAAAACTGCCTGAACATCTGCATATGCTTGTAACTCCAACAGAGCTTCCAGCAAATTTTCGTGGATGTTGAACATGCTGAGAAGAGGGAATTCCTTCATTAACTATAATAATAAAAAATAAATAAAGAGAATAGGCTTAGATTTAGCATGGAATCCTGCAACACTGATATGAAAGCAAGTGTAAACGACTGCTCTAAGGAAAACAAATTCAACAGTGCAATAATGATAAAAGTAAGTTAAAACTATAAAAACACTTAAAATGTCTACTGAAATAACAAAACAAATCTGCAGTAGGTGTCAAGACATCCACCAGGGTGGGGTCCCATCTGATTTCAACTGAGCCACCGTACTAAATGTACAGTTCCTGGTGGGTACGAGCAGTGAATCTGAGCCACGGAGGACCATGTTATCTCCTTGTGTTTAATTCTTGTGTATGATCATATTCTGTGAGAGGGAACCTCCCAAAATCCAGGGGGGGGCACACCAAACTACGCCCCAACATCCTCAAAAAAAAATAAAGAGAAAAGAAATTGCTTTGTTCCAGATGCAGCAACTGTCAGGGAAAGGAAGAAAAATTTCTGCTTTCAGTTCAGGAGAGTCCATTCCCTCTCTCTCTAGCACTTCATTTTAAGGCAAACGCATGTAATCACTCAGTGTAGAAGCTGGAACAGGAAACATGCTTCATATACACTAGCTTAATCATGGTCTAGTAATTATTTCCTCCAAATAACCAAGTTAGATGGTTATCAAAATTACACCGGTTTTATAAAATGATTTACACCCCCCCCAAAAAAATTAAAGGGTTAACTTTTGGTGCAAACACCTTTGATAACAAGTCAGCAGAACTTGGCTTGCAAATGCATACTTATTTTTCATTACACTTCACCTAGCAATCATTTTACATCTATTAATATAACATTGCACTATAAGGTGGTTCACTATTAGAACAGGAATTGAATCTAGAGCACATATACATAAAGTTTGAAATAAGTGTTCGCTCTAGCATCATGGAAATAAATAAAGGTAAAGGGACCCCTGACCATTGGGTTCTGTCGTGACCGACTCTGGGGTTGCGGCGCTCATCTCGCTTTATTGGCCGAGGGAGCCGGCGTACAGCTTGCGGGTCATGTGGCCAGCATGACTAAGCCGCTTCTGGAGAACCAGAGCAGTGCACGGAAACACCGTTTACCTTCCCTCCAGAGCGGTACCTATTTATCTACTTGCACTTTGACGTACTTTCGAACTGCTAGGTTGGCAGGAGCAGCGAACGAGCAACGGGAGCTCACCCCATTGCAGGGATTCGAACCGCCAACCTTCTGATCGGCAAGTCCTAGGCTCTGTGGTTTAACCCACAGCCTCACCCGCGCTATATAAAATAAATACTTGTGGGCTATTTGTTTCCGAGCCAACAAATAAAACAGAAGACTGACAACACATTAGAAACACATTACATGTTGACATTTATCTAGTTTGGGTTTGTTTGTTCTTTTTCTTTCTGACCAAATACGATTTCCACTCGCCCCTGTTACACAGTTTCAGGGTGATAGTCTTGGACATCAGACAACAGCAGAGAGACTAGACTGCGAGACAATGCAAATCAACAGCAGTCCTATCAGAAAAGTCTTACGGCTAAATCATTTTGGGTTGTGACTGTGAAAGCGGCCATCACTTTACTCTCGGAATAAATGCAATCAGATGAAAGCAAGTGGGCAAACAAAACGTTAACTCTAATGCATTTTCTCTTCCAGAGTGGAATTCTCCTTCAAAATGTTTGCAATAAATTACAAAGAAACACGGTAGGCTAGCACAGGATGAAAGGTAATGCAACTCAAGCACTTTTGTAAATTGACACAATAATGAGTTGCTCACTATATTTCTGTCTTTAAAACGTAAGGGAATATACATGTTACTGTGCCATTTACCTTGCCATTTATAGAAAGGTGAGGAATTACTTTGGGCTTTAGCATTGTAATCATTTTTCACCCATACGCTGGGCAAAATTAGGACTCCAGGTCTTGGGGATCTAGGTGTTCCACTGCCCCAGGTCTTGATATACAAATATTGATGGACCACAACACCTACCAATGGCCAGGCTGGCTGGGGATGCTGAGGATTGTAATTCAACAACATCTGAGGACCCTGGTTGGGGAACTTCACCCTGCTGCCAGGGTCTCTATGCTGCTGCCATTCGGAAACCCAGCCAGATGGGTGGGGTATAAATAATAAATTATTATTATAAAACTGGGGGTGCGGCAATTTGGGTACATAGCCATGAAAGGGGTGGGTGGGTGAGGTATAACTGGTGCCCTGAGAAACTGATATCAGGGTTGCCAAGAGTGCAGAAGCTGCACACTAGCTTCTTTGCAATGTTCCCTGTTGAATGGGACCGGTGGCGGGCTTTGGGCTCTCAAGTTCCAGGGGCAGCCTGTGCGGTACTAAAATTTGAGGGGCCCCTTCCCACCTCTTGTGCTCCATTCTGCAACACTGTTGTGGCACCCCTTCCAATGTGCCTGCACCGGTCGTGCTACCTTACAACCGCCTCTGATGGGATCCATTAAGGTTAACAGGAGGCACCTAGTGATGGCAACACGGTTATAACAGGACACATAATTCAGTCTCATTAAGGCCATTAGTAACCCCAGGATGCCTGGACTGGATCAATAGTTTTTACATCGCCTCTAGACACAATATAGGCAGAAAGGTAAGAGAATGAAAGTGCATTCATTAGGGTTGCCATACGTCCAGAATTTTACGGACATGTCTTGGGTTTTAATGGAGGAATTAGTGCCCAGGGTGGAATCAGTAAAATGTCCTGGTTTTTTGTCAAGAGAACAAGGAAGTGTGTGTTTGAGTATTACCGTATTTTTCGTCCCATAGGACGCTCCGTCCCATAGGACGCACCTAGTTTTTTGGGGGGTAAATAAAGGAAATTTCCCCCCCTTTATTTCCCCCCCGAAAGCAGGTCGGGGAAACCAAACCAGGTCGAGGAACAGCGGGATGGCGGCGCTGTGCCTCACTGCTGTCCCCCGAACTTGTGGGGCTGGCCGATGTCTGCCCGGTGCGCGGGGCGCTCTGCTTCAGGGCGCCCCACCCGCCAGACGGCAGGCTGCTATCCGCAGCCTAGACATCCCTGCGGGAGGTCCCGCAGGGCTGCCTAGGCTGCGGAGGTGTTCCCGAGGTGCCCGACGCTCCGGGAAGCAGGCTGCTATCCGCAGCCTAGACATCCCTGCGGGACCTACCGCAGGGCTGCCTAGGCTGTGGATGTGTTCCTGAAGCCTGGAGAGCAAGAGGGGTCGGTGCGCACCGACCCCTCTCGCTCTCGAAGCATCAGCGAAAGCCTGCATTCGCCCCATAGGACGCACCCAGATTTCCCCTTCATTTTTGGAGGGGAAAAAGTGTGTCCTATAGGGCGAAAAATACGGTACTCATTTCCCCAAAAAAGCTCAACAACTAAGAGTCTGTTTCCAGGCCGATGAACAAAGCCTCATTGCTGCGATTTCTAATGCTATAGTCTCCATTTCATTGCTGCTTAGCTTAAAAACCCTGCCATACCTCAATTTTTCAGCACAGTACATCGCATATCATTTAGGAGTAGCCACATTGTGACAAAAGCATTTCGCTAAAATGGGGCAATGTCTGGCAAGGAAGAGGATGTTGCAGTTTTCTATCACAAAAGTAATTAATTGTTGTTGTTGTTGATACCCCACCCATCTGGCTGGGTTTCCCCAGCCACTCTGGGCGGCTTCCAACAAAAGATTAAAAATACACTAAAATCTTCCCTAAATAGGGCTGCCTTCATATGTCTTCTAAACGTCCGATAGTTGTTTATTTCTTTGACATCTGGTGGGAGGGCGTTCCACAGGGTGGGTGCCACTACTGAGAAGGCCCTCTGCCTGGTTTCCTGTAGCTTTGCTTCTCGCAGTGAGGGAACTGTCAGAAGGCCCTTGGCGCTGGACCTCAGTGTCTGGACAGAATGATGGGGATGGAAACACTCCTTCAGATATACTGGACCAAGGCCATTTAGGGCTTTCAAGGTCAGCACCAACACTTTGAATTGTGCTCAGAAACATATTGGGAGCCAACATAGGTCTTGCAGTAGTCCGAGCGGGAGATAACTAGAGCATGCACCACTCTGGCGAGACAGTCAGTGGTTCTTAGCTCAGTCAGTAGAGCATGAGACTCTTAATCTCAGGGTTGTTATATATTGCCTTAAGCCTGGAAATGAGACTAACCATTGAGATCTTAAGTGCACTGGAAGGCTGCTTGCTGAATCCCTATTTTGTTTCCCAGGACGTGCCAGCATTCACATGTTAGCACTTCTCCTGATATAGCCTTGGCTCTGGCGGGGGTGCATACACACCTTCCTCCAATCTTTCAAACAAGCTCATAGCCTCTGCCCTTCCTCCCAATGCTGTGATGTGGAAGGAAGCTGCAAAAATGGTTATTCATTGAACTGTGGGGGAGAGGGGTCCATCTTCCCATCTATGCCTGGGATTCAGAACTGGCAAGATAAAATTCATCCTTTTTTTTTCAAAAGTAGAAAATCTTGACTTGGCTCCGTGGGAACAAACGGCTGAAGGAGTTAGAAGGCTCAAACGGCTGCCCCAAGATTCCTTTGTGTAGAAGGAGAAATCCTTTCTCAAGATGGAGAAATCATCCCCATTAACGGCCATCTGTCAAGTTCGTGGTCCTAAGAATGCGGCTACATTTAGCTAGAGCTCAAGAGCGGCAGAATGTCTGACAGCTTCACAATGATGGAACTGAAGCTGTTGGTAGTGAGCTAAATACATGTAAAATCCAGGAAAATGGAATTAGACTGCAAAGAGGGGATGCCCATTTCCTGATAAGGTCTGTCCGTTTCACTACTGGCGCATATTTCCCTTGGGGCTACTATGCATGCACTTACATGCTGTACTAAGTATTGGCAAATGAACTAGAGTGCTGACAGCAACTGAGATAAGTAGAAAATTGTATCGCAGGAATGAACTCAGGAAGGGAGGTCAAAGCATCAGCAATGTCATCAGCCTAATATCGCCTCTCTCTCCCCACCCCCCAGAAAGGAACAATTCTCGTTTTAGGATTCCTAATTAAAAATCTCTCTTCCTATATATTATGATACCATTTTTGTTACATCCAGCACCGCACTTGCCTCTTTCCAAATCAAAGTAATTGCATCAGTTTCTGGTTTTGCCACATTTACTCTTGATAAGGGAATCATCCCATTACATGCTGATCCTTTTAAAATAAATAATAGCTTTTGCCTGGTGGTTATGCCTCCCTTCCTTGTATCGGTGAAATCTGGGAGTATGGGGCTTATGTACTTACTTCCCCATTGACAATAAAAGGCAACATTCAAATCAGGAAACCCTGCACTTATTTGAAAGCAGGGTCTCCCTTACCCTGAGTGTAAGAGGACTGAAGTCCCAAAACCCTGGGAACCATCCCTTGTTGGTCTAGCAGGCGCCAAACGACCAGAGTTGAAACCCAAACCTGCCATTGCTGCTATAGTCCCACCAGTCTGGGCCAGGAGACTCCCAGAACCTTACCAGATACCCCTTGAGATTCACAGGAGCAAGAGCTGGAAACCAGACTCATGCCCACAAAAATTACTCAGTAGCAGTTTGGCCAAGAAACAGGACCCAGTACCAAGGACTTTCCCCAGAAACCACATGAAGATTGAAGAGGTAGATTTGTTCAACATAATTAAAAGAGAACTCATAGGCCACTGAAAAAATACAATTGGAGAGTATTGCTAAGAGTGCAAGAGAACACAATTGCAAAACGAAAGAAAAATAGCAAAGCTCATTTAGCTGAGTTTTAATACATAGAAAAGGATCAATGGACCCCACAGATGTTGGAAAAAGTGTACGGCAGCAGACAAGGGAATAGGGTCACTCCATACAATACGGCCTAGCAGCTGAACCAAGTCTTCCTAGCCAATCAGAAGACTCCCAGTTTGTAAATTTCCAAAACCTAAGCGTGACCATGCCATCTCATAGCTGAGTCACCCCTTCCAATTGACAAGCCACTATTGTGGTCTTGAAGATGCAGCGCTGTCAAATGACATGGCATGAGATCATCTTCCAATTAGTGGGAAAGAACTAAAGGCCAACGTTTACCCAGAGGTCTTGAGAAAAGGAGCCATCTTTGTGGGCAAGGCCCAAACTGAAAAACCAAGGTATCAAACTCGCTAGAAAACTTTCGCTATTAGGGTAAGGGAGTGGGGATCTCCCAGGTCAGACCCCTTACATGCAGTGAGGCAGTAGGAGAGGAGCAGAAAGTGGAAAGAGGGAATAAAAAGCAAGTCCAATAGACAAAAATAAAAAAATTCCTTCCAGTAGCACCTTAAAGACCAACTAAGTTAGTTCTTGGTATGAGCTTTCGTGTGCATGCACACTTCTTCAGATACACTGAAACAGAAGTTGCCAGATCCTTCTATATAGTGAGAAGGTGGGGAGGGGTATTACTCAGAAGGGTGGTGGGATCTGGCAACTTCTGTTTCAGTGTATCTGAAGAAGTGTGCATGCACACGAAAGCTCATACCAAGAACTAACTTAGTTGGTCTTTAAGGTGCTACTGGAAGGAATTTTTTTTTATTTTTGACTATGGCAGACCAACACGGCTACCTATCTGTAACAAGTCCAATAGAGGCATTGTTGGGATATTTCCTTAGGGGCCTTATGCATTTCACATGAGCTCAAGAAGGTCTTCCACTCTCATCGTGCAGGGAACTATGAAGCTGGGGATAATGTTGGGAAGGATCCGCACAAAGAATCAATGCTGGAATAGGTATTTTAAGTGTCATGGTTTTTGGACTGCGCATGGTAATAAGACAAATATGAACACAAATCCAAACTCACATCTCTCATCATTTTCACAGCTTCCCTGGTCCTCCCCAGCTTTCTTGTACACATTGCCAGCCTCCTCTTAATGTAGACTAATACATTAGTGTCCCGTCCTGGGGAGAGAGAGGGAGAGAGAAGGAGAGAGAGAAAGAAAGAAGGAGGGAGGGGGGGTTTAAGAGGATGAGTGTTTGCAGAAACAGACAGAACAAAGGTTCCATTTAACATCCTCAAAGTGTAAGGTATAACCTTTCCTTTGAATTCTTATTGCTGAATACCAAAGATATGTGGAAGGAAGCAATAAAAAGTACATAGACCAACAATCCTCGCTGTTAAGTTACAAAGATCTAGAGCTGGAACCTGCCCGTCAATAATAGGATTAGTCAAGAAGTACACTTATAAAAAAAAAAACCGTGAGGGTTTTTCTTTAGCCTCAATTCTACAGCATACTGTTAACAATTCTAATCACTAATACAAGAAGAACTCACATGCATGCCAAAATTATGCAAACTTCTATACCTTGCCTCACTTAGGCAAGTGTTTATCGTCCTGACTCTCTGAAAAGGTTTCCATTTCTGATGAAGTTTAGCTACAAAGGATTGCAGTGTGAATTGCTGTTGCAGTTGCAGGTTGCTTTCTGTACAGCTGAATCCAAATTTATTTATTTATTGAATTTGTTATGCTGCCCTTCCTCCCAAAGGAGTCCAGGGTTTTCAACATTATCATGCAATTTAAAGAGTTCTGGTAAGAGGAGAGATGCTTTCAGCTACCAGTTTCAAGTCAGCCATCCCTCCAGGGCATTCTTTGTACACTGTAAACAGTTGATTGCCGCTCTTAAGAGTTCAGCCATACATAGCAGCACTGGAAAAGCCGTTTGAAATCTGAATTTGCCTTCTGTGCAAAGGCGTTCTATGCATCACAAGCTGAGTCTGTTCAGTACCATGGAGAGAATCCCTTCTCTCTCTCTTTTTTGCACACTGTCAATAGCACACTTTCAGAAGCAGTAAGCATGTAAATACCGATTATGTGAGCACCAGTGCTTGCACACTACTAGCTTATTGCAAGACAGGGGTGCAATGATCACAACAGATGGCCTGCAGCCATGAAGCACCCTACCTCATGGCCATGAGAACAAGCCCCATTGAAGGATGAACCATGCAGTGAATGCCTAATATGATTTTAACAAAAAACCCTAATGTCTCTATGGGGCTGGCTTGTTGCACAAGACTGCAAGAAGGAGGAGGGCAAATGGGACATGAAAGTAGGATTGCTGCTGCTCAGGACCCAAAGTATTCCATTCCAGCCCCCTTCAGGATTTCCCGTTAACCACCTCCTACCCCCAAAGTTGGTCAACATTCCATAGTCATCAATAATATTCATTTTGGGGGTTTTTTTTGGGGGGAGAGGGGTCCCCAGTACAGTTTTTCTTGTAAAATGATAGCTTTGTTAGTATTATTATTATTTCTGCAAGCTTTAGGGTCCCTCCAACCCTGCCAATACCACACATGTGAATGGGTTTTGGCACTCACAGCTTGAGCATCAGCAATAGACATGATGTGAGGTCTTTTCTTGTGGGACTTAACGAAGAAATCCTTGTTATTCAACACTACACTGGGGGTACCAAGAAACTTATGGTCTTTCCCCATCCCAGCCATCCTCCTTCAGCCAGCCTAGAGGATGAAAAGGGGCAGGGGTGGAGAAACCATGAAAACTTTGGTGTATAGATTGGACTCTGCAGCCTTGGTAGACCAGGTGCAGCGTGCAGCGTTCAGGTCTGCCTGCCTCCAAAGGGTGCCTCTGCAACTGAAAAGTCCTTTCCTTGCTTCAGGTCAAGGAAGTCAAATTCCTACACACACACAAGCACATGATATATATATATAGACCAAGCAGCAAGATTTTCTGCCTCTGGTAGAGTTGTGTGAATATAAACACGCTGAACTCTTCCTTCACACTGAATTTACACAGTTCCTTGTGATATCGTAGTTATCCACAAACATTAATAGAAATAAATTTCAGCATTGACCGTTTAACAAAGAACAAATCAGGATTTTTTTCTCTTTTCAAAGACTTTTTTGAGAATGAGGCATCATACCCTTTCTTTAGTTGTAATATGCCCTCTTTTAAGGACCGAACAGAAAATGTTCATGTAGATAATGATCTACAGAGTCACAGTATTAAGACAACACACTTGTTGTGTTGCCATACATTGGCCTAATGTATCCTACTTGTCAACCAAGTATTTGCAGATTATGGTCCTCACGTTTTGAAGTCTCTTCTAATCACAACAAGATATAAGCCAAAAGCATTCAGAATACATACAAATTATCCCAAAGCCATGATTGTACTTTTCAGACAGATTAAGCAACAGGTCTGACTTTCAAAGAGAAAATAAATAAGGCAGGAGAGGGAATTCCTTCAGCTGTAGTTTATATTAAGTAACCACTTATCTCTAGAATGGTTTCCCAGTATTTAATAAAGGGCTCATTAGCCACATCTGTTTTTAACATGGTTATATATAACATAATTAGATTGGTTTGTCCTCCAAGCTGTGTTATAGTGACTTAAGGAATGGTCAACATAGAGTCAATAAAAGCGTCCATTCAAGACATTCTAAAATGGTCTTGGGCTGTAATCCTATCTACATTTACCTGAGAGTAGGTCCCACTGAATTCAATGGCACTTACGTCTGAGTAGACATGAATAGGATTACACTGTTATTTACAGAACCTGAGGCTTTTCAGCATTTTCTGGAATTCAAAATCATTTCCCTTGGTTGAATTGAAAAAAGCCAAGTTACAAACACTTTCACCCTGCCAGTCTCTATGTTATCAGGAACAATTTGCATGGAATAGATAGAAACAGGAGGTTGGGAGGTGTCAAAAGGTTATTCTAAAACAAGATCCTCTGCAGGATCCATTTAATGGGCTGATAATCTAAGGAAGATCATCTAGTTTGTTGAATGCCTCAAAAGCAGGTAAGGAACAAATAGCAGTTCAAGAGTAATTTTACCAACATCTGGCTAGATGACAATCACTTCTGGGTTTTGCTGTGTTTAAAATGTCTATTGGGAAGAGATTTCTCTCTCTCTCTGCCTCACAGATGCCACATGCAAAGAGGCCCTCAGATGTCTCCTGGACTTTTTAATCCTAAAATCTTCCATGATAAGATCTTTTGTACCACCCAACATATCTGGAATTATCATGGGGTAAACTCGCCTGGCTGCCAGGCCCATTGTAGAAGTTCTCTCCCTCTCCAACTCTTAAGCTTTTCATCTGCACTCAATACACACATTCCATTTCATTTTCTGCCTGAGATCACTGTGCCTGAAATGAGAAGCCATCCTTATCAGTGATCCCAATAAGGTCACCACCCACATTTTGTGAAATTTGAGCATTCTGTTTTATAGACATGCTGCTGATTGCTTGAATCAATCCTCTACACTGTTATTTCCATGTGCCCCAATGGGAGGCTCCTCATTCTAAAAACACATTTCATTTTGGGGAATATGTCGTGAATAAACATTTCCTGGAACACGCTAGCTAGGTAAACAGCTTATGGAAATGCAGAAACGTCAAATCTTATTGGAGAGGGGGCAACTTTCCCACTTCTTTCCCACACTAAGTGGAAAAGTGACCCTCGAAATTGTTGCCATGTTTCAGGCTCCTGTTTCCTAAAGTTCAGCAGGTTAAAATAAGCTGATCTCTTGCAGCTTCTTTCCAAATTTGGCAATGATTATTCCAGGCAACTTGTTGCACTCGTTTAAAAGTATCCTTTTGAATACAAATGGCCACAACTGGACGGCACACGCATCTTTGTTCAGTGGTACTAATGCTTCCTGGTACTTGGGCCACCCCAAGATAAATTGCTTTGTACAGACCATAGATTTGATTTCCTCCAAAGAATCCTGAAAACTACAGTTTACCCTTCACAGACCTACGGTTCCCATGATTCTATGGGGAAAGTCAGGTGAATCAAATGTATGGTTGTGTGCACAGTACTCCCAGTAACTGTTACGATATAGAAGCAATGCAGCCGCGAGCTGCTAGCTTGAAAACAGCACATGATGGAATGTTAGCACTGTTCCGTGGGAAACAGAGGGACAGTCAATTCACAGTGCAGAGGGCACCGGAATTAGCTCAGAGTGTAATATGAGCTGTACAGGAAGTACAGGGGAGTGGTTTTTTTCTCTCTTGACTGCTGGAGTTTGAAGAGAGCAGTCATGTTTTTTGTAACGCTGCAAAGACAGAAATAAAGGCATGTAAATACATTTCTGTCTATCTCTTTCCCCTGCCAGGGGGGGCAGGAAAGGGGGGGGTGTTCTTCTCACGCTGAGAAGGATCGCCTATCGCGACCTTTCCCTGGATCTTGCCGGGAAAGCAGACAGGGAGGTCAACAGGAGACCAAGCCGGGTGCCTGGGAGAGTTGCCAGTTTCTCCTGATAAAGGCTTGATTTCCGACAGTAACTGCATTTCCACACACACACACACACACACACACACACACACACACACCAAACATATTTTATTATACCATACATGTGACTTCCCTTCCTCCCCTCCCAAGGTTCATTTAAATTCCCCTATGTTCCTGCATATTTTGATATATCCATCTAATTCCATTTTCCTACCTTACATCACTTCAATATTTATTACACCGTTTAATTCCAATAACTGCATTTCCATCAATAGCAGATGCCTCACATTTATGGAGCGCAGCAGTAGGGAAATGTATCCCTAACTCCCTCACACCCTGCCGGCCAATTCTGAAAGCTGAGTGAGACCACACGCCTGTCAATAACCTGATGTCACAATGACATCATCAGCTGACTGCCGCACCTTTAAAGGGGTTTGCAGCAACCTCTGATCAGCAGTTACAGGGAGCCCCCTTTTATGGAGGACCAGAAACAAACCTTTTCAATTATTTTTAATTAAAGCTAAAATTCTCAAGAATAGGTATACTGTGTTCAGTGCTGTTTCTTTTCACAACCCTGTGAAAAAGTGCTATTAGCCTATAGTGAGGTAGCAGAGCTAAAAAATAAAAATAATTCATATCTGGCAACCAACGTGCCACTTGCAAATAAAGAAGATTTGGGATTGAAATACTGCTCAGTCATCGAACTCACTGAGAAACCTAACCCTAACATCACACGGTAAGAATGAGGATAGTCCTCTGACCCCACAGAACACTCAGAAATCACTGGAGGAGGAATGGTGTACAAACAGCATGTAAATATTTTTTGAAATGCAAGTTTGAGAGGGGTAACTAGGTGTGTTAGGAAAGCTGAAAAAAATGCTGATATATTTCACATGTGAAAAACCAATACGCTTCTTTGGTTTCAGATGGTGCACGGGTAGAGGAGCCTAAAAAGCCAAGGGCACAAATTTTCACGGCCCTCTAGCGGCTATGGTGGCTCATTTACCTGAAGTAATGTATTTAGCATTCACTCTGAAAGTGTATACAGTGGAACCTTGGTTCTTGAACTTAATCCATTCCGGGGGTCCGTTTGACTCCAAAAACCATTCGAAAACCAGGACGCAGCTTCCGATTGGCTGCAGAAGCTTCCTGCACTCAAGCGGAAGCTGCATCAGACGTTTGGCTTCCGAAAAACGTTCGCAAACTGGAACACTTACTTCCGGGTTTGCGGCATCCGGGAGCTGATTTATTCGACAACTAAGCCGTTCGAGAACCAAGGTACCACTGTACTCGATTCTGAGCAAACAGCCTCCTAGAATTGAGTATACACTTCCATAGGCAATGGTTGCCAGATGTGAAATATATCGGCGTTATTTTCAGTTCTCCTACCCCACTACTAGCAACTATTTGTCTCTTGAAAGGTCTTGGGATTTTTAGTCGAAGAGAGACTAGCTTACTGTGTTGAGCTTCGTACTGGGCACCATGATGCTGCAGCTGTTGGCTACGCCTGTAGCAGCCTTCGCCAGCCTTCAGAGCCTGTTTGAACAACTTCTCTGCTTCCACAATAGTTGTTGCTTCCTCTTCTGCCAACAGAATATAGGCAGTGGCACACCTGTCAGTGAAACAACAGAAACAATCATTAGTAAGACAAACTAGGAAAGGGAAAAGCATTTTCTAGGCTATATCCAATTAACACGTAGCTTTTGTCTGTCTTATTGCGATAGGAAGGTAAAGTGACCCCTGACCATTAGGTCCAGCAGCGGACAACTCCGGGGTTGCGGCGGTCATCTCGCTTTATTGGCCGAGGGAGCTTCTGGGTCATGTGGCCAGCATGAATAACCCGCTTCTGGCAAACCAGAGCAGCGTACGGAAACGCAGTTTACCTTCCCGCTGGAGTGGTACCTATTTATCTACTTGCACTCTGACGTGCTTTCGAACTGCTAGGTTGGCAGGAGCAGGGACCAAGCAATAGCTCACCCCGTCGTGGGGATTTGAACTGCCGACCTTCTGATCGGCAAGCCCTAGGCTCTGTGGTTTAACCCACAGCGCCACCCGCGTCCCTATTTGTGATAGGAAACACGCCTGCAATTCCATGTGTTCATGGAGGCTCTCTGAAGCATCTGCTATGCTGCGGTCTATTAGTGCTCCTCCATTCACTTCACTGGAGGAGAACAATTCTGCAAGGTATGTGTGAAGCCACCCAGCCACTTAAGCCAATGGCAGGAGCAGCAAGAGGCTGCAACCCAGACCTCTGCTTAAACAAGGGACTCCTATTCCCATTAATGGAGACTGCAGCCTGAAAGTTTCATTTGAACTGGCCAGGACCTGGACCTATTGCTTCTTCTCCCATATAGAGATCTTACCACACGTAGCTGTCTGAAATGCAGGTTCTATGTGACACAAGGGTGTGATCCATGCTATAATAATAATAAATACTAAATTTTTATTTATACCTTGCCCTTCCCGGTTCGGAAAACCGGGCTCAGGGCGGCTAACAACCAATTTAAAACACTTAATTGTAAAAGCAGCATAAAATACAATATAAAAACATGAATAACAATAAAATTCAAAGTTCAGAAATCAATTTGGGGGAAATCCATCTAATAAGCATTAGAGAGTCACCAGGGCTAGCTGGCTGAATTAGTCCTACTTGGGCCAGCGAGGAGGCCAGGGGAGAATTAGCTGTGGGGTCTCAGAGTGGGTAATCTTCATAATGGGTGGGAGGGGGGAGAGAAGGGAAATAAAAGACCAGACTGAATTCAAATTAAAGGCCAAGGGGAATAGCTCTGTCTTACAGGTCTGGTGGAAGGAGGTTAAATCCTGAAGGGCCCTAGTCACATGGGATAGAGCATTCCACCAGGTCGGAGCCATCACTGAGACGGCCCTGGCCCTGGTGGAGGATAGTCTGACTTCCTTAGGGCCTGGGACCTCTAAATTATGGTTATTCATGGACCTTAAGGTCCTCTGCAGGGCATACCAGGAGAGGCGGTCCCGTAAATCCACACTATCAGCAGGCCAGAAATCCCAGGCATACAAAGCTGGGACTCAGGATATGGCACAGTCCAGCAAGCTGTGCAGCATTTGCAATAACTGTTGTGGCCAGTCAAATCCGTTGCAAAGCCCCAATAAGGAGGCAAGGAGCCAATGTCCAGACACATAGCGCATGCAAAGTTCTGCAAAGCAAAATTCTGTGCAGGTTTGTGTTCCAAATAAATAACTGGCAATACATTGCTGGATCAGAGTAGGCCACTATTTTTAACTTGAAACATTTGGAAGGGAGCCCAGAAGACACAAGAACAATTGAATGCGTATTTTATTTTAAAGGAATAACAAAGTCCATGTTTGAAATAAATAAATAAATAGGCCTCAGTATTAGCAGAATTTCTCCTGCTCTTAAGGTAAAGGGATCCCTGACCATTAGGTCCAGTCGTGGCCGACTCTGGGGTTGCGGCACTCATCTCGCTTCCTTGGCCGAGGGAGCCAGCGTACAGCTTCCGGATCATGTGGCCAGCATGACTAAGCCACTTCTGGTGAACCAGAGCAGTGCACAGAAACGCCGTTTACCTTCCCGCCGGAGCGGTACCTATTTATCTACTTGCACTTTCGTGCTTTCGAACTGCTAGGTTGGCAGGAGCAGGGACCGAACAACGGGAGCTCACCCGGTCACGGGGATTAGTACCGCCGACCTACTGATCGGCAAGTCCTAAGCTCTGTGGTTTAACCCACAGCGCCACCCTGCTCTTATTTCACTACTAAAAACTACTTTGCCATGCAAGCATCAGCAATTAGCACCCACAGATGAAAAATGAATTATAGGTCCTTCCCTATTGCCTACCGTTTGCAAATTTGGAGAACTACCTCACTTTGTACCTCACCCTCCCAAAGATAAGAAATTACCATGAACAGTCTAGATCAGGGGTGGGGACAATCTTTTAATCTGAAGCCAGTGTTTCCTCATTAGGGAATCTTCCGGGGGCCACATGGAGGCTGAGGCCAGAGGCAAAAAGAGGGTGGCTTTCACTCTTTTTTTTACAGTAGGCTGCATCACAGCTACTCACAAAAGCCAGAGGTTGCTACACCGTCCTCCATCCTTCTCAACAAACAAGAGGCAGTATCACAGTTCAATAAGACTTTCAGGTACCCAAGGAGAGCGTGGAACAGGGCCATTGAAGTGCATGGCCGGGGAGAGTTCTGGGGGCCAAATAAGAGGCGTGGAGGGCCACATTTGGTCCCCAAGGCTGTAAGTTTCCCACCCCTGATCATGATCAAGCAAAACCATTTTCAAGCGACTGTTGAGATACTTACTCATTTAGCTCTAAGGCTTCGTGCGCTGCAGAAATTCTGGCCTGCGGATTTCTCTCCCTCCACGCTTTTTGCATTACTGTTGAGCAAGGTATTTAAAAATAAATAAAAATAGAGGAGGTGTTTTGACAGGACGCAACTGTAGTCAAGCATTCCGTTGGGGCATTTTATCAGGCAAATGTCTCGACGCACCTTCTCTCCAAACCTCAGGTTTACTCTTTTAACGTGTCCAGAGGAAGAGGAAACTTACATCTGTGCAGTCAATGTTAGAGGAAACTACAGGAAAACGTGCCAAGAATGGTTTGCTCAGAAATCAACAATGGAAACCAGCTTTGGCAAGTGGGAAGGACAACCCATCTGTCAATCAACTTATCATATCAGATGATGGGCAGGTAGGGTGCCCTGCCCACCTGCCAAAGTCCCTTGCACAATGATTTGCCCTGTGCTCATCTCCTTTCCGCAGTGATTGGCTGTGTGGCTGAGGAGCTCAGGTCGCACATCTGATCCAGCTACATCTCCACTTCCTGATGTCACACTGGACATATGGGGAAAGTGGGTGCAGTTTGGGGGAAATGGCCTTGCAGGCCGAACTGGGACCTGTGCTGGTCCAAATCTGACCTGCAGACCACAAGCTCCCGTCTCTTGTACTACAGCAGAATTTCCCAAACTTGCGTCTCCAGCTGTTTTTGGACTACAACTCCCATCACTCCCAGCTAGCAAGACCAGTTGTCGAGGATGATGGGAATTGCAGTCCAAAAACAGCTGGAGACCCAAGTTTGGGACACCCTGCGCTAGAGCAGCGTGAGAAGAAATCACCACACAAGAAGTGCTATCCTAAAAGGAAGATTTTTGGAGAAAGGGCAAGAATACCTACTAGTGGTACCTGCAACCAAGTGTTGCAGTGTGGAGGGCTTCAGCTTCTCCAGGCCATTCCCGCTCCCATTTGGTTTTCTGTTTCCTCACTTAGTGTCAGCATTTCATGGTCACTGAACATGCCCAGACATTATCAGGTTGTTTTCTGAGCTAACCCAAACCCTACTGATACAGGGTGATACCATTTCAGCTAGATAAGCAGCAGCACTCACACTTCAAATCTGAAGTGCTGAGAACCATAATTTAGACAAGCACTCTAAGCAAGCGGTTTAGACACAAGCAAAGACAACAGATTGGTGATCCGAGACACCTTGTCCCTATTTTCTTGGAAGTAAACTTTGCTATTCACTCCAAGTCATTCGTTTCCAAGCACACTTATTAGTAAACTCCTTACTGGCATCTGCAGGCCTTAAGTGGTCCGTATCGCACGTGAAGAAGGTCTGATGATCTTGCGCCGAAAGATTCATATCGTAGTATGTCAGAGGTTCCCTTCCCGTCACCCAGGTATACCTGGAGAGAGTATAAAAGAGAGTACAAGAAATAGCAGAAACCGCCATCGCAAATTCATCGGAAGATCTTCCTCATGGGCCATTCCAAATTCTCAGAAATCTTCTCATACCCTTTTCATCCTACTGGATATAACGAGCCCTCTTCATCCTACTGAAATGGGGGCCCATCAGACCTCTCCCCGTGCTTCTCACAGCCCTGCTCCCAAAGGATCTTTCTAGGCTGGAATTTGTCCTTAAACCACAGGTATTGCCTCCCGCTTACCTGGATGGAGAATGTGTGTGTGTGTGTGTGTGTGTGTGTGTGAGAGAGAGAGAGAGAGAGAATGAATCTTTGCATTTTCTTCTCGACAACCTTCAGAAGGAAGGGGTGCGTAGGACCAGAAGCAAAAGTGGGTGAATCAGTGAATATAAATCCAACCTTTGTACAGTAGGCTGGTTTCTACATACACTCTCAGACGCCCTGTATATCCTCTATCCAGGCAAGTGAGAGTCATTGTCAGAATTCAAGGATGCAATCTAACCAGGCAAAAATACTCAAGGAAGCAGATTTAAGGCAATGCCCCCCCCCCCGGGCACCCAGCTCAGAAGGTGGCTTCCTGCCTCCTTCCCAAAGGCATGACGACTCTGACAAGGTCCACTTCCTTCCAAAGCCTAGTTTGTGCTTTCCCAGCTTTGGGAAGGAGGTAGGAGGCCTCTAGGAGCCTGTCAGGACCCTCATATGCCTCCTTCACAAAGCCCAGCATCTCACTTAACTGGGTTTGGGAAGGTGGTGTGAGGACTTGACTGGGTGGCGTCAAATTTTGGCCTGGCACATCGCACCATTATTAGCAAGGTCTGCCCCTGATGTGTAGCAAGGTGGGTGAGGGGTGTGGCCTAGGAAAAGAGGGAGTGACTATGGAGAGAGCTGGGGGGGGGGGCGTGATAAAGAGGTCTGGAGTGGTTGCACTTTGGACCCACTAGGCCCGTGGCTCTTCATCCTTGTCATCGGGGAAATGCAGCTTTCAGGCTAACAAAAAAAAAAGGTTTCTGGCCCTGTACTAAGCCATGGTTTAGTGTTAAGTGTGAATGCATATAATAATTATAATAATAATTTATTATTTGTACCACGCCTATCTGGCTGGGTTTCCCCAGCCACTCTGGGTGGCTTCCAACAAGGATTAAAAATGCAATATATGTGAAACCTGTCCACTGTGCTGCTCTGATAAGCCCCAAGTTATTCTGCGACAATGAACGAGTGCTCAAACATAACTTTTAAAAGTGGCTACTGTGCTTGAATGACAATTCTGTGCAGCACTTACCGGTTATATTCAGCTCCTCTAAACAGGTTTAGTGGATTTCGCCAGACTTTGCATTCTGTAACAATGGAAAAATATATACGCCTTCTAATTACCAGTTAATGCTACTGTTTATTTGAAAACAAAACTGCCTTCAAATTAAGTCATTCCAGGTGCATTCCAAGCATCTAAAAGAATACCAGGCGAATATACAGGTGGTATCCAACAGATGGGCGCCATTGGAGGGCCTGTGATTTGCCCACAGTATATACATCTGGAGTGCTTCTGTGATCCAATGAATTATTAGTACATATATGAACAAATGAAGCTGGCATGCTGAATCAGACCACTGTTCCATCAGTCCTTGCATTGTCTGCTTTGATGGCGACAGTCCTTCCAAATTTCAGAAAAAGATTGTTCACAGCCCTCCTATTTCTAACTGTGAAATGGCCCGGAAGTTAGTTGTTGCCAGCATTATTCTGTTCCAAAAACCAAAGACTGTGTTGTGGGACATGTAGATTTGTATGTCTGAATAACCTGCCCAGTACAAGTAGTATTACCTAGAAGAGGGAAGTAGCAGGTGCTGGAAATTCATCCACCTTTAGTAGAAAGTGTGTGTAAATTAATTGGTATGCTAATTTACAAGAATCATGAGAATTGTTGTAGAGGGGGCTTATTAAGAGTTCCCAGAGTTTTTGACTGGGACTCATGGTAGTTAAAGAAGACTTTGGGGAGTGATATATGTGTAGATGTGATTTATATCGTATTGACTTTTCTGGCTTATAGATATAAACATGTGGCACTATAGCCAGTGGCAGGGGGGCAATGCTTACCTGATCTCCCACCACTGGTGTTGTTGCAGTTTATTTGTTGTTGCAAATGCACTCGTAGGAAAAGCATGGATATCTTTTGTTATGATGGCACTTTTTGGGGGGTGAGGGTGGGATGGGGAATACATATTATATGTACCTACAGGACTGCCTCTCCTGGTATGCCCTGCGGAGGACCTTAAGGTCCACAAATGACAACACTTTGGAGGTCCCAGGTCACAAGGCGGTTAAATTGGTCTCAACTAGGGCCAGGGCCTTTTCAGTACTGGCCCCAACTTGGTGAAACGCTCTGTCAAGAGCCTAGGGCCCTGCGGGACTTGACATCTTTCCGCAGGCCTGCAAGACACAGCTGTTCCACCTGGCCTTTGGTTTGGACTCAGTCTAACCCTTATGTTTCCCTCCCCTTACGGTTTTGATCTATGGGCTACTTTTAAAATGAGGCTGCATTTTAAATTGCATTTTAACCTGTATTTTAAATTGCCCCCCTCCCTATTATGTTTTTATTGTAATTTTACTGGTGTTAGCCGCCCTGAGCCCGGCTCTGGCCAGGGAGGGCAGGGTATAAATAAAATTTATTATTATTAGCCAGAAAAGTCTGACACCAGGATGAAGGAACACTAGGAGCAGATTCAACTGGGGAAAAGTCGACTTGGTGAATAAATTCATTCCTAAAACCACTCATGTTTCAATTTCTTTTTAAGTCAAGTGCTAACACTGTTCCATTTCAAAGTCAAAAATGGAAGCTTGCAGGCAAGAAGATATGTAGCTAATCGTTTGCTCTAGGTGGCTTCTGAAGTGATATGCTATTCGAGTTCTTGCAAAGTTTGTTCCGCTTCCTCTGCCAGAACAAAACAAGCTACAAATAGATTGGAGGCAGTAATTCACTTCCCCTAGGGAGCCACTGGTTGAAGGACCCCAAGATGCCTCTGAGATCAGCATCCATACCTGAAGGCTGGAACATGAGCGATAATAGAACACTTAAAAAAAGAAAAACGGAATCCAGGACATTACAGCTTTGCTGTCAATAGTAATAAGCATAACCCACGATCGTTCTTGCATTTTAAAAGGACATACTACTATAGTTAACAATCTGCGCAGGAGAAGCGGAATTGTCTTACCTGAGACACTCTGCCGATTTGCATCAGAATCCCCGTTGCTTGTATTTGAGTTATTGGGCGAGTTGTTGTCCACCCCTCCCAGCAGAGGGCGCAAGTGACTCACCGAGACTTGCTCAATGAACGAGGTCCCATACTTGCGAAAATACCACCACTCAAATATCTAAAAACAGAAGCGAATATGTGCATTCACTAGTTTGCTTTCCTTAACTCCAAAGTAATTTCCACTGGCCACTTGTGTTTTCTTTTAAGCTCTGATTCTATATTTAAAGGTATTTTTTTGGATGAATTGTTATCCTTATTTATTCCGTATATAGTGCCGTCAGTATATGCGGTGTTGCTTTATAAATCATAACCTTGCAGAGATTGATAGGGGTGCTACACCAAGAGCCACCAACATACTAAAACAGGCTTTATGGAAAACAGGGAGTGTGGGAGAGACACAAGGAGAAACTGTTTGAAAGAGTATTTGGAAAGGCTGCCTATTCCAAATTCAGTTTAAAGACACAAAACGATGAGAAGACAGAACAGGGGCCTCAAAGTTGCTCACTGACTTTTAGCACCTGGACAGCTTAGCTCAGTTGGTTAGAGCGTGGTGCTGATAATGCCAAGGTTGCAGGTTCGATCCCTGTATGGAACAGCTGCATTTTCCTGCATAACGGGGGGCTGGACTAGATGACCCTCAGGGTCCCTTCCAACCCCACGATTCTATGATTCTAGGTGACTGAGCAGGAACCTAGTTCCTTGCCCCCCAGCTATGGTGAGATGCACGGGATTTCTATTTAAATTATGGTATTTATTTCTGAATTTGCATCTATAAATATAAATTAGCATATGCAACTTATATGCAAACCTGTGACCTCTTTTCATCCCCTTGTTTAGTGATGCATTTCTTCTTTTGGTGATGCATAAGTGGCCACCTATCATTGGCAAACATATAATGGGAAATAATTGCAAAGCCACAGAGAGCTTTAAACGGAAGGGCCAGGGGTCTGTGCTCGATACAGAAGCAACCAAGAAGCTATTTCTCACCTATTGCTCATAATTTCCCTTAAAAGGCTGCAAATATCCATCTATCCATTCCTGGGTCTGTCTCACTTCCCTGCTCTGGAGCTACTTGGAGTACAGTGGTGCCCCGCAAGACGAATGCCTCGCAAGACGAAAAACTCGCTAGACGAAAGAGTTTTCCGTTTTTTGAGTCGTTCCGCAAGACGAATTTCCCTATGGGCTTGCTTCGCAAGACGAAACGTCTTGCGAGTTCTTGCCAGTTTGTTTCCTTTTTCTTAAAGCCGCTAAGCCGCTAATAGCCGTGCTTCGCAAGACGAAAAAACCGCAAGATGAAGAGACTCGCGGAACAGATTAATTTCGTCTTGCGAGGCACCACTGTACTTAATTAGCCACAGGATTAATCCCTGGCATCTCAAGTTAAAGCAGCTCAGGTGGCAGAGCTAAGAAAGGCCTGAAATATTCAAGAGCTGCTGCCAGTCCGAGCAGACAATACTGGGCTGAATGATCCGATTCATAGAAGTCAACGTTATATGCTAAGAGGGAAATGCCTAGCCAGTTATTACGAAGAGGCTTCTTTGCTGGTTTCTGTCCTTTTCGTAGATCTACTGCAGAATTTGCTCCGGATATTCTCCACCATTTTTGTGTGTGTGTGTTGGTTGCCATTTGCCTCCCCCACCCCCAAAGAGTCCTGGAATGATGCAATATTGTGGAGAGTGAAAAATGGTGGCCACGCTGCTCAACACGGTTGCAGCACCAACAACTTTAAAGGCGGGTGGAGAGAAAGCAGCTCCATGACTTCTGCTGACAAGCCCCACCCCTGTGAAACTGGAGAAATTTGGTGAAATGGCATCCCCTAAAACTTCTCTGCCTGCAAATAGGTTGCAGAATTAAAAGGGGAATGTTTGCATACAGTGCTCTTTTATGTATCCTGAATAGGATCTGCATTGAATATCTGTTTGGGGTGAGTTATGTGAATTGAATATATGTTTGGGGTGACTCTTTAACATCAACTTCGTTGGAGTGGTCATGTTGTGCGGATGCCTGATGATCGTCTTCCAAAGTAACTACTCTATTTCTGAACTTAAAAATGGAAAGCGTAAATGCTGGTGGTCAACAAAAGAGGTTTAAAGACTGTCTCAAGGCAAATCTTTAAAAATGTAGTTTAAACACCAACAATTGGGAAACACTTGCTAATTGGAGAACAGCCTCTACCAAAGGTGGCATGGGCTTTGAAGACACTCGAACTCAGGACGCAAGGGAGAAACGTGCTAAGAGGAAGGCATGTTTGGCAAACCCTCACTGTGATCAACTCCCACCTGGAAACCAATGTCCCCACTGTGGAAGGACGTGTGGGTCCAGAATTGGCCTCCACAGTCACTTAGGGCTCATTGTTAAAACCGTGCTTATGGAAGACAATCTTGCTCGGCTACAAGTGATCGCCAAAGAGAGAGAGAAGAAAGAAGAATGTGAGGGGAGCCCAAACTGACCTCGGCACTTTCTCGACCCCTTCTCAGTAGTCTTACATTACAACGTACATCACAGCACAAAGCAAATCGTAACGCCGTAGTGTAAACAGCAGCAGCACTAAAGCAGCTGTAGCATCTGACCCCTTTTCCTACATTTGTGGGACCTCTGGCCCAAACTGTGCTTGCAAAGGATGCAGCTGTAAGCCAGCTGCTTTCTCCATATGACGTTGGGTTACATGCCTCAGACATCACATGCCCTTGCCATATCCTGCCCACCTACTACAGCCAAGCATACCGTAACCTTTTAGCACCATTGAGTGCAGGGCTATCACTCATCTTCCTACTTGTATCCTGGCTTGGCAGCAACCGAAGCAGTTTACAGTTATTACTTAAATAATTATTCAGCGTGGTTAAAACAAAATATTGAACAATTTCAGTATCTATCAACTTTGTTTCTAAAGAAAGGCATAACGAAATGATAAAATATATAAATGAGTATAACTGCCAATATCCCTGAGCCAGCAGTACAAGAAATAAAATAGTAAGGGCTGCTTCCCCATCGCCACATCTTAATGCAATGTAATGCACGGCTGATAAATTAAAACAATGTGAATATTCTTAATTACTTCCAGTTTAAAGTTATTAGTATCATCGTTATTTGCATATGAAAAGGAAGGCAGCCAAACACTAATTTCTCTCTGTGAATTCCTGCAAAAATGGCCAAGTCGTGCTTTGAAAGCCTTCAATTTACTGTCCTAATTGTTGGGTCTCTTCAAAAAAACAACAACAGACAGCTCCTCTTACTATAGTATCTACTCTCCAAGCCTCTTTTGTTCACACCTACAAGGGAAGTTTTAATTTCTCTGAAGGCTAACCATATGCCTTGAGGTGCTATCTGTTCAAGGAATACTCAGGATACAGTAATTAATTCCGTAATGATCTCCCTCTTGCTTGAAAACAACAAGGCAAGGAAGGTCTCTAAACCCTTTGGCAAATGTCGTTATTCTTCAGAGATTTCTTTTGTGAATAAGCCTTAAGTAGCAGCGAGAGGCACTGAAGAGAGATTGCAGCTCTGCTGAACACATTGTCTGCATGCACTGGAACACAGGGAAGGCATGAATTCCAAAGCACGCAGAAAGTCTAAGGTCCAGTCCTTGGCATCTCCAGGTATGTCTCTTGAACCCCTCTTGAAACCCTGAAGAGCTGCTGGCAGTCAGTCTACTAGAGTGTTCCAGTGACAGAAGTCAAGCTCAATAAGGATGCTCTTCTGATGACTGTTTTAGGTGACTAAGCTTTCTTAAAAAAAACTTTCTCAGAAAGATACCCAATATAATGCTCAGGGTGGAGTTACCTTCAGTGAACTGAGGTCCAGGACCTTTAACAAAACCCACTACAGTTGTACCTTGGTTGTTGAACACCCTGGAACGCGGACATTTTGACTCCAGAACGCCGCAAACCCAGAAGTGATTGTTTATGAACGTTCTTTTGGAACCCAAACGTTCGACAGGGCTTCTGCGGCTTCCGACTGGTAGACTCGGGTTGGATATATGTGTAAATAAACCATATATCATAAAGACACCACAGTCTCCACTGTGTCTCATTGCCCAACAGAAGACACAGGCTGTGGGCTAAGCAACCCCTGAAATCCCTTGGAGACTGGGGTGGCATGGCACAATATAAATAGGATTTTAAACAATGTACTGATTTTGAACTCTGCTGCAGAAAACGCTGTGGTGGTTCCTATTGGCTAGGGGTTTAAAAGATGGGATTGGCCAATATGAGAAGATTGACAGAAACAGGTTGGCAAGTGAAGCTCTCTGCAGCTGAAAATGGAAGCACGCAAGGCACGAATTTTGTCTTTCGAAAATGAAATTTTAGGTTTGAAGATGCTAGAGACCACACAGCCCATGGCAAATGCAAATTCTTTTAGGTACACAGAGACACAAAGTTGGAGGCAAGTGTGTAGGGAAGAAATAGCAAGAAAGATCAGATTTATTTATTTATTTATTACATATGGAATCTGACGTTCAAAAGTTTATAGACAGAAGTAGTAAAATGCAACAATTTTACTCACCAAAATAAGCCCTGATATTAATGAAGAAGTTCCTGTGAGAGCAACGTAGAACTTGGGCGTCAATGTGTTCAAAAACATACTCACTAAAAGAGAAAAAGAAAACCACTTAGTATAGGACATTTTCTAACCTTTTGCAGTTCCAACATTTGCAAGTCAAGTTAAAAGAAAATTTCTTGCTTTTTGAAAACATCAGAAACCAGAGCATGTTGCATTCTATACGAAAGCTTAAAGGTAAAGGTAAAGGGACCCCTGACCATTAGGTCCAGTCGTGACAGACTCTGGGGTTGCGGCGCTCATCTCGCTTTACTGGCCGTGGGAGCCGGCATACAGCTTCCAGGTCATGTGGCCAGCCTGACTAAGCCGCTTCTGGTGAACCAGAGCAGCGCACGAAAATGCCGTTTACCTTCCCGCCGGAGCGGTACCTATTTATCTACTTGCATTTTGACGTGCTTTCAAACTGCTAGGTTGGCAGGAGCAGGGACCAAGCAACGGGAGCTCACCCTGTCGTGGGGATTCGAACCGCCAACCTTCTGATCGACAAGTCCTAGGCTCTGTGGTTTAACCCACAGCGCCACCCGCGAAACCTTAATGCTTCCTATATCCAGCACAAAGCTGGACTAGAGAGGGCAGAGCAACATAAAGGCATTCAAGCCTTTGCTTCTGCAATCTATCTAGGCAGCTTTAATCTACCTTCTGGAAATGACATGAAAGACAGAGATTAGCGAAAAACCTAACGTTGACTGCCAAATACATTCAGCATCCTTCTGCCAGCATATAGATGCGAGCCAACAAAGTTATGCTAGTATCTTGCTCAACCTGTCTCCTGAGCGCTGTTCTGTATTACAGTGTTAACAAAACCTAGCAGGCAAGCACGGAAGATTTCATGTCAATACTTCCCTTTCAGATCCCTTGCGTTAGCTAAGCAGCTACAGGATGTCATAGCAAGGCAAAAGCACAGCCCGAGCCAAGTGTGATGCAGAAATGCTTTCGTTACAGAGAGTGACTGTTCCTGTATGTCACTGGAGCTCAATGCTTTATGCCAGCACAATCAAGGGTTCTTAAGAATTTACTGTGCATGAAACCATTTGAACTGAAAGATGGGTCTTGTTTTAACAACTGGAGCTGCCTGCTGCACATCTTTCTAGACTTCACCTCCTTTGTCAACCCTTGGTTCTGTTCTTTAAAATCCCACCCCCTTAGTTGCATGTCTTTAGGGAGGGAAGGAAATTATTGCATAAATTGGAATTTAAAAACAGCACAGCAAAAAACCAAAAAACCCTCTGGGAGAACATTCTTCAGTTCACCTGTATGCAATGCCAGTAATTTCCACATCTTGCAGTGCAGACCATAATATAGGGGTGGTCATCCCGTAAGCCTCATGACCAAATGGGAATTAGAACTTGTGTTTTCCCAGTAATAGCCCCCAAATCTAATCACCCTGCACTCCCTTTACTGTCTGCTTCTGCTGCCTGAGCAGGAATAGAACAACTTCAAGCAAAGGGGGAAAGCTGGCTTAGTCACCAGTGCCATGCCTTTTCCCAGCCCCTTCCTCAAAGATTCACTCTCTTATTGTTTACTCATTTAGAAACGTACACCCCCAAAGCTTCAGTATACCTGAAGGAGCATCTCCACCCCCATCATTCAGCCTGGACACTGAGGTCCAGCTTCAAGGGCCTTCTGGCAGTTCCGTCCCTGCGAGGAGTGAGGTTACAGGGAACCAGGCAGAGGGCCTTCCCAGTAGTGGCACCCACCCTGTGGAATGCCCTCCCACCAGATGTCAATGAAATAAACAACTACCTGACTTTTAGAAGACATCTGAAGGCAGCCCTGTTTAGGGAAGTTTTTAATGTCTGGTGTTTTATCTTATTTTTAATATTCTGCTGGGAGAAGCCCAGAATGACTGGGGAAACCCAGCCAGATGGGCGGGATATAATTTTTTTAAAAAATTTATTATTATTATGCTTTTTTAAAAAAAGATCTAATTTTCTTTTACTAAGCATAAATCACAACCTCCTTCAGACAGCATATTAAAAACATTTTGAGGGAGCTTGCTCAGCTGTCAGAGCCTTCCCAAGGTGATGGCTGGAAGCCACGCAAGAGCTGCTTAAAAACTGCCAGTGCCAAGGCATAAGCAGGCGCCCAAGGAGGGCCGGGATGCAAGATCTAGGTGTCAGAGCTGAGATGTGTACAGAAACACACCAGAGCCAGGAAGACCCTGTTGCGTATCCCAACATACAAAACTCTTTCTAGCCCTTTATGGAAGTTCAACAGGCCCCAAGGCCTGCGGAGGGAAGGAGTGCATGGTTTGAGAATACTTCAAGTTGCAGCAGCAATACATACTGCAGCGACACACAAAATCAAAGGGTTCAAGCCTTGGCAGGTCCTAATGAGACTCGCTCTCAGTTGTAAATCTGTGTTTGCACTTTACCAACACGCACTGTAAAGAGGGGCTCAAAAGTCCAAATTTTCTTCTCAGTAACAAAGCTAGGAAAACAAGTGTTCTAGCCTAAATGTGCTCCAGTGGTACCTCAGGTTAAGTACTTAATTCGTTCCGGAGGTCCGTTCTTAACCTGAAACTGTTCTTAACCTGAAGCACCACTTTAGCTAATGGGGCCTCCCGCTGCCGCCGCACAATTTCTGTTCTCATCCTGAAGCAAAGTTCTTAACCCGAGGTACTATTTCTGGGTTAGGGGAGTCTGTAACCTGAAGCATATGTAACCTGAAGTGTATGTAACCCGAGGTACCACTGTAAATTTTTATGTGAATGATTCCCCCACTCCTGTCACCTTTCTTTTTTTTGAAGGAATCTTCAACTGTATGAGTTCTAGCAATATAGCCAAGACACATCATGGAGAACTAGTCCAATACGCATAATCTATGGAAACTCATGAGTTACTTGTCTGTCTTCAATCTTTGGATTCCTCAGTGGTCCAGTTCTTATCTCACTCTGGGATTTTAAATCTTTCTTAACCCGCAGGAGAGTGGAGGAATCGGAATCAAACAGCATCTTCACACATATTTTAAACATGAGACACTAGCATGGCCAATCTACTCAAGACCATGTTCCCTTCCCATCATTTCCTTCATCCAAAGACCACACAAACCCTTCTACCTCATTTACTCATCAACTAATTCATTGATTTATTGTACTGTATTTATTGTCACACAGTACAAATACAGGAACGTTGTGATACTAAGGTGGGGGGCAATGTTGTGAGTGTACAGTGGTACCTCTGGATACAAACGGGATCCGTTCCGGATCCCTGTTCACATCCCGAAGCAAATGTAACCTGCGCCTACGGGTCGCGATTCGCCACTTCCGCGCATGCGCGTGACGTCATTTTGACCGTCTGCGCATGCGTGAGAAGCAAAACCCGGAAGTAATGCATTCCGTTACTTCCGGGTCACCATGGAGCACAACCCGAAAGCGCTCAACCTGAAGCATATTTAACCCGATGTATGACTGTATTTAATAAAAACTTTTTATCAAATTCTTTAGTTTTCTAACTGCAAGGTTTGGCTGGGATTCTGTGTGAGACAGAAAAAACACCCCCCCAATTGTATAATAATATTTTTAGCTGAATAATATTTTAGCAGTGTCCCTGTTTGGAGGTATTACACCCGATGCTCATTTCCTTGTTTCCAGGGCAGCAACCGTCCGGTTTCCTTTTTTTCTTGTAGGACGAAAACGCACAGTTCCTCAGGGTCCAGTTCCTATAAAATGCAGCTGCAGAAGAGTCAACGCGCCACATGAAGCTAAATGCTTGCTAAACAGGCCCTTGCCAGGCAGCTGCAATTATGCTACATCTCTAAACTGCTGCGCTAATTTATTTCACTGCATATTAGGCTCACTAGATGAGACGGTGCTATGGAGAGCAACAAAGGAAATAAGTGCTGCTTGCCATAAAACATTTGACAGAGCTATAAAAATGATCAGTATCTTGGCATATGCGGCTGTCTCAACGAGCCAGGAGGAGCATTCAATTGCTAGACCTTTGCGGGGAGCCCTAACTATGATAACAGGCTTCTTCTCCATTTTAATATATGCATCCTGTTATGGCAAAAGTTGTATTTGTCAAGAAATGCCACAAATCCCTCTCCAACATTTATTTTTTGTCAATATTTCCATAATCTAAATAATATGCATAAGGAAGCACATATGATTATTATTTTCCTGGTTGTCATACAGATTTGATTTCAGTCAAAAGCACTTTGTCAATGAGTGTGTGTGCGTGTGTGTGTGGGAGAGAGTTATAGTAGTTCCTCACTATGGGTACGTATCCTGTTTACATGGCACAAAGGTTTATGAGGTTAAGCTTTATTGAGAGCAAAGCCAATGAACTAAAACCCATTATCGGGAGTCATTTAATGTGATTAATGGCTTTGGTTCTTTGCAAACACCTGGTCAGCACATTTCTCTCTTCTTCTTGCACAGAGGGTTTCCACCGTCTCTTGAGAAAAGCAGAGCAACTCCAGCTGCACTGATTCTATGTGCTTTCAGTGTTTACAAGAAAGGTGGCTGATTATGACCTATGGTCAGTGCAAAAACACTGAATGACAGCAAACAGTACCTTTGCCAGCTGCAAGATCTCCCTCATATTGACACCTCAGGGTTCTCCCAGAATACTCACTTATTGAGTATTCGTCCTGATTTGTTTGCAGGGAGATTAGAAGATGTTGGTTAGTTAATTAGAATTACAGTCGTACCTCAGAAGTCAAACGGAATCCATTCCAGAAGTTTGTTCGACTTCCAAAACGCTCAGAAACCAAGGCGCAGCTTCTGATTGGCTGCAGGAAGCTCCTGCAGCCAATTAGAAGCCGCGGAAGCCCCGTCAGACATTCGCCTTCCAAAAAAGCTCGCAAACCAGAACAATCACTTCCAGGTTTATGGGGTTCAGGAGCCAAAACGTCCGAGTTCCAGGGCATTCAGGATCCAAGGTATGACTGCATTTCTATTTTATTTTTTTTTTACTGAGAGGTTAGAAGATATTACATCAAAGTAAATGAAATCCCACACTTTCCAGGGCATTTCCCCATCACTTTCCATACTGCAAAAAGCCCAGACTTTTTGGGAGGCGAGTTTGTTGCACAAGGCTTTCCAATCAACTGTAAGAGTATGATCTGAATTGGCCTGTATGTATCCCACCGGAAAATAGCAAAAAGTCAGGAAGCGCCCCAAGTCTCGCATGAAGAATCTTGGATTAAAGGTTGAATCCTAATACAATAATCCTTCCATATGTATCCACGGCTTAAGTAGAAAACACACATTTGAATTCGATGTTTAAGTTTTAGCTCCACCCTGCTTTCCTCTGTCCCATTGAGCTCTCCCATTACGACCATTTGCTTTCTTTTAAAAAGCAGATGATGATGATGATGATGATACAAAGACACCTCTTGAGCATGTACAGAGTGACTTCCCTTCTACATTAAGCAACTACAATCTACCCACACACACTGAGAATGAAGAAATGGGTCTGATAGTAGACCTCCCACAATAAGCTTTCTTGAATGTACAGTGGTGCCCCGCAAGACGAATGCCTCGCAAGACGGAAAACTCGCTAGACGAAAGAGTTTTCCGTTTTGGAGGTGCTTCGCAAAACGAATTTCCTATGGGCTTGCTTCGCAAGACAACAATGTCTTGCGAGTTCCTGCTGGTTTTTTTTTCTCCCCCCCCCCTTTTCTAAGCCGCTAAGCCGCTTATCAGCTGATCCAATCAGCAGATAAGCCGTTAAAAGCCGCTAATAGCGCTAATCCGCTAATCCTTCAATGGGCTTGCTTCGCAAGACGAAAAAACCGCTAGACGAAGAGAATCCCAGAACAGATTCTTTTCGTCTTGCGAGGCACCACTCTATTCTGATGACACAGCTCAGAGAGTTTTTTGAAACATTATAAAATGTGTAAATTTGCACACAGTCATATAACTTAGGGGGTGGGGGAAATCTCCTGGATAGCTTCAGCTGTCCAGTTTTCATTTCAGCGGGGGGGGGGGACACACTGCTGTAGAAATGGAGGAAAATCTTCCCACGCTTTCCAAGAGCAAGGGGGGGGGGAACCCTGCTATGGTGCCACAGCTACACTCTCCACACCAAGTTCCTCTCATGGAGGTAAGAAGTCAGCAAAACAGTTCAAAGATAACTCTTGAATCTCGGAAAGAAAGAAAGAAAAAGCTCAAATCAAGAAGCCAGCATGCTGAAAATCAGACTCAAAAACACCAAAAGCTCCATGGAGACCAAGGCTATAATTATCGACAAGTAGGAGGTTTACACTTCAAGCTGCTTGACTGCTCAAGCTGCATTAGATCTTTTAAAAACCGTTAAACGTGTCTTCAACCGTCATGTGTTCTGGCAAACAGAATTACCATCAAAGCCATGACTGCTCACAGTCAAAAGCTAGGGTGTGATTTTGTAAAAAAAAGAAGCTGAGCTTCTTAAATCTGCAACGTTTTCAAGTTGGGACTGGGTCCAACCCCAATGGCTCTTGCATTAACTGAAATGCATCACGCTGGCTGCTGTTTCTCACGTCTTCTTGACTTCGTTGCCCCCTGTGTAATTTCCCCCTCTTTCCCAGGGCCTGTTTTCTGAGCAGAGGGTTTACTTTACAGGGTCCTGGAGCTAGCATTTGTTTTTGGGTTTCCCTGTTGGGAGTTGTTCTAATTCTTGGGTTTCCCTGTTGGGAGTTCTAATTCTTGTTGGTACTATACATCATTAAGTTAAAAGGGAAACTTTGTTAAGGTTTCTGTTTTATTGTATTTGATGTTTGTTTGTAAGCTATGTGGAAAGTGGGGATACAAATCCAAGTCCTATTAATATTTTTTTAGTAGCTACAGCTTAAATGTAAATTTTAGTGACTTTAAGTACTGATACGCATTGCTTTGATATCTCAGTAGCAGAAATTACATAAAGGTGTTGATTGACTACAACTCCCATCAGCTCCAACCAGCAAGGCCAGCGATCAGAGATGATGGGCATTGTAGTCCAGCAATATTTGGAGGGCGCCACAATCACTATCCTAGCATAAAGTATCCTTTAGCAATAGTGGTCTGTGTTTACCACTGAAGCAGAGCAAATAGCAATCCGCTGAAACCCCAATTTCAGTTTGCTCTGATTCAGCGGTAAAACACAAATTTTCCTGGGGGAAAGGGGCAGAAGGAAGAAAAAAACCCCAATCAGACACAAACCTGGAAATCCCAGCCCTGTGTCTATAAATGCAGCACTAGGAAGTGTGGATAAGCCCTCACCTAAGCTAAAATAGTGCAAGACTCACTAAGGTATACATTTCCAAAGCCACATTCACGCCATTAACTGAAAGCACTAAGATAAACAATCATGGTTTCCCCCCAAGGAATTCTGGGAGTTGTAGTTTGTTAAGGGTGTTGAGAGTTGCTAGGAGACATCCTATCCCCTCCCTTAGCTACTATTTCCAGAGTTAACTGGGAAGAGGGATTGGTTGGGATTCTAGGAATAATAAGTAATAACTCATGAAGACATTATTTTCAGGATTAGCTCTCTTTCAAAGATATCACAAGAAAAAGATGTTTCAACATAGGAAATTAGTTCAGCTTTTGCTGTTGTTGTTTGGTTTTAAAGCCAAGGAAAGCTTTCTCAAAACGAAAACAGGCTTGGAAATAAAACTTACAGTTGTTGGGAGGGGGCTGTTTTGTTTTCAAGTGAGCGCACTTGGCTCGGAAACTGAAGTGGCTGTATACATTATTAAACATCACGGGCAGTTAAGGGAATAGCACTGATGACAGCTTAATGCCAGTAAGTGAAAGATGATCCACGTAGCAAAGTTTTGCAGCAGCTTCTTAAAAGATTTTGGTTTTGGCAGCTGTCAAGAAACAGATGTTCCAAAGGTGAGGAGCAGCCACTGGGTTAGACACCTAGTTCTTCTGAGCAGCATTGCACCCATAGGAAGATGGAGGGAGAGGGAGAGACAGCGTCTCCATAATTCTGTAGTAGCCCATGAAAAGCTCCTCCTGGATGTGTGAGGGGCCCTCTGTAAGTGTGGGAGTTTGTTCCGGAGGCTGCAGGGTAGAACAGGGGAATGTGTTCTCTCTCCTCAGTCTAGAGCAGCGGTTCTCAGCCTGTGGGTCCCCAGATGTTGTTGGACTACAACTCCCATCATCCCTGAGCTCTGGCCTTGCTAGCTAGGGGTGATGGGAGTTGTAGTCCAACAACATGTGGGGACCCACAGGTTGAGAAAGGCTGATCTAGAGACTCCACTGGATCTCACCCTCTTGCATGCACCAAAAGAGCCCTTTAATTTGCAGAAGGGACAACCTAGATCAGGCATAAGGGACCTGTGGCCAGACGTGGTTGCCCTCCCACCAGCTCCAGCCAATGGTCAGGAATGGTGGGGTCTGGAGTCCATCTGAAGGGACATAGGTTCTTCACCCCTTATTTAGATTCTCAACACACTCACCTCTTTCATACAGACTGGGCATACTGATGATTTAAAGAACGGTTATGCCCTTGGGCAGATTTTAGAGACTGGATGAGACATGGAGATAATGTCTCAGGGATGTGTACTCGGCAGAGAAAAAGTGCAACTGAAAACCTCAGGGGTGCTTTGTGTGCAAATGCATCACTCTGCTGCAAGTGTAAAATGTCTCATTTTATCAAGGGTTAAGGTTGTTTTTGATAACATATTAGAATTAAATTTAACTGTAACACAGAAGTAAAAACACACACCAACTTATCAAGTGCCTGTGGACAAGAAGAGAAAAGCTATTCATACATGTATTCCAAATAATAATGTATAATTAATTTATTATTGTTATTAAGACCTTTTCATATTTTGAAGCGTCTTTCACCAGGCTTCACAACTAAAGATAATTAACACTGTTAATTCTCTTAAGCTTATCTTAGATATACTTCCAGGTAGTTCAAGAAAGCGTTTGTAACTCAGTGGCAGAACACATTATTTTGGTTTGGTTTTTCGCAACCTTTGCTATAAGGGAGCCCTTCCAAGACAGCAGGGCGACCCCACCTGAGTCCTTTGAAAGCTGCTGTCAGTTGCAGGAGACAATACTAGGCTAAGTGCACGTGGCAAACATATTACAGGCCAAGGCTTGCTCTGACCCATGTTCAGCTCTGGGGGAAAGGTGTTACATGTCCAAGTGGACATGCCCCAAAGTGTAAAAAAGCCTTTCTGGAGAGAGGAAGCAGCCTGCAAACTGGGCACCACCATCAAAAAGATCCTATCCCAAGTTGCCACCCACCATACCTCAGTTGGCAGAGGCACCCAGAGGTGAGCCACTGATCTCAATGCACAAGCTACCTGAAAATCTCAATGCACAAGCTACCTGAATTGGAGTAATTCGATCATCCAGGAACCCTGGTCATGAACTCTGTATGGATTTAAAAGATCAACACCAGCACTTTGAACCGTGCCTAGAACTTAACTGAGAGCCACTGCAGTCGCTTAAAGCAGGGTCAGCAAGCTTTTTCCGCCGTGGGCCAGTCCACTGTCCCTCAGACCATGTGGTGGGCCGGACTATATTTTGAGGGGGGGGGGAATGAACAAATTCCCATGCCCCACAAATAACCCAGAGATGCATTTTAAATAAAAGGACACGTTCTACTCATGTAAAAACACGCTGTGCTGGTCCCGTAGGTTAACCGAGAGGCAAGGTCCAAACCTAGTCCGTGCTCGATGATGCAATATGGAGGCAGTCCGTAAAAGTTGAAGCTGGGTGCAGGGCAGGGTTCAGGCAGGAGGAACTGACAACCAACAACATTGCTCCCGCAACTTGGGACTGGGGCTGGCTGGCTTTTATCTGCCCCAAGGCATAGGGCGCCCCCAATCCTCAGGTGACTCGCCTCTCCTGGCCTGGAGGCGAGCACTCCTCCTGCGGGAACTTAGTTCCCTCCACCTCTCTGCCCTGAGCCTCTGCAGCTCTGGAGGGTTACCGGACCTGGAGGCAACCTCCTCTTCCCCTGATGGGGCTGAGAGTGGAGCACCTGTAGGCAATGGGTCCTCCACCACCTCAGGAGCCAGAGCAGACTCAGCTGATGCCTGCACCTGAGGATCCAGCACATGTGAGGACCCTTCAGGCTCATGCCCCAGCCCCGGATCAGCTGGTTCTGGAGGCGGGGAATCCTGTGAAGGCTGGGATTCCTCAGATTCAGCATCCGAATCTGAATCCCAGGCCATCACACACGCTGATTCCCGGACCATCTGCGAGCCGGATTGAGAAGGCGATTGGGCCTTAGGTTACCTACCCCTGGCTTAAAGACTGGCAAGGGGGTCCCCCATGCCTGAAAGGAATGTGCCTTGTTTTATTTCCAGAAGGCTATATCAAAACACTGTACGAATCAGGGATTCCTGCAGGACCTGTCTCAAACGTCCCCTTTGAAAGTGTGGAGTTACAATACTGTACTAGGAAAGCAAAACCAGCAGGTTATTTCAGTCTTGCTGCCGCTGCTGGACGCATGCTGAGGATTATTAGCTAAGCCCCAGAGAGTCATTACCTCTTCCCTCAAGCAGGCTGATAGCAGGCTTTTCACCTGGGAGCTTCCTTGGGTTAATTTAATAGTCTTGTCTAGGAAAACCCTTCAGAGATTGCTCTGCAAATCCCAGCCAGAAGGCTAACAGAGATTAGCGTCGCTATGATCTTGCTGCCTGTGATTTTAAATATACTGTTCTGATTCATGTCCAGAGCTGCTAACGACTGTTACTCGGGGAGGAAGGGATGCAATGCAGAAAGAATATGGAAACACAAAAAAACAAACAACCAAGTTTCCTCTTGGAATGCTGCAGTTATGAAAAATAAGTGTTTCATGTTGGTTGCTAATTGGAACTGTAAATCCAGAAGACGACTCTGTGCGTAGCAGGTAAACCTCATGAGAATTTGAGATTTTGAGAATGGGGTCAATAACCTGTCAATAGGGCACTGGGTTTATTTATTTATTTCATAAAATGTGTACCCCACCCTTGATTGTGAAAAGTTTACATTACCTCAAAATGGTTTACAAAAGATAAAACAGTAAAAGCAAGACAAATCTACAACTTGATTTACAATCAATATTTTTTAAAAAAACCAATCTAAAACATACCAAAGTTAAAATTACCTCGACTTCCAAAGCATCTGGTAGGCTGGTCTGAACAGAAATATTTTTAGCAGGCGCCAAAAAGAGTACAGTGAAGGTGCCTGATTGATCTCTTATTACCTCTTTTTGTCTTGTTGCCACCTCCAAAAAACCCACACCAATCCATTACCTTTAACTACCGTATTTTTCGCTCTATGAGACGCACCAGACCACACGACGCACCTAGTTTTTGGAGGAGGAAAACAAGAAAAAAAATATTCTGAATCTCAGAAGCCAGAACAGCAAGAGGGATCGCTGCGCAGTGAAAGCAGCAATCCCTCTTGCTGTTCTAGCTTCCGGGATAGCTGCGCAGCCTGCAGTCACTCCATAAGACGCACACAAATTTCCCCTTACTTTTTAGGAGGGGAAAAGTGAGTCTTACAGAGCAAAAAATACGGTACTTTTGTCAGGAAATAGTTTAGCAAATGGTTGGGGAAGGCCCATGGCTGAAGAAAGGGGAAGCCACCTTTTCCGGGTAGCCATCAAAGGTCAAGAGAAAGCTACCTAGCAATGCAAGATCAATATAACCAGGCAGGTCACCCCTAAGGATGAGGCTGCACAATTAACATAGCTTAAGAGTTTTGTGATGATTAAGTGGTATATAATTCTATAAATGGAAGGATAGCTTCTATTTGCTTCAGATAGAATGCTGGTCCTCAAGTGCTCCAGTGGAAAAGAGATCGCATTACTGTCCTCTGACTCAAGAGTACGGTACTTTAGTCCAACAGGAATCTAAAGTTGCGGAAATGGGCAAGTCCCTTTAAACAGAAGAGCTTCTCTCACTTGTGAGGACAGACAACCTTGTCTGTTGTTATTGGTTGCTGAAGCAACATTCTAAATTTGTTCCAGCTTAAGTGTCACACACAACGGACTGCTTCTGATTGCCTTGCCATGGCCCCTTTAGTCTACTAGAGCCACCACCTTGAGCTGGTTGGACCCACAAAATCATGCAACAGCGAAGAGGCTGCAGGAGTTTTACACATGGAGAATTGCCAAATGCTTTGCTTCTGCTTTTCCTGCCTCTGTTGCAATGTGCAAAATGGAGGCTCTCGGCTGCGTCAAGAACTGTAAGCTCCGGATAATGCCTGTAGAGGGTGGAATGTTCTCCGCAGCAACAAGGTCTCAAGAGTCCCTGCTCTCTATGCATTACAACAGAAGCCAGGGAAACAGAAATGCAACTCATTCATGTTTTTTATACAATGCTACTGTTCAAAAGGAACAGACCAAACAGGAAGGGAGGAGTAGCATTGTGGTAGGTCTCCTGCATTGGTGACAGAGAAAAGGCGGAACTACTCAACACCTACTATGCCTCTGTCTTCATCCAAAAGGAAAGCAATGCCCTGGTGATAACAGAATAAATGATGTAAGGCGGGAACTGCAGCCCAAGATAGGAAAAGAGGTAATAAGGGAACACCTAGCTACTTTAAATGAATTCAGATCTCCAGGGCCTGATGTGCTGCATCCAAAGAGCTCATAAAGGAGCTTGCGGATATAATTCTAGAGCCTTTAAGAATTCTTGGACAACAGGTGAGGTCCCTGAAGACTGGAGGCGGGCAAGTGTTGTCTCCATTTCAAAAATGGAAAAGGGGAAGAACCAGGTGACTACCAACCGGTGAGCTAGAAGGTCCTAGAACAGATAATTCAACAGTCGGTCGGTGAGCATTTAGAAAACAATGCCGTGATTACTAAGACCCAGCATGGGTTTCTCAAAAATAAGTCATGCCAGTCCAATCTTTTATTTTTTTTTAAGGAATTACAAACTTGGTGGATCAGGGAAATGCTGTGGACATAGTGTATCTTGATTTCAGTAAGGCTTTTGACAAAGTCCCCCATGATATTCTCGTGGAAGAGGAGACCGAGAGGAGAAATGATAGCCATCTTCAAATATCTTAAAGGTTGTCACATGAAGGAGGGAATATGCTTGTTTTCTCCTGCTCTGGAGGGTAGGACTCAAACCAATGGCTTCAAGTTGCAAGAAAGAAGATTCCGGTGAAAAACATTCAGAAAGAGTTTCTGACAGTAAGAAAGAAAGCTGGGGCAGGACGCTGTGCAGGACCTCTGAAGAGTCTGTGAGTGCCCCCCGACATTTTGTCACCCCCCTCAGTGGTGACACCCGGGGCTAACCACCCCCACCACACTTCCTTCCTCCGCCCCTGCTTTAGTCACCAAGAAAAAACATTTATTTTCTGCTAAACCTCTGGCTATTCATTATCTGTAGCCTCTTTTAGTGGGTGAGATGTTTTAAACCTGTATTTAAAAAATATTTATGTGTTTTGGATTTCCCCCCCCGTTTTGTTTTATGCTGGTGTAAATGTTTTTTAATTATTGTGGTAATTCACTTTGAGTCACTTAAAAATAAAAACATAAAAAGCAACTAATAAGATATATATCTATCTCACTCATCTCCACAACCTATGCATGTTTAACTTTTTCTAAGCTTAGCAAAAAAAAAAAGAGTGGGGGACAGAAAGGGGGCAGGCATTGGGAAGAAAGACTTTGGCAATTCCACTGACCATTGAACCCAATGCATTTTGACTACAGTGGTACCTCGGGTTACATACGCTTTAGGTTACATACACTTCAGGTTACAGACTCCACTAACCCAGAAATCGTGCTTCAGGTTAAGAACTTTGCTTCGGGATAAGTACAGAAATCGGGCTCCGGCAGCGTGGCAGCAGCGAGAGGCCCCATTAGCTAAAGTGGTGCTTCAGGTTAAGAACAGTTTCAGGTTAAGAACGGACCTCTGGAACGAATTAAGTACTTAACCCGAGGTACCACCGTATAGACAATTGGGATTTAGCCAAGATCCCTTGAATGTAACCCTTGCGTACATTGCAGGCTTACTGTGTGTGTGTGTGTGTGTGTGTGTGTGTACACACACACACACACACACACACACACACACACACACACACACACACAATTACAGACTCAATCACTGAAATTTCAAGAAGGCTGATCATTAAGAGGAACATGGAAGTTAAGAACTGCTGTGTATAACAAACACAGCTTTTAAAAATCTACAACATAATGATCAAAGTGAATAAGTAGATTAAGAAAAAAATATTTAAATAGGACAGTCTCGAGCTCCTGAAAAATCAGTGCCAACCATATCAATTAAATTAACAGTAAATTAACCTGGAAGCTACAAGTCAAGGAAATGCTACAAAATACTTTGTAAAAATTACATTTTATAATCTTATGTCAGCGAGTCTCAGATATTTAAGGGTGCTTTTTAAAAATACTCAATAAACACTGCTGTATTTTGAAACCACAGAATTTCCAGTTTCACTCAATTTCTATACAAACCTTCCTATATACTGGCATTCTTTTGCCAATTCTTTTAAAGTGAAAATATACTGAATTTCAAAGATAAATTAGATCAATTTCTATTTCTTTAAGCAGCATCCCTACAACATGTGAAAACAAAAAGCTGCCAGCTTTACTGGAGTGGATATTGCAACAATACCCATAACTTTCATAAAAGCACCCAGTTCTGCCACTTTTACAAAGCTTCACACATACTTCTACCACCATCAGCGTGACTCTTGAATAATGGCAATATCTGATAACTAGGATCGAAATATAAAATGAACACACACACAATTGTATTTGAATCAGCCCTATTTCGTAAATGACCCTTAACACATTTGCTACATGCTACACGGTGCAATTTCTGCCATAGGTTTCTCAAGGAATGGCAGTACACGTACAGAAAATATTTCTAGTTTAAAGATTCTATTCTACACTGACCTTTCTAATTGCTGCAGGGCAGGAAGGAGAGAGGCAGCCCTGTTGACCTGGGCACTTCTTGTGGCTGACCAAGTCAGGATGAGGAGCTAAAAATCAGCTGTGCTCAATGTGAAACACCTGGCCCACAGACTTGTTTACAGAGCCCTGCTGTAGCACCTGCTCCTTATTAGTCCCTGATCCATCTGCTTCTTTTTTTTGTTTGTTTGGAAGGAATGGCTGTAGTGGTTGGTTTCTGGGTATTTAATGCTTGGAGAAAGACCCAGAGCAGAAACATGGGATATTGATGAAGTTGTGACAGTCCTATTAGCACAGAACTAGGTGCCCTCCACTGATTCTTGGGTGTATGGCAGGCAAGGAGTGAAGGGCAGGTGGGGGTAGATTATTTTCATTTTGAATTCCAAGTCTATACAAGGTTTTTAATCAGGTCAGCTGCTTTTGTTGCACAAAGTGCCTATCTCATTGTTTAACACAAAATGTTTGTTCTGATTTGTTTTCACGCAAAGCAGCTTCCATCCAAAATAGGAAAAATCATAATTATTATAATTATTATTATATTTATCAACTACCTTTTATCAGAAGATCCCAGGGTGGTGTGCAACATTAAAAACACAATGATATTAACATTAAAAACAGAATGATACAAGCATAATAAAGAATATACTGACAGGCAGCCTAATAATAAAATAAGTCACCATAAAAACAGTCCACTCCCTAACACTTTCACAAAATAATGGCCTAGCTGCATTTCAAGCAGCCTTAGGTCACCTGCCAATGCCTGGCTCTTTGTATTTTCCCCTTCCAGAAGTGAAGTGGCTGGCACCTGGAGAGCTGGCCTTTTCCAGCAGTGGCACCCAAACTATGGGGCGTCCTTCTCTAGGAGGTACTGAGGGAAGCCAACCTTGTTTTCATTTAGGTAAAGGTAAAGGGACCCCTGACCAATAGGTCCAGTCGTGACCGACTCTGGGGTTGCGGCGCTCATCTCGTTTTATTGGCCGAGGGAGCTGGCATACAGCTTCTGGGTCATGTGACCAGCATGACTAAACCACTTCTGGCGAACCAGAGCAGCACACGGAAACGGCGTTTACCTTCCTGCTGGAGTGGTACCTATTTATCTACTTGCACTTTGACGTGCTTTCGAACTGCTAGGTTGGCAGGAGCTGGGACCGAGCAACGGGAGCTCACCCCATCGCAGGGATTCAAACCGCCGACCTTCTGCAAGTCCTAGGCTCTGTGGTTTAACCCACAGCGCCACCTGCGTCCCTCGCTGTTTTCATTTAGGCCTCCGGCAAAAAATAATTTTATTTGTTCGGGCTTTTAATGTACTCGTAAGTAGTGTTGACTGTTCTCTTACTTGCTCTTATCTTTTCTTTTCGGGTGTTAAGTAGAAATGTTTCCATTGCCTTCTTATATCTTGCAAATTGCCCTGAAATTAATTTTGAGGAAAGGTGATATGAAAATGTTTTAAATAAATTATGTTGTCAACGAAGAAAACATGATTATTTATTCGCTCACCCCCCCAAAGACACATTAACTAGGTCACTGCAATTTTGAACATTGTACAAAATATGGAGAAGGGAGGAGAGAGACACCAGAAAGCACCAGGGTTTTGGGGGTTTTTTAAGCAGGTACTAGGGGAAACTGAGTTCCCTTACCTTTTAAAAATTAAATAATTGTTTTTAAAAAATGGGGCGGGGGCTGGAACACACAATGCCTGAGCCAAAAATCCACCTATATCTGTAATCAATAAAGTTGTGTCTATTTCTAATCCAGATTATTGTCTGCTTGAGTTTATCAATCACATCTTATGTTTAGCCACTGGGAGGGGGGAGGCAGGACTGCGACTGGGCCCACAATAAACAATAAACAAAGAAACTTCAAGGTGAGTTCCCCCACCTTTCTTTCCAGTAAAAAGCACTGGAAAGCATCACTGCTATCACTGATGAGGATGATGAGTAATTAGCACAGCTCCTCTCCCCCCCCCCCAAGACATCAGTGTTGTGTCGTGAACCAAACACAAACGATCAACGTGACTTATTTGGGAGTTTAAAAGGATATGTCTTAAATCATACAGCAAGATAAGTCCTTTTCTGCTTCTTATCTGCATATACAGTGGTACTTCGGGTTACAGACACTTCAGATTACAGACGCTTCAGGTTACAGACTCTGCTAACCCAGAAATAGTACCTCGGGTTAAGAACTTTGCTTCAGGATGAGAACAGAAATTGTGCGGCGGTGGCTGGAGGCCCCATTAGCTAAAGTGGTGCTTCAGGTTAAGAACAGTTTCAGGTTAAGAATAGACCTCCAGAATGAATTACAGTAAGTTCTTAACCAGAGGTACCACTGTACCTTGTTGCCTCCTATGGCAACAAACCCTGAGATTCTGAGCTCTCTTCTGCTAACACAGTGTAGAATAACCTTATAAGGAGTGATCGGGATCATGCAGAGCCGATAGATCCCAGAGTCTATAACTGGAGAAATTCTGGATAGAGGTCAGTGGTA
Source organism: Podarcis liolepis (assembly GCF_965112155.1). Taxonomy (NCBI): domain Eukaryota; kingdom Metazoa; phylum Chordata; class Lepidosauria; order Squamata; family Lacertidae; genus Podarcis; species Podarcis liolepis. The sequence goes on along the minus strand of NC_139562.1, from coordinate 54,466,191 downwards.
GGGACAAGAAGTGTGATCCTCCCCGCTTCCTTGCGTACTCATCCTACAGTATCTCTTGACTAAATAGAGCTTCTGTCTTGAGAACAGCTGAATATGGAACTGTTATCAGTGGAGGTGTGAGGTACTACAGGCCAAGGTGTCTCTATTTTTTCATACAACTCCAGTTCCCTTCTTTACAACCCAAGTGCTTCCGCTCTGGTACAGCCAAGAACCAGCACCATAGCTATCTTGCCTCTCTCAGCAAACCTTTCCATCACAATCCCAGTCCGAATTATGTTCGGGCTAGAACTAGCTGAGGAAGTGGTTGTTATGTATTCAGTGGTTTGTGTTTGCCTGAGCTTGAGTCTGCACCAGGGCGGCTAAAAATCAATGATTTTTTAAATATATATATATATAAAATCAGATTTTTAAAATTTAAATCCAATTTTTAAAATAAAATGCTTTTGGAGGGAAAATCTTTCTAAAGACAGTTTTCTATTTAAGTTACATTATACTTCAAAGGCTATTCATCAGGAAATAAGGATTTGTTTTAAGTTTTTCATGTGTGCTAAAATTCAGTCTAAGGTTTGTTTGTTTTTTTAAAAAAATCGTTTAACCACATCACTTAACAAACATGGATACATATGCTATAATGTTATTGTTTCAGTTAAATACAGTGGTGCCTCGCAAGACGAAATTAATCCGTTCTGTGAGTCTCTTCGTCTTGCGGTTTTTTCGTCTTGCGAAGCACGGCTATTAACGGCTTAGCGGCTATTAATGGCTTAGCAGCTTTAAGAAAAAGGAAACAAACTCGCAAGAACTCGCAAGACGTTTCGTCTTGCGAAGCAAGCCCATAGGGAAATTCGTCTTGCGGAACGACTCAAAAAACGGAAAACTCTTTCGTCTTGCGCGTTTTTCGTCTTGCGAGGCATTCGTCTTGCGAGGTACCACTGTAAATTGTTTAAACTGTTATTAAGGAAATTATTATTTTTCTCCTTCCAATAAAGTACAGCGAAAAAGTTGTCCAAACAAAAACAGTTAACTTATTAAACCTCTCAATAATTTCATAATTATCTATGTATTTCTAATAGTATAACCAAATCAGTAATTTTTTATACAACTGTAAAAACTACTCTGAAAATTTATTATTCCAAAAATGAAACCTTCATCTGGTTGTAAATATTAAGATTATGCCAGCAAGATTGTGTCTTTCTGTTAAAAAAAAAGAAAAAAAAGATTTAAACAAAGTCTTACTGACTAGTGATTTAAATCATGATTAAATCATGATTTAAATTTATTTGATTTAAATCAAATCCACCCTGGTCTGGACTAAGGATTCTGAGCCCCTGTGTTCTGATTTGATACATGATATCCAATCACATAACATTTCAGGATTTGGGCCTCTGCCACTGGCCCTTAAACTGTGAGTCATGATTTGCAGCTTGGAAGTTTAGATAGCCAATCACGTTGGGAGTGGGAGTGGCTCACACCTTCAGAAATGTATATAAGTTGATTTGCCCCTGTTGTCCAGTTCTGTTAGTTCAATAAAGGTTCTTGCAGTTATCACTGTGTCTTGCCTCGTGGGAACCCACCTACACTTCAGTTGTTATAGATAAAGACACAGAGCAGGAGCTGGGAACAATTCCTTGGGTATACTGAACCCAAGCTACTCATGTTTGGCAAAAGGTTTCGCATATTCAATACAATATCCAATTTTTCAAAAGCTAACCACAGGGTTATTCTGTGATTCCCCCCCCCCCTTAAGATAAACTGTGCTGTGTGAAATATTGATGGGAAACATTATGCATTGTTTGCTTCCTGGGACTGGAGCAAGCAGATCTCTCATACGAAGATCACAAGACAAAAATAGCAACACATGAGAGGAGATGGAATTTACTAATGCCTGCCAACCAAGTCCCTCCTTCCTTGGATGATGGCATTCAACCTATTTCAGCATGAGTCTGTTTTAAATAACTTCTAACCTTTCCCTCCCCAGTACTTTCAATTTCACAGGAAAAATGCATACTGAAATGGCTCAGTTTACATAAAGGAGGCTTGAATACTTGTGTTGTACCACTTTCTTCCTATAAACTCCATATTCCTTTTTAAAGTGAGTGGGGGCATTCTTGCTTACGCATCTTATGGACAGATAATTGTGTTTTGAGTATGGGGAACACCCAGGTCAAAACAACCAGTCCATGGCAGCTCTAAGGCCACCCTTGATCATCCCTGATACTACCTTGATATTCCACCTTCCCCCCCCCCTCATGTGCCATTCTGAACAGCAAAAGCAGAAGGGGGATAACAACGGAAGTTTCCATGGGACCTACGAGGGTGGATATCATTCTTCACTGGAGGAGGAGAATCTATCCTGAGGGCCCTGGAAATTGTAGACTGGTAAGGTGCCTTGGATGTCACCCTGCCCCTACTCCCCCCATTACAAAATGGATCAAAGGTCAGAAATTCTTCTACACTCTCCCATACAATATAGCAGGAGTGGCCAGCTCCCAAGAGACTGCAATCTACTCACAGAGTTACAAACTGGCAGTGATCTACCCACTTTGGGGGGGTTCAGGTCAAAGTTGTTAAGCTTTTTTAGGAGAGCCAGTTATCTAACAGTGATCTACCACAGACGTCACGATCTACCTGTTGGACGTGCCTGCAATACAGAGTTAACAACTGAGATCCAGACTGGGGACATGAACTGGTTTCCCACCAAAACATGCTCTCCCCACAACTGCTATTTAAATTTGCAATGGCCTATGGCTATGAGCAACAAATATTTATCATTATCAAATGTTGTTTGCCTCTAAAAGGTGTTGCTTGCTGCATACAGCACCTTTGGGAGCAACCAGGGTGATTTTCAGCAAGAAAGCTGTGTTGGGTTCCTGTCCCGATCAGCAGCAGTACGTTCTGAATTTGGGCTCTTCAGCTGCTTTCTCTTGAAAATGAAAATGGCCACTTTTTACTTTTAAAACAGTAACATAAGGTCAACTTTGGCCTGAGTTAATCCCTATCTACATGAATAAAGGATTTCACAGCATTGTCAGTCTTACTTCCAGCCATGCTCACCTGTTGATTTTTTACAGGCCATTTGCAAGGCACTGTGTATATTTGTAAAACCATAAACTCCACTCAAGGGGGGGGGGAGCAACCCTGCTATTACTTACACAATAATTTTATTTCTCTCCTGTAATATGAAAAGGGGAGGGTACAAGAGCCGCTGGTTTTGCTAGAGATGGTTGATTCTCTGTCAAGTCACTATCTGAAACTCTGATGGCACAACCAACTCTTAAGTTCAAGAGCAAATGCTGATTTTCCAAGCATATTTATAGAAGTGCTTATCTTACTAAACCAAATCTGTTCTCCCCCACGCCTTGCCAGTAGGGAATAGTGAGCATGAAACTGGTATTTGCTAAAGCTCCATGCATTTATTACAGACTTGCTGCAATTCGAAACTATGCAAACAGGAGGAGAAATAGGATTTGCAAAGCAAATCACCAACCCAGAAAAGTCAAATATTAACTTTAGCAGAGATATATCATGTGAAAGTTCAGCAAGTAACAACAAAAAATAGATTCCTGGAAGTATTTCTAGCCTCTTTGGATGGTCAGTACAAGACAAACAACTCTGATTTTTAGGAAAGGTCATGATGCACGCTGAATTATTATGCTGTTTAAGGAAGTGAGGAAAGCTCAGCAGTGGCACGAGGGGAAATTCTTTTAATTCTGTTCTTTCACACAACTGCTGGTTCCAGGAGCATCCCCCCATTCAGTGCAATGGCACCCCTTTTGGACATTACACTGAACGTGCAAACATTATGGGAAGGAACACACAAAAGGTGGGGTGAGGGCCATTGGGTGCAGTCTGGCTTCCAAATCCATGTCTTTGGTATACACATTGGGGGTGAAGAAGCAGCACCCAAACAGGACAGTGGTGCGCTGGTGTACACACACCACACACCACAAGGAGAGATCTGCTGTGAAGAAACCTAGCACCCATACTGCTGTCATATGGCATAGCTAAGTCTTTGTTCACCCAAGATCTCCCATGCATTAGCATCTAACAGCATTCTCTCTCTCTCTTCCCCCCACCCGCAATTGCAGGAATAGCAATATTATCTCTCTCTCTAGCTAGCCTTTTATTCACAATAGAGGAAGCTCCAGTCTATCTCCCAAGGCTTAGTTCCACAGCCAATTTGAATGAGATGGCCAGGACAAAAATCTATAAAGAACAGAAGGCCCGAGTCTACGCTGAGTGCCTCTCTCACTGCTAAGTACAGCCATTTACATGTTTTATGCTACCTTGTGCGATGCAAATGCGCTGGATAGATGGGGCAGCCATTTTCTAAACAAATAAATCGTATCCATCATCAGAGACTTTTGAAGTCTCAAAACACTCATAGAGATTCACGGTTTTAAAACCTTTATCGTTACGATTCATAGGCTGGGTGGGTGGGAGGAGATGAGCTTAATTCATGTTGGGATATTTGGTGGGAAAACAAAAGCAAAGGAGAGTTCTCCTTTAGTATTATATGAAACCGAAGAACCAAGTGAAACATTACTTCTAAAGGCATTACGCATCACAGCCTCAATTAAGGCAACCACCTGTTTCCTTATGAGCCTGTCCTTTAAGGTCTTTATCAGAGGTCCTTCTTCAGTGGTCCACACCTTCAGACATTTGGAGGTGGCAACAGGAGACAGTCCCTTTTTGGTGGTTGGACCCCAGTTGTGGAACACGCTTTATGGCATGGGTAGGCAAACTAAGTCAAGATCTGGCCCAATTGCCTTCTAAATGGCCCGTGGACGATTCAGGAATCAGCATGTTTTTACATGAGTAGAATGTGTCCTTTTATTTAAAATGCATCCCTGGGTTATTTGTGGGGCCTGCCTGGTGTTTTTACATGAGTAGAATGTGTGCTTTTATTTAAAATGCATCTCTGGGTTATTTGTGGGGCATAGGAATTTGTTCATTATTTTTTCCCCAAAATACAGTCTGGTCCCCCACATGTTATGAGGGACAGTGGACCGGCCCCCTGCTGAAAAAGCTTGCTAACCCCTGCTTTATGGGGATACTAAGATGGCACTAACTTTGCTATATTTTAGGTGCCAGATAAAAATCTTATTTTCCTGAGCCTTTAACAGATGTTTTTATTGCTATCAGGGTGTCGTTGGTTTTCAATAGCAGTTTGTTTGTTTGTGACATGTGTGCTTTTATTTCATTTAGTATTGTTGTTTCAGGCTTTAGTGCTGCTTTAATTGCTTTCAGTTTTAACGTATTGTTTATTCACTGCTATAGCGAGCAGCCGTGGAACGTTTTACGCTGAAAGGAAGGGATGTATGCCAGCAGGCCAGCACCCACACTTATTGAAAGCTCCTCTGGTGTAGATGTTCTGCAAGTGGTAAAGGAGAGAGGGAGCAGCCTTGAATCCACATGATCCCAACATCCCCCTGTTCTGCTGCCCCAACATAGCAACAAAAGGGCCAATAACTACATCAGAGCTGGTGCAGTTAACTTCCTTCCCACTGATGTTTCATGGGGAGTTGGGGGGAGATGTTTGTGGGTGGAGAGAGAAAACGCTGTCTCCCCACCCTTCCAACCTAGGTTCAGAAAGAAGTCTACATGGTTTGCCTGTTTATGATTAACACCAGAATTCCTAGGTCATGAGCTGGGGCTACACTAAAATTTACAATAGAATATGTCTTGTTGCACTGATATTAAGTACCTTTTTTAAAAAAAAGATGTTCATCTAATGGAGCTTCCCACAATCCAACGCAACTGTGAAGTCCTAAGCAAAGGGTTTGTAGAAGCAATGTGTAGAACTGACGTTCAAAGCTGCAGAGCACCTGATGGCCAGAATTATACCTTGCAGCCACTTCTCTGCAAACTCCCAATGTTCCTAAATAAAAAATGATGATCTGCTGAAAGCATGGCAGATATTTCTTGCATCATTAACAGCTTTCAAGGAAGCTATAAAATTAACTCATGTTAATTTTATTCAGTGGCTATTGGCTTTCACTTAGCTCAGCTGTTTGACAAGGGTAGTATTGTATTTCAGAAACAGTCCTTGGCTCATAGGGTGCTGCCTTATCTTAGCTTGGACTATTTACCCATGTTGTTCTGTATTGCCTGGGCCTGAAGTGGTTCTTCAAAGTCTCAGGAAGACCAGCTTTTCTCAACACCTGTTACCTGAAGTTCTTTTAATGGAAGATGTCGAGGGCTAAACCTGGAACCATCTCCATGATGAAGCCCCCATCCCCTGGGTACCTATTTTAGAACTGTATATCAAAAGATCACAGCAAAAGATAATTGTAGTGCTGACCATCTGGGCCGTAAATCACAGTCTCAAAACTGGCTTTTATGAAAGATGCAATCTCACAGTTCTTTCTTGGACGATACCTGCAACAAATCCAAAAAGGTATCTAACTAATTAGTGGTACCTCGGGTTACAGACGCTTCAGGTTACATATGCTTCAGGTTACAGACTCCACTAACCCAGAAATAGTACCTCGGGTTAAGAACGTTGCTTCAGGATGACAACAGAAATCATGCAGCGGCGCAGCGGCAGCAGGAGGCCCCATTAGCTAAAGTGGTGCTTCAGGTTAAGAACAGTTTCAAGTTAAGAACAGACCTCCAGAACGAATTAAGTTCTTAACCCAAGGTACCACTGTGGTTTAAGTGAGGTCACGCACGATGACATTTGTCTTATAAAAATAGCTACCTCTTTCCCATAATTTTGAATCCCATCACATCCCCACCGCAAATGTCAACTGTCTGTGTAAGAAGTAAACAGCATAAGGTACTTCTATTATCACTTCCATTTTTTCTACAGGTTCAAATCTAGTCAGGATTTCGTATTCTTTGAACTGACAAAACAGAGCAAAGTTTCAGTAGAAAGAGAGTCCAAATTCTGCACAGAGAAAGACTGGATTCTGCTACACCTGGACAAATGAGGCTTGTAAATAAGCGGCTTGCTTCCACACAACCAAGTCATTAAAGCCTTAAAAAACACAACACTTATATTTCCCTTGGGGCTCAGAAGACTGAAGCATAGCTGGAGGAAAGGTAGCATACGTATGTGATAATCCAGGCTACATATTTCCCAATAGCTGATGGACTGGACAAACAGAGTTCTTCAAAGCACTTATTTATACTCTTAAGCCCCCCTGGTCATCCTGTTTGGGACATCACCAGGATGCGCCCCCACCCCAACAAAGCTGAAATTCTAAGGAAGTTGAATTCTGCAACCAATACTAATTTCTAAACTTAACTTGTGCAAGTTCACCATTGCACAACAAATTGCCCTGAAAACAAACGAGAAATTGCAGGGCATGTCTACTCAGAAATAAGTCCTGCTGAATGCAGTGGGGCCTACTTGCAAGTAGGTGAAGTTAGGAGTCCAGTCTTACTTCTGGGAAAGAGAAATCTAGTACTAAAACCTCCTCTTCTAAGGTAGGGGATCACATAGCATTGTGATAGCAGCCTGTCCAGACTTCCCCCTGACAGACCTCTCAACTTGATTTATGTAGCACTAGGCAAACATTAAGAAGTAAAACAACAGGAAAAATCCCCCTAGATTTGTAGTGCTTATTGCAGAGATAACACTGAGAAAGAGGTGCATTCAGCTCCTTACCTATGGTACAAGCCTGGCTTTCTCCTGGAGTGGACACACCAGCAAATTTTGGTTATTGGAGAGAAAAGAAATTAAGCTACCAAATATATAAGAATCAAATCCTGGGTAAAGCCATCAGTCTTACCTCTGCATCCCAAGATTCAGACAGGTTGCCCATGTTTCTTTTGAGAGAAGGGCTACAGCTCAGTGGTTGAGCACCTGCTTACCTGCAGAGGGTTCAAAGTATAACCACTGCTATCTTCAGTTGGGGATGGGAATGTTCCCTGACAAACCATGGAGAACAGCTGTCATTCATACTGAGCTACATGGAACAATGATCTGACCGGTGATCTCACATCTTCACCGCTAGTGAATAATATGGTTTTCTCCCACCCACAAATCTCGGCTTTGTATTCTTCTATGTTCTTAAAGTGTTGCATGTATATTTATTTACCTACTCATATGTTCCTCCATCACTATTTATTTATTTAGAAAGAAAGAAAGAAAGAAAGAAAGAAAGAAAGAAAGAAAGAAAGAAAGAAAGAAGGCTGGAGCTGCGTGACATCACACCAACTCATCAGTCAACCTTCCGCCAAAGAGCAGGTCTTTTTCTTCCAAGCTTGTCTTACCCTGAATTGAATGTGGCAAAGCCATTCCCAAACAGATGTCACTGTTTTACAAAAGTTACACCTGTTTTCACTTAATATGAATTGCTGCCAGCTATATCCATGATAGGGAAGCGGGTGGCGCTGTGGGTTAAACCACAGAGCCTAGGACTTGCCGATCGGAAGGTCGGCAGTTCAAATCCCCGCGACAGGGTGAGCTCCCGTTGTTCGGTCCCTGTTCCTGCCAACCTAGCAGTTCGAAAGCATGTCAAAGTACAAGTAGATAAATAGGCACTGCTCTGGCGGGAAGGTAAATGACGTTTCCGTGCACTGCTCTGGTTCGCCAAAAGTGACTTAGTCATGCTGGCCACATGACCTGGAAGCTGTACGCCGGCTCCCTCGGCCAATAAAGCAAGATGAGCGCCGCAACCCCAGAGTTGTCTGCGACTGGACCTAACAGTCAGGGGTCCCTTTACCTATATTCATGATCGCTCAAATTCAGGTTGCTATCTCTCTCTCTCTCTAACACACATACATATAAATATATATCTATATTACATGCTTTGAAATGAAGAGGTAACAATATTATATTCCATCATCATTATAGATTTGAAACCATCAGAAATTTTGGGACTTGATTATCTGTAGTTGCAGTTGGCAAAATCAGAATCTAGTAATATTCTGCAAAGTCACACACATCACAGAATGGATGACTAGTTTCCCCTTCCTTAAACTGCAAGATAAATTTTTATTTTATTTTAAATAGCACTAGTAAGGTGTGAAAGACAGCCTACTGTATATATAGTTGAATGAGTTTAATGGGAATAAATGCAATAGCTGTGGCTCGTTTGTTTGCTTTTTTTGTTTGTTTGTTTAGTGGGGGGGGGAGATGCAAATTAAATGGAAATGCCTCATTTTCACAGTGGCTGAGAATAGCACAGCAGCACATGGAGAAGCACAGCTGGTATTCAAGCTCTAAGCTACTACCCCAGCTGAATGGCTATCAGTATTAAGTGCCAACCAGACTAAGACAAAACGTCACCCAGCAATTGTTCTTATTTTTATTTTTTTTGCCCCTGATTCGGCAGTTCTACTCTTTTAAATTCAGATACTAATTTAGTCTGAAGCAATATACAATGCAGATCATATTGTGCAAGAGTCTACGGTGTTGGGTTCATGCCAGTCATTTCCTGAACAGATTGCCAATAGAGGATTGTTCCCAATTTGCAACGAGGGGACCATCTGGGAAGAGAAGGAATATGCTAGGATATGTAATTGGGGCTTTCAGTTAAGTAAATAGGACACCTGAATATCGTAAGGCCTGTGGAAAATGGGAAAATGAATGCCATGGAACGGGCAGAGGAGAACAACAAAACATGGAAAACCAAATTGGATCAGCGGTTGGACCAAAATGTAAAGGACAAACAAACCTCAGCTGTGGGTGCATCACTGTTTTTTGTCTCTCCTTTTCTCTTAATAGGCATGTGCTGAAGAGAATGTATTCCATGTTCCCATGGACAAACAATGGTGTCGGATTGCCAGGGCACGCTGCTATAAACGTCAGCAGCACCGTAGCAAGCTTTCAGATATAGAGATTCCTGAGCGACACTCATTTATTCCACTGGGAACTGTGCAGAAGAACTCCCTGCTTAGACTGTGCCCAAAGACTGCTCTTTCCCTACTCTTTTAGTAATGCAAGTCTGTTTCATTCAGCGTTTCAAACAGCCCAAGCAATCTCAGATTGTAGTAATTGATTGACCACATCACCATCTAGACCAGGGTTTTACCAAACTTGAGACTCCAGCTGTTTTTGGACTACATCTCCCATCGTCCCTGACCACTGGTCCTGCTAGCGAGGTGTGATGGGAGTTGTAGTCCCAACAAGAGCTGTAGACCCAATTTTGGCAAACCTTGATCTAGACCAGTGGTTCTCAACCTGTGGGTCCCCAGATGTTATTGGACTACAACTCCCATCATCCCTGAGCTCTGGCCTTGCTAGCTAGGGGTGATGGGAGTTGTAGTTCAACAACCTCTGGGGACCCACAGGTTGAGAAAGGCTGGTCTAGACTATGGTTTCCAAACTAGACGATTGGTTTAGTTGGAAGGCTACTGTTTTTGATTCCCCACACATAAGCTAGCAGCTATCAAAACACTTTAGTGGCACCTTCACATCCTCTGCAGCTAACCTCTTAAGTTTCACACATGTAGCTTTGGTTTCTCATCAACATGCAAAGAGGCACGTCGACTCTAAAACTCAACCTACAAGCTTCTGAGCTCAACCACATTCACACTTCAGAAGATCTTCTGATGGCCAGTCTAAATCTTACCTCGTGCCATTTCAGTCCATTTAAACAGATCTTGTCCATGGAGGACAGCCTATCTTTATTTTCCTTTAGTGCATTTTAAAGACGTTATCAAATCCTGTCATCATTCTAGAAACACGGTAATGGGAACGAAGCACATTCCACTTAGCTGAAGACCTCAGTAACAATAGTAGAGGAACCTGCCATGTTACCTGTAAACCCTCTAATAAGGCAACCAAATAAGGTGTTTACCTTCATTGCAATTTCACTATGTTGATGACTTTTTATCGAGTCTTAGAAACTCAGATATATAAGCTAGGCGCCAAATGGCTCCTTAAACCAAGGTTACAGTCACCAAAATGGAACGTCTAGCTGCCATTTTGTTTTTGTTTTTTATTTTTGTTTTTTGGGGGAAATCGCAGGGGTCAGCACACCCACAGTGCAATGGATGAGCCTCACCCTGGGAAAACCTCCTTCATGATCAAGGTGTCTCCCCTGCCAGGTAAGTATCGTCTAGCTGCCATTTTGGGGAAAGACAGCTCTGAAGTATTCTTTTTCAAATGATGCACTGACTGCGATTGACTATCAGTGAAACATCTGTCTTGTTTAGATCTCAACCTTGAGCTAGGTTAAGAACTTTGAGAATCTAAAGAAGAAAAGTCACTTTGTCCAGGGATAGTCTGCATACAGTGGTACCTCGGGTTAAGTACTTAATTCGTTCCAGAGGTCCGTTCTTAACATGAAACTGTTCTGAACCTGAAGCACCACTTTAGCTAATGGGGCCTCCTGCTGCCGCTGCGCCGCCGGAGCCCAATTTCTGTACTTATCCTGAAGCAAAGTTCTTAACCTGAAGCACTATTTCTGGGTTAGTGGAGTGTTTACCTGAAGCGTATGTAACCTGAAGTGTATGTAACCCGAGGTACCACTGTATATATTGGGCTTGTTAATGGTGACATGGACCACTCATAACATAAGAATATTCTTCACAACTGTGAGCAGGACTGTAGGGTAGGTTAAAGTAAAGACATGCTACAACAATTAACTATAACATTGTTCACTGCTCCTGCTCAGGCTGTGCAGGAAAAGCACTTTGGTTCCCGAACTTCATTCTGATTGTGCAGGTAAGATGTAAGTGACAGAATTCTACAGGATGTAGTATTAGTGTGTGAAAACTGCGGTTCCCACTCCCATTGCTCTTAAGAAACTACAGTTTCCAGAATTCTTTGGGGGGAAGAATGTGTCTTGGATATGTTTACAGTGCATGGTTTATGCCCTGCCAAGCAAATCGTGTCTCAGCCCCAGTCCAACAACTTGCAATATGAGCATCCCCATAATGCTGACCTACTTTAAATGGGTCGCTGTAAGAATCACAATATTATATATGGGAAGTGTTCTAAACTGTTGTTGTATATATTTTTTTTTAAGAACAAAATTTCTTGCAGGAGGAAAAGTACTTTGGTTATACATTATACAGAGTCCTGATTCCCAACATCATGGGGCTCTGATCCAGTTTTCTGTTCTTGGCTGCACCTTGGGAACAACACATTGCACTGTCATTTGATCTGTACCGGACGGCGATCAAGTCTAGATAAGCTAATAACTACAACCATCCTTATCTGGTACTTCCCCTCATAAGCAGTTTGGACACGGTGACCTTGAGGGTTTCCTTTCTCTGTATAAACTGAAACCAGCATCTCTTGAACTTGCCCTTTCCCATAACAACTGTGGCTACTGGTAACCTGACACATCGCTTGATCTGAACAATTCAATACTTCTTTTCTATATCCCACCGCTTTACTTCTGAGTATGCACAGACACGATTATGCACTGCTATTCACCTTTTAAAAGCGACACAATCCTCTCTGAGGGCACCCAAATTTGAGGTAACATTTCAAGTACATTAAAAAATATGTAGTTAAAAACCTCTTGTCATGCTATCAGGTACAATACTTTCTGCCATTCCAGGCAGAAATATACTTAAAAAGTTTATTCCCAACTTCCACACGCATGCAACACTACAGAAGGTTCTGGATTGCTGCATCTTTCCCCCACAGCCAAGCCAAAGGCATTACGAAATCATGGATCCCCAAGTTTGTGATTATGCCACCCTATGCAACTGCATAATGTGCATCTTTTGCTGGCTGAGCCAGCCAAGAATGCTATTTATTTGCAATATTCACATGCCCATTGCAGATTTGTCCTGATCTGGTGCATGTAATGTTTTTCATTTTGTAGTTGTGTGATTTGTGCTCATACTGTACTGTGATGTCCATTGGCTATGAACAATAAAATCAGCTGGCTGACTATATAAGCATACTACTCAATAGCAAAGGTTCTCTGGGCAGTTTACCAGTAAAAATTAAAAACAGAAAGATAAAAACATAAAGCAGAAAAATATAAAACAGAATAAAACGAGTAACAGGATAAAAGCAGAATCCAGAAAACCAAACCTTTTTTTTATGATCAGGAAACGTAAACATCATGATGCTAAGGTTATTTTCCTGGGAGGAAAACAGAAAACAGGCATACTTCTCTACCTCTTGCAGGTTTTAGGAATAATAATAATAATAAAAAAAAATTGTACCCTGCCCATCTGGCTGGGTTTCCCCAGCCACTCTGGGCGGCTTCCATAGAAACCAAAAATACACTAAAAGTGGTGTGATGGTTGTTTGTTTGTTTGTGTGTGTGTTGTCTATTCTAAACAAAGCTTTAAAATATTTTGTAAATGTTATTCTAACTTCCTGTTAATACCATTAACAACAACAAAAAAGGCAACTTCCATTCTGTAAACCATGAAAGGGCTTTAGAGTACCACAAGGGAGTGTGAAATTTCAGGAAGGGAGATGGTCCTGAGGCAGGTAGAAAATTCCCTTCCCTTCTCTCCTACATCAGAAAAAAAAAATAGGTGAATGCCTCCAGGAAGGGAGCCTTCACAGACTCGCATCTGATTTGTGATGAAGGAAGCAGAGAAAGCAATGGCCAGAGTTCTGTATGTATGGTTTCTGAAGTCAAATCTTCTGTTCTATTCCTCTTCTAATGCCAACGTTGGGCAAATCCAACTCAAATTCAGATACTACATGCACTGATGCATAATAATCTCCATGCTCACTTGTCGAATGATGTAGGGTTGTGGAGCAGGAGTCACCAAGGTAGAAGAGGTTCAGAAGGGGGACCACCAAGCTCAAAAAGTGTGCAAAATACTGCTTCAGGGATAGGATGAACAACCATAAGCACACAAGGACCATCAGGCCAAAGGACCATCTAGTCTAGCATCCTGTTCTCACAGTGGCCAACTAGATACCATGGGTGGTATGCAAGTAAATTTTACTAGACCCACTAGAAAAGTTAGGCACATTAATTTCAATGGGTCTGGTCTGAGTAAAACGAAGTTTATTTATTTCGTACGATTTCTATACTGCTCGACGGTCATAAAACCTCAGAGTGGTCTACAAAAATGAACAATGAAACTATCACTAAAAGAGGTTAAAAACACATGCCAATATTCTGCATGCTTCAATACTTGAATGCCACCCACATGTCTTTATAGAGCAAATTTAATAATAATGTGCCTCTCCAAAGCTCATTTCGGGGGGGGGGGGAGGGGAACAGTCTTAAGTGCTAGGGGCAGCATCAAATAGCAAAGGGGAAAAGGCTTGGGTCTTATGTGCATTAAAACAAGACAGGAACACAGAGTTTCAGGCATGCACGGTGCACCTCGCTATGCATGTGAATTGCACATGTCTAGAATACCTTTAAAAGGAATCAATGAGGTGGTGTTCTGGGTGTGCTACCTTTAAACCTGTTCCCAGAAATGGGTGTTCTAGAAGCAAGCCTGAATGCAAGGTGAAGAATCACCTTGCCTACTGCAGGCCTCTCACACTTTCAGCATCGTTAGTGCACATCTGAAGCCGCCCTAAGACAAAGGAGAGATAATGGCCTTCTGCAAAGAGGAAAATGGGAAGAAAAAACACACACCTCGTAACACTTCCTCTGATTGGCTGCAGCACTGCTAGCCATCAAGCTTGCAAAAGCAGTTAACCTGTCTTGGACTTGGGGTGGGGCTGCACAAAGCCCTGGCTAAGGTTATTCTCTGAAATTCTCAACTTTATAACCATTTGGAGTTTGCTGTTAACGAAAAGGAACTAAAATAAATTTCATAAAATAAGCAGGGTTCCCCCCCCCCAATTCCACACACCCTTTTAGAAACCAGAAATTGCATTAATCAGGATGTCATGGAAACAAAAGATTGCCCAGCTGTTATCAGAAGGGAAGCCAGTTAGTTACCACACTGGCAACTCTATGAAAGAGTACTGTTCGGCAGACAATAAGGAAGTCCTTTATTTTCAGGACTATTTATATAGATGGCTTTTTGCCGTTAGCTATTACCCTGCACACCCTTGGGTAAAAGTGTGGAAGCAATAGCAGCCATTCCTTTTTCTTTTTGATCATGTAGACGCTTTGCAAGTTGCATTCCCCAGGTAATTCACAAGTGCCAGGCTAAAAAGTGTTCAACATTCTACTTTTAGTACCAGCTACTGGGATATGTATATGCAAAAAAAAAACCCCCAACCAACCCAAAGTTAAGAGACGAGGCCAGTAATGCAACATTTCTTGGGAAAGGGAAGAAAACTAAAACAATGCACAGATGGTGATGCGTTTTATTCTCCCTTGACCTTGAACAGGCATTGTGTTATGATGAGTGAGAAGCTGAATCAAAAGAAGCAATTAACCCTTGGAAACATCCAAGTCCTTTAAGGGCTGAAGTTGTTGTCCCACACTATTACCAATCTAAAAGAACTGGGACCTCTGTAATCAGGAACCTGGATCAGGAACTGTGGCGAATAAATGCCTTCTCACCGTTACAAAAATCAGATCACAAATTATTTCGGTGCATGTTATACCATACCCTTATAAGTCAGCACAACATCTTATTTTTATTTCCCTTTTCGTTTATAAGCCTACTGGGCAATACTGATTCCCAGTGGTGTCACTGTCATCGCTAATATTATCAGCACTAAGGTCCAATACACAATCCTCTCTCACTTTGGTAGCTTCCCAATGGTTTTTTAAAATGGAAAACAAACCTGCCACGCATCTATGCTGCCTCCTTTGCACCAGACCCAGCTTGTAAGTTTCAATATACAACCAGCCACTGACATTATATGGGATTATTATTATTATTGCTTTCACTATATCCCCAATGCTGCAGTCTATCACACCAGCAAACCAAACTTTAGAAGCTTTTAAACAAAATTGTGTTTTATTATATAGCAGCAAGCTGGCACTCGATTGTTAAATAGGTTCTAGCTGCCCAGCACATAATCCTGCAGCAATCCTTCAAACACTCTCATTATCACATGGGTAACTCTTTAATTACTGCAACTGCAATAGATTGTGTGTGTGGTGTGTGTGTGTACATGCACACGCTGCTCTCTCAGTCTTGCTCACACACAAAGAACATATTCAAGCAAAACCACATTTTCTTTTGGATCTTTTAAGCGGCCTGGATTCGGAATCACTGACAGCTCTTGGCTGTCTGGCTGCCAGAGTCAAAGACACGCAGAAGGAGAGACGATCGAAACCTCCCCCCTAGCATCTTTACCAAGCAAGCTGGAACCACGTATTTTATTAATTACTATTACTATTTTATTCTGAACCCTTCGACACGGCAGAATGAAGTTACCGGGCATGGAACAAATCCGGCCAGCCAGACCTGCCCACCAACACAAAATGCAAGTGAGAGAACACGTTTACTTACATGACGACTCTGTGCCAAACATGGCTGGCTCCAGATGCTCAAATCTCAAAAGAGGGGTTAAAAGGGAAAAGAAAGAGAGATGCGGGGAATGTGTCAGAGAAGGGATGAGGCTTCTACACAGCAAGGGTCATGAAGCCAGACAGCGCAGTCCCCACAGCTAGCCAGCCTCCAGATTTTCCTCTCCTTCCTCCCCAAGCTCCACTCTGCAGATTGCCTCTCTCTGCAGCTCTTAAAGCAAAACAGGTCCTTCTTCGCAGAAGCAATTTTTTTTGTAATTAAAAAAAAAAAGCAAAGGAACAGGAGTACTTATTTTTTAAAAATCCAGCAAAGGCCAGTGTCTCTTCTGCTGATGCAGTGAGGCAGAAATAGGTAGCAGACACCAGATACTGCAATTCACAGCCCCTGCTCTCAGTAAGACAATAGCATAGCTTATGCATACACTGGATGACGTCAGAACACTGCAAAGACTGACTGCTGTTAACCACAGGCTCAGAGGGAGCCTGAATAGAGCACCGCAATTCAAATGGGAATTCTTTTGTCACAAAAACGCAGAAGACAAAGAACCACACATATTTCCCCTCCCTGCTGATTAAAACAGAAGGAACCTTCTGCACGCTAGAGGATGGGGAGCAAGCAACATTGTCCTTGGGATGAATGGTAAATACATTTCCTCGGCTGCAGCAAGTCCTTCCTTACCATGCATTAGCCACATTATTATTACTAATAATAAATCTACTCCCAATATGCTATCATATGTTCAATGTATGCCCTAGAGCAGATGGCTGTTTAACAAGCAAAGAGCAACCCAGCGTCTATGATTCACTCCAAAACCCTTTCTGATAAATTGACAAGAGGGAGAGAGAGAGAATATTCCTAAGTGTGTTTGTGCACCACTGACCAAGCCCTGTGAATTGACTGTGAATATGACCCCAAGCCAAGCCAATTTTGCCTGTTGGCCCTGCAAAATATTAAATCAAGGTGTGGCAAAACATGCGCTCGTGGTTTTGCTCATAATGAAAATAAAAAAACAACCCACACTTGGATCTCAAGGGGGCTTGTATGTAACAATAAACAAACAAAATATGCAAAATATGCATATTAAACTGGATCTGGATATATTAGCATGCTGGCACACTGAGTCAATGAAAACTTTTCAGTGTCTTCATTTAGTGCCTGGGTAGGCAAACTAAGGCCCGGGGGCCAGATCCAGCCCAATTGCCTTCTAAATCCGGCCTACGGACGGTCCAGGAATGAGCATGTTTTTACATGAGTAGAATGTGTCCTTTTATTTAAAATGCATCTCTGGGTTATTTGTGGGGCATATTTGTGGGTTCATTTTTCCCCCCAAAGTCTAGTCCGGCCCACCACATGGTCTGAGGAACAGTGGACTGGCCCCCTGCTGAAAAAGTTTGCTGACCCCTGTTTTAGTACAAATGGAATGGATGTCTAACTCTTGAACCACACAGGATATTAAGTGCCATCATCTTGAAGCAGAGCACTGCCATTTTGAACATTATCATGATGAATATTTTTGCATCCTTTGACTACGCGTAGGAAGAAAAAGATGGTTTGACAGATGCAAAACAAGAGGCTAGCAAGTTGTGGTGGAAAGTACAAGGATTTTAGTTCCAGTTAGAACAGTCATAGGCCTAATATCTGATAAGGGCTACATAAGAAAATGCTAACAAAATGGGGCATGTTTGACCAGAAATAATATAACGTATTGGAAGGTTCTCACAATAGGCAAAGGTGCAAAGGAGATTGTCAGATCCTCTCCCCCACTCGCTGTTGGGCACAGATAACTTTACCAAGCTTTTTTAAAAATAAAAAATAGAGACAGTAGTATTTCCACATTCCCACTTACTATGGAGATGCTACAAATAATCATTTTAAAATATAGTGCCATCAACACTTAGGCACATGTACCTGATGCGGAAATATAGTACATGGGTAGTAGTTTTTCTAGCTTACTGTTTCTACTTTCCACAAAACAGCATTTTGTAAGACAAACTGAGCAATGGGAAATGCTATGGTAATTAAGACAAGCACTGTCTTTCATCCCTCTTCATTTTTAACTTTTAAGTACTTTTAAGTACTCCTGCCTCAGAGGAACAGCAGCAGCAGCAGCACCAGCACCCGTGCTTTAAGCAGCCAGGTGAACTGGAAATGCGAAGGAACGCAATGGAGATCCAGAATCCAGCAAGATGTTTTTTTGGATTTGCTGCAGAAGGAGGAGGGAAGAGAGCAACAGAACTGTGACTCCAGCTTCAGCCTGAATTGTCAGCAGTATGGTAATTCCTTTCATCCTTGTTGAGCATGTAGTGCAGAGGTAGGCAACCTAAGGCCCAGGGGCCAGATGCGGCCCAATCGCCTTCTCAAAAACACAGGAATCAGCGTGTTTTACATGAGTAGAATGTGTCCTTTTATTTAAAATGCATCTCTGGGTTATTTGTGGGGCATAGGAATTCATTTATTTTTTCCCCTTCAAAATATAGTCCGGCCCACCACATGGTCTGAGGGACAGTGGACTGGCCCACTCCTGAAAAAGGTTGCAGACCCTGATGTAGTGAGTGTGCAGGCTGAGCTTGTATATGCTGCAGGATCATCAGCCTCATGTAACCAACATCCATATGTCTAATTAATGCATGAAGAGGTTAATGCCATAGAGTAAGCTGTCCTGCCAAGCTTAGTTATGTCACTTCCTCTTACCTTGGGAGGAAATAGGTAATCTATTGTTCACCACCAACACCCTGTCTACATCTACCTGTGAGAATCTCAGCATGTGAGGAGGTTTAAGCTGGTTGCTCCAGTTCAGTCACATGGCTCTCACCAATCCATCCAACAATCTAGGAACTTTCGCCACTTTGTAAATAAGCTAAGTTCCACTGCATGTGCAACTTTTCGTGTCATTTAGGAGTCAGGTCTCCCAGAAGACAGGAATTTAAGTACAGGTAGGTGTTATGAAGTTTGTTAATGAAACCCTGCAATTTAGGACTTCAAAATATATTCCTTTCATCTCACTAATCTGCAGAATTGTAATGTGAATGAATAGTGCTTTTCAGGGGGGTCTAAAAGGAAGGAATGAGGGATCTCCCTTCAAGATAAAGGAGAAATGAAAGTGAAGATTTAAAAAGTGGGCAGCTGGTCTTTTTGATCTTGCCACATTCTTTCCAACAGACAAGTGCTTCAGATCAACTGCTTCTGAAGAGTCAGTCAGATGTTAGTGCAGAAAAAGGTCTCCCAGAAACTTCTTATCTAAGTTCCCCTGCTACTCTGTTCCTCCCTCTGCATTCAGAAACCCAAATTTTTCAAACACTTTTCTCTGCCTTTCTTCTAGGTCTATGCTTAGGTCAGATTTAGTCTTGAGTCTATGCACATTTATCTGGAATAAGTCCCATTAAAGTAAATGATGCTCACTTCTGAGTAGACATGTATATGATTGTATCACCAGTCCAGCATTCCACTGAAAGTTTCTAGAAACGTTTTAATGAACTTAGCAGGTCCCATTACAGTCTGCCATCTCTTTCACTGCCACACCACAAAATTTTCCAGCATATCTCAGCAGCATAAGATCCCCTAACCCAAACTGGATTTCTGAATACATTCCTCATGGTCAGGATAACATTCTAAATGGTGGACAAAAATGCCTCCAGACCAACCTTGCAATGTTGCACTGCAGTATTTCTTTACAATGCACTTGTACTAGTCTCTGTAAATGAAAGAAATATCATTCACTGTCTTTCCAAACTGATCCTCTGCAGGGGAGCTAGGTGGCATGCACGACTTATGTACTTTATGGGTAATGTTCAGTGAAGCTCAGATTCCTCAACAAAAGGTCAACAGATTAGCTAGGACTTAACTACTAAGGCATATGAAACATACACATTTCAAATCAGCAGAAAGCAGAAGCCATGGGAATGGAATGGCTGATTATTGACTGTTATCAATTCCACTTCTGTTCTGAAATTAAGTCTTGGATATATGCTTTAATAATATATCCAGCAAATTGTTAATCTATATATTATAAATGGTATCTTTACCTGGGCAGTCCATGGCAGCTGTCAATTCGAAGAAGATTCAGTACTGTTTGCTCACAGAGCTTCCACAGAGCCAAGAAACTTCAGCAAAAATAGTACCGCCATGTGTGTATTCTGAACAGGTTTTGCAACATATATTGATCCTTATCTCTGGACTCAATCACCAATCCTGGGATCGTTTGTCTCATAGAAACCTGACTATGAATATCCATCTCTTAGCACAGTAACCCTGACATGGCAGAGTTAGCTTCCTATACCCAACAGTAAACCAGATGGGCATCTTGTCAAAGCTGTGAAAAATACCAGACCTACAAAAGACTTATGGGTAAGCTTAACAGCACTATAAGTTGGTTAAACAAACATCTTTCATTTCCCTTATATAGTTTAATTCTTAGGAGCAAGTCATCAGTACCTTCATGAAAACCTTTCTGATTTTCTTACGTGCTCTGTGCCAGGATGCTGCCTTTGAAGCCAACCTGGAAACTTGAACTGGCACAGAAAGCAGCATTAAGAATGCTTGCGGGGCCAAAGAGTCAGAACATATTACAGCAATCCTGCCCCAGTTATGATGGCTGAATGGCTTGCATTCTCCCCTCAGTGCAAGGATTTACGCTTGTGCAACAGGACTCCCCCCCCCCACTATCCTTCCATCCTCGTAAAACTGGTTTAATTCATGCAAAAAAAAAAGAAAAGAAAAAAGAGCACCACAAACCCCCCCAACAACTTCTCATTAACTTTGCAACATACTGATAGAGTTAAGTTAAATGTTGCCATTGCACATGTTAAGTACAGTATTTTGCAAAGGACTCAAGCACAACAGACTATGGATCTTCACATCTCTGAGCCTTTCCCTTTCTTTGCCTAGGAACTCTTTTCAGAACTGTTTAAAGTGGTAGCTTTCCCCTCTCCAGATTTTAGCCTGGAAATTAAACATGCCTTGCACTTTTCACTGCACATACATTTTAAAACTTAATGGCTGGGAATGCAGCACGATCCATTTCCAAAACCAATGGCTTGCTTAGTCATCCTTTCCGCCACTCATCAATTCTTCTACAGGAAGAGTGACTCAGAAACTATGAGATGAATCCAACAAAACATATTTACGCCTTTGCTTTGGGCTTTCCTCCCCCATACAATCAAAACTGATTTGAAATGTTGATCATTTCAGCCATAAAGAAATGACACCTAAAAAGACGGTGAAGTTTACTAACAATATTATTCTTGCAGTAATGCAGCCACTACTGATAGCAATGTAAGTCGCTAGGTTATTAATAGGCTGTAGAAACATCTATCAATTACTAGGCTAAATTAAAATTACTAGGCTCATTTAAAATAGGCAATTCATTGTCGATTCTGTTTTTCTAACTCCAAGTCACAACTTTCATCCAGTGGGATAAAAAGTTCTCTCTCTGCCTTAAATGTTCATTTTGTATTGTTCTAACACTTATATTCAGCTGTTTCTTGTACTGCACCCTCCCCATATCTGCTCTGGAGCATTGGGGGAACGCCAGCCCAGATTTAGGAGGCACGTGGAGAGCAAAGGAGAGAAAGTTCTGTTGTGCAAACAGAGAACATTAGTTGGAATCAACCCAATGATAATAATTTTCATGGGCAGCCCACTGGCCCAATAAAAATTAATCTTACTTCATGTCTTCTCAGTTGCTGAATTTAACGTAGGACATAGATGCTGTTACACCTGTGGCCGATCACATTGTGTTGCAGGCTGTGTTAAGATGCCTACACTGGAATTATTAGGAACCAGAATACAATATAATGCAAAACGTAGGCCTCCTGTAGGCTACTGAAAGATTGCTGTTCAGTGCATTGCCACCCATGTTAAAGTACTTCTATTATCTTCCCTTACTAAAGGGAAGTCCTCTTTCTGCATATAACTGCTAGTTCTCCTTCTGCACAAAACTGCACAAAACTGCTGCATTTTGGGGAAGCTTTGCACCCTTTCTCTTGCATTCTAGAAAGTCTTGCTTGTAGGTTTTTCCCTGCCTTTTGCACACACTGTGCGAACCTGCTCTTCACGCCTAGCTGACTACAGAACCTGATTACATTGTTACATGCTATAATCAATCATTAAGTAACAGACATCCCAAGCTCACGGAAAACAAACTGTACTTGCTCTCCATGCCTAGCTGACCATATCTACAGAACCTGATTGTTATATTGTTTGTGCCAATTAATCCCTAGTTACAATTCAATTAGGAGGCTTCATGCCTGTCTAGTTCTGGCTCCGATTCTCAGCCTTCTCTCCATCAATGATAAATGATCACATGTAATCCCCACCTTTAAGATGTAATTCCCGCCTTAGTACTTATGTTAACCAATCACAAGTTTCTGTGTGTATGTATCAACCAATCAGCCACAGGCACACTTTGGCAATGCTTGTAATATTCAATAAAACAGGCTCCCAGGGTCCGCCCTGACAGACGCCTAGCTACACCTGCCTCTCTCGTCTCCCATGATTTTTCATTTCCTACATCTGGTGACCCACGACGTGCCAGATCCCTTGCGCAGCCGAAGCATTCAGCCAGCCTCATACTTCACTCGACTGGAGAAGTCTTAGCCGGCTACACCGTGAGTATGGGGGGGGAGCTTACAAAGTCCCAGAAAGTGCATGCTACTGAACTGCTTCATTTAGTCAGACAGAGAGGTGCAGGTGCTCATGTTTCTTTAAAGGAAATTGAACAATTGCTAGGTGAGATCGCATTCCAATGTCCCTGGTACCCTGAGGCAGGTTCCTTGGGGGTAGAGGCCTGGCAAAAGATTGGAAAAACCTTTTTTGAAGAACCCAGGGCTCCTATCCAATGTCTGCTGACTTGGCAGAGGTGTGCAGATGCCGTGGCAAAATTTGGACCTCAGGCGTCCCAGGCGTCTCCCTCGGCCCCTGCATCTCTGTCTGTTAGAGACAACCCCCCTCCTTATCCTAAGCTTTTGCCTCCTGCACAATCCTGCCAATCCCTCCCTCCTTTGCCTGCTTCCAACCCATCCACCCCCCCTTCCACCCCTCCTGCATCTGCTCATACAGGAGCTATTCCTCAGCCCACACCCATTCCCCCTTCCCTCCCTCCTGCATCTGCTCATACAGGAGCTGTGCCCACCCCCATCCCCCCTTCCCTCCCTCCTGTGTTTCCTTTGCCTGCATCTCAGCCAACATCCACTTCCCCCCCTCTTCCTTCCCCCTCTCTTTCTTCCCTCCCTCCTTCCACCCCTCCCTTGCCTGCCTCAGCTCCTGCCTGTTTCACAGGAGCTGTTCGTGTTGCACTTTCTCAAGCCAGGCAAAAAGGTCTCCTTTCCTTAGAGGAAGAATCTGAGTGGGCTGGTGAAATGCCATCAGCTTTCCCTGTCTCCAGCTCAACCCCATCTGCTTTCCCCATTTCTTATGTAAACCCAGGCACAGCACAACAACAGGTGCTGTATGAAACCCTTCCTTACTCTGTAATGCGAGAATTGAGAAGGGCCATTGTTGATTCTGGTCTCAAATCCTCCTATGTAACAGGAATGCTGGAGGGAATAGCAACTGCTTCAACTGCAATCGCCCAGGTCATTTTGCTAAACAATGCAGAGCCCCTGGCGGGGGTCCAAACAGGAATGGTGATGCCAATAAGGCTAAACCTTCCAAGAAATGCCCAAAGTGTGGTAAAGGCTATCATTGGGCAAATCAGTGCAGGAGTTCGGGAAACTCCTTAGGGGCCCCACTCCCGGGCCAGGACAAATAGGGAGGCCCCCCCCCCCGCCGTTAGTCTCCACTATTAAAACCATCTCAAAGGATACACGCTCTGATTTTACCATCAACTTAATTAATCAAAAAACCAAAGACACTGTTTTACCTGGTGAAATTGTGCTTATGACCACCCAATTACCTCCTAAAGTCGCAGGCTTAATTTTACCCAAATTTTCTGCGGCCAAAGAAGGAATCCAGGTTATTCCTGGTGTTCTGGATCCTTTATCCCACTCTTGATATCGCCGCTCTGTGAAATTGACTAACGATTGTGATGCTTTTGTCTCCTTTTTCAGTAGGTCTGAATATATCTCTTTAGTTGTTTCTCTCCTAGGAGTCCCTGGATTGGCTGTACAGAATCGTATGAACATTAATTCTTTAGCTTGTTCTGCAGAAAAAGCCCTGAATTTTACTTCACAAGCTTCTCACCTTTTGAATAAATAACAGAGTGAATTTCACTATGGAAGAAAAAGCCCTGAATTTTACTTCACAAGCTTCTCACCTTTTGAATAAAGAACAGAGTGAATTTCACTATGGACTTTTACAAAATCGTTCTGCTATCACTATTTGCTGATGCTTCATCATTATGGATGTGAATCATTATGGATTGCAAAATCTTACACACCACATTACACAAGACGTTAGATTTTCTGGCCTCTGGGGTTCTTGCACCCAGTGGCTTACTGCTTGGCTACCTAATCTTACCTGGCTTCGTAATCTCTTTCAATACGCCCTTGTCATTATATGCATCTTAATTTTGTTATGTTGCTTCCTTCAATGCATTTCTGGCCTCATAAGCCTTTTCTCTCGGCTTCTCTCTCCCCCTCAACCACCTAATAAACTTCTCGCCGCCTACCTTGCGAAATGGCAACACCAACAGTAAACCTAAGGTGAGATGTGGACGGGCTTATTTTGGGCATGCGTTGGCAAACCACGTATCCCGAAGTATTCTTGTCCCATCGACCCTGGCGAACTTATTTTGGGCATTTGTTGGCACACCACTAATCCTGAAATATTTTTGCCTTATCTACCCAGAATGCCTCGCAAACAAGAAAAGAAAGGGGGAGATAAAGGGAAGTCCTCTTTCTGCATATAACTGCTAGTTCTCCTTCTGCACAAAACTGCACAAAACTGCTGCATTTTGGGGAAGCTTTGCACCCTTTCTCTTGCATTCTAGAAAGTCTTGCTTGTAGGTTTTTCCCTGCCTTTTGCACACACTGTGCGAACCTGCTCTTCACGCCTAGCTGACTACAGAACCTGATTACATTGTTACATGCTATAATCAATCATTAAGTAACAGACATCCCAAGCTCACGGAAAACAAACTGTACTTGCTCTCCATGCCTAGCTGACCATATCTACAGAACCTGATTGTTATATTGTTTGTGCCAATTAATCCCTAGTTACAATTCAATTAGGAGGCTTCATGCCTGTCTAGTTCTGGCTCCGATTCTCAGCCTTCTCTCCATCAATGATAAATGATCACATGTAATCCCCACCTTTAAGATGTAATTCCCGCCTTAGTACTTATGTTAACCAATCACAAGTTTCTGTGTGTATGTATCAACCAATCAGCCACAGGCACACTTTGGCAATGCTTGTAATATTCAATAAAACAGGCTCCCAGGGTCCGCCCTGACAGACGCCTAGCTACACCTGCCTCTCTCGTCTCCCATGATTTTTCATTCCTACACCTTACACAAAGTGCATATAAGGCTGAAAGGTACTAGGAACAAACTGAGTCCAAAGATTTCCAGGCATTCATACCTCAAACAATCATTTAATGCATAACCAGCCTTCAGTGTCCACCACTTCTCATAGCCTTCTTTGGATCTTCGTTTGTTGGTGAGATACAACTCCCATCATCCCTGGCTGATGGTCATCTGGAAGACCACAGGGAAACTAATTACTGATTGATAATTGAGCTTCTGAGCCTCCCAAGCAGTTCTCAGTGCCAGGCAGACTCATCCTGGGAACAAGTAACAGAATAGGAACAGTCTGCAAAGTGCCTTTTGTTTACTAATTAATCAGTCCAACCAGTCTTTGTATGTTTGGGCTCTAAAATCTTCCACATCAGAGAGTATGTCTTCCAAATAAACTAGAATTGCCCCATATTTTTTTTTAGAAGTCCACCTATTAGGATGTGTTCTTTGGACCACTGTTCTTTAGCGTTCCATTTACATCACTACCAATACCCTACAAATCCACGAGCTATTATTTTGCACTACAAACCTTTGTCGTGTAAGCTGTCACCGCAAAACTGACACTCTTAGTCATCCAAAGAATGAAGAACAAAACAAATACCAAGTGGTTTTTGGTGGTTTGCGCTAATGGAGTAATGCAATGCAGTATTACCAGAACACTGCGTGAGGGAGTATGCAGCTGTCAGCAGTTATTAAAACTCTTCCCCCAGAAGTTACATGCAATCTTTCTGAAAAGAAAGGCAGCATCTTCAAGAGCCTAAATAAAAACATAAATCTAGCTATGCCTATTTCAAAGATCCTGACATGCACAGGAAGGCATGCCCATCAACTCCAAATATCCAAATATATTAATCCCAATTAGATTTAAGACCAGTCCAACACCACTGATTGAATGATTTAACATCAAACAGGAAGTATAAAAAGCAGTCTGCACCAGAAAGAAGTTAAAGATGTGTGCAATTTTGTAAACTATTCTGTTGGTAATTCCTGACTTGGACCATGCCAGCCGTATTGATGCTACTAAGAAGAGACATCTGGAATAACAAATCAACACAGACAGTGACCCTTCTCAGTATGTCTTAGAATCATAGAGCTGGGAGGGACTCCAGGGATCATCTAGTCCAGCCCACTGCAATGCAAGAATATGCCCCCATACAGGGATTATTACCTTGGTGTCATCAGCACCACGCTTTAACCAACTGATCTAACCGGCAATGCTTGTGGCTGCTGAGTGTTGCCAGCAGGCCAGGAGCATCCAGGTAATAATAATAATAATAATAATAATAATAATAATAATAATAATAATAATTTATACCCCACCCATCTGGCTGGGTTTTCCCAGCCACTCTGGGAGACTTCCAACAAAATATTAAAATACAACAGTCCTTCAGATATTAAAAGCTTCCCTAAACAGGGCTGCCTTCAGATGTCTCCTAAAAGTCTGGTAGTTGTTTTTCTCTTTGACATCTGGTGGGAGTGCATTCCACAGGGTGGGTGCCACTACCGAGAAGGCCCTCTGTCTGGTTCTCTGTAACTTGGCTTCTTGCAGCGAGGGAACCGCCAGAAGGCCCTCGCACTGGACCTCAGTGTGCAGGCAGAACAATGGGGGTGGAGACACTCCTTCAGGTATACTGGACCGAGGTCTTACACTTTCCCCAGGTCTCAGGGGGCTAAACTGGCCAGGGGGTCCTGCCAGGGACCGGCTGCTTTTATGTTCTAACAGGACTCCCATCCTGTGCCCTCAGATAAGCTCTGTCCAGGCCTGGTAGACAGTTAGAATACCAGATATCCTCCTCCCTGCCCCTGCCACGTTTTCTGTCTGGACATTCCCTTATTGAGAAATGTCACTACAGTGCTTAATTATACCATCAATATCTGTATTCTGTAGGATTATGACAAGATGGAATGGCACAGCCTGAGGGTACATGAGACTACTGCAGTCTTAAAATGAAGCAGGCGATAGGCTGGTCAGTGCCTGATAACAGTTGTCTGGGATCCCATTTATGCTACTATGATAATGAAAAGAAAAATGTCTACTTCCATTGATTTCCCCCCACTTTCTACTTCAAACACAAATGCCCTACCAATTTTTGTACTACATCTCCCATAATCCTTCACTGTCAATTACCTTTCCTGAGCTCCAGAGGTCAGTGAAGTTGAATTTTATAGCATTTTATAGTGTTTAAAGGCTGACCTCTAGTGTTTGGTATAAGGCTTGGCCATTCCTCTCTCATTCCTATGACATTTCTTATCCATCCCCTCTCATAATGGAAATAATAAAATGGATCTCCTAAAATGTAATCCAAACATATGAGTAAGTGTTAAAAACAATGGGCTTGTAGCTGTTCTTAAATCAAATTCCCATGCCACTCCTCTAAATTTAAACAACACTGATAAGTTTAAAATTTCAGTCAGTAAACAGTGACTGTATATTGAGAGAAACATAAGGAGTGCAAAACTTAGAACGGACGAACTTTAGAGATGGCAAAAGCATTTGTAAGATTTAAAAAATTCTAAATTATATGGAATGCATTTAACAGGTTGTGAATCCCCTACCTTCAAACCCTTTCAGTATTTTGCTTATTAGTTTTAAAAGGCCAGGTTTGCACATACACCAACACAGAAGCAGAAAACAATATTTCAGTTACAACATAATAACTTGACCAGGGTGGATAATTTTTTTTATTTAAATTGGATTCCCCCCCCCTTTAAATCGGATTTTTTAAAAAAATTAAATTGGATTTTTAAAATAAAATGCTTTTGGAAAGAAAATCTTTCTAAAGATAGTTTTCTTTTTAAGTTACATTATAGTCCAAAGGCTATTCATCAGGAAATAATGATTTGTTTTAAAATTTTTATGTGTGCTAAAATTCAGTCTAAGTTTTTTTTTAAAAAAAATATTGTTTAACATCAGTTAACAAACATGGATACATATGCTATAATGTTATTGTTTCAGTTAAATAAATTCTTTAAATTGTTGTTGAGGAAATGATTATTTTTCTCCTTCAGCATAAAACTTTTCCAAATATAAACAGTACAGCAGAAAACCTTTCCAAATATAAACAGGTAACTTATTAAACCTCACAGTAATTTCATAATTATCTGTCAATGTATAGTATAACCAAATCAGTGACTTTTGATATAGCTGTAAAAACTACTCTGAAAATTTATTATTCCAAAAATGAAACCTTCATCTGGTTGTAAATATTAAGATTATACCAGCAAGAATGAGTTTTTCCAGGGGGGGGGAGTTTTAAATCAAGTCTTACTGACTAGTGACTAGTGATTTAAATCGTGACTTAAATCAAATCCACCCTGAATCTGACACACCAGTATAAAAGAAAAAATGAACAATTATGCTTTACTTGTATACAAAACCATTGCTGTGTGCTGCTAGCAGCCAGCCCAATGGAAACACGGGGTAACATCTATTTTATTTAATTTATTTCCTATATTTATAGTCCACTCTTCTTCCTTCATGGAGCCCCAGGCATGTCTCCTGTCTAGTCACTAACCACACCTAGATCTGTTCATCTTCTGCAAGGTAGTAAGTTGCCTCATGCATCTTCAGATCATACCTGGCATCTAGTAGCAGAACACAATGGCTCAACATCTAAGGACTGTCTTGTCTCACACCATCTGCCATGAGGTGTATTGAAACTGGAAAAATAATAACTTGTGAAAGATAGTGATGCTCATAAACTGAAGCAGTTGAGCTATACTAAAGTGACAGTTAAAACACCTTGAAAAAACATACCATTTCAGCCTACATAGCAATGCTGCATAGTACCACACAGTGTGGAGTAAAATTTATAACTGCCCTGTAATGATCCTTTCATGGGAACCCAGGAGATCTATGGAGCATAAAACTTGTAACTTGTGTGCTTAGCTTTGTTCTAGCAAACTCCATTTTGAGAAGCTATGTGGCTAATTTCCCTAAACCAGTAAGCATATTACTGGTAAAAAATAAAACCAGTAAGCATATTACTTATTTAAATAATTATGAATTTATGAGTACCCCTTTCCTCTTTCCTGAAAACAACTGACAGGGTTTGCTATGAAAATGAAATGAAACCCAAGAGATGGCAAGAAATAAATAATAATGTAATGAGATGATGGATACCTAACTTATGGAATCTAGAAAAAGCAACACAGCCAGTATGTCTGACTAGGAAAAAAAGGAATTCCTCTCCTTAATCCAACAGAGGTCAGATGAATCTCTGATGGTTCGAACAGCCAAGACATGAACTAGAAAGCAGATAGGATAACCTAACCACACATTCAGACTAACAAAGAGAAGATAGCAGAGAATGAAAGGGATGTTGACATTCCTATACACAGAATTTTCCTACATGTTTGTCTGTCTTCCCCCATCCTGCTGTCCCCATTCTCCCCGCAAGAGCCAGGGCTTTCCAAGCAGATGAATAAGGAACGAATTCCACAATAACCATTCTCTTCTTCCCCACCCCTGAGAGGCACTGGTAAAATCTGAAAAATAACAAGCCCGGGTGCACAGGTGAAACTTTTCCAGTAGTGGAGGCAGATTAGCTTATACTAATGGCTTATTAAAAGCAGAGACATCACCTTGCCAACAAAGGTCCATATACTTAAAGCTATGGTTTTCCCAGTAGTGATGTATGGAAGTGAGAGTTAGACCATAAAGAAGGCTGATCACCAAAGAATTGATGCTTTTGAATTATGGTGCTGGAGGAGACTCTTGAGAGTCCCATGGACTGCAAGAAGATCAAACCTATCCATTCTTAAGGAAATCAGCCCGAGTGCTCCCTGGAAGGACAGATCCTGAAGCTGAGGCTCCAATACTTTGGCCACCTCATGAGAAGAGAAGACTCCCTGGAAACGACCCTGATGTTGGGAAAGATGGAGGGCACAAGAAGAAGGGGACAACAGAAGACAAGATGGTTGGACAATGTTCTTGAAGCTACGAACATGAGTTTGACCAAGCTGTGGGAGGCAGTGGAGACAGGCATGCTCTGGTCCATGGGGTCATGAAGAGTCGGACACGACTAAACAACAACAATGGCTTATACTCAGTTATACTGAGGAAAACTGCTGCTTTTATCGTTACACATTCACATCCAAATAGCACCTTAGAGAGGCAATCTCAGACCCTGCACACAAGATTTACAGATATGGTGCTAAAGATGCAGCCTTTAGGCATTTTTGAATCTGCAGTCAAAAACCCATGACCAACACAAAGACATAGTATTTTGAAAGCACCAAGATTTCACTTTCTGGAATTAACTTTCCGACATGACTTATTTATGGTGTTATTTGGTGAAAGACCAAGGGAGAGGACTGCATTTGACAAAAGAGAAGTTTGGGTTAACTGGCAGCAGAAAACAGACATGGCAAAACTGGAGTTTTATAACAGTCAAGAAAGGATTTGGGAGTCGTGAGGAAGAATTTGAAAAAACTGAGGGTGAGATGAGGGGCAGGTTTTGTACCAGGAGTTTGGAGCAGCATTAAAATATGCTGTAAACCTCTCGTTTTTAGGATTATCACAGTAATATTATGACACAAATGCAGCAGAGCTTGATTTCACCTTGAAAGCTTCTGCAATCAAGCCAAGCTGAAAGGCCTTAGCTTAGACCGATGTGTTATTTATAAACAACATTTTAGCCTTCAGCATGAAACATAGCAGAGATTGTGCTTTATTTATGGGAAGCAGAATGCATTCAGAACCTCTTATTGCAAAAAAAAAAAAAAGTCCTGAAGAAAATAATCACATAATTCCAAAAGCTAGTAACATAGGAAACTGCCTTGCATCAAGCTCTACCAATTGCACAGTGTCATTCATCTACACTGGCTTGCAATGGTTGTCCAGGATTTCAAACTCTCCTAGCCCTAACTGAAGATGCTGCAGATTGAAACTGGCTGTTTTATACCGCAGGGTGCCTTAAACGTTCACCAAATAAATAAATTGCATTGCAAAAGACAGCAAGAGAACATTAGAGGCTGGTTTGCAGCTAAGCTCATTTCTGGAAAGTTTGTGAACATGAATGTATTGATTATGATAACTTATAAACAATCAGGTTTTTCCTTATTGCCCTGTTGTATAGTGTATACTTAAATACACTAAGTCAACAATCCTATGCACAATCGCCAGAGAATATTATTGTGATATGCATATGGACTCCACTGGTACAGACTTTTAAACAGGCCTTAAAACTCCACTTAGTTCAGATTACGTCTCTGTAAAGGAATTATATGGTGTTAGTCTGAAACTGCTCAAGTTGTTTCAGTTAATTATAATGACGTGTTACTGGCCTGTGAATTGTTTTAGGCTGCCAGTTGTTTTTATTGAAATGTGAGACTGTACTTTATGGTTGTTTTAAGTAAGCAGCCTTGTAAGATAGATTTGCTCTAACAGACAGCCTATAAATTAAAATAATATAAATTCTCCCTGTCCTCAAGATCCAAACACTTCATCAGGTTTCCTATTTCTGGACCAGACAAAGGGGTGGGGGGGGGGGGATGCATGGAAGTATTTCTTCAGGGGGGAAATATCTAGGAGCTACCTTCTGTATTTCGGGCTAAAACTGATGTCACCTCCATTTTCGGGGGGAGGTGCTTTAAATGTATTGTGTGTATGCAGTCAGAATTCTTGGTCCTCTCCACTTTTTTGAATTCGTGTATCTCTACTTTCATATGTTTTCCTTGTTTTTGTTTCATTTGTTTGTTTTCATGGGTACTTTATTACAAGGCACCTGCTGTTCAATGTCATTTTATTCTGCACTAGCTCAGGTGTCGGAATCTCAATTCTGCTGCATACATGAATCCAAAGCTGCATGAAGAAACTCGCATAGCAATGTTTTCCACCACAGTCTGACATTTTCTCCATTTTGCCCCCTACCGGCTAACCATTTCCTATTCACCCTGGTCCTTCTTGCTTAACGTAGGTGCCCGGTCTGTTTCGTTGCATTGTTTTCCTGGTCAGCATCTACTGCATTAGCACTAAACCAGGGGTCAGCAACCTTTTCCAGCCGTGGGCTGGTTCACTGTCCCTCAGACCATGTCGTGGGCCGGACTATAGTTTTTTGGGAGGTGCAAATGAATGAATTCCTATGCCCCACAAATAACCCAGAGATGCTTTTTAAATAAAAGCACACATTCTACTCATGTAAAAACACCAGGCAAGCCCCACAAATAACCCAGAGATGCATTTTAAATAAAACGACACATTCTACTCATGTAAAAACACGCTGATTCCCAGACAGTCTGTGGGCTGGATTGAGAAGGCGACTGGGCCGCATCCGGCCCACAGGCCTTAGGTTGCCTACCCCTGCACTAAACAAATGTTGAATAAAAGCAGTTTTGTTATTCTGCAACATAGAATGCAATCTCACTTACAGTCATAAAAGAGAGAAAGGAGGTGCTATTGTCTGGGGGGGGGGGAAGGAGGAACAAAACCAACTGAAACCATCATGGTTATTTTTGGGAAGTCACATTTTAGATTTATCAGCTTTCCTGTGAAACCAAAGCTTCTCAGGAGCCTCTTTGTCTGGGTTTTCACAACCTTTCTGCTGCAAGACTAATTGCATCCTTAAATTTTTAATAGACTTTAAGAAGGGAAGGCCACCATCCAACACAAACGCAATTTGGCTTCAGCTTGTTGATTTCTAAGGGATCCTGCACTGAACTGTGGTCAGTAAGTTCGCATTCTTACAGCACAAACCCAAACATATCTACTCTGAAGTATGTCCTATTAAATTCAAAGAATTTAGTGGGGTTTACTCCCAGGTAAGTGTGGGAGGTTGTGTGGAACAGCTCCAGGCTGGCACAACTGGATCCATAAATAGGTTTGTTCTGCCTGCACCCTCAAACACATTTCAGGTTCTTGTGCCAGCAGCAGCAGTGTTGTTGACCGCAAGGATAGCCAGTGGGACAGCTACATTCACACACAACTCAGCAGAGGGATACCATTGCAGAATCTTAAACCCCGCCAGGTGTGCGGATTAAGAGTTAGGATTGCTCTGTTAATTTCTAACTACATGTAAACAAAAGAAGACATGAGAGTGAATAAAAGGCCAGGATAAAAAAATAGCAGGGTTTTAAAAGGCCAAGATGAATTTAAGCAGATTTTTTATTAAAAAAAATAAAAATATGTACCTCATAGCACATTATCAATGCTAAGAACATACGCCGGGTTATTTTGGACTAAGGCAAGAACACATTCATCTTGGGTGCTTATTTTAGTTTCTTGCCTGACACAATGACTGTGTTGTTTTTCCTTTCCTTGCTGGCAATAGTTATAATACTCCAAAGCTTATTCTGCATCATACATTTTGTAATTTCTATTTTATTATCATATCTGCATTACGGAAATTTACGATAAGTTATAAATTTAAGGCTCCTCTGCTTACCATCACTTATCTGAGACCTATTTCTACAGGATACTATAGATATTGCTTAGCTGGGCAATACAGTTTCCAGACTGGTAAAAATTGACCTCTGATTTTAAAAACTGAAAGTAAGGGAAGTATGGTTCCAGTTACAGATAGGTAGCCGTGTTGGTCTGCCATAGTCAAAATAAAAAAATTCCTTCCTGTAGCACCTTAAAGACCAACTAAGTTAGTTCTTGGTAATACCAAGAACTAACTTAGTTGGTCTTTAAGGTGCTACAGGAAGGAATTTTTTTATTTTGACTAAGGGAAGTATGTGGAGGAAATTGGCAATAGAACTTCTTGACAGGCCAACCATGATTCCATTTGATGATGACTGTGGTCTAAACCAGATCCTAGGGCTTGCTGATCAGAAAGTCGGTGGTTTGAATCTCCTCGACAGGATGAGCTCCCATTGCTCGGTCCCAGCTCCTGCCAACCTAGCAGTTCGAGAGCATACCAAAAAGTGCAAGTAGATAAATAGGTACCGCTCCAGTGGGAAGGTAAACAGCATTTCCGTGCGCTGCTCTGGTTCGCCAGAAGCGGCTTAGTCATGCTGGCCACATGACCTGGAAGCTGTATGCCGGCTCTCTCAGCCAGTAAAGCGAGATGAGCGCCACAACCCCAGAGTCGTTTGCAACTGGACTTAACTGTCAAGGGTCCTTTACCTTTATTAATTGCTGAAAAGGATATAGTTATCCTCTTTATAAAATGGATGCAACTAATGTATAATTTTCACTACATGGCACATCTGTGTCTGAATGAAAGCTTCATAGTGCAATCAGGGATTTACATGACGGATATGTTGCTTCATAAATCATCTCGGTGAAAACTGGGCCTGATTGGCCTCCAATCAAGTAGCTAAAAAAACCTAATCATAACTGTTGTTGAAAACCAAAGTGTTATAGTGCTTGCATAGCTAAGAGGGGAGGCCCAAACAGTCATCCAATATTATAAATCAGGGGCTAGATCCTCCAATGCTGTTGCACTACACCCAACGGAAGACCTACCTGGTGAGCCCTTCACAAATTTCAGAATAATCTAATAAAAAATAAAAATCTTAGGTACACCCATTTAAAGGCAGTTCCTCAAATTCTCCCCCGATGGAATCTACACACATATGAAAAACGTTCTGAAAATGCTTTAAAAAAAAAAGTTTTTAAAAATACATTGAATTTTCCATAAGGATCACTATCGCCACCTAGTGTCACATTGTATATTGCACTTAAAACACAGTTAAAACGTTTTAGTTGCAGCTATACAGAGGACAGGGGAATCTCTGTAGGAACTATGGATTGGTTAGTTGCATTTTTCCTTGAGCTACACAGCACTACATTCAGCATTCCCATCTCTGTATACAAAAGCTTACAAGTACAAATCCATGTTTCTTTGCCTATGTTTCATGAAAAATACTCAAGACGACATCATAAAGCATAATACAAAAGCAGCACTCACAGCTATTTTACATAATGCATGTACCAATGTTGTTTCTTCAAACACAAATGTGCCCCTCCTCCAATGAAAATACTCATTTGTAACAGGCAAAAGAAGCTGAACTTTTCTGCAAATCTCTAGGCCCATTCCATTTGAATGTGCCCCCCAAAACATCTACAATTCTCTCCTACCTTGCATAGCTTTTGATGGTTGGCCAACAGTATCAGTTTGAAATGTGAACACTCCAAAAGGGGAAGCAGCAAGGACAGTACAGTATGCAAAAAGCCACGTATATAAACAGTAGCTATACTAACAGCAAACATTCTTTGCCACTACAACAAATATGAGCAGCCTCAAAACCTCTGCATTCTGTCCTCTCTTTCCACTGGACATTAGAATGGAGCTTAGAAGCTTGGTTTGTGGGAAGCCATAATTCTGTCCGAAGCTACAGTTTAGCAACCTACTTCTTACCCACTGATTCGCCCCTACAAATTACCTTCACCCGCAAATAATATTGGTATTATATTTGAATTGAAGAATTTGGGGAATGCAAACATGCTAATTTCTTATTGCCACTTGTGCTAACAACCTGAAATGGCAAAGTAGATTCTCTAGCTTCTCCCTGCGACACAAAGTAGTACCCGACTTGCTAGCAGATGAAGGGGGAAACTTAACACTGATTTCTAATAGCCTTTCCTAGTTAAATCCCCCCCCCAAAAGCCCGCAGAAGCCGCGGAGCCCCTTTAAAGAGCGCAAGGCTTTTGCCTGCTTTTGCGGGAGGTGGGGGAATTCCCCCATCTCCCGCAAAAGCCCAAAGGAGGGTTGGAGAGTAGCGGGAAGGCGTCGCGCGCCTTACTGCTGCCCCCCATCCTCTGGGGCTGGCGATGGGGGAAGCGCTGCTTTCCCCACTGCCAGCCTCGAAG
The DNA here is from genome assembly GCF_965112155.1 of Podarcis liolepis. Taxonomy (NCBI): domain Eukaryota; kingdom Metazoa; phylum Chordata; class Lepidosauria; order Squamata; family Lacertidae; genus Podarcis; species Podarcis liolepis. The sequence goes on along the minus strand of NC_139562.1, from coordinate 54,429,705 downwards.
CCGGGTTGGAGAGTAGCGGCAAGGCGTCACGCGCCTTCCCGGTGCCCCCCATCCTCTGGGGCTGGTGATGGGGGAAGCACTGCTTTCCCCACCGTCAGCCTCGAAGCCAGGTTGGAGAGTAGCGGCAAGGGGTCGCGCGCCTTCCCGCTGCCCCCCATCCTCTGGGGCTGGCGATGGGGGAAGCGCTGCTTTCCCCCACCGCCAGCCTCAAAGAGCAGACTCTCCTGGCTTCAGCGGAAGCAACGCGAAGCCTCCGGAGCGCAGGCTTCGGAGGCTTCGCGCTGCTATCGCTGAAGCCAAGGAGTCTGCATTCGCCCCATAAGATGCACACACATTTCCCCTTCATTTTTGGAGGGGGAAAAGTGCATCTTATAGGGCGAAAAATACGGTAAGTAATAAAACAACAAATATTGGCTAAAAAGAGGAAAGAAAAAAGAAAAAAAATATGAAAAGATTTCCCAAAGAGGGAAAAACCAAAGAGTGAATCCGCACTGGAGCAATTTAACAGTCATACATTATTTGAAGTTGGGATGAATTAGGGAAAGACTCAAGTTTGTGAATGACACCAGATCATTCAGAGTGTTAAAATCCCAAACAAACTGTCGAAAGCTCTGAAGGGGCCTCTCTACCACTGGGCCAAGCAAGCAACAAAACAGCAGGTGAGGTGGAAAGTGATCGAATTCACAATTATGACCTTTAGGCTAGAACTGTGTTCAGAAAGGACAGGCGAAATCCACAGGGTGCAGATGGGGAACCTGAAGTGCTTCTGACGTTGCGGGACTCCAGCTCCCATTAGCCTCAGCCATTTCATTTTCATTCCACTGTCAGCTTAACCCACAGCCAAGGGCAATGAAGAGTTGTGGTCCAGCAACATAGAGCTATCAGGGGTGGGGAATCTGTGGCCCTATGGACAACTGCAAGGCAGTACACCTTGCAGGTACTTCTGAAGAGGAGAGTTCAGGATCTCACCATCACACCTTCCCGTTCCGCTCATGAGTCTTCAGAGGGAAGCCATAGATGACCAGCCTTCTATTCTGACCCAGCAAAGACAATGTTTATTTCTTCTTCTTCTTTTTAAGGTGGTCTGCCAGCACCTCCTCGCAGCTGGGACCCACGAGATGCCTCTAGATAACGTACATCTTCCACTGAGAAGGAGGGCGGAGATGCCTTTGCCCAAATTATTCCCGCCTTCTGCGTGTGAGGTTCCCCCCACCTCAAGTCCTGACGAGGAGCAGGAAGGCATCGCTGCTTCTTCCAACCGAACGTCTTTCTTCCTTTCCCCCTTTTTTTGTAGCGACCCACCATTTATTAGCGGGGCTGAACAATTTTTGCGGCGGGGAGGAAAGGAGCATGGAAATTAAAACTCCCCTAAAAACGTCCCTTGTCCTCGACCCGCCCTCAAAGCGCCCGGTTGCAAGAAGGGAGGCGGGCGCATCAGACTGAAAAAAGGGGGTGGATTTGGAAACTGGGGGGGGGCAAGCTGGCGGACCCTCAACCACAACCCTCCCCCCCAAAACGAAGCATGACTATGTGAAGAAATATGAGGAAAGGGTGTCGCAGCTGTTGCTGTTTTCCAGTCTGTGGGGAGGAGAGGGAAAGAGCAACGGGAGAGGCAGGGAAAGTTTGCAGCACGACGCCTTCTTTCCCCGTTGCCCCTTCGCCTTTTCCCGCCCAGCCGTGGCGCGCGCCCTTGTTGTATTCCCCCCCCCCCGCGCGCAAAGTTGCAAGTTTGAGGGGGGGGGTTGCTTTTTGCCCAAAGCGCGTCGTCGCTCGCTACCTGTGCTCAAGTTGTCGTTGATCTTCAGAGGCACCCTCAGGACGTAGACGAGGAAGAGCATGAGGAAGAACCACAGCGACCACAGATACGTCCACGACCAGACGACGCACGACTTGAGCTGCTCCAGAAAGCCGGCGCCGCCGCCGCCGCCAGCAGCTTCAGCCATCTTTTCGCAGGCAGGGCGCGCGAGGGGGAGAGAGACCGAGCAAACGCGCCCAGCCGCTCCAGCGCCGGCCTTGCTCTCTGCTGCCACGACCTCGCGTGGTGTTATTTCTGGGATGATTCATGTCTCCCGAAGAAGTAACGTGTCTCTCCGTCCCCCGTCCCGTCCCCGTCCCCCCCCCCCGTCCCGTCCCTGCTCCACCTCCTCCGCCCAATCGCGCACCGTTTGCATGCAGGCGTCTCCAGCCGGGGAAGCCGCCAATTAAAGTTGTAAACAAACACACAACACGCGACTAAGGTGGGTTGTGGGTTGACTCCTAAGTCGCGGGATGGGGGGGGGAGTAGGGGGAAGCCGTGGTGTGGTGTGTTTTTTAAAAAAAAAAAAACCCCCAACACAAGTAGCCTTTAGTGGGCCAAGCAAAATGTCTCGAAATAGTGAGCTTAAGGGGGAGACGGGGACTTACTTGTACTGTACAAGATTGCCTTCAAAAAGGCTCCCGGGGTTAAAAAACTCCATACCCTCCAACATTTCTTCCATGAAAATAGGGATGTCCTAAGGAAAAGCGGGACATTCTGGGGTCAAATCAGAAACCAGGATGACTTCTCTAAATCAGGGACATCCCTGGAAAATAGGCATACTTGGAGGGTCTGCTCCCCAGCATTTCTCCAATGAAAATAGGGAGCCCTGTTCAGTTACAGGGATGCGGGTGGCGCTGTGGGTTAAACCACAGAGCCTAGAACTTGCCGATCAGAAGGTCAGCGGTTCGAATCCCCATGATGGGGTGAGCTCCCGTTGCTTGGTCCCTGCTCCTGCCAACCTAGCACTTCGAAAGCACGTCATGTGCAAGTAGATAAATAGGTACCGCTTCAGCAGGAAGGTAAACGGCATTTCTGTGAGCTGCTCTGGTTCGCCAGAAGCGGCTTAGTCATGCTGGCCACATGACCCGGAAGCTGTATGCTGGCTCCCTTGGCCAATAAAGCGAGATGAGCACCACAACCCCAGAGTCGGTCACGACTGGACCTAATGGTCAGGGGTCCCCTTACCCTTTACCTTTAAGGAAAGGCGGGACATTCTGGGGTCAAATCAGAAACCAGGATGACTTCTCTAAATCAGTGATGTCCCTGGAAAATAGGCATACTTGGGAGGTCTGCTCTCCAGCATTTCTCCAATGAATATAGGGAGACCTATTTGATTACAGACCCTCCAAGTTTCCCTATTTTCCTAATTTCCCTAATCCTCACGATGAGATGAGCTCCCGTTGTTCAGTCCCAGCTCCTGCCCACCTAGCACTTTGAAAGCACGTCAAAGTGCAAGTAGATAAATAGGTACTGCTCCGGCGGGAAGGTAAACGGCATTTCCATGCGCTGCTCTGGTTCGCCAGAAGTGGCTTAGTCATGCTGGCCACATGACCCGGAAGCTGTCTGCGGACAAACACCGGCTCCCTCAGCCTATAGAGCGAGATGAGTACCGCAACCCGAGTCGTCCGCGACTGGACCTAACGGTCAGGGGTCCCTTTACCTTTAAGGAAAAGCAAGATATTTCGGGATCAAATCAGAAACTGGGACAGCTTCTGTAAATCCAGGACTGTCCATGGAAAATAGGGACACTTGGAGGGTTTGCAGACTTTCCAGTTCTCCATAACTCTGAGGGTTAAGCAAAATAGGGGGGGGGGGGGAGATCCTGGTTCACTGATAAAGTCCGAAAGTCTGCATTCTCATGTCTTATGAAAGCAGTATATAGCAGATTAGCCTGAGGTAGGGAACTATTTTCAGCTTGGGGCCATATTCTCTTATGGGGAGGCTTCTGAGAGCCATTTCTGAGAGCAGGACCAGAGGCAAAAGTGGGCAGAGCGATGAATCTTTTCTACCTAACACATCCTTCTGGATCCTTCATCCAGACAAGCAAGAGGCATGAGCAGAGCTCAGGCAGATATTCCAACCATGCAAAAATATCTGGAGTGCAAAACAGGGTCAGTAAGGGACAGGGATAGTTTGGCGGGCCAAATAGGGCTGCATCCAGCCCCCAGGCCTGAGGTTCACCACCTCTGCCTTGACTAGGCTCACATAGGTTTCAGGTTATACCCAGGGGTACTGGGATAGAGAGTCACATGACTGGTACCTCATTTCTGAAAACACAAAATCCAGCAGTTCTTTAGATTTAGTAGCTCCCCTATATTTTTCTCTGCACATGCAGAGCCAGAAGCCATCCGTTGCATAAACTTCTGAAGAGGCTGCTGAAGACAGAAAGGAAGTGGTAGCAAGAGTAGTCTTGCACAAGAAATAGCCTCAACGTTCATTTCATGTTACCTCTTCTTAGTACCCTCCAAGGCCTGCATCCAATTGTAAAAGAGTTGAAAGGATGCATTTAAAATCCTTAAAATTTTAAACTCATGTGTGGAGATTGATCACTGGCTTAACGCTACTTGGTTGTCTTGAGTTCACACACTGACAAACACAAATTGCTGCCACGTAATGTGTAAAACAGATCTCAGTAAGTAACATAATGTCAGAAGAGGAACTTGTGAGGCTAAGATTCAGGTAGGCAGCCATGTTGGTCTGACGCAGTCGAAATAAATAAATAAAATTAAAAAATTGTCCAGTAACACCTTAGAGACCATCTAAGTTTGTTCTGGGTATAAGCTTTCGTGTGCATGCACACTCCTTCAGATAAGGCTAAGGTCACTGTCTTTTTGAGAGTTAGTGACTTATATGGCAGAGATAAAATAGTAATGGCAGATGTATTTCCCTCAGAAACAGTTCCCTCTGGTTTGTTCTGCTCATTTTAATGCATACAAAAATTCAAGGAAATCACAGGTTGCTTGTCCTTTCCATTTCTGTTATTTGCTTTCCCATTCCCCATTGTTTTAAATGGGAAGGGCAAATATTGCAACTCGTGCACAGTGCCTTTGTTTCGTCCCACAGCAAAGATGGTCACTGCTTTGCAAGAAAGCAGTTTTAGGGCCTCGGCGAAGGTAAACTTTGCAGTTTTAACATCCCAAAGATGGTTCATATAATTTCCTTTGGAAAAATATTATAATAATGAAATTCAGAGACGAAGAGAGGAATTTCAAATAAGTGTTGAGATGCTGATAAGCGTGCTAATGGGCCAAAACCCATAGAAATTACAAGGCACCTGGTCTACATTCCATCATGATGTACCAGTAAAACAATCAGTAACATAGTGTATTCACATATAACTTAGACTAGGCATGTCCAAAGTCCGTTTGGGAGCTAGTTAGTTTAATCTGGCCCCTGTGGCAGTTTATTTCCTGGGATAGGGTAAAATCCTTAAAAAAAACCCTCAACTACTTCAACCCTAAAGAAGCTCAACAACTTTGGGGTAAAATCATAGAAAAAACTCAACAACTTCAATCTTAAAGGTTAACTTTGGTGGTCCTCACGGCCCTTCACTTCATCAAATCTGGCCCTCTTTGGAAAAAGTTTGTTGTTTTTTTATAAATATTTATTAGGATTTTACAAATTATAACAAACATATCAATACACACAAACAAAAAGAAAAGAAAAAGAAAAAACAAGTATAGTTTCAGTACCTTATTTTCTTAAAACTTATTTCACCGACCTCCTCATACCTCCCCTTTCTGCATTCCCACTTCAAAAATTTAGTTCAGCAAATCCTCGCCCTTAATTTTGTCAAAATAAAGAAATTCCTTCCAGTAGCACCTTAAAGACCAACTAAGTTAGTTCTTGGTATGAGCTTTCGTGTGCATGCACACTTCTTCAGATACCTTCAGATCTGAAGAAGTGTGCATGCACACGAAAGCTCATACCAAGAACTAACTTAGTTGGTCTTTAAGGTGCTACTGGAAGGAATTTCTTTATTTTGACTATGGCAGACCAACACGGCTACCTATCTGTAACTGGAACCTTAATTTTGTATAATTATCATCCTTACTTTCTTTTCACTTAATCTTTACAGCTGTACTCCATTTGATTTTAAAAACCACATCATTCTAAAATTCATAAATTTTACAGTATTTCTTAAGATAAATTCTTAAATTTCTTCCAATCTTCTTCTGCCGTCTCTTTTCCCTGGTCTCAGATTCTGCCAGTCATTTCTGCTAGTCCTATATAGTCTATCACCTTCATCTGCCTCTTTGGAAAAAGTTTGGACACCACTGCTTAGACTATAAACATGCACACTGCATTTGTCTTTCAGCCCCAGTCTTCTTTCATTGCAAATTGGAGGAAATTTATGGAGGCAGTGGCTTCCTAGCTGTACAACTTTCTGTTTCCCCTATATGGTTTTATTTGTTTTAGAGAAAATGACATACACTAATAGTGTTAGGCTGCAGAGGGGCTGGGGTTCACAGATACGGACAGAAAGAGCAACACAAGATTGGGAGCAGAAAGGTACGTACTGGGGCTGAGGTGGCACAAGTCAGCAAGTGAAATGGGAAGAGTTCTCCATTTGTTTATTTACTGAACATTTATAATCCTCCCTTCTAGTGTAAATACAACACTCAGAGCACTCTGAGTAACATTGATTGGTGAACATGCCAAGTACTCAGCTTTGTGATAGATAAGCTCAGTTTTGAAATGAATGAATGAAATCCTTATAAATTTATTACCAGATTGAATCTTGACATCTCCTGTTCCATTTTCTATTCCAAAATAGAAAAACTCTTAAATCTATTGGTGTTCAGGTTATATCTATCCTTTCCAAAATCAATAAAGAATAAATTATACCGAAAAAGCTGTACTTAGTGTTTGCTTTGTGGGCTTTACTTTTGGTCTAATATACACAAACTTGCACCCTACAGTTTAAGATAAGCTATACGAGAAGTTGATTATCAGAACAAAGCGCTAGGAATTTTATGTCGTTGACAAGGAAAAAATAAAATATAGAAAGGAGAATCCCCTGGATGGAAAGATCCAGGTTTCGGACATCTGATGGGAGGGTGTTCCACAGGGTGGGTGCCACCACCGAGAAGGCCCTCTGCCTGGTTCCGTAACCTCACTTCTCGCAGTGAGGGAACTGCCAGAAGGCCCTCGGAGCTGGACCTCAGTGTCTGGGCTGAAGGATGGGGGTGGAGACGCTCCTTCAGGTATACTGGGCCGAGGCTGTTTAGGACTTTAAGGGACAGCACCAACACTTTGAATTGTGCTTGGAAACATACTGGGAGCCAACGTAGGTCTTTCAGGACCGGTGTTATATGGTCTCAGCAGCCACTCCCAGTCACCAATCTAGCTGCCGCATTCTGGATTCTGGATTGTAGTTTCCAAGTCACCTTCAAAGGTAGCCCCATGTAGAGCGCACTGCAGTAGTCAAAGCGGGAGATTACCAGAGCATGCACCACTCTGGTGAGACAGTCTGCGGGCAGGTAGGGTCTGAGCCTGCGTACCAGATGGAGCTGGTAGACAGCTGCCCTGGACACATAATTGACCTGCGCCTCCATGGACAGCTGAGTCCAAAATGATTCCCAGACTGCTCACCTGGTCCTTCAGGGGCACAGTTGCCCCATTCAGGACCAGGGAGTCCTGAGGTTTTGTTTTATTTTGCCACATTATCTACAAAGCAACTCTATGTATTTAAGGAAGCCTGACGAAAACATTTTAGGAGCAGCAGCGTGTGAGCTGCTCCATGAGAGTGCGAGAGAGATTCTCATAATAGGTAGTGCCCAGCAGTAACACATTCTGAAACTGAATCAGAGCTCATCTTTTTTTCTTATTCCTCTTGTACATAACTACATGGACTGGAAATAAAAACCATAGTGTGTAGGCTTCCTATGCAGGAATTTGCATGGGAGAAAAAGGTCAGGGGATGAGGAAGAGCCCAAGAAAATATCACTAATGCAATATCCTGCCTTCTGTTTCCTAACTTAGCCAGATGGACCTTCAGTGCAATGTGAACATGACCTGGACAAAAGGGATTTATGCAAAAACCCCTGAAGGATGTAACTGCCTCCTGTTTGAACAAAGCTTCTGGACAACTGAATGAACTTCTCCAAGTATTCTAAAGATTCTGAGGCAATCCAGAAACAGGTTCTAAAGCAGAAGTAACTAAGGCTGCGCATACATGAGCTTAGTGGTTATTGGTTGCTTCACCTCAACTGTGATAAGTATTTCCTCTTCTATTATCTTTCTGTTTAGGTAAGCTACTCCCTACAATAAGCATGAGAAAGAAACAAGTGTTCACCCCCTCATCGAAAACTGCAGAAAATCTACCTGGCATACTCATTGCTGATCACTGTTTGCCAGTAGTGTGCTAACACTTAACAACTCATAATCAGTAATGCTATACAGGGCTGTGTTGCTGTTGATTCTGTGAAACACTTCTGCTAAAATTTTAGTTACCTAACAGCAGGTTATTCATCCATGCCGTATTAGGAGTATCTGTAAATTGGAATGTTTTCTTTGTTTTACATCACCTACGAGGAGAGGAAATGTAGACATAGATTCTCATGCCTCTTATATTCTCTTGTCCTGGGAACATATGCATTCAATATTAACTTATCCTGCAGCAATAAAGGATTGGGGGTGGATTGAAAAGTTCATACTCCTAGACACTGGTAACTTGGAGCTACGTTACACGAGCGCAACCAAGGGCTCAAACACCTAGTGGAATTTTCCACACCATAGCCTATGCTACACATTCTAAACAGGTTTTAGAAATTGTGTTTCAAAAAAGGCTTCTATGTAGTACATCATTATTTAAGAGAAGGCTGAATCTTCCATTGGTGCATAAAACTTGCTGCACATTTTAGTCATGGGCATTATTTACATATGGAAATAATGCCAAAGGTGGATGACCAAGAGGGATAATCAGCCATACTTGCTCCAGAATACCTTTCCACCTCATTTCAACTTTCCTTCACCCCTCCTTTTGGGAATTCCCAAGGCGTTTCCAAATTATGCCCTGTATCTGACCAAATGTATATATCAAAGAAAGCAAAATAAAAAATGGTCCTATCCATTTCTCACACTGAGGTGCTTTTAAGGAAGCAGAGGATAAAAAGTGCACAGATAAACAGCAAGTTGAGAAAATCATAAATGTTTCTGGGCTACAAATCTCATCAACCCCAGCCAGGGCTGATGACAGAGACATCACAAAACATCTGGAAGGCACCAGATTGGGCGGTGGATTCCCAGGAGATCCATCTGGATCCTACCTTGGTGATTTTTCATCATTGCCAGAAGACTGTTGTTTCAACAGGCCCCCTCCCCCAAATTTGAGGATTTATTTATTTTCATCTTCTGCCCCTTGCTCTTTAAGCTCATTTTTGTTTCGAAATAATAATCATAAGTAAATAGAAAATTTGCATTTTTTAATGTCACATTGAATTTTAGTACAGTTCAATCCAAGAGAAAAAAACTGGCAGACACAGTAACGAGTACAGGATTATATATATATTACAATATGCGTTGTTATAATACAATTGTGGCTGCATGGTAAAATTAACTTGAGGACTGATGGAATCCGATCTCATTTGAACAGCTGTCAGGAATAGAGCACTAAATGCATTTCCAAAATAAGCACTATGTTTAATTTCAACACCTTAAAAACAGCATTAGACCTTGGCCTTTTTCTTAAAAAAACAAAACAAAAAAACTTAACACCTAGCTAGCTAAGTAACTGAAAAGGTTTGGATATAGAATGCTTTCTGCAGGCTTTCATACAGTGGAGGGATAATTATTCCTACAACAATACACATGGCTAAAATCCATGTTGAATGTGAAACTGGTGATGTCCAGTAACAACTTGTTCTAGGGAACTGTGTTCTAGAAGCTGCCCTTTGCACGAAAGCGAAGCAACAAGTGATCACCAGATGCAAAAAAACATTTCTCAAATTGTTTTTAATTGAACTGAAAACTATAGGCATGTCATCATTATAAAAAAAGTCTAAATATATCAGAAGCTCTCAACATTTTCAGCTACACTGATTTTTTTGTAACCTTTTAAAGGAGAAACAAAAGGACAAAGTAAAATGGTCAATTAGCTAAGCCTGTGTTCTAACCAAACTACGTACAGTGATTTTCAACGGCAAATGCCCATGCTGACTGGGTGACTTTAATAATTCCGAATACCTTTGCAATCACTTTAATTTTGTATACAAGGACACCGAAAGGATCCAGCTTTGCAACCTTCATTTTAGGCATTCTGCATTTCTTTCCCGATCTTGTAGCTAAGGATCTTGTTCCAGTCAATCTTTGTGCGAGTAACTGGCAGTTGTCGTCGTAAGGCCTTGAAAGTAGTGTCCGACATAGTTTGATAATTTTCGCTGATAGCAGTCTGTTCACGGAAAAGAAAGAACATGTAGATTATAGAAATACACAGTTTGATGTGAAAACAGATACAACAAGAACTAACCTGCAAAAACTAAACCAGCCCGCATCTGAAGGAACTTATTTCGACGTTGATATAAGAAACACATGTGCTTCAGATGGTGTAATTAAATATGGATAACATAATTAGCTAGAAATCTTACTTTTGACATCCTTCAACTATGGAAGGCACAAAAGAAAATACAGAGGGGGGAGCATATTCGCATAAAAAATGCACACCTGTTTATTGGCTTTTATGAATTAATTACACATGCCCTTGCTGTGTTAAACTGAATTGGTTTCATCACATAGAAAACAAGGAGGGGGAAGAGAACAGAACCAAGCAACTCCTCAATCCATTCCAGGAAAAGGAAACACAATGTCGGGGGTGAACAGGTTCATTTCCCATCAACAAAACTAGCTGTATTCTAAATGGGTATGCCCAAAAAGTAAATTTTGAAATTCGTTGCAGACTACACAATGTTTTCAGTTCAGAGGTCTGATTTAAGACAAGCATTTTCTACAACCACAGATATTTAATTAAAAACAAAAACAACCTTATCCATAGGCTTTAAAAAGTAGTAAGGCCCCATAGTAATGCCCATTACTTGAAGTGGCCTTTTGAGTGTTAAGTATTTGAACTCACATTCTGAAATCCTCGGAAAGAGGGTGTATATGCGTTTATTAAGTGGGTATAGAAAGGTACATACCCAGCAAAGCTTTGCCCTTTCTCTGCCACTAAGGATTTCCACCCATTTTCTGGCTGCTCCTGAACACATATTGTAGTGAGAACATTGTCAAAAAGATTCAGGAAAGTAACTACATTGTATGTTGCAGACTTATTACATACCTGGTATTCATTTTCTGCAGCCTCTACGATCTTTACAAATTCCTTTGCTGTTTGGGCTTCATTCTAGGGTAAAGGGGATTTTTTAAAAAATATTGCACTGAAACAATCATCTTCTGAAGACAGTAATTTCAGACATTGTAATGAATATGAACAATTACAGAGGTTTTCCCCCACTATTCAAAGGCTTACACATTCTCTGTGTGTTTTGCAACAAGCCTGTAACCTGTCAGTATTATCTGCAAAACACAGGTGTCATCTGTGGGGGTGCTTGTCATGAGGTTTTTTTACTGGTGGCTTACAAGCTCAATACTAATTTCCTATGCTTTCTCATCTAGTCAGAAGTGGACCTTGCGGGACTTTCTGCAGTTTTTAAACTTCCCTTCTGGAAGCGAGTCAAGAATCTTTTTCAGACAAGTCAGAGAAGGGAAGGGAAGCTCAAGTCAACTACGGTTTCTGTTCCCCAGCTTGTTGTCACTCAGAGGACAGCTCTATGCAGGTTGTCAACTCTCTTGCTGAGGTTTCAAGAATCCAACACTCATTAAAGCTCCATTTTTTGAGCTCATAAACAAGGAGCCAACTGCCCCTTCTGCATTACGTATTAGAATGCATACGTAGAAGGCTAGAGCTGGTTTAGGCAGATTTTGTATTGAGATTCTACTCTTTGATCTGCCAAACAAGAGCCTGATTATGTACTTTGCCCCAACATAGGACCATGCACTAGCTGGAAAATAGTAAAGACACAGAAAGAGTATTGGCACAAGTGTCACAGCTGACCATGGTACTTTAGCACAGCTCTCATTCTGTTTCAGAGATTTGCTTAGTTTTCCAGCAAGGCTCCTGAAGCAGCTATGACTTAAACTCAATACTAAGGCTCTAGAACAGGCTTCCTCAACCTCGGCCCTACAGATGTTTCTGGCCTACAACTCCCATGATCCCCAGCTAGCAGGACCAGTGGTCAGGGATGATGGGAATTGTAGTCTCAAAAACATCTGGAGGGCCGAGGTTGAGGAAGCCTGCTCTAGAAGCTGTAAATTCCACTAGCGTTGCTCCTCTAATCACCATGTTTCCAAATCAAATGGATTTGATTTGTGTCTTCAATTCACAGCATTCTTAATAGACTAAAGTCTTGTGACTTGGGCTAGTTTTGCATCAAAATGAAGCCACCCAAAAAGCCATTTCATTTCCCGAGCATGAATTCCATAGATCATGCAGGTACGAACCAAAAAACACCAATGTATCTAGTTCCGCATACTGAAGTGGGCATTGTATTTCGTTTCTCGAACAGAGCACCCCATTCTTCATGGCTATCTGGTTTCCCCCATTTTAAGAAACGGGGCTTTCAAAACCAGTTGTATTATGGTGTTGGGGTCTGAGGGGAATCCGTGAAAACGAGGTGCAGGCACCTTTCCACAAGAATAACTCCCACACATAGAAAGTGCCATCCCCTGTTTTTTTGAGGACTCCTCCCTTCAATCTGCACCACTAAATATCCTATTAAGCAGAGCCTCCGCCCCTGGGAGCAAATTTTCAGGGGAACTAGGCTTGCCACATATACATTTAAATCTGGATTCCACCTTATGTGACTAATTAAAAATGTTTCCTACAAAAGAAAGATACTCACAGTCACTGTTAGAGAATCCTGTATGTCTTTATGACTCACTAGCTGAACGTTTCCATCTTCATAATAATGAACCTACGTACAAAGTTAAACGGGATAAAGATTACCGCATAGGGAAAGCAGCACTGCGTATTAGGAAGAGTGAGCAATATTACACCCCATTCAAAATACAGTTGCGTAAGAATTAGCACTTATGGTTCTACCCAACACTGTCATTCTGCTGATGGAAAGCTTCTTCTATCAGCTGAATAGGGAAGCCCTTTCAGTATTTCCCCCTCCCCTGCAGTCCCTCATGCATCTCCTAAGTCTGCTCAATAAAGTCCCCTAAGCCCTAAACAAGTTCCCTTTCCCACTCCACTGACAAAACCTTCTCTCAACAAAGCAACACAACCTTTAGACGGAGGTGCTTGCATTTGTCTCTTTTTCCATGAGTTTCTGCACAGAATAGAGTGCATGTTTTATTTGAATAATTTGGACCACAGTTTCAATTGTTTGCTCCTTTTGTTTCACTTCTAGCTTTTTTTCCATTTCTTTTTGGGGGAGGGGGGGATGAGGGAAGTAAGGAGAGGGTTTTGAAACTCCAGAATATATATGTTCAGAGTGTACAGAGAGGGAGTGTAAAGGGAAGATTTTGTTGAAAAACCTGATATCCAAAATTACTGATTTTGCCTTTCTTTCTTTACATACTTAAAAGAAAATAGTAACAACAATTTATTTAGAAGTAGATTAGCGGAATAAATGCTTAGAACTTCAAGGTGTAGGCTTTTAATTACAGTGGTACCTCAGGTTAAGAACTTAATTCGTTCTGGAGGTCCATTCTTAACCTGAAACTGTTCTTAACCCGAGGTACCACTTTAGCTAATGGGGTCTCCCGCTGCTGCCATGCGATTTCTGTTCTCATCCTGAAGCAAAGTTCTTAACCTGAGGTACTATTTCTGGGTTAGCGGAGTCTGTAACCTAAAGCGTCTGTAATGTGAGGTCCCACTGTACTGTTTCACTGATAAATCATCACTATAATGGTTATGTAACAATTTGTTTCAGCAGAACTCAAAGTACTGGTTCTCAACCATAAAGTCCTGAATAGACTGGGATTAGAATACAACTTCTTCCAAATAAATCTGCCTGGTTACTGAAATTATCACGGAAGGCCAGATGTATCTGACTTCAGTTCTTCCAGGTGCTGTTCATATTTCAAGAAACATCAGCCCCAGCCAGCAGGGCCAGTGATCAAGAGCCCACAAATACGTGGAGCATCACAACTTAGTCACTACTCTTATTATGTTCTCTATGGGCACTCTTGCCTTTGGCAGTGATTGGACAACTACCAAAAAGGACATTTTCCATGGTTGTACCCTATTTATAGAAATCCATCCCTAGAAAGTTTGGCTGACACCAAGGAAATTTGGTTGACTGAGTGTAAGCTGGGTTTGTTTATTTTTAGTTCTGGACAGCACTTAGTGGTTTCCTAATGCATATATTGCTGCTTTTGCTGTGTTTTACTGTATAGCTCTGACACAATATGCTTTAGTATTTGATAATTTCTCTTAGTTAATCCATCCCAGGAAGCCACTAATAATTTTGATTTGCTATTGTGTAATCATTTCTTTGATTTATGTTACACATTTGTAAGCTGTGTTGAATACCATCAATTACCGTTGATGAAGAATGTAAACCTTAAAAAAGAAAGTGTTCTGGGAGTTACTTGAGATTTATCAATCAGACACTGTAAATTAGAGACAGCCTACCTGAATTTTCAAGATACCAGCCACCTGAGTGGTTGAAGGAGTGATTGTAAACTTCCATTCTGACCGCCAACGACCATTCCTTAAATGAAATAAAACTTTAGGTAAGCAAACTTGGTGGGGAATAAAAATATTGAGTTTCACGTCCTTTAGATTTAAAAACTATTATGAAAAAGGATGCTTTGATGGGATATTAAAAGCAAATTGTGTAAACTGAAAAACTTAGTTTGTAAACAATATGCAGAAAGTTGCAACACAATTTCCATGCACAGGAGATGAAATCCACAAAACCAACCAATGTGTTGAAAATACATTTTGGGAATGGATTCCTATCTAAGTAAATAAGTACTGCAAATTTGCAATACTTATAGTTTCCCATACCTGTGTATTTTGGAAACGTATTTTACGACATTTTTCACAAACCCACTGTTTGTCTAAAATATTTTTCCAAATACATTCCCATTTTCATTTTTACAGAGCGTAATTGTGCTCAAAAGTGGAAATCTGAATACTATGGCTCCGTAATTCCCAAAACATTTTTCCCCTCGTAGATCACTTGAAAATTGCCAAGGGTCTTGGTGGTGAACTACTTAATAGTTTCTCTACTGTTATAGCAATTGCAATGCTATATGACTTTTGCTCAATGCTGTATGACTTCTGATTGTATATTTGCAGGCATACTGTGGACCACCTGAATGAAGCTTGTAGACTACTGGTTGGTTGTCTGCAGACCAGAGTTTTCAAACCCTTGCTATAGCTTTAGTGCCATGAATATAGGTTCTAAACACTGAATATGCTGAAAACAGAAGTCCAATATAACTTTCAATGGGGTGAGCAAAATAAAATAGAAAAGAAACCAATTTACAGATGACCGATATGATACTTACCAAAAGTTTTTTGCTTGAAACTGATGGCTTTCTATGCATGCAATAATTGTTTGATGCCCATCAATTGTTTTTCCATACACCTTGTAACACAAATGTAAGACAGTTATGCCACGGTCTAAATTCATTCATTTATTATGTTTGTATACCACCCGTATATCTGAATTCAAGCCAACAGACCAAATAATGGTTTTAACCTACCCAAGCAATTTCTAGATCCTGCGACACTTACTGTGCAAACACCACTTGGATAGTGTTCTTTCACATAGGCTCTCATTGCTGTTTCTATGGAGTTTCTCCATGACTCAATTGCATTTTCAACTTCATGAGGCTTTGGATCAGTAGCCTCCTTCCTTAAATGATCAAATTTAAAAGAGATCTTGTTTTTTGGGTCCAAAAATTTTCCATTGCCCAAGTCACCGTGTTCTGTTATTAAAACCTGCACAAAGAGTTTAAAGGTAACTGTAAGATTATACAAAACACAGGTAACACCATCAAATAAAAGAATGGAACATTAGAAAAATTATTGTAGCACTGTACATTTTAGACATGGCACAGCAGCTCTATACATTACACTGGTTTTCAAATTCTAGTTTGGGAATTCTAGTTTCTTTGAGACACCAGAATAGTTCAATACAGTTCTTCAAAAACTCTACATTTCATTTTATAAAGTGGTACTTTTAGAAAAGAAAGACACATTGTTCTTTTAAAAACCAAGATAAAGTTGTGGGATTGTCATTACAACAGTGCACTGAGAAAGAGTAAACTAATATATTTAATCATTCGCTCTATCTCTGAAGTTCAGAGGTAAGTGTGTCTCCTCATGAGCATTGGCAGCACCATGAGTTATACAGCACCATACACACAAAAGGGAGGTATTAGTAACACTCATGCCTCAAAACAAATGAAACTGATCTGTAGAAAACACAACTTAAAAAAGAGACAGTGCAAGTATTTTTGTAAACTAAGAAATCTTTAATAACAATATTTTTTTTAAAAAAGGGAGGCATTAGTTGGCTAGAGGGAAACTCAAGAATTGTAGTAGTAGTAGTAGTAGTAGTAAAAAGCAAGATTGAGCTGCTCAACCTCACTTCCTCGCCTCAAAGGATTTGGGTGGGAGCTACTGTATGGAATGACACCAACGACGAACTGATTTCATATAGACACCATGTAACTTCTGTTCTAGCATTAGGTTTGAGTGTGATTTTATTTTGAGAATCGTTCATAAGCTACTCTGAGAGCCTCTTGGGGCTATAAAGTGAACTATACATATTCTCTCTCTCTGTGTATGTATGTATGTATGTATGTATGTACTAAAGAGTCCAACCCCAACACAGCCCAATGAGCACTGAGCATGCCCACCCATCATTACACCAAACTTAAATTCAACCATAGTCATACCTGTTCATCATAGCCTTCTAGTTTTACTGGAGTAAACTGGTCCAAGTTATACTGTGCAAATGCACTGAAAAAGACAAAGAAAGGAAGCTTCAAGTAAAAATATTTTTTTTTGCAACATTAAGAAACATCAAGCGATATAGAGTACAATTTAGAAACTAATCCTTTCCGCCTCCTCCATCCATTGTGCTTAATGAATCTTCAAATTGTGTTAAGGGGCTCAGAGGTTGTGTTCCTGTATAACAAAACTATGAATTTTATTAAAATAAATCCAGTTTGTGCTAAGATTTGACAAAGTTAATTTTATTTGGTTAATAGATATAGGTTGATTATTAGTGCAGAAATCTCATAATGTGCACTAACCTTTGGATTCCCAGTGATCTTTAACACCATTCACACATTATATGCAGAATAAAATCTGATCACATACTTTTCCTGCCTCTTCACCCTTATCTACTCCTGTCAGTGTGAGCCGCAGGGTTATGCATGCAGCAGTGATTACACTGCCCTTTTAAGTCCTGCTGCTGCTGGCCTAGGGGCTGGGATCACTGGCCCTCCCTAAAAAGTCATATTGTGTACATGTGTCTTACTTCTGGGAGAAGGCTGTTTTGAATCTTTCAGAGCAAGCACCAATCAGCAAGGAACACAATGAAAAAGCTGGGGGATGGGACAGTTCTATCCCATCCTCACACAACCTATTAAAAGCTGCCCATAAATGCATCCGTTCAGCATTAACACATTGAAAGAAGCAATAAATGGTGGCGATACTTACTGAGCTGCTCCTTCCCTGAGAAGATTATCATTATTAAGCAGCAATCGAACATCTGAAAAATACTGAGCATTAGTACACGGTGAAAATGCTAATCGGAAAATACATGTTTTCCACGAGAGGAAGTAATCTATTACAAGACACCACGTACGCCAGTCATGATAAAGCGTGGAAAAATACTGTCAGTTTTAGGGTACCGGCCATGTTCAGAGATGGAAAATAGCAACTTCCTGGGTCCTAGCATTAAATTAGTAGGTATTTAATGCTCCTGGAATTTCCCCCAAACTGGCTATAACTCTGCAATGCCAACCACAGAAGAAACGAATTGGCAAAGATTTCTAGCAGTAGCAAGTGATGTTAGAGCTACTTTATGTAATGTAACAGGGGGATCACCTGGCAAAAGTTTGGCAAAAAGTGCTGATAAGTTTTAAAACAGGAAGTGGAACACTCTTCTAACAGTCTTGAAATTATATTAATAGACACAGAAAAGGAAACATGGGAGCAAGCAATGTGAAGTTCCTAAGTGTCATCTTGATTTGTTTTTTTCAAAAGTTTGTTTTTAAAATCCTCCATAAAGGGTAACTGAAACCATCAACATGAGAGCTAGAAAGTAGCATGAAAACTCACCGTTAAAGACTTCATTGAATTCCCCCGGGGGAGCATGGATGATAAATTTCGCTGCTATGCGCACCTAAAATGGAAACAAGAAGTATACCATACAGTAATCATAGGATAGTTTTAAATGGGAAAATTTATTTAATTATTTAATAACTTTAAAAGTTTAACTGGAAAATAACTGAGCTCCAAATTGCATCCTAATACCACCTTAGAATGCAAAGTCTTGTGTTAAAGAGAGCTGTTTGGCTAAGTTAATTTAGAAGAGGAAGCATAAAATAGGTGGTGCAAGATGCTCTGTGAGATGAAGAAATACTTCTACTACCTGTTACGGTCAAACCAGACCAATGAATTTCCAACACAAAATAACCAGCACAAAACATTCTCAAAGGTACTATTAAAGACAGAATTATAATAGTAAATGTAACAATCTGAACTTCACTGAGCATGAAAATCCCTGAGGCATAGCTGGAGGACTATCTTCTGGAATAGGAGACACAACGTAGTTCTGTGAAGTCTCACCAAAACAAGGTTACATTAGTGTTTAAAAAACATGTCCTAAATAATTGCCAGAAGCACCATCAACATATTTATTTAAAAGTATTTGTACACAGCTTAATATTTCAAAAATCTCTCTATGGCATCTTCCAAGGCAGACTGGCTTTCTGCTGAGACGTAGAGAAGCTCTGTCTCCTGACGCAATCTTGGCCAACTCTGGCTTAAGGGATGAGCTAGCCTGGGCAGGTCTAGAGTTGTGACTGACTTTTTGCTGCTTCAACCGATGGTTTCCTGCACTGCTATCACTCCTAAGTCATCTCTTCCATACTTAATGTCTGAACTACTGACCTTTATAAAACACTCAAAGCTCCTCAGAAGACAAGGGCAAAAATGCATCAAGTGCATAATAGTATATTGATATTACAAGGTATTACTCATTTGGATTTGGATTTATACAGGTCAAAATCCCAACTGATTTCAGCTTAATACAACCAAGGCTGCAATCCTCAGCATTACTTGGGAACAAGTCCCTCTCATTTAAATGAAATAAACTTTTGAGAAGACATGTTAGCATGTATGATAAAAAGGCTTTATTTAAAAAAATGTTAAAAACAAGTATGTTCAAACAGCTCTTTCATATATAGTAATTACTTTGCATTTAAAAAGAAATAGTTAAGATAATAGGGTGGCATTTCTAAAAACCCAAAAGTCATGTGTCGTGTGTTGTTTCTTCAAGAATGATATCTGGACTTTGTCGCAAACATACTATTCTATCTCCTCTTGAATATTAAAAGCAGGCATGTAGGGTGTGTGTGTTTTCAAGGCATATGTGAGATGACATAAACTGAAAATGCTCTTCTTACCACTAGCCTTCCTGACTATGACCACAACGGAAATTGATTTGGTTTAAGGCAAAAAAAACACAAAAAAACCTGGCATGTACATGCCTATATAAGGCAATGACAATGTGCACATCAGCACCATTGTGAGTTCTTGAAGTCAAGCTACAGTAGTTTAGATAAGAATCAACAAAATACATGACTATCAAAAGACAGCAAGAAAAGATCTCAGGGAGATATAAACAAAATAGAACAATTTCAAGCACAGGGGTTGGCCAGATATAAACTGGGGTGGGGGATAATGCAAACTGCAGAACTTCCACGTACCCTAACCCACTGCCCCTGGCCTGCTATTCTTCTGGCCAGGATCATAGCCAGAAGCAGGCTCTGCTAGGAGAAAACTTGCATCCTCTTCTTGCCTTCTGATTCTTTGCATTACACTCTGCATTCTAACCATCCCCTGCTTTACAACTGACCATGAAATGCATGCTAACCAGAGTCAACGCAGTGCGGTAAACACAATATTTGACTTGTGGGTGGTTTACAATTTCCAGTCAGCCATGAAGTTCACTGAGTTGTCTTGAGCAACTCATGCCATATCAGAAAGAAAAGCAGGTTGGCCATATGCTGCCTCCTCAAACTACTCAAAGCACAGCCAGATTACATCAAAGAAAGAAGTTCAATCTTGAGCTGATTCACAAAACGTGTGAAATGCTGCATCTTTTGTCCATTATATATGGCTATACTAAGAACTGTAGCCTTCAGTATCTAAGAAATTCTGGATTTGGTCATGAACTGCGTGTAACAATAAAACCCATAAAGTCACACAAAGCAAAATGTAATCCTCCTAGTTTGTGCCACCTAGTTTGGAAATCTTTTCAAAATGTAGCCTTTCAGAACTAAAGGTTTTTTTTCCAATAAAACGGATCTTAAAGCCTCCTTTCATAATTGCAAAAAGGCACTGTTTGAAAAAATCATTTTTGTCAGAGCTATGAGACACCTGTTTTGTACCGCTGCCACAACACTTCCGGTCTGAGATCAAGCTGTTAGTAATGACTTGCAAAGCTCTTAAACACTTGAGACCAAGATATATGAAGATGCACGTCTCACTATATAGTCCTTCCCAGACTTTAAGACTTTTAGGCTCTGGAGGTCAACCACCCTGTTATGACATCACATGATTGGTATGTGGGTTGTCCCACATACCTGGCAAAATCCCCTGTGCGGTGTTCCCAAATGCCAGCCAGCCAGGGAACCACAGTGCAAGTGGCACTGCCAGCCATATCCATGGCGCTTTAAGAAGCCTAAGCATAGGGCCAGGAAGTGCTTCTTTCTCTCCTTCTCATCAGCTGGCGGGAGGCTGCATGTTGCAAGCACTGGCTGCGCAAAGGAGAAGTCCCTCGCACAGCAGCTGCCTTCAAAAAATGGGAACAGGAGCACACAACCAAACTGAGCAGGATTTAACCCCGCTTGGGGTTAAATTCTGCTGTTCCTCTGCTGGGAAAAGGTGTGCACACCCAACACAGAATTAAACGTCAGCCTCCCACCATTATAAATTACACCAACAGATTGACAGATGGGTGCAATGCAAGGGGAAATGGTTTGACAGGTCAAGATTGGCCTGTGGCCTGGAAGTTCCCCACCCGTTTGAAGATCTTCTGAGGAGGCTCTTCTTTGTGTCCCACATCTAGGAGTCACACATTTTGTGGGGATGCAGGAAAGGGCTTTCCCCATGGTGGTACCCTGACTGTCCTCCCCTCTGAGATATCACTGGTGGTGCCAACTATTTTTATGTTTTGGTGTCAAGTTAAAACATGGTTATTTTCTTGCATATTTGTGGGTCATTAATTGTCAGCTCAGACTTAAATAAAAATCCAATTTGCAATGTAATACAGCCATTGTTTTCGCTGCTCGGTTTCCTTATTGTATTGTTTTAAATTTAATTTTATCGAACCATGACCTGAGATCTGTTATGGAAGAAATTATTAAATATGTCAACAAAATAAAAAGCAATGGTCAAGAACTGGAGGGTCAATGATACAATAAACTATACTCAAATTTTACATTTGCAGTTTGTTCAGTTATGTTAAGGTACCCTATATATCTTCCAAGCTCATACAATTGTCAGATTCAACATGGGACAGGTAAGTTACATTTGCTGTAGTTCCACAGAATTTCAGCAAGAACAGCTCTGAAGTGCTACAGTGGTGGGAATTCTCCCTTCCTAAAAGCACACGGACCATCTCACATTAAATATGACAACATTACATAGCAAATACACCAGCAATATAAATCTTTGTATCTGAAGAAGTGTGCATGCACACGAAAGCTTATACAAAGAACAAACTTATTTGGTCTCTAAGGCGCTACTGGATTTTTAAAAATATATTTCGCCTGCGTCAGACCAACACGACTACCTACCTGAATCTAGAACCAGCAATACAGTTAACCATTTATCTCTATCAGCCCCCTTTTTATAGCACTTCTCTTCCCCCTGCCATACTTGCCATGTTGCGTTTATTCAGATAATACTTTAAACCGAAACACAGAAGACTTGAAATTTTACCTCTTCTAGTAACCAAATAGTTTGCTCCGGTCAGCAATCTGGAAATGGATTCTGAAACGGATCAAATAGCAGTGCTTGCAAGAAAATGTGCAATGGTGTTTCCAAAGGAAGAATGCTCTATGACAGACACTTATAAATTCGTGGGAATCCTGAACAGACCTTGTGAAAATGTAATTGTTGCAGTCTTTGAATAAGCACAGTGTTTTTCAAACTACAGTGGTACCTCAGGTTAAGTACTTAATTCATTCCAGAGGTCTGTTCTTAACCTGAAACTGTTCTTAACCTGAAGCACCACTTTAGCTAATGGGGCCTCCTGCTGCTGCCGTGCCGCTGGAGCACGATTTCTGTTCTCATCCTGAAGCAAAGTTCTTAACCCGAGGTACTATTTCTGGGTTACCGGAGTCTGTAACCTGAAGCATCTGTAACCTGAAGCGTATGTAACCCGAGGTACCACTGTATATCCATTTTCTAGAAACCCCGGGATTCCTCAGTAAGATCATTTATGGGAAATGAGATTTCCTGGAAGGCAATTTGCCCGTCATGGCCAATCCTTCCCTTCATAACCCTTGAGTGGATATGCTGATGGAAGATATGCAAAGGTTCCTCACTATGGTATCTGCAAAGTGTAGGAATCTTTAAGTCTATAGCACTGGCAACATGCCATGTAAAAACATGGTATGCATGTTTCATCTTGATTTTGGCCACTGTCAAGTTTCCTACAACAGGGTGCACAACCCATGAAGGCAAGAAGTCCCAAGCAGAGAACATCCAGCCCACAGACCTAATTAGGCTCACCAGGCCTCCCAATCTGGCCTGCAGAATCATTTTCCTTCCGCAATGCCTACTTGTTGATTGCCTGACATCAGATGCGGGACATCATAAGATGTTAAGTGGGGGACACGTAAGACTATGACTACAAATAAACAATCAGAAACCTTCAAGTGCACTCCTGCTGATTTATAAGCATGGTTTCCCTTTAGCGCTATTTAAATTTGGCACCAAATGTGCTGCTTTTGGTAGTTATCCTATCCATTCGGATGCTCTGAAGTGGCTGGCACTGGATTCACTCAGGAGCACTCTAAAATTTAAGGTGTAGAAGTGTTCAAGAACAGAAATCCAGTGGTACCTTGGGTTACGAACTTTATTCATTTTGGAGTTCCGTTCTTAACCCAAAACTGTTCTTAACCTTAGGCGCGCTTTCACTAATGGGGCCTCCCGCTGCCACCAGCGTGCAATTTCCATTCTCATCCTGGGGCAAAGTTCTCAACCTGAGGTACTATTTCCGGGTTAGCAGAGTTTGTAACCCGAAGTGTTTGTAACCCGAAGCGTTTGTAACCCAAAGTACCACTGGACTTCCAAGAAGGGTTTTGCACAGCCTCTACATGGTAGTCCTAATGCATGGAACTCTGAGACTGTAATCAAAGTGCCTGCCTTAATAATAATAATTTATTTATACCCCGCCCATCTGGCTGGGCTTCCCTAGCCACTCTGGGCGGCTTCCAACAAAATATTAAAATAGCGTAATACATCAAACATTAAAAGCTTCCCTAAACAAGGCTGCCTTCAGATGTCTTCTAAAAGTCTGGTAGTTGTTGTTCTCTTTGACATCTGGTGAGAGGGCGTTCCACAGGGCGGGCGCCACTACAGAGAAGGCCCTTTCATGAAAAGTATTTATAGGGGCACTATTTTGATTCCCTCAAATAAACAACCAAGCCCTCCACAATTTAATCCTCGTTTACAGGGCATAAGCAAGTTGTGGTCTTCCAGTTCAGATGTAATCACAGCTATCGTTTCTGAAAACCAGTAAGTTATTCATTTAGCCAAACATGAAAGTGGAGAGAAGGTATACAGGATTTGCTCCTGATCCTCCCAAACAAATCTTGGTTATGCCTGAACCAAGCCAGTGAAATCTGACGAGGCAGGAAAATTTAGTATACAATCGAAGTGGTGCCCCGAGTTCGGAAACACAGGAAGTTCCTCAAATTCTTTCCATCAAGCACACCCTTAACTATTGCTCAATGCATCTGCATTTCCCCTTTTAAAGAAGTGTACAGCGAAGACAGCTTATGATATACTAAGGTAAATGAACGGAAGAAAAGTTCACAGAAGAAAAGTCTCCAGTCTCCTTGCCTCTGCAGCTGCCTTTATCCTCCCAAATAGCCTCTCCCAGAGAGTGATGGGAGTGGCTTTCCAGAACCATGTGGCATATAAACAGAGGAAGCTGCCTTATACCAAGTCAGAGCACTGGTTCACCTAGCTCAATAGGTGACAGTGGTTCTCCAGTGTTTCGGACTGGGGGGGTCTCTCTCACCCGTCACTTGAGATACTGGAAGGTGAACCCGGGATTTTCTGAATGCAAAGCAGACGTTCTACTGCTGATCTACTGCCCTTCCCAAAGAAGAGACTCTACTGGAGAGTGAAAGGCTCTCCTTTGGTCAACTCCCCACTTCCTCAGCAGTCCCTGAGCCCCATTCATTCCACATTGTTCAAGACCGCCCCCACCCAAGAGACTTTTCAGTGGGATGCAGGTAGGGCAAAGAAAGGTATAAGAAACCTTCTATTTTCTTTTGTTCACTTATCCTAGAATCTAAGTCAACATTCTTACACTGATAAGACAAATCCTCCTCAA